>NC_092055.1:51983027-52583027 GCF_003086295.3 Arachis hypogaea
ACTAGCATAAGATGACTTGTCATCACAAACAACCAAACTTAAATCTTGCTTGTCCCCAAGCAAGCACTAAACATGAAAAGAAATGAAATGAAACAGAGAAGCATACATGTCCATATTTAGCAGATAATTGAATTAAGACTATGGGGTTTTATGCAGATAAGATGCAGCTCACTTATTCTTTACTGATATATAAGAAATGTTTCTTTGAGGATTCACTAGAGTTGCTGTCATAATGCTTATTTTTGATTGATCCCTTTTTTATTTTCTTTCTTCCTCTTACTTAGAAAGCTTATTTCTCAATGGTAGCTCAGTGTCAAGTGTTGCAGCAGCCTTTTGGCTTAATTTTGCTTAACACTTCTTCACTACAGACACTTGGCTCATAATTCTTCTAGGAACATTGATGCCCACCATCTCTTTGGATCACTAAATGCTTTGTAGCTATGTTGCTCTTGATAATGGACTTTCGGTTGGTAATCCCGGATTAGTTAATTCAAGTTACCAAGTTTTAAAAGACTCCTCAGAACTTAATTATCCAAGCATATCCTATTATAAAAAGCACCACAGACATATGTCCTAAGGTCCAAGCTATTGGTGTCTAGCCTTATTGTTTGTTTCTTTGCCAATTCTTGGCTTTGTTTTCTTTTTTCTTTCTTACTTTGCTTCATTTTGCAGGGATGTTCATTAATAAAAGGTTTATGACAACAACTAAGTTCACACTACATAGAACGCTCTATTATGCAGCTTTTATTATTGAGCTTATCATCTTAATCAAGCAATCATCACCACAAGTTTCATTCTATTCCTACAACATTGAACAATCACTTTCTGTTTCTAATATTTTTCTCTTATTGATGCAAAAGGGAAACAAAACATGAGTTTAAGATAGATGAGTGATAACAAGCATAATGCAAATCCTAACAAGAAAAATACTCAAGATATGAAAGTGCAGAATATAAAATATTTGGAGTCATATCATGTTTCAGATATGCATCATCCTTATTTAATTAAAACTATAAAAGGGACTCTACCACCTCTAGTTGTCGTGCTCTTTCCTTTTGCTGGATTCTCCTTCTCTTTGACTTTCTTCTTTCTTGGGGGTTCTTCAAAAGGGCACCTTCGATCCCAAATTTGGTCTACTTGACCCAAAGCCCAGCATCCTTCAATCCTTGTTGCATGTGTGCTGTCTGTTTATTGCTAGTGCTCTCTGATGGTCTATCAACTCTTGGCATTGCTCAAATGGCTTGATTTATTGGTTCAATGTTGGCATGCTATAGACTACATAGTCAATTTTGCTTGAGTTACTATGTCATACCCATTCTGTCCAAGTTCCTATGCTCCCAATTGTATGATAGATGTTCTTCCATTGGTAGAGATTTTGGGTGTACTCCCCATACTGGACTGTCGTAGCGACAATCTATTAAATGATTCTTGAAAGTTTGCTGATTTTTCCCCTTGCCCCTCAAGAATTTTTGCTTGAACTCTCTCTGTTGTTCCAACATTTGGAGATAGAAATTTTCTCGCTTCTCCATCATTTGCTGCTGCCACTGTTGTTGTTGCTCACGATCCTTCAAATATTGCTCTTGTTGCCTTAAGTATTGCTCCTGTTGTTGCTCCTGTGCTCTCATATATTGTTGAGATATTTCTTCAATGGCTCTTTGTATTTGGCTCAGATCTATTGCACCAGGAGCTTGTTCCCCCTCCACTTGTGGTCTCCTCATTCTTCCTTGAGCTCTTCTCTCTTGTTGATTATCAGTGTCATCAGTGACACCTTCCATGCTTTGCTTAGTGATCCCTCTGCTTCCTTTTACCTTCTTAGTATTCTCATCCTCAAAGAGTACTCGTGCTCTTTTGCATAGCCTCAGAATAGTGCTTGGATGACCAAGTCTACTTGATTTACCAGTATCATCAGCTATTTCTTGAATGCTATATGCTATGAGCTGAGGTACATTGACTTCTCCTCCCCTAAGTATGCAATATGTCATACCAACCTTTGGCTTCTAGTATGAGATCCATTCTTTTCAAGTGGCTTAGAGCTCCCTCTGAGTCCCTTTCCCAATCATTGCCTTCAAAACATAACCCATTTAATATTTCATCAGGGTCATTCTCACTCTGCAGTCTTTCTTCAAAGCTGGGTTCTCCATATGATATCACCCTTATCTGTAAGAGTCTCATAATGGATGGTGGGCTGAAATCCACCTCAACCCCTCTAATGTAGCTTTTATAGGGAGGGTTGTCCTTGCTTGTCCTCACAGCATTTGCATAAAATTCTCTTATCATGACTGCACTGATGTCTGTGAGCGTTTCACACAAAAGTTCCCATCTCCTCTCTGCCTCTATTCTTCTCATGATGGGATATTCTCCATATTTCTGTCTGAACCCCATCTCTGGAATGGCTTTCTTTGATTCCATTAGCCTATAATACCTTGATTCATGAAATAGAGATTTAAATCTCTTGGTATCATAGGTTGGTGGTTCGGCTATAGCAGGTTCCTTTTCTTTCCTTCTTCTAGAACTTGATGAAGCCATGAATTAGGAAGGAAAGAAATAAGAAGAGAAGATAAGATAGGCTTTGGTTAAGGCACGTTGTGATGGAAGGAAGGGGAGGTAAGGTGTTGTGTGGTGTCTTTGGGTGAGAGAAGAACACTGTACTTTGTGGGAGGGCTTATACGAAGAGAGCAAAGGTGTATGGCTTAAGAAATGTTTGAGTGAAACAAAGGTAAATAAGTGATGAGGTCTTATATAGAGAAAGCAAGGATATGTGAACTCAGGAAGTATCATTGCCAATTTATAGCCAAAGCATAAAACAAAGGAAAGAGTTGGAGGATCCATTGGAGTTGTAAGGAAAGGTGGGGATTGAGCAATTCATTGTTGGAAAGCCATGAAATGGACGGTGTGGATGTGGAGATGGATGAAGGCAAGGATTGCTCCCTCATTGGTTGCATGTGGTTCGGCCTCCAAGGTGTTGATTCCATGCGACATTGTGCTTCCCAAACATACACATGTGACTTGCCTTTTTTCTTGGGAAGACCGTCCGTGCATGCCTTTATTTGTCTCCTTCTCAATCTTCTTTACTCCTATCCATGTGAACTGGTGCACAAAATTATGATTACACTTTTCACAACTCCGCACAACTAACCAGCAAGTGTACTGGGTCGTCCAAGTAATACCTTACGTGAGTAAGGGTCGATCCCACAGAGATTGTTGGCTTGAAGCAAACTATAGTTATTTTGTAAATCTTAGTCAGGAGATTAATAATAAGAGTGATTGTATTTATGAAAAATAAATAACATGAAATAAATAGTACTTGTGATTCAGTAATGAGGAGCAGGCTGGGGTTCCGGAGATGCTCTATCGTCTGAATCTTTGCTTTCCTACTGTCTTCTTCTCCAAACATGCATGGCTTCCTTCAATGGCAAGCTTTATGATCTTCTCGGATGAAAAATACCAGGTACGATCTCTGCACGGCTAATCAACTGTCGGATTTCTCGTCTCGGATGAAAAATACCATGTACAGCTACCGCATGGCTAATCATCTGTCGGTTTCCACTAGCGTCGGAATAGGACCCTTGTCCTTTTTCACACTGTCACTGCGCCCAACATTCGTAGGTTTGAAGCTCGTCATAGTCATCCCTTCCCAGATCCTACTCGGAATACCACAGACAAGGTTTAGACTTTTCAGATCCCAAGGATGCTGCCAATTGGTTCTAGCCTATACCACGAAGGTTCTAACTTCCGTACTCGGTCCGTGGATCAGAAACCCAAGAGATACGCACTCAAGCTGTCGCTCAATGACTACGTTGAGCTCAGATAGAACGGAGTGGTTGTCAGGCACGCGTTCATAGGGTTAAGGATAATGATGAGTGTCACGGATCATCATATTCTCCATATTGAAGTACGAGTGAGTATCTTAGAATAGAATCAAGCGTGATTGAATAGAAAACAGTAGTAATTTCATTAATCCATTGAAACACAGCAGAGCTCCTCACCCCCACCTATGGGGTTTAGAGGCTCATACTGTAGAAGATACAATATGAAGTGTAAAATGTCATAAGGTGTAAACTGAATCTCTAAAAGTAGTTTTTATACTGAACTAGTAACTTAGGTTTACAAAAAATGAGTAACTAAGTACAGATAGTGCAGAAATTCACTTCTAGGACCCACTTGGTGTGTGCTTGGGCTGAGCATTGAAGCTTTCATGTGCATAGGCTATTTTTGGAGTTAAATGCCAGCTTTGGTGCCAGTTTGGGCGTTTTACGCCAAGATGTTTTAGGCTGGCTTTGGACGCCAGTTTGGGCCATCAAATATCAAGAAAAGTATGAACTATTATATATTACTGGAAAGCCTAAGATGTCTACTTTCCAACGCAATTGAGAGCGCGGCAATTGAGCTTCCGTAACTCCAGAAAATCCACTTCAAATGCAGCAGGGTCAGATACCAACAGCATCTGCAGTCCTTTTTCAGCCTCTGAATCAGATTTTTGCTCAGGTCCCTCAATTTCAGCCAGAAAATACCTGAAATCACAGAAAAACACACAAACTCATAGTAAAGTCCAGAAATGTGATTTTTGAATAAAAGCTAATAAAAATATAATAAAAAATAACTAAAACATACTAAAAACTATGTAAAAACAATGCCAAAAAGGGTATAAACCGCTCATCACAACACCAAACTTAAATTTTTGCTTGACCCCAAGCAACTAAAAATAAAATAGAATAAAAAGAAGAGAATATACAATAAATTCCAAAATTATCAATGAAGATTAGTCTTAATTAGATGAGCGAGACTTGTAGCCTTTTTGCTTCTGAACAGTTTAGGCATCTCACTTTATCCTTTGAATTTCAGAATGATTGGCATCCATAGGAACTCAGAATTCAGATAGTGTTATTGATTCTCCTAGTTCAGTATGTTGATTCTTGAACACAGCTACTTTATGAGTCTTGGCCGTGACCCTAAGCATTTTGTTTTCCAGTATTACCACCGGATATATAAATGCCACAGACACATGATTGGGTGAACCTCTTCAGATTGTGACTCAGCTTTGCTAGAGTCCCCAGTTAGAGGTGCCCAGAGCTCTTAAGCACACTCTATTGCCTTGGACCACGACTTTAACCACTCAGTCTCAAGCTTTTCACTTGGACCTTCATACCACAAGCACATGGTTAGGGACAGCTTGATTTAGCCGCTTAGTCCAGGATTTTATTCCTTTGGGCCCTCCTATCCATTAATGCTCAAAGCCTTGGATCCTTTTTACCCTTGCTTTTGGTTTAAAGGATTATTGGCTTTTTTTGCTTGCTTTTTTCTTTTTCTTTCTCTTTTTTTTTGCCACATTTTTTTCCTTTTCTCCCTCTTTTTTTTTTCTGCAAGCTTTTCACTGCTTTTTCTTGCTTCAAGAATCAATTTTATGATTTTTAGATTATCAATAACATTTCTCCTTTTACATTATTCTTTCAAGAGCCAATAATTTTAATATTCATAAAAAACAAACTCAAAAAACATGCACTGTTCAAGCATTCATTCAGAAAACAAAAATTATTGCCTCCACATCAAAATAATTAAACTAATTTCAAGATAAATTTCGAAACCCATGTACTTCTTTTTCTTTTTCAAATAAAAATATTATTCAATTAGGAAAGGTGAAGGATTCATGGAATCATTTATAGCTTTAAGACATAGGCTCTAAACTTTATAGATCATGGAATAAAAATAAGACATAAAATAAACATAAAAGCAGACAAATAATAATAAAAGAAAGGAATTTTAGCATGGGCTTTGCATTTAGCATTCTTGTTTTGGAAATGTGCGAGGGTTTAATACCCTTATTAAGGGATTTTAATTCCCCTTTTCTCTTGCCTTTTTTATTTTGAACTTTAAACACAAAAAACGGTTTTTCTCTTTTCTGTAACTTCCCCCCTTTTTCTTTCTGTCTTTTTGTTTTTCCTGAGACTTGAATTTTTGCATTTTTCTCTGCGACGCTTGTTTGGTGCTTGTTGGTGCTTTGCTTGAGAGGCGATTCCAGAGTTTGTCGCTCCGGTTTTCAACTTCTTCAGAGCTTTCTCCTTTCTCTTCAGGTTGGTTCTCGTTTCTTTTACTTCTTTCGTAAAGTCTAAATTTTGCTTGAGTGCATTGTTGAAAAGCTTGAACCTTTTCCTGTTTTTTGACCTGCCTGTCCTTGTGATGTATCTTTCTGGCTTTCTTTCAACTTTAGGTATACTTTGGTATTTCTTCTGATGATTAGGGCTTACTTAGGGCTTTTCATGTTTACTGTTTGATTTTGTAGCTTCTGTATGATAATGGCTTGTTCGTTTCTGGAAAAGGTTGCGTCTTTGATGATTTTCTTTGTTATATTTTGTTGCTTGGTAGTTCTTGTAGACTGAGACTGTAGTTGCGAGGTGGCTTTAACAATCCTTTTTTCTCTTCGGAGTGTTGATTGGGAGAAAGTTTTTCTCTGTTGTGATAGCTTTGTAGAGAATGATGGTCTTCTTAGTGATCTTGCTCTGATTTATGTCTTTTTTGCTTAGAGTCTTTTGCTAGGTTGTTTTAGTTTCTGTAGGTTTTCCTGAGTCTTTTGCTCTGTGTCACTGCCTCCAAAGGATGCCCCTGGACCTTGGTGTGTGTCTTGGGGATTTCCTTTTACTGTTTGTGATGCTCTAGATCATGTTGTCCGAGTTGTTTTGATATCGCCCGAGCTGTTTTTTGGTTAGTAATCCATTTTCCTTTCTTATTTGTAGGACTAGTTAGCCATGTCTTCTCGCAAAAATATTATAGAGACGTCTTCTAAGGTTCCTGAGGGGATGTCCGACTGGTTGGACTCCCTTGTGTTAATGTGTGTCTCCGTGGTGAATGTTGAGTTTTGTGTGGAGTTTAGAAAACATCACCATCTCTGTAAGAGTAGAGTTCAGGAAAAGAACTATAAATTGGTAGCACCTGATTCCAAGGAGAGGGTTCGCTTTCCTGCTCTGACCCGGGGGGAGCGCCCTTTCTTTTATGCTTATGACTATTTTTTCAGCCAGTTGAATATTAATTTTCCTTTTACTTCCTTTGAGACCGATTTGCTGTGGTCGTGTAACGTAGCTCCATCCCAGCTCCATCCGAACTCCTGGGGTTTTATCAAAATCTTTCAGCTGCTTTGCCAAGAGTTGGACGTTACTCCTTCTCAGACTCTCTTCCTTTATCTTTTTGTTTTAACTAAGCCCGGGGTTTCTTCCAAAAAGAAAACCTCTTGGATTTCCTTTAGATCTGCCCAGGGACATAAATTTTTTGCCATGTATGATGAGTCCTTTAGGGATTTTAAGAATTACTTCTTTAAGGTCTGAGCGGTTGAGGGAGCTCGACCATTTTTTCTAGAAGCGAACGATGAACTGGCCTTCCCCTTGTATTGGCAACAAAATGTAGTGGTGTTTCGATACACGTGGGAGATGCTTGATGAAATCGAGTAGGCCTTTGTAAATGTTTTGGAGGATATTTGGGGGGAACCTCCTCATCTTGACACTAAGAAAATTTTGGGGGACCCGTCCCTTGTCCGAACTACGTTGGGTACTTAATTAATATGTTTTGGTTTGTTTTGATTTTTCTTCCTTCTTTTTCCAATGTGTAATCGGCTTCTATGGTTGATTTTATTTTTCAGAGATGGCCAAGAACAATGACTCCATGAAAGCCTTCAAGAAGGTGAGGAAGGCTACATCGGCTCAGAACATCTCGGCCAAGGTGGCTGGGGAGGGGTCCTCTCAGGTTCTGTCGAAGCCATCCATATCGAGCTCTCCTGGACCGAGGAGAATGATCCCTACTGCTCGGGTTCATTTTGTTGATCCTCCACAGGCTGCTGCTACCTCTTCTCCTACCTTTTGGGAATGTTGGGGCCGTGTTGTCCGCCGGTAGGAGAAGAGGTAGCAGCAGCCTGTGGAGGATCAACAAAATGAACCCGAGCAGTAGGGATCATTCTCCTCGGTCCAGGAGAGCTCGATACGGATGGCTTCGACAGAACCTGAGAGGACCCCTCCCCAGCCACCTTGGCCGAGATGTTCTGAGCCGATGTAGCCTTCCTCACCTTCTTGAAGGCTTTCATGGAGTCATTGTTCTTGGCCATCTCTGAAAAATAAAATCAACCATAGAAGCCGATTACACATTGGAAAAAGAAGGAAGAAAAATCAAAACAAACCAAAACATATTAATTAAGTACCCAACGCAGTTCGGACAAGGGACGGGTCCCCCAAAATTTTCTTAGTGTCAAGATGAGGAGGTTCCCCCCAAATATCCTCCAAAACATTTACAAAGGCCTACTCGATTTCATCAAGCATCTCCCACGTGTATCGAAACACCACTACATTTTGTTGCCAATACAAGGGGAAGGCCAGTTCATCGTTCGCTTCTAGAAAAAATGGTCGAGCTCCCTCAACCGCTCAGACCTTAAAGAAGTAATTCTTAAAATTCCTAAAGGACTCATCATACATGGCAAAAAATTTATGTCCCTGGGCAGATCTAAAGGAAATCCAAGAGGTTTTCTTTTTGGATGAAACCCCGGGCTTAGTTAAAACAAAAAGATAAAGGAAGAGAGTCTGAGAAGGAGTAACGTCCAACTCTTGGCAAAGCAGCTGAAAGATTTTGATAAAACCCCAGGAGTTCGGATGGAGCTGGGATGGAGCTACATTACACGACCACAGCAAATCGGTCTCAAAGGAAGTAAAAGGAAAATTAATATTCAACTGGCTGAAAAAATAGTCATAAGCATAAAAGAAAGGGCGCTCCCCCCCGGGTCAGAGCAGGAAAGCGAACCCTCTCCTTGGAATCAGGTGCTACCAATTTATAGTTCTTTTCCTGAACTCTACTCTTACAGAGATGGTGATGTTTTCTAAGCTCCACACAAAACTCAACATTCACCACGGAGACACACATTAACACAAGGGAGTCCAACCAGTCGGACATCCCCTCAGGAACCTTAGAAGACGTCTCTATAATATTTTTGCGAGAAGACATGGCTAACTAGTCCTACAAATAAGAAAGGAAAATGGATTACTAACCAAAAAACAGCTCGGGCGATATCAAAACAACTCGGACAACATGATCTAGAGCATCACAAACAGTAAAAGGAAATCCCCAAGACACACACCAAGGTCCAGGGGCATCCTTTGGAGGCAGTGACACAGAGCAAAAGACTCAGGAAAACCTACAGAAACTAAAACAACCTAGCAAAAGACTCTAAGCAAAAAAGACATAAATCAGAGCAAGATCACTAAGAAGACCATCATTCTCTACAAAGCTATCACAACAGAGAAAAACTTTCTCCCAATCAACACTCCGAAGAGAAAAAAGGATTGTTAAAGCCACCTCGCAACTACAGTCTCAGTCTACAAGAACTACCAAGCAACAAAATATAACAAAGAAAATCATCAAAGACGCAACCTTTTCCAGAAACGAACAAGCCATTATCATACAGAAGCTACAAAATCAAACAGTAAACATGAAAAGCCCTAAGTAAGCCCTAATCATCAGAAGAAATACCAAAGTATACCTAAAGTTGAAAGAAAGCCAGAAAGATACATCACAAGGACAGGCAGGTCAAAAAACAGGAAAAGGTTCAAGCTTTTCAACAATGCACTCAAGCAAAATTTAGACTTTACGAAAGAAGTAAAAGAAACGAGAACCAACCTGAAGAGAAAGGAGAAAGCTCTGAAGAAGTTGAAAACCGGAGCGACAAACTCTGGAATCGCCTCTCAAGCAAAGCACCAACAAGCACCAAACAAGCGTCGCAGAGAAAAATGCGAAAATTCAAGTCTCAGGAAAAACAAAAAGACAGAAAGAAAAAGGGGGGAAGTTACAGAAAAGAGAAAAACCGTTTTTTGTGTTTAAAGTTCAAAATAAAAAAGGCAAGAGAAAAGGGGAATTAAAATCCCTTAATAAGGGTATTAAACCCTCGCACATTTCCAAAACAAGAATGCTAAATGCAAAGCCCATGCTAAAATTCCTTTCTTTTATTATTATTTGTCTGCTTTTATGTTTATTTTATGTCTTATTTTTATTCCATGATCTATAAAGTTTAGAGCCTATGTCTTAAAGCTATAAATGATTCCATGAATCCTTCACCTTTCCTAATTGAATAATATTTTTATTTGAAAAAGAAAAAGAAGTACATGGGTTTCGAAATTTATCTTGAAATTAGTTTAATTATTTTGATGTGGAGGCAAAAATTTTTGTTTTCTGAATGAATGCTTGAACAGTGCATGTTTTTTGAGTTTGTTTTTTATGAATATTAAAATTATTGGCTCTTGAAAGAATAATGTAAAAGGAGAAATGTTATTGATAATCTAAAAATCATAAAATTGATTCTTGAAGCAAGAAAAAGCAGTGAAAAGCTTGCAGAAAAAAAAAAGAGGGAGAAAAGGAAAAAAATGTGGCAAAAAAAAAGAGAAAGAAAAAGAAAAAAGCAAGCAAAAAAAGCCAATAATCCTTTAAACCAAAAGCAAGGGTAAAAAGGATCCAAGGCTTTGAGCATTAATGGATAGGAGGGCCCAAAGGAATAAAATCCTGGACTAAGCGGCTAAATCAAGCTGTCCCTAACCATGTGCTTGTGGTATGAAGGTCCAAGTGAAAAGCTTGAGACTGAGTGGTTAAAGTCGTGGTCCAATGCAATAGAGTGTGCTTAAGAGCTCTGGGCACCTCTAACTGGGGACTCTAGCAAAGCTGAGTCACAATCTGAAGAGGTTCACCCAATCATGTGTCTGTGGCATTTATATATCCGGTGGTAATACTGGAAAACAAAATGCTTAGGGTCACGGCCAAGACTCATAAAGTAGCTGTGTTCAAGAATCAACATACTGAACTAGGAGAATCAATAACACTATCTGAATTCTGAGTTTCTATGGATGCAAATCATTCTGAAATTCAAAGGATAAAGTGAGATGCCTAAACTGTTTAGAAGCAAAAAGGCTACAAGTCCCGTTCATCTAATTAAGACTAATCTTCATTGATAATTTTGGAATTTATTGTATATTCTCTTCTTTTTATTCTATTTTGTTTTTAGTTGCTTGGGGTCAAGCAAAAATTTAAGTTTGGTGTTGTGATGAGCGGATAATTTATACCCTTTTTGGCATTGTTTTTACATAGTTTTTAGTATGTTTTAGTTATTTTTTATTATATTTTTATTATCTTTTATTCAAAAATCACATTTCTGGACTTTACTATGAGTTTGTGTGTTTTTCTGTGATTTCAGGTATTTTCTGGCTGAAATTGAGGGACCTGAGCAAAAATCTGATTCAGAGGCTGAAAAAGGACTGCAGATGCTGTTGGTATCTGACCCTGCTGCATTTGAAGTGGATTTTCTGGAGTTACGGAAGCTCAATTGCCGCGCTCTCAATTGCGTTGGAAAGTAGACATCTTAGGCTTTCTAGTAATATATAATAGTTCATACTTTTCTTGATATTTGAAGGCCCAAACTGGCGTCCAAAGCCAGCCTAAAACATCTTGGCGTAAAACGCCCAAACTGGCACCAAAGCTGGCGTTTAACTCCAAAAATAGCCTATGCACATGAAAGCTTCAATGCTCAGCCCAAGCACACACCAAGTGGGTCCTAGAAGTGAATTTCTGCACTATCTGTACTTAGTTACTCATTTTTTGTAAACCTAAGTTACTAGTTCAGTATAAAAACTACTTTTAGAGATTCAGTTTACACCTTATGACATTTTACACTTCATATTGTATCTTCTACAGTATGAGCCTCTAAACCCCATAGGTGGGGGTGAGGAGCTCTGCTGTGTTTCAATGGATTAATGAAATTACTACTGTTTTCTATTCAATCACGCTTGATTCTATTCTAAGATACTCACTCGTACTTCAATATGGAGAATATGATGATCCGTGACACTCATCATTATCCTTAACCCTATGAACGCGTGCCTGACAACCACTCCGTTCTATCTGAGCTCAACGTAGTCATTGAGCGACAGCTTGAGTGCGTATCTCTTGGGTTTCTGATCCACGGACCGAGTACGGAAGTTAGAACCTTCGTGGTATAGGCTAGAACCAATTGGCAGCATCCTTGGGATCTGAAAAGTCTAAACCTTGTCTGTGGTATTCCGAGTAGGATCTGGGAAGGGATGACTATGACGAGCTTCAAACCTACGAATGTTGGGCGCAGTGACAGTGTGAAAAAGGACAAGGGTCCTATTCCGACGCTAGTGGAAACCGACAGATGATTAGCCATGCGGTAGCTGTACATGGTATTTTTCATCCGAGACGAGAAATCCGACAGTTGATTAGCCGTGCAGAGATCGTACCTGGTATTTTTCATCCGAGAAGATCATAAAGCTTGCCATTGAAGGAAGCCATGCATGTTTGGAGAAGAAGACAGTAGGAAAGCAAAGATTCAGACGATAGAGCATCTCCGGAACCCCAGCCTGCTCCTCATTACTGAATCACAAGTACTATTTATTTCATGTTATTTATTTTTCATAAATACAATCACTCTTATTATTAATCTCCTGACTAAGATTTACAAAATAACTATAGTTTGCTTCAAGCCAACAATCTCTGTGGGATCGACCCTTACTCACGTAAGGTATTACTTGGACGACCCAGTACACTTGCTGGTTAGTTGTGCGGAGTTGTGAAAAGTGTAATCATAATTTTGTGCACCAGTTCACATGGATAGGAGTAAAGAAGATTGAGAAGGAGACAAATAAAGGCATGCACGGACGGTCTTCCCAAGAAAAAAGGCAAGTCACATGTGTATGTTTGGGAAGCACAATGTCGCATGGAATCAACACCTTGGAGGCCGAACCACATGCAACCAATGAGGGAGCAATCCTTGCCTTCATCCATCTCCACATCCACACCGTCCATTTCATGGCTTTCCAACAATGAATTGCTCAATCCCCACCTTTCCTTACAACTCCAATGGATCCTCCAACTCTTTCCTTTGTTTTATGCTTTGGCTATAAATTGGCAATGATACTTCCTGAGTTCACATATCCTTGCTTTCTCTATATAAGACCTCATCACTTATTTACCTTTGTTTCACTCAAACATTTCTTAAGCCATACACCTTTGCTCTCTTCGTATAAGCCCTCCCACAAAGTACATTGTTCTTCTCTCACCCAAAGACACCACACAACACCTTACCTCCCCTTCCTTCCATCACAACCGTGCCTTAACCAAAGCCTATCTTATCTTCTCTTCTTATTTCTTTCCTTCCTAATTCATGGCTTCATCAAGTTCTAGAAGAAGGAAAGAAAAGGAACCTGCTATAGCCGAACCACCAACCTATGATACCAAGAGATTTAAATCTCTATTTCATGAATCAAGGTATTATAGGCTAATGGAATCAAAGAAAGTCATTCCAGAGATGGGGTTCAGACAGAAATATGGAGAATATCCCATCATGAGAAGAATAGAGGCAGAGAGGAGATGGGAACTTTTGTGTGAACCGCTCACAGACATCAGTGCAGTCATGATAAGAGAATTTTATGCAAATGCTGTGAGGACAAGCAAGGACAACCCTCCCTATAAAAGCTACATTAGAGGGGTTGAGGTGGATTTCAGCCCACCATCCATTATGAGACTCTTACAGATAAGGGTGATATCATATGGAGAACCCAGCTTTGAAGAAAGACTGCAGAGTGAGAATGACCCTGATGAAATATTAAATGGGTTATGTTTTGAAGGCAATGATTGGGAAAGGGACTCAGAGGGAGCTCTAAGCCACTTGAAAAGAATGGATCTCATACTAGAAGCCAAAGGTTGGTATGACATATTGCATACTTAGGGGAGGAGAAGTCAATGTACCTCAGCTCATAGCATATAGCATTCAAGAAATAGCTGATGATACTGGTAAATCAAGTAGACTTGGTCATCCAAGCACTATTCTGAGGCTATGCAAAAGAGCACGAGTACTCTTTGAGGATGAGAATACTAAGAAGGTAAAAGGAAGCAGAGGGATCACTAAGCAAAGCATGGAAGGTGTCACTGATGACACTGATAATCAACAAGAGAGAAGAGCTCAAGGAAGAATGAGGAGACCACAAGTGGAGGGGGAACAAGCTCCTGGTGCAATAGATCTGAGCCAAATACAAAGAGCCATTGAAGAAATATCTCAACAATATATGAGAGCACAGGAGCAACAACAGGAGCAATACTTAAGGCAACAAGAGCAATATTTGAAGGATCGTGAGCAACAACAACAGTGGCAGCAGCAAATGATGGAGAAGCGAGAAAATTTCTATCTCCAAATGTTGGAACAACAGAGAGAGTTTCAAGCAAAAATTCTTGAGGGGCAAGGGGAAAAATCAGCAAACTTTCAAGAATCATTTAATAGATTGTCGCTACGACAGTCCAAGTATGGGGAGTACACCCAAAATCTCTACCAATGGAAGAACATCTATCATACAATTGGGGAGCATAGGAACTTGGACAGAATGGGGTATGACATAGTAACTCAAGCAAAATTGGACTATGTAGTCTATAGCATGCCAACATTGAACCAATAAATCAAGCCATTTGAGCAATGCCAAGAGTTGATAGACCATCAGAGAGCACTAGCCAATAAACAGACAGCACACATGCAACAAGGATTGAAGGATGCTGGGCTTTGGGGTCAAGTAGACCAAATTTGGGATCGAAGGTGCCCTTTTGAAGAACCCCAAGAAAGAAAGAAGAAGTCAAAGAGGAAGGGAGAATCCAGCAAAAGGAAAGAGCACGACAACTAGAGGTGGTAGAGTCCCTTTTATAGTTTTAATTAAATAAGGATGATGCATATCTGAAACATGATATGACTCCAAATATTTTATATTCTGCACTTTCATATCTTGAGTATTTTTCTTGTTAGGATTTGCATTATGCTTGTTATCACTCATCTATCTTAAACTCATGTTTTGTTTCCCTTTTGCATCAATAAGAGAAAAATATTAGAAACAGAAAGTGATTGTTCAATGTTGTAGGAATTAGAATGAAAACTTGTGGTGATGATTGCTTGATTAAGATGATAAGCTCAATAATAAAAGCTGCATAATAGAGCGTTCTATGTAGTGTGAACTTAGTTGTTGTCATAAACCTTTTATTAATGAACATCCCTGCAAAATGAAGCAAAGTAAGAAAGAAAAAAGAAAACAAAAGCCAAGAATTGGCAAAGAAACAAACAATAAGGCTAGACACCAATAGCTTGGACCTTAGGACATATGTCTGTGGTGCTTTTTATAATAGGATATGCTTGGATAATTAAGTTCTGAGGAGTCTTTTAAAACTTGGTAACTTGAATTAACTAATCCGGGATTACCAACCGAAAGTCCATTATCAAGAGCAACATAGCTACAAAGCATTTAGTGATCCAAAGAGATGGTGGGCATCAATGTTCCTAAGAAGAATTATGAGCCAAGTGTCTGTAGTGAAGAAGTGTTAAGCAAAATTAAGCCAAAAGGCTGCTGCAACACTTGACACTGAGCTACCATTGAGAAATAAGCTTTCTAAGTAAGAGGAAGAAAGAAAATAAAAAAGGGATCAATCAAAAAGTAAGGCATTATGACAGCAACTCTAGTGAATCCTCAAAGAAACATTTCTTATATATCAGTAAAGAATAAGTGAGCTGCATCTTATCTGCATAAAACCCCATAGTCTTAATTCAATTATCTGCTAAATATGGACATGTATGCTTCTCTGTTTCATTTCATTTCTTTTCATGTTTAGTGCTTGCTTGGGGACAAGCAAGATTTAAGTTTGGTGTTGTGATGACAAGTCATCTTATGCTAGTTTACAAGCATTTTTCATTAGTTTCATTAGGTTTTATGCACTTTCTTGCACAATAAGTAAGTAATTGGAGTGGATTTTCATGATTATGTTGAATTAATCAAACATCATTTAATTTACACAAAATCATAGGTTTTAAGCTAGAATTAATTGATTTTATAAATGATGCAAAGATCTAGTAATTTTGGTGGGACTTTGATTAGTTTTTTGGTTGCTTGTAGGTGAAGAAATGATGAAAAAAAAGGAAAGAGTTTTGGAGCACAGTTTGGACCTTAGGCCACGCTTTTAAAAGCGTGGCCCATGACATTAAAGCGTGGCGTTCACAGAGGAACCAAACTCGTGCAACAATCATCAAGGCATAGCATTCAAAGAAGAGAACGCTACGTTGCCTTTCTTTCACTTTCTCGTGACTCTTGGAACCAAGGAAGCAAGGCGCATCAAAGCTCACAAGGAGCATTCGAAATGGGCAACATAGCGCTCCCTTTCTTCACCTTTCTCGTGGAGCTTGGCTTGGAAACAAAGGAACAAGGCCCAGCGTTTGGAAAAGGCAATGTAGCGCTCCCTTTCTTCACCTTTTTCGTGGATTGTCAAGCCAAGGAAGGAAGGCTCGCACGAAGCAAACCAAGATGGCGTTCAAAAGTTCCAACGCTACGTTCACTCTTGGCAACTTCTTCGTGCTTTTCAACCAAGGGAGCAAAGCCAACGTTCAAAGAGTGAACGTAGCGTTCAAAGAGTGAACGCTATGAACAAGGGGGATTGGCACGTGACAAAGCACACAATGCTAAGTGAACTTAGCGTTCACAAAACCAAACGGAGCACTCCCCTGGGAGCTAACCACACACACCATGACCCATGCCACTTGAACCAAAACCAACCGGACCCATCTCTCTTCAAATCCAAAAACCAAAAGGTCCACTCCAAGCTTTGAAGACCAAAATAGAAAGTGTATAAATAGGAGTTAATTCAATTTGTAAAGAACCTTTACCTCATTTCTTAGTTTTCACTTTTAATTTTCAGTTGTTTTTGAATTTGGGATTTGGGAATTGGATCTAGTTTTCTTTCTGCATTTTCTTTCTTCTAAAACTCTACTTTCTATTTTGGGTTTTTGAATTGAGATTGAAGAGCTCCATTGATTCCTGATCTGAGAATCATCTTTGCTTTTCTTTCATATAGTTTTGGGAATTGGAGAATTGGATCTAAGTTTCTTTTGCTGTTTTCAATTTCAGTTTCTTCTGCAATTTCTTTTCTGCTTGATCAAGAGAGTAATTGAGATATAGATCTACTTTCAAATCTCATTGCTCTTCTTCGATCTTCAATTTCTCTTTAGGATTTCATAATTGATTCAAGTTTTCTTGTTATTTTGTTTCTTCAAGCAATTTTACATTTATGTTTGGTTGTTGAGCTGAATTTCTTTATCTCAGAGCTCTCTGATTCTCTTTAGCTTGCATTTTCTTGTTCAATTCTGAATCTCAGTACCCAAATCCTTTTACTCTTCAAGCAATTTATATTTATTAGCAATTTAGATTAAGCACTTTACATTTCTCGCACTTTAAGTTTCTACAATTTACTTTTCTTGCAATTTAAGTTTTAGCTCTTTTACTTTCTTACTTTTTAAGTTTCTGCAATTTATCTCTTCTGCACTTTGCTTTCCTGCCAAATTTACCTTCTGCACTTTTATTTTCTTGTAATTTAGCTTCTGTTAATCAAAATCACTCAAATCATCAAATATTCGCTTAACTAAATTCATCACCTAACTAAAATTGCTCAATCCATCAATCTCTATGGGATCGACCTCACTCTTGTGAGTAATTACTACTTGATGCGATTCGGTACACTTGCCGGTGAGTTTTGTGTGGAATCATTTTTCCCTCATCAAGAGGCTTAATGAGGTTGTTAAGATTTGGGATGAAATCCTAAAGAGAAATTGAAGATCGAAGAAGAGCAATGAGATTTGAAAGTAGATCTATATCTCAATTACTCTCTTGATCAAGCAGAAAAGAAATTGCAGAAGAAACTGAAATTGAAAACAGCAAAAGAAACTTAGATCCAATTCTCCAATTCCCAAAACTATATGAAAGAAAAGCAAAGATGATTCTCAGATCAGGAATCAATGGAGCTCTTCAATCTCAATTCAAAAACCCAAAATAGAAAGTAGAGTTTTAGAAGAAAGAAAATGCAGAAAGAAAACTAGATCCAATTCCCAAATCCCAAATTCAAAAACAACTGAAAATTAAAAGTGAAAACTAAGAAATGAGGTAAAGGTTCTTTACAAATTGAATTAACTCCTATTTATACACTTTCTATTTTGGTCTTCAAAGCTTGGAGTGGACCTTTTGGTTTTTGGATTTGAAGAGAGATGGGTCCGGTTGGTTTTGGTTCAAGTGGCATGGGTCATGGTGTGTGTGGTTAGCTCCCAGGGGAGTGCTCCGTTTGGTTTTGTGAACGCTAAGTTCACTTAGCATTGTGTGCTTTGTCACGTGCCAATCCCCCTTGTTCATAGCGTTCACTCTTTGAACGCTACGTTCACTCTTTGAACGTTGGCTTTGCTCCCTTGGTTGAGAAGCACGAAGAAGTTGCCAAGAGTGAACGTAGCGTTGGAACTTTTGAATGCCATCTTGGTTTGCTTCGTGCGAGCCTTCCTTCCTTGGCTTGACAATCCACGAAAAAGGTGAAGAAAGGGAGCGCTACATTGCCTTTTCCAAACGCTGGGCCTTGTTCCTTTGTTTCCAAGCCAAGCTCCACGAGAAAGGTGAAGAAAGGGAGCGCTATGTTGCCCATTTCGAATGCTCCTTGTGAGCTTTGATGCGCCTTGCTTCCTTGGTTCCAAGAGTCACGAGAAAGTGAAATAAAGGCAACGTAGCGTTCTCTTCTTTGAATGCTATGCCTTGATGATTGTTGCACGAGTTTGGTTCCTCTGTGAACGCCACGCTTTAATGTCATGGGCCACGCTTTTAAAAGCGTGGCCTAAGGTCCAAACTGTGCTCCAAAACTCTTTCCTTTTTTTTCATCATTTCTTCACCTACAAGCAACCAAAAAACTAATCAAAGTCCCACCAAAATTACTAGATCTTTGCATCATTTATAAAATCAATTAATTCTAGCTTAAAACCTATGATTTTGTGTAAATTAAATGATGTTTGATTAATTCAACATAATCATGAAAATCCACTCCAATTACTTACTTATTGTGCAAGAAAGTGCATAAAACCTAATGAAACTAATGAAAAATGCTTGTAAACTAGCATAAGATGACTTGTCATCACAACACCAAACTTAAATCTTGCTTGTCCCCAAGCAAGCACTAAACATGAAAAGAAATGAAATGAAACAGAGAAGCATACATGTCCATATTTAGCAGATAATTGAATTAAGACTATGGGGTTTTATGCAGATAAGATGCAGCTCACTTATTCTTTACTGATATATAAGAAATGTTTCTTTGAGGATTCACTAGAGTTGCTGTCATAATGCCTTACTTTTTGATTGATCCCTTTTTTATTTTCTTTCTTCCTCTTACTTAGAAAGCTTATTTCTCAATGGTAGCTCAGTGTCAAGTGTTGCAGCAGCCTTTTGGCTTAATTTTACTTAACACTTCTTCACTACAGACACTTGGCTCATAATTCTTCTTAGGAACATTGATGCCCACCATCTCTTTGGATCACTAAATGCTTTGTAGCTATGTTGCTCTTGATAATGGACTTTCGGTTGGTAATCCCGGATTAGTTAATTCAAGTTACCAAGTTTTAAAAGACTCCTCAGAACTTAATTATCCAAGCATATCCTAGTATAAAAAGCACCACAGACATATGTCCTAAGGTCCAAGCTATTGGTGTCTAGCCTTATTGTTTGTTTCTTTGCCAATTCTTGGCTTTTGTTTTCTTTTTTCTTTCTTACTTTGCTTCATTTTGCAGGGATGTTCATTAATAAAAGGTTTATGACAACAACTAAGTTCACACTACATAGAACGCTCTATTATGCAGCTTTTATTATTGAGCTTATCATCTTAATCAAGCAATCATCACCACAAGTTTTCATTCTAATTCCTACAACATTGAACAATCACTTTCTGTTTCTAATATTTTTCTCTTATTGATACAAAAGGGAAACAAAACATGAGTTTAAGATAGATGAGTGATAACAAGCATAATGCAAATCCTAACAAGAAAAATACTCAAGATATGAAAGTGCAGAATATAAAATATTTGGAGTCATATCATGTTTCAGATATGCATCATCCTTATTTAATTAAAACTATAAAAGGGACTCTACCACCTCTAGTTGTCGTGCTCTTTCCTTTTGCTGGATTCTCCCTTCCTCTTTGACTTCTTCTTTCTTTCTTGGGGTTCTTCAAAAGGGCACCTTCGATCCCAAATTTGGTCTACTTGACCCCAAAGCCCAGCATCCTTCAATCCTTGTTGCATGTGTGCTGTCTGTTTATTGGCTAGTGCTCTCTGATGGTCTATCAACTCTTGGCATTGCTCAAATGGCTTGATTTATTGGTTCAATGTTGGCATGCTATAGACTACATAGTCCAATTTTGCTTGAGTTACTATGTCATACCCCATTCTGTCCAAGTTCCTATGCTCCCCAATTGTATGATAGATGTTCTTCCATTGGTAGAGATTTTGGGTGTACTCCCCATACTTGGACTGTCGTAGCGACAATCTATTAAACGATTCTTGAAAGTTTGCTGATTTTTCCCCTTGCCCCTCAAGAATTTTTGCTTGAAACTCTCTCTGTTGTTCCAACATTTGGAGATAGAAATTTTCTCGCTTCTCCATCATTTGCTGCTGCCACTGTTGTTGTTGCTCACGATCCTTCAAATATTGCTCTTGTTGCCTTAAGTATTGCTCCTGTTGTTGCTCCTGTGCTCTCATATATTGTTGAGATATTTCTTCAATGGCTCTTTGTATTTGGCTCAGATCTATTGCACCAGGAGCTTGTTCCCCCTCCACTTGTGGTCTCCTCATTCTTCCTTGAGCTCTTCTCTCTTGTTGATTATCAGTGTCATCAGTGACACCTTCCATGCTTTGCTTAGTGATCCCTCTGCTTCCTTTTACCTTCTTAGTATTCTCATCCTCAAAGAGTACTCGTGCTCTTTTGCATAGCCTCAGAATAGTGCTTGGATGACCAAGTCTACTTGATTTACCAGTATCATCAGCTATTTCTTGAATGCTATATGCTATGAGCTGAGGTACATTGACTTCTCCTCCCCTAAGTATGCAATATGTCATACCAACCTTTGGCTTCTAGTATGAGATCCATTCTTTTCAAGTGGCTTAGAGCTCCCTCTGAGTCCCTTTCCCAATCATTGCCTTCAAAACATAACCCATTTAATATTTCATCAGGGTCATTCTCACTCTGCAGTCTTTCTTCAAAGCTGGGTTCTCCATATGATATCACCCTTATCTGTAAGAGTCTCATAATGGATGGTGGGCTGAAATCCACCTCAACCCCTCTAATGTAGCTTTTATAGGGAGGGTTGTCCTTGCTTGTCCTCACAGCATTTGCATAAAATTCTCTTATCATGACTGCACTGATGTCTGTGAGCGGTTCACACAAAAGTTCCCATCTCCTCTCTGCCTCTATTCTTCTCATGATGGGATATTCTCCATATTTCTGTCTGAACCCCATCTCTGGAATGACTTTCTTTGATTCCATTAGCCTATAATACCTTGATTCATGAAATAGAGATTTAAATCTCTTGGTATCATAGGTTGGTGGTTCGGCTATAGCAGGTTCCTTTTCTTTCCTTCTTCTAGAACTTGATGAAGCCATGAATTAGGAAGGAAAGAAATAAGAAGAGAAGATAAGATAGGCTTTGGTTAAGGCACGGTTGTGATGGAAGGAAGGGGAGGTAAGGTGTTGTGTGGTGTCTTTGGGTGAGAGAAGAACAATGTACTTTGTGGGAGGGCTTATACGAAGAGAGCAAAGGTGTATGGCTTAAGAAATGTTTGAGTGAAACAAAGGTAAATAAGTGATGAGGTCTTATATAGAGAAAGCAAGGATATGTGAACTCAGGAAGTATCATTGCCAATTTATAGCCAAAGCATAAAACAAAGGAAAGAGTTGGAGGATCCATTGGAGTTGTAAGGAAAGGTGGGGATTGAGCAATTCATTGTTGGAAAGCCATGAAATGGACGGTGTGGATGTGGAGATGGATGAAGGCAAGGATTGCTCCCTCATTGGTTGCATGTGGTTCGGCCTCCAAGGTGTTGATTCCATGCGACATTGTGCTTCCCAAACATACACATGTGACTTGCCTTTTTTCTTGGGAAGACCGTCCGTGCATGCCTTTATTTGTCTCCTTCTCAATCTTCTTTACTCCTATCCATGTGAACTGGTGCACAAAATTATGATTACACTTTTCACAACTCCGCACAACTAACCAGCAAGTGTACTGGGTCGTCCAAGTAATACCTTACGTGAGTAAGGGTCGATCCCACAGAGATTGTTGGCTTGAAGCAAACTATAGTTATTTTGTAAATCTTAGTCAGGAGATTAATAATAAGAGTGATTGTATTTATGAAAAATAAATAACATGAAATAAATAGTACTTGTGATTCAGTAATGAGGAGCAGGCTGGGGTTCCGGAGATGCTCTATCGTCTGAATCTTTGCTTTCCTACTGTCTTCTTCTCCAAACATGCATGGCTTCCTTCAATGGCAAGCTTTATGATCTTCTCGGATGAAAAATACCAGGTACGATCTCTGCACGGCTAATCAACTGTCGGATTTCTCGTCTCGGATGAAAAATACCATGTACAGCTACCGCATGGCTAATCATCTGTCGGTTTCCACTAGCGTCGGAATAGGACCCTTGTCCTTTTTCACACTGTCACTGCGCCCAACATTCGTAGGTTTGAAGCTCGTCATAGTCATCCCTTCCCAGATCCTACTCGGAATACCACAGACAAGGTTTAGACTTTTCAGATCCCAAGGATGCTGCCAATTGGTTCTAGCCTATACCACGAAGGTTCTAACTTCCGTACTCGGTCCGTGGATCAGAAACCCAAGAGATACGCACTCAAGCTGTCGCTCAATGACTACTTTGAGCTCAGATAGAACGGAGTGGTTGTCAGGCACGCGTTCATAGGGTTAAGGATAATGATGAGTGTCACGGATCATCATATTCTCCATATTGAAGTACGAGTGAGTATCTTAGAATAGAATCAAGCGTGATTGAATAGAAAACAGTAGTAATTTCATTAATCCATTGAAACACAGCAGAGCTCCTCACCCCCACCTATGGGGTTTAGAGGCTCATACTGTAGAAGATACAATATGAAGTGTAAAATGTCATAAGGTGTAAACTGAATCTCTAAAAGTAGTTTTTATACTGAACTAGTAACTTAGGTTTAGAAAAAATGAGTAACTAAGTACAGATAGTGCAGAAATTCACTTCTAGGACCCACTTGGTGTGTGCTTGGGCTGAGCATTGAAGCTTTCATGTGCATAGGCTATTTTTGGAGTTAAACGCCAGCTTTGGTGCCAGTTTGGGCGTTTTACGC
Source organism: Arachis hypogaea (assembly GCF_003086295.3). NCBI lineage: Eukaryota > Viridiplantae > Streptophyta > Magnoliopsida > Fabales > Fabaceae > Arachis > Arachis hypogaea. Next base: position 52,006,263 of record NC_092055.1, read on the forward strand.
CAAGATGTTTTAGGCTGGCTTTGGACGCCAGTTTGGGCCATCAAATATCAAGAAAAGTATGAACTATTATATATTACTGGAAAGCCTAAGATGTCTACTTTCCAACGCAATTGAGAGCGCGGCAATTGAGCTTCCGTAACTCCAGAAAATCCACTTCAAATGCAGCAGGGTCAGATACCAACAGCATCTGCAGTCCTTTTTCAGCCTCTGAATCAGATTTTTGCTCAGGTCCCTCAATTTCAGCCAGAAAATACCTGAAATCACAGAAAAACACACAAACTCATAGTAAAGTCCAGAAATGTGATTTTTGAATAAAAGCTAATAAAAATATAATAAAAAATAACTAAAACATACTAAAAACTATGTAAAAATAATGCCAAAAAGGGTATACATTATCCGCTCATCACAACACCAAACTTAAATTTTTGCTTGACCCCAAGCAACTAAAAACAAAATAGAATAAAAAGAAGAGAATATACAATAAATTCCAAAATTATCAATGAAGATTAGTCTTAATTAGATGAGCGGGACTTGTAGCCTTTTTGCTTCTGAACAGTTTAGGCATCTCACTTTATCCTTTGAATTTCAGAATGATTGGCATCCATAGGAACTCAGAATTCAGATAGTGTTATTGATTCTCCTAGTTCAGTATGTTGATTCTTGAACACAGCTACTTTATGAGTCTTGGCCGTGACCCTAAGCATTTTGTTTTCCAGTATTACCACCGGATATATAAATGCCACAGACACATGATTGGGTGAACCTCTTCAGATTGTGACTCAGCTTTGCTAGAGTCCCCAGTTAGAGGTGCCCAGAGCTCTTAAGCACACTCTATTGCCTTGGACCACGACTTTAACCACTCAGTCTCAAGCTTTTCACTTGGACCTTCATACCACAAGCACATGGTTAGGGACAGCTTGATTTAGCCGCTTAGTCCAGGATTTTATTCCTTTGGGCCCTCCTATCCATTAATGCTCAAAGCCTTGGATCCTTTTTACCCTTGCTTTTGGTTTAAAGGATTATTGGCTTTTTTTGCTTGCTTTTTTCTTTTTCTTTCTCTTTTTTTTTTGCCACATTTTTTTCCTTTTCTCCCTCTTTTTTTTTTCTGCAAGCTTTTCACTGCTTTTTCTTGCTTCAAGAATCAATTTTATGATTTTTAGATTATCAATAACATTTCTCCTTTTACATTATTCTTTCAAGAGCCAATAATTTTAATATTCATAAAAAACAAACTCAAAAAACATGCACTGTTCAAGCATTCATTCAGAAAACAAAAATTATTGCCTCCACATCAAAATAATTAAACTAATTTCAAGATAAATTTCGAAACCCATGTACTTCTTTTTCTTTTTCAAATAAAAATATTATTCAATTAGGAAAGGTGAAGGATTCATGGAATCATTTATAGCTTTAAGACATAGGTTCTAAACTTTATAGATCATGGAATAAAAATAAGACATAAAATAAACATAAAAGCAGACAAATAATAATAAAAGAAAGGAATTTTAGCATGGGCTTTGCATTTAGCATTCTTGTTTTGGAAATGTGCGAGGGTTTAATACCCTTATTAAGGGATTTTAATTCCCCTTTTCTCTTGCCTTTTTTATTTTGAACTTTAAACACAAAAAACGGTTTTTCTCTTTTCTGTAACTTCCCCCCTTTTTCTTTCTGTCTTTTTGTTTTTCCTGAGACTTGAATTTTCGCATTTTTCTCTGCGACGCTTGTTTGGTGCTTGTTGGTGCTTTGCTTGAGAGGCGATTCCAGAGTTTGTCGCTCCGGTTTTCAACTTCTTCAGAGCTTTCTCCTTTCTCTTCAGGTTGGTTCTCGTTTCTTTTACTTCTTTCGTAAAGTCTAAATTTTGCTTGAGTGCATTGTTGAAAAGCTTGAACCTTTTCCTGTTTTTTGACCTGCCTGTCCTTGTGATGTATCTTTCTGGCTTTCTTTCAACTTTAGGTATACTTTGGTATTTCTTCTGATGATTAGGGCTTACTTAGGGCTTTTCATGTTTACTGTTTGATTTTGTAGCTTCTGTATGATAATGGCTTGTTCGTTTCTGGAAAAGGTTGCGTCTTTGATGATTTTCTTTGTTATATTTTGTTGCTTGGTAGTTCTTGTAGACTGAGACTGTAGTTGCGAGGTGGCTTTAACAATCCTTTTTTCTCTTCGGAGTGTTGATTGGGAGAAAGTTTTTCTCTGTTGTGATAGCTTTGTAGAGAATGATGGTCTTCTTAGTGATCTTGCTCTGATTTATGTCTTTTTTGCTTAGAGTCTTTTGCTAGGTTGTTTTAGTTTCTGTAGGTTTTCCTGAGTCTTTTGCTCTGTGTCACTGCCTCCAAAGGATGCCCCTGGACCTTGGTGTGTGTCTTGGGGATTTCCTTTTACTGTTTGTGATGCTCTAGATCATGTTGTCCGAGTTGTTTTGATATCGCCCGAGCTGTTTTTTGGTTAGTAATCTATTTTCCTTTCTTATTTGTAGGACTAGTTAGCCATGTCTTCTCGCAAAAATATTATAGAGACGTCTTCTAAGGTTCCTGAGGGGATGTCCGACTGGTTGGACTCCCTTGTGTTAATGTGTGTCTCCGTGGTGAATGTTGAGTTTTGTGTGGAGCTTAGAAAACATCACCATCTCTGTAAGAGTAGAGTTCAGAAAAAGAACTATAAATTGGTAGCACCTGATTCCAAGGAGAGGGTTCGCTTTCCTGCTCTGACCCGGGGGGGAGCGCCCTTTCTTTTATGCTTATGACTATTTTTTCAGCCAGTTGAATATTAATTTTCCTTTTACTTCCTTTGAGACCGATTTGCTGTGGTCGTGTAACGTAGCTCCATCCCAGCTCCATCCGAACTCCTGGGGTTTTATCAAAATCTTTCAGCTGCTTTGCCAAGAGTTGGACGTTACTCCTTCTCAGACTCTCTTCCTTTATCTTTTTGTTTTAACTAATCCCGGGGTTTCTTCCAAAAAGAAAACCTCTTGGATTTCCTTTAGATCAGCCCAGGGACATAAATTTTTTGCCATGTATGATGAGTCCTTTAGGGATTTTAAGAATTACTTCTTTAAGGTCTGAGCGGTTGAGGGAGCTCGACCATTTTTTCTAGAAGCGAACGATGAACTGGCCTTCCCCTTGTATTGGCAACAAAATGTAGTGGTGTTTCGATACACGTGGGAGATGCTTGATGAAATCGAGTAGGCCTTTGTAAATGTCTTGGAGGATATTTGGGGGGAACCTCCTCATCTTGACACTAAGAAAATTTTGGGGGACCCGTCCCTTGTCCGAACTGCGTTGGGTACTTAATTAATATGTTTTGGTTTGTTTTGATTTTTCTTCCTTCTTTTTCCAATGTGTAATCGGCTTCTATGGTTGATTTTATTTTTCAGAGATGGCCAAGAACAATGACTCCATGAAAGCCTTCAAGAAGGTGAGGAAGGCTACATCGGCTCAGAACATCTCGGCCAAGGTGGCTGGGGAGGGGTCCTCTCAGGTTCTGTCGAAGCCATCCGTATCGAGCTCTCCTGGACCGAGGAGAATGATCCCTACTGCTCGGGTTCATTTTGTTGATCCTCCACAGGTTGCTGCTACCTCTTCTCCTACCGGCGCTCCTCTTCTGAAAAAGCAAAAAACAGATGAGCCCTTTAACCTTGATGCCCCCGATTTTGATGTTGTCGAGTTTGTGGACCAGCAAATTGGTCCTTATGGTACCATCCATACTAACGATGTTTCTCTTCTTTGCCATTTGGACTTTATTACTCGGAGCAGCGTCAAGATGGCACACATGGGGGCGACTTTATATCGGACTGCCCAGGATCTTCCCATTCATGCCACGAAGGCCTTTATAGAGGAGGCTAAGTTAGAGTTCGACCGGATGAAGGGTTTGAAAGAGGAGCTTGAGGTGAAGGTGGCCAAGTTGGAGAAAGAGTTAGGAGGTGATAAGCTAGTTCTATTGCCTTGGCGGCTTCTACCAAGTTGGCTGAAGACACGGCGTTGAAGCACAAGGAGAGCTATGTTACGACCTATAGGGAAATGATGCGTCTCAGGGATGATTTGGAGTCTGCCCGAGTTGATTATGCCGAGCTCCAGGGTCACCTTGTAGGCAGCGTAAATGCTGCTTATGAGAACCTGAAGGAGCAGGTTCGAGTTTTTACACCCGAGCTCAACCTTACTCTCTTCAGTTTGGACAACATTGTGAAGGACGGAAAAATTATCCCTGATGACCCTGATGATAATGATGTCGAACCTCCTTCAGACTCGACCTCCATCACCCCGGGATGCTGCCACTGGAGAATCTTTGAATCCAATGTAGTTTTGTGAACTTTGTTTTGTATGGCCCGATCTGTGGGTCTTAAAACTCTTTTTCGGTTTGTAGTTTTGTTCTCTGAACACTTTTAGTTGCTTTGCTGTTAGCAACTTTATTTTGAGAAAAAACAAAGTATTTTCTCAGGCTTTTTGGGGTCGACATCGGGTGGCCTCTTGAGCTTTGTTAATATTACAAGCTTGTTTTTTTTTATGGTATGTTTGTCTGCATTTGTCTGATATCCTTTAGGTCTTTTGGGAATGTTGGGGCCGTGTTGTCCGCCCTCTTTTGATTGCCTTTGTATTTTCATACTTGTAGCTTAATTCTTTTGAGGTTGTGAATTTTTGGGTCCAACTCGTATGCCCTCCGTTGGCTGACTTCTTTGTCTCGGCCTGAAATTATTTTGTAGTAATCCATTTTTTTGGACCTTTGTTAGGTCTCTTCCATGGATTTACCTTTAATTTTGGCATTTTGGTCAGGCCGACTTCATTATGTCGGTCCTTGCTAAGTTATTTCTAGTAATCCTCTTTCTTGGACCTTTGTCAGGTCTCTTTTAGGGATTACTTTTTATAACTTTTTTTTTGGTTTTGGGGGCCAACTTCTTTACGTCGGTCCTTTCTAAGTTGTTTTTAGTAATCCTCTTTCTTGGACCTTTGTCATGTCTCTTACAGGGATTGCTTTTTACAACTTTTTTGGTTTTGGGGGCCGACTTCTTTACGTCAGTCCCTTCTAAGTTATTTTTAGTAATCCTCTTTCTTGGACCTTTGTCAGGTCTCTTTCAGGGATTACTTTTTATAACTTTTTTGGTTTTGGGGGCTGACTTCTTTACGTCGGTCCCTTCTAAGTTATTTTTAGTAATCCTCTTTCTTGGACCTTTGTCAAGTCTCTTTCAGGGATTACTTTTTACAACATTTTTGGTTTTTGGGGCCGATTTCTTTACGTCGGTCCCTTTTAAGTTGTTTTTAGTAATCGTCTTTCTTGGACCTTTGTCATGTCTCTTTCAGGGATTGCTTTTTACAGCTTTTTTTGTTTTTGGGGCCGACTTCTTTACGTCGGTCCCTTCTAAGTTATTTTTAGTAATCCTCTTTCTTGGACCTTTGTCAGGTCTCTTTCAGGGATTACTTTTTATAACTTTTTTGGTTTTGGTGGACGACTTTTTTACGTCGGTCCCTTCTAAGTTATTTTTAGTAATCCTCTTTCTTGGACCTTTATCAGGTCTCTTTCATGGATTACGTTTTATAACTTTTTGGTTTTGGGGCTGACTTCTTTACGTCGGTCCCATCTAAGTTATTTTTAGTAATCCTCTTTCTTAAGGCTGGCCAGGCCTCTTTCCAGGGATTGACTTTTTATAACTTTGGTTATTGTGGTCGGCTGGTCCGACTTCTTTATGTCAGTCTGTCTTTTAAGTTATTTTTAGTAACCCATTTTATTAAGACCTCGTCAGGTCCTTTCTATGGATTACTATCGATAACTTCTTGCATTATTCTATTTTTGTCACTTTTTCATCTTTGCCGACTTTGTAGAGATCGGGTTTTGTTCCCCGTTTGGTCGACCTTTTGATGAATTTGGTTTTCATCTTCTTTGGTCTTTATCGTGGTCCCGCAGTGAATTTGATTTTTACTTTCTACTAACATTGTAGCTTTATAATCGGGCGATGAATTTTTAGCGTTTCAGATTAATGCGTCTTGGGGATTTGTAGAAAATCTAAAACTTTATTCAAAGAGAATGCAGGTATATACATGTGGGTGTTTTATCCCTCTAAGTTGGGCAATTTGTAGATCTTGGCTTGGCACCTCATTAAAAAACCTTTTCAGGAAAAAGAGTGCGCCTCATCCTAAGATCTTTATTACCTTTAACTATAGTACCTTCTTAAGTTGCAGGCATGCCATGACCTTGGAAGCTCTCGCCCTTCGAGTTCGGATAGTCTATAGTAGCCCTTTCTAAGTACTTCTATGACTCGGTAGGGTCCTTTCCAGTTTGCTGCCAGCTTTCCTTCTCCAGGTCGAGTTGTTTCGATATCATTTCGGATTAGGATAAGGTCGTTCTCGGCAAAACCTCACGACACTACCTTTTGATTGTATCTTGAAGCCATTCGTCGTTTTAATGTCTCTTCCCTGATCCGAGCTCTTTCTCGGATTTCTGGAAGCAGGTCGAGTTCTTCCCTTTGAAGTTGGGAGTTGGCTTCTTCATTATAGTGGATCACTCTAGGAGACCCTTCTTTGACCTCCACTGGGATCATTGTCTCTATTCCGTAAGCTAATCGGAAGGGTGATTCCTTTGTGGTGGAATGTGGCGTTGTTCGGTATGCCCATAAGACTTGTGGGAGCTCTTCAGCCCAGGCTCCCTTTGCGTCCTGTAATCTTCATTTTAGCCTAGCCAATATGACTTTGTTGGCAGCTTCGGCTTGTCCATTGGCCTGGGGATGTTCTACGGAGCCGATTCGGTATTTTATGTTCAAGTCGGCCACTAACTTTCTAAAGCCTGCATCTGTGAATTGGGTACCATTGTCCGTGGTGATGGAGTATGAAACCCCGAACCTTGTGACAATGTTTCTATATAGGAATTTTTGACTTTTTTGAGCAGTGGCATTAGCTAGATGTTCTGCCTCGATCCATTTTGTGAAATAGTCTACCCCTACTATGAAGAATTTGACTTGTCCTGATCCCTGAGGAAAAGGTCCGAGAAGGACGAGTCCCCATTTTGCGAACAGCCACGGTGAGGTTATGCTGATGAGCTCCTCTGGCGGCGCGATGTGAAAGTTGGCATGTTTCTGACATGGTGGACACATCTTTACAAACTCTGTGGCTTCTTTTTGTAGAGTTGGCTAATAAAATTTGGCCCGGAGTACCTTTTTGGTAAGTGCCTGCGCTCCAAGATGATTACCACAGGTGCCACTGTGTATTTCTTCTAAGACTTCCTTTGTATTGGAAGTCGGTACACATTTTAACAATGGTATTGAAATCCCTCTTTTGTATAGAGTATTGTTTATGATAGTGTAGTATTGTGCCTTCCTTTTTAACCTCTTTGCCTCCTTTTTATCTGTGGGGAATGTTTCTGTTTTGAGGTAGTTAATTATGAGAGTCATCCATCCTTGATCCAGACCTGTTATGGCTAGGAATTTTTCTTTTTCCGAGATTGACGGGTTCTGCAGCATTTCCTGGATGAGGCTTCTATTGTTGCCCGCTGGTTTAGTGCTGGCTAGTTTTGAGAGTGCATCAGTTCGAGCATTCTGTTCTCGGGGTATGTGGCGGACCTCATATTCCCTGAGTTGTCCGAGCTGTTCCTTGGTTTTGTCCAAGTACTTATTCATGGTGGGATCCTTGGCTTGGTAACTCCCTGTTATTTGCAAAGTGACCACCTGCGAGTCGCTGAAGATGATAAGCTTTTGAGTTCCAACCTCCTTAGCCAGCTTCAAACCAGCTAGTAATGCCTCATACTCAGCTTGGTTGTTTGAGGCAGGGAACCCGAATTTGAGGGAAAGTTCGATTTGCGTTCCCTGGTCGCTTTCAATTATCACACCCGCGCCACTTCCCGTTTTGTTAGAGGAACCGTCTACATAGAGATTCTGTTCCGTAGGGATTTCTGTGGTGTTTATAAATTCTGCAATGAAGTTGGCCAAATATTGTGATTTGATGGCTGTCCGAGCTTCATACTGAAGGTCGAATTCAGACAACTCGACTGCCCATTGTAAGATTCTTCCTGCTAGATCTGTTTTCTGCAGAATGCCTTTTATTGGCTGGTTGGTCCGAACCTTGATGATGTGGGCTTGGAAATACGGACAAAGTCATCGAGATGTTAATATTAGAGCGTAGGCAAATTTTTCTATTTTTTGGTAGTTCAGCTCGGATCCTTGTAGTGCCTTGCTAATGAAGTATACGGGTTGTTGCCCACTGTCGTCTTCTTGGACCAATGCTGAGGCTACTGCCCGACTTCCTACTGCCCGACTTCCACCAGAGCGTCGATACTTGGGAGTCGATATGGATCCTTTGGGCAGGCTTTGTTGAGATCAGTATAGTCAGTGCACATCCACCACTTCTCATTTGATTTTTTCACCAAGACGACGTTAGCTAGCCATAGTGGGTACTTGACTTCTCTTATGAATCCTGCCTCCAATAGGGCTTAGACCTGCTCTTCCACAGCTTGGGATCGTTCTAGTCTGAGCTTTCTACGCCTCTGCTGTACTGGCCGAGATCCTGGGTAGACTGCCAGCTTGTGGCACATTAACTTAGGGTCTATGCCCGGCATGTCTGCAGCCTTCCATGCAAAGAGGTCGACATTATCTCGTAAGAACTGTATGAGTGATTCTTTTATATCTCCTTTTAGGATTGTTCCAATGTTGGTTGTTTTGTCTGGGACATCTCCGATTTGGACTTTTTCTACTTTGTCTTCAGGTTGTGGACGGAGTTCTTCCCGTCCTCGAACTCCACCAAGTTCGATGATGTGGAATTCTTCTCCTCTGCCCCTGAGGCTTAGACTTTCGTTATAACAGCGGCGCACTGTCTTCTGATCTACTTTTATTGTAGTTATTCCTTCTGTGGTTGGGAATTTCATGCACAGGAATGGAGTCGAGACAACTGCACCGAGCTGATTTAACGTTGTCCGACCTATTAGGGCATTGTAGGCTGAACTCACGATGACCACAATGTAGTCTATATTGAGTGTCCTTGACCGATTTCCTTTTCCAAAGGTCGTATGTAATGAGATGTACCCAAGTGGTTGGATTGGAGTATCTCCCAGCCCGAATAGGCTGTTTGGATATGCTTTGAGCTCTTTTTCTTCCAGGCCGAGTTTGTCGAATGCAGTTTTGAACAAGATGTCGGCCGAGCATCCTTGGTCTACCAGTGTGCGGTGGAGATTTGCGTTGGCCAAAGTGATAGTGATGACCATGGGACCATCATGTTCCGAGATGATGCCAGCTGCATCCTCTTTAGTAAAAGTGATTGTGAGGATGTCAGGTGCTTCCTCTTTTCCCTCGACATGATATACATCTTTAAGATGTCTTTTGCAAGATGATTTGAAGATACCTCCTCCCGCGAATCCTTCGTGTATCATCTGAACATGTCTCTCGGGCGAACGTGGTGGTCATTCAGCCCGTCTGACATCTTCGTCCCTTCTTCTTTTTCTTGGATCGTCTGCTCGGTTGGCTAAGTACCGATCTAACTTTCCCTCCCTTACCAGTTTTTCTATGACATTTTTTAGGTCGAAACATTCGTTGGTAGAATGTCCATAGATTCGATGGTATTTACAATATTCGGCCCAATTTCCTCCTCCTTTTTTGCTTTTGAGTGGTCTAGCTAAGGGTATCTTTTCAGTATGGCATACTTCTCTGTAGAAATCCACAAGGGACATCCGAAGAGGGGTGTAATTGTGGTATTTTTTATCTTTTCCCCATGTTGATCTTCCTTCTTGTAATTGTTTATCTTTTTCCTCCATATTGATGTACTTCTCTGCTCGCTCTTGTACTTCGTTCAGAGACGTAGGATGTTTTTTCGATATAGATTGGCTAAAAGGTCCTTCTCGCAAGTCATTGATGAGGCCCATAATGGCGGCCTCTGTTGGTAGACTTTGTATGTCTAGACATGCTTTGTTGAATCTTTCCATGTAGCTGCGAAGATTTTCCCGATCTCCTTGCTTGATTCCTAATAGACTTAGGGCGTGCTTAGCTTTGTCTTTTTGGTTGGAGAATCTGGCCACAAACTTCTTGGCCAAGTCGTCGAAGCTTGAGATGGACCTAGGGGGTAGATTGTCGAACCATTTAATTGCTGTTTTTGTTAAAGTAGTCGGGAAGGCTTTGTAGCGAACTGCATCTGAGGCATTGGTGAAGTACATTCTACTTCTAAAATTACTGAGATGATGGTCGGGATCTGCTGTGCCGTCGTATAAAGTCATGTCGGAAAGTTTGAAGTCCTTTCGGATCTTGGTCCTCATGATCTCTTTGGTGAATGGGTCTTGGTCCTTACGGGAGTCGTCTTCGTGACCGGATCGAGTATTATTGGCTTTGAGATCTGCTTCGAATTTTAGGAGTTTGTTCTCTAACTCGCGGCATCGCCTAACTTCCCTTCGTAGGTCTCTCCGGGCTTCTCATTGATGCTCCACCTCTTTTTCGAGCTATTTTAAGCAATCTTGAAGTGCCTCCATGGCTCCTGTATTTGGTGAATTCTTGTCGTTGTTTGGTTGAGGAATATCTTTTGGTGTGGTGTCTGCATTTTTGTGCGGCGTCCGGTCTTCTAGATCAGAGTCGTGGTCGTTGTCATGGTCGTTTGCCATGGTAATGGGATGACTTCCAAGGTCCCCGGCAACGACGCCAATGTTCTGAGGGTTACCTAAAACTAAAGGTCGATCTCGGATGAGATCTGTTGCGGTGGCCAGAGCTGTCGTGTCTGACCTGTTGGACTTGGTGGAGATGCTGATCCTTCATCACCGGAGGGTGGTGGTACCTGCAAGAGACTCCGATGCTTAAGTTAGCATGGGCTTTAAGCAGGTTTTTAGTAGAATCAGAATATGAGTTATACCTGGGTGCTTTAGTGTATTTATAGTAGTGTGGAGTGACCTTTGTTGAGGATAAGATAGTTATCTTATCTTTATCTTATCTTATCTTTGAGTGAGGTCATCTTATCTTCAAAGGAACCGCCCTTATCTCTGTACGCCTGGACTGCCTTTGGATTTGGGTCGTGTTCCTCTGTTTGGGCCCTATTTGGGCTTTTCCTGGTGATTTGGCCGATCTCTTTTGAGAAGAGGTCGGGTAGTTTGACCTAAAGAGGTCGGTTGACTTTGTCTTCAACATCCCGGGTCGGAGAGCTCGACCCAGGGTATGAACAGTTCCCCTGCTCGACTGCGGTATTCCCTTTAAGGTCGAGTCTTTAGTTTTAGGACTTCGATCCTTCTCTAGTGAAGCCGAACTCGAGCATTTTGTCAACTTCACTGAAGCTTTTGAATGTGAAGCGTTTCTCCTTCGTTTTCTGCTAAAAGCGCGCGCTTTGCATTTAGCGTTCTTCGAATACTCAAATTGCTAATTAATTAAAAAGATTTGAAAAATTTTGGATATGATTTTCAAAAAATGAAGAGAGGAAAAGTGGTTAGGAAGTTTTGAAAAAGATATGTCTTAAAATTAAAGATACTTGTAAAAAAATAGATAAATAAAAGAGAATATTTGAAAAAGATATGATTTTAAAATTTTAAAGATTGAAACTTTCTCAACAAGGAAACACCAAACTTCAAATTTTTCAATCAAAATAATAAAAGAAATTTGAAAAAGAATTTGTTTTGAAAAAAAGATTTAAGAAGATAAATTTTTTAAATTGAAATTTTAACTTGCTTAACAAGAAACTACCAAATTTTTTAAAATATTGACTAAGTCAACTTAAGGAATTCCGAAAATAATGAGCAAATAAGGGAAAAATATTTTATTGAATTTTTTTGAATTTAATCAGGAAAGAGAAAAATAATAAAATGACACCAAACTTAGAATTTTTAGATCAAAACAAAGAAAGCAAACAAGAAAACTTTGAATGTCAAGATGAACACCAACAACACTTTGAAGATCAAGATGAATACCAAGAACAAATTTTGGAAATTTTTAAGAAAATAAAAACACGAAGGACACCAAACTTAAAAATTTTTATACTTTGAACACCAATAATTCGAAAAAGCACAAGAAAAATAAGAAAAGACATAAAACAAGAAAAACTAAAGATCAAACAAGAAAAATAAACAAGAACAACTTGAAGATTAAGAAAGAACTAAGAACATATAATTCAAAAAATTGAAAGAAAAATAAAATCATGCAATTGACACCAAACTTAAAACATGAAACTAAACTCAAACAGAAGACTAAATTATGAGGTCATTGGTTTTAAAAATTTTCGAAAATAATTTAGAAAAAGAAAATAAGGATTTTAAAATTTTAACCAAAAACAATAATAGAAGACTCAAATTTTAGTAACTCTAAACCAAAAAAAATATAAATTTTTCCAAATCTAAGCAACAAAATAAACCGTCAGTTGTCCACACTCGAACAATCCTCGGGAACGGTACCAAAAACTTGGTGCACGAAATTGTGATTACACTTTTCACAACTTCGCACAACTAACCAGCAAGTGTACTGGGTCGTCCAAGTAATACCTTACGTGAGTAAGGGTCGATCCCACAGAGATTGTTGGTTTGAAGCAAACTATGGTTATTTTGTAAATCTTAGTCAGGAGATTAATAATAAGAGTGATTGTATTTATGAAAAATAAATAACATGAAATAAATAGTACTTGTGATTTAGTAATGAGGAGCAGGCTGGGGTTCCGAAGATGCTCTATCGTCTGAATCTCTGCTTTCCTACTATCTTCTTCTCCAAACACGCATGGCTTCCATCAATGGCAAGCTTTATGATCCTCTCGAATGAAAAATACCAGGTACGATCTCTCCACGGCTAATCAACTGTCGGATTTCTCGTCTCGGATGAAAAATACCATGTACAGCTACTGCATGGCTAATCATCTGTCGGTTTCCACTAGCGTCGGAATAGGACCCTTGGCTTTTGCATACTATCACTACGCCCAACATTCGCAGGTTTGAATCTCGTCACAGTCATCCTTTCCCAGATCCTACTTGGAATACCACAAACAAGATTTAGACTTTCTGGATCCCACGGATGCTGCCAATTGGTTCTAGCCTATACCATGAAGGTTCTAACCTCCGGACTCGGTCCGTGGATTAGAAACCCAAGAGATACGCACTCAAGCTGTCGCCCAATGACTACGTTGAGTTCAGATAGAATGGAGTGGTTGTCAGGCACGCGTTCATAGGGTTGAGGATAATGATGAGTGTCACAGATCATCATATTCTCTATATTGAAGTACGAGTGAGTATCTTAGAATAGAATCAAGCGTGATTGAATAGAAAACAGTAGTAATTGCATTAATCCATTAAAACACAGCAGAGCTCCTCACCCCCACCTATGGGGTTTAGAGGCTCATACTGTAGAAGATACAATATGAAGTGTAAAATTTCATAAGGTGTAAATTGAATCTCTAAAAGTAGTTTTTATACTAAACTAGTAACTTAGGTTTACATAAAATGAGTAACTAAGTGTAGATAGTGCAGAAATCCACTTTCGGGACCCACTTGGTGTGTGCTTGGGCTGAGAATTGAAGTTTTCACATGCATAGGCTGTTTCTGGAGTTAAACGCCAGCTTTGGTGCCAGTTTGGGCGTTTAACTCCAATTCTGGTGCCAGTTTGGGCATTTTACACCAAGATGTTTTAGGCTGGATTTGGACGCCAGTTTGGGCCATCAAATCTCGGGCAAAGTATGAACTTTTATATATTGCTGGAGAGCCCAGGATGTCTAATTTCCAATGCAATTGAGAGCGCGCCAACTGGGGTTTTGTAACTCCAGAAAATCCACTTCAAGTGCAGCAGGGTCAGAATCCAACAACATCTGCAGTCCTTTTTCAGCCTCAGAATCAGATTTTTACTCAGGTCCCTCAATTTCAGCCAGAAAATACCTGAAATCACAGAAAAATACACAAACTCATAGTAAAGTCCATAAATGTTATTTTTGAATATAAACTAATAAAAATATAATAAAAAGTAACTAAAACATACTAAAAACTATGTAAAAACAATGCCAAAAGGGTATAAATTATCCGCTCATCTTGAACCAAACAATTAGTGAGCTTAAACTTTTAAATGTCATACGGTGGTGGTGTATTATATAAAAAAATATTACTATGCGTTCCTTATTCATGAATAACCAATCTTGCCCCTTAGAAAGTGAACAAGATTTTTGGTGAACACCAAACTTGTTCTCTTCTAAGTGATCTATATAAAATCCAATGAATATCCATCACAATTAGTATATTCATTATAAAGAACCTTTTATTTGCTACCATGCTACCATAAACTCATAAAATGATGCAATGTATTATTTTTCTATTCATGAAATTGAGCCTTTGAGTAAAAGAAAATGATTTTCTTGAAATTCATAGCATATATAGACACCAAACTTAGTGTTTGGTTATATACTTAAACAGAAAGAATGAGTATATATCCTAGAATGGTTCTATGATCAATCATGCTTGAAAAGCTATTTTAAAGTGCCTTTAGGCACACCAAACTTAGGAGTCAAACATATACTCTAAAATGATCTGTGCAATTATCAAATTCTACTCATGAGAACCCAAATTTATGCTAGAATAACCATTAGTTATTGAAAGCAAAAACAAGAATATTAAATCATGGGCTGTCTCCCATGGAGCGATCTTTTATTGTCACTAGCTTGACATTCGTCCCTTGTTAGGGTGGTTGATAATTGTGGTGTCTCAGTTTTTCTCCTCTCACTGTGAGTCTTCTCCCTGTACGTTGATGGTCAATCTCCACATGCTCCAGTGAGAGTATCTTGTTGATGGTGGAGTAATCATCAGTTTGTGGATTTATCTCCAACTGCTGGTATATCAATCTCACTCTGTCCCCTTTTGAGAATCCTTCAGTTGGTATCTTCTTGTTCTTCTACCCTTTTGGAGCTATTTTCTTGTTCTTCTTTCCTTTCTTTATTTATCCTTCTTTCTTTGCATCATGTTTTATGTCAGGGACCTCTTTCATAATATCAAGTCTTTAACCCCTTCCTGCCTTCTCTTCTCAGCTTTCACATGTTTCTTACCCTCTTTTTCTTCTCTACTGTCCATCCCTTGCTTCACAGGTGAGCTGAGAAGTGTCTCCTTGGCGTTTTCTTCCCACTGTTTATCTTCCTCTTCAATCCTTATGTAGCTCTTCTCTTCAACAGTATGTTGTACTTCCTGGAAGATATTTAAGGTGATCTTCTCATCATTTACCCTTAAGGTCATTTCTCCTTGTTCAACATCAATGATGGCCCTTGCTGTGGCCAGGAAAGGTCTTCCCAATATGATAGAATCATTCCCCTCTTCTTCTAAGTCCAAGATTACAAAGTCTACTAGAAATATGAATTTCCCTACTCTGATCAAGAGATTTTCAATTACCCCCTTGGGAATTACCAAAGATCTATCCACTAGCTCCAATGACATCTGTGTAGGTGGTGCACGAAATTGTGATTCACACTTTTCACAACTTCGCACAACTAACCAGCAAGTACACTAGGTCGTCCAAGTAATACCTTACGTGAGTAAGGGTCTATCCCACGGAGATTGTTGGTTTGAAGCAATCTATGGTTACCTTGTAAATCTTAGTCAGGAGATTTATTATGATTATCAGTTTGAATTACGAAAAATAAAAGAGCATGAAATAAATACTTGTTATGCAGTAATAGAGAATATGTTGGAGTTTTGGAGATGCTTTATCTTCTGAATCTCTGCTTTCCTACTGTCATCTTCTTCACGCATGCAAGTTTCCTCCTATGGCAAGCTGTGTGTTGGTGGATCACCGTTGTCAATGGCTACCATCCGTCCTCTCAGTGAAAATGGTCCAGGTGCACTGTAACCGCACGGCTAATCATCTATCGGTTCTCGATCATGTCGAAATAGGATCCATTGATCCTTTTGCGTCTATCGCTACGCCCAACACTCGCGAGTTTAAAGCTCGTCACAGTCATTCAATCCTTGAATCCTACTCGGAATACCACATACAAGGTTTAGACTTTCCGGATTCTCAAGAATGCTGCCAATGGATTCTAGCTTATACCACGAAGATTCTGATTAAGGAATCCAAGAGATACTCATTTAATCGAAGGTAGAACGGGAGTGGTTGTCAGGCACGCGTTCATAGATTGAGAATGGTGATGAGTGTCACGGATCATCACATTCATCATATTGAAGTGCAAATGAACATCTTAGATAGAAACAAGCGTGTTTGAATAATTAATTCATCGAGACACAGCAGAGCTCCTCACCCCCAACAATGGAGTTTAGAGACTCATGCTGTCAAAGAGTACAAAGTTCAGATCTAAAAATGTCATGAGGTACAAAATAATCCTCTAAAAGTTGTTTAAATAGTAAGCTAGTAATCTAGGTTTGCAGAGAATGAGTAAACTATGATAGATAGTGCAGAAATCCACTTCTGGGGCCCACTTGGTGTGTGTTGGGGCTAAGACTTAAGCTTTACACATGCTTAGGCTGTTTCTGGAGTTAAACGCCAAGTTGTAACCTGTTTTGGGCGTTTAACTCCAACTTGTAACCTGTTTCTATCGTTTAACGCCAGACTGCAACATGGAACTGGCGTTGAATGCCAGTTTACGTCATCTATCCTTGAGCAAAGTATGAACTATTATATATTTCTGGAAAGCCCTGAATGTGTAAATTCCAACGCAATTGAGAGCACGCCATTTGGACTTCTGTAGCTCCAGAAAATCCATTTTGAGTGCAGGGAGGTCAGAATCCAACAACATCTGCAGTCCTTTTTCAGCCTGAATCAGATTTTTGCTCAGCTCCCTCAATTTTAGCCAGAAAATACCTGAAATCACAGAAAAACACACAAAATCATAGTGAAGTCTAGAAATGTGATTTTTATTTAAAAACAAATAAAAATATAATAAAAAGTGACTAAACATATTAAAAACTACCTAAAAATAATGCCAAAAAGCCTATAAATTATCCGCTCATCACAACACCAAACTTAAATTGTTGCTTGTCCCCAAGCAACTAAAAACAAAGTAGGATAAAAAGAAGAGAATATAAAATGAATTCCAAGAACATCTATAAAGATCAGTCTTAGTTAGATGAGCGGGGCTATTAGCTTTTTGCTTCTGAACAGTTTTGGCATCTCACTTTATCCTTTGAAGTTCAGAATGATTGGTATCTATAGGAACTCAGAATTCAGATAGTGTTATTGATTCTCCTAGTTATGTATGTTGATTCTTGAACACAGCTACTTTATGAGTCTTGGCCATGGCCCTAAGCACTCTGTTTTCCAGTATTACCACCGGATACATACATGCCACAGACACATAACTGGGTGAACCTTTTCAGATTGTGACTTAGCTTTGCTAAAGTCCCTAATTAGAGGTGTCCAGGGTTCTTAAGCACACTCTGTTTTTGCTTTGGACCTCGACTTTAACCGCTCAGTCTCAAGTTTTCACTTGACACCTTCACGCCACAAGCACATGGTTAGGGACAGCTTGGTTTAGCCGCTTAGGCCAGGATTTTATTCCTTTAGGCCCTCCTATCCACTGATGCTCAAAGCCTTGGATCCTTTTTATTACCCTTGCCTTTTGGTTTTAAGGCTATTGGCTTTTTGCTCTTGCCTTTTGGTTTAAAGAGCTTTTGGCTTTTTCTGCTTGCTTTTTCTTTTTCTTGCTCTCTTTTTTTTTCCGCATTTTTTTCTGCAAGCTTTGTTCTTCACTGCTTTTTCTTGCTTCAAGAATCATTTTTATAATTTTTCAGATTATCAAATAACATTTCTCCTTTTTCATCATTCTTTCAGGAGCCAACAATTTTAACGTTCATAAACAACAAATTCAAAAGACATATGCACTGTTCAAGCATTCATTCAGAAAATAAAAAGTATTGCCACCACATCAAAATAATTAAACTATTTTAAAATTCGAAATTCATGTACTTCTTTTTCTTTTTCAGAAAACAATTTTCATTTAAGAAAGGTGATGGATTCATAGGACATTCATATCTTTAAGACATAGACACTTAAATACTAGTGATCATATAGTAAAGACACAAACATAATTAAACATAAAGCATAGTAAATGAAAAACAGGAAAATAAGAACAAGGAGATTAAGGAATGGGTCCACCTTAATGAGGGTAGCGTCTTCCTCTTCTTGAAGAACCAATGGTGCTCTTGAGCTCCTCTATGTCTCTTCCTTGCCTTTGTTGCTCCTTCCTCATAGCTCTTTGATCTGCAGTCAATTGCTCTACCACTGAATTATGGAAAAACAAAAAACAATGCTTTTACCACACCAAACTTAAAAGGTTTGCTCGTCCTCGAGCAAAAGAAGAAAGAAGTGGAGAAGATGGAGGAGATGGAGGTGTGTGAATGGGTGGGTTTGGGAGGGGAATGGTTTGAATTTGAATGGTGAGGTAGGTGGAGATTCTGTGGGGTCCACAGATCCTGTGGGGATCCTGTGGGGTCCGCAGATCCAGAGGGGTCAAGGATGTATCATCCCTGCTCTTATTAGGCGTGTAAACGCCCCTGCAGTGCAATCCTGGCATTTAACGCCAGACTGCTGCCTCTTTTTGGCGTTAAACGCCCAAATGTAGCCTGTTTCTGGCATTTAACGCCAGGTTGATGCTTGTTTCTGGCGTTAAACACCAACTTGGTGCTTGTTTCTAGCGTTAAACGCCAGACAGATGCTTGTTTCTGGCGTTTAAATGCCAGAATGCTCTTCCTCCAGGGTGTGCTATTTTTAATGCTGTTTTTCATTCTGTTTTTGATTTTTCAGTAGTTTTTGTGAATTCACATGATCATCAACCTAAAAAAAACATAAAATAGCAATAGAAAATAAAGAGATATAGTTAAATAACATTGGGTTGCCTCCCAATAAGCGCTTCTTTAATGTCAATAGCTTGACCTTACTGAGCTTTTAATCTAGTCTCAGCCTTGAGCATTCTTGCTCAACATTGCCTTCAAGATAATGCTTGACTCTCTTTCCATTAACAATGAACTTCTTATTAGAATCAATGTCTTGAAGCTCCACATGGCCATATGGTGACACGCTTGTAATCACATATGGTCCCCTCCACCGGGATTTCAGTTTTCTGGGGAATAGCCTGAGCCTAGAGTTAAACAACAGAACCTTTTGTCCTGTTTCAAAAACTCTAGATGACAGCTTTCTGTCATGCCACCTTTTTTATTTCTCTTTATAAAGCTTGGCATTTTCGAAAGCAATGAATCTGAATTTCTCTAGCTCATTCAGCTGGAGCAATCTTTTTTCTCCAGCTAATTTGGCATCAAAGTTTAGGAATCTGGTTGCCCAGTAGGCCTTATGTTCCAGTTCCATGAGCAGATGACAGGCCTTACCATACACAAGCTGGTATGGAGAGGTCCCTATAGGAGTCTTGAATGTTGTTCTGTAAGCCCACAGAGCATCATCCAAGCTTCTTGCCCAATCCGTTCTACGGGTACTTACAGTCCGTTTCAGGATTCTTTTTAGTTCTCTGTTAGAAACTTCAGCTTGCCCATTTGTCTGTGGATGATATGGAGTCGCCACCTTGTGGCGAATCCCATACCGGACCATGGCAGAGTAAAGTTGTTTGTTGCAGAAGTGAGTGCCCCCATCACTGATTAGTACTCTAGGGACACCAAACCTGCTGAAGATATATTTCTGGAGGAACTTCAGCACTGTTTTAGTATCATTGGTGGGTGTGGCAACGGCCTCTACCCATTTTGATACATAGTCGACTGCCACCAGAATATAAGTCTTTGAGTATGATGGTGGGAAAGGTCCCATGAAGTCAATTCCCCGTACATCAAACAACTCAATCTCCAAGATTCCCTGTTGAGGCATGGCGTAACCATGAGGCAGATTACCAGCTCTTTGGCAACTGTCACAGTTACGTACAAACTCTCGGGAATCTCTATAGAGTGTAGGCTAGTAAAAGCCACATTGGAGGACCTTGGTGGCTGTTCGCTCACCTCCGAAATGGCCTCCATATTGTGATCCATGGCAATGCCATAAAATCCTCTGTGCTTCTTCTCTAGGTACACACCTACGGATTATTCCGTCTGCACATCTCTTAAAGAGATAGGGTTCATCCCACAAGTAGTACTTTGCATTAGTAATTAAGTTTTTCTTTTGTTGCCTGCTGTACTCCTTGGTTATGAACCTTGCAGCTTTATAGTTTGCAATGTCTGCAAACCATAGTGTTTCCTGAATGGCAAACAAATGCTCATCCAGAAAGGTCTCAGAGATCTCAATAGAGGGGGCAAAACTCCCCTTCTGCTGGTTCTATCCGGGACAGATGATCAGCCACTTGGTTCTCTGTCCCTTTTCTGTCTCTTATTTCTATATCAAACTCTTGCAGAAGCAACACCCATCTTATGAGCCTGAGTTTTGAATCCTGCTTTGTGAGTACATATTTAAGAGCAGCATGGTCAGTGTACATAATCACTTTTGATCCTACTAAGTATGATCTAAACTTGTCAATGGCATAAACCACTGCAAGCAATTCTTTTTCTGTGGTTGTGTAATTTTTCTGGGCATCATTTAAAACACGGCTAACATAATAAATGACATGCAAAAGCTTGTCATGCCTCTGCCCCAGTACTGCACCAATGGCGTGGTCACTGGCATCACACATTAGTTCAAATGGTAAAGTCCAATCTGGTGCAGAAATAACTGGTGTTGTGACCAGCTTAGCTTTCAGAGTCTCAAACACTTGCAAACACTCTGTGTCAAACACAAATGGCATGTCAGCAGCTAGCAGATTGCTCAGGGGTTTTGCAATTTTTGAAAAATCCTTTATAAACCTCCTGTAGAATCCTGCATGCCCCAGAAATCTTCTAATTGCCTTAACATTAGCAGGTGGTGGTAATTTTTCAATTACTTCCACTTTAGCTTGATCTACCTCTATTCCCTTGTTTGAAATTTTATGCCCAAGGACAATTCCTTTAGTCACCATAAAGTGACATTTTTCCCAGTTTAAAACTAGGTTGGTCTCTTGGCATCTTTTCAAAACAAGTGCTAAATGGTCAAGGCAGGAGCTGAATGAGTCTCCAAATACTGAAAAGTCATCCATGAAGACTTCCAGAAACTTCTCTACCATATCAGAGAAGATAGAGAGCATGCACCTCTGAAAGGTTGCAGGTGCATTACACAGACCAAAAGGCATTCTTTTGTAAGCAAATACTCCAGAAGGACATGTGAATGCTGTTTTCTCTTGGTCCTGAGGATCTACTGTAATTTGGTTGTAACCTGAATAGCCATCCAAAAAGCAGTAATATTCATGACCTGCTAGTCTCTCTAGCATCTAGTCTATGAATGGTAAAGAAAAATGATCCTTTCTGGTGGCTGTATTGAGCCTTCTGTAGTCAATACACATGCGCCACCCTGTAACTGTTCTTGTAGGAACCAGTTCATTTTTTTCATTATGAACCACTGTCATGCCTCCCTTCTTGGAAACAACTTGAACAAGGCTCACCCAAGGGCTATCAGAAATAGGATAAATAATCCCAGCCTCCAGTAATTTGGTGACCTCTTTCTGCACCACTTCCTTCATGGCTGAATTTAGCCGCCTCTGTGGTTGAACCACTGGCTTAGCATCATCCTCCAATAGGATTTTGTGCATGCATCTAGTTGGGCTTATGCCCTTAAGGTCACTTATGGACCACCCAAGAGCTGTCTTATGTGTCCTTAGCACTTGAATTAGTGCTTTCTCTTCCAGTGGATTTAAAGCAGAGCTTATGATCACTGGAAAAGTGTCACCTTCTCCTAGAAATGTATATTTCAGGGATGGTGGTAATGGCTTGAGCTCAGGTTTAGGAGGTTTCTCCTCTTCCTGAGGAAGTCTCAGAGGCTCTTTCAATGCCTCTGAACCCTCCAAATCAGGCTGAACATCTTTAAAGATGTCTTCCAGCTCTGATTCGAGACTCTCAGCCATGTTGACCTCCTCTACCAAAGAGTCAATGAGATCAACTTTCACGTAGTCTTTTGGTGTGTCTGGATGCTGCATGGCTTTGACAGCATTCAACTTAAACTCATCCTCATTGACTCTCAGGGTTACTTCCCCCTTTTGGACATCAATGAGAGTTCATCCAGTTGCTAGGAAAGGTCTTCCTAGAATGAGAGTAGCACTCTTATGCTCCTCCATTTCCAGCACGACAAAGTCAGTGGGGAAGGCGAATGGCCCAACCCTGACAATCAAGTCTTCAATCACGCCTGATGGGTATTTAATGGAGCCATCAGCAAGTTGGAGACATATCCAGGTTGGTGTAACTTCTTTAGTTAAACCAAGCTTTCTGATAGTGGATACAGGTATTAGGTTGATGCTTGCCCCAAGATCACATAAAGCTGTCTTGGTGCAATTACCCTCTAATATGCATGGTATCAGAAAGCTCCCGGGATCTTTAAGCTTTTTTGGGAAGCTTTTCAGAATGACTGCACTGCATTCCTCAGTGAGGAGAACTCTTTCAGTTTCTCTCCAATCCTTCTTATGACTCAAGATCTATTTCATGAACTTGGCATAAGAGGGTATTTGCTCAAGTGCCTCTTGATGAGCGGATAATTTATACGCTTTTTGACATTGTTTTTAGTATGTTTTTAGTAGGATCTAGTTACTTTTAGGGATGTTTTCATTAGTTTTTATGTTAAATTAACATTTCTGGACTTTACTATGAGTTTGTGTGTTTTTCTGTGATTTCAGGTATTTTCTGGCTGAAATTGAGGGACTTGAGCAGAAATCAGATTCAGAGGTTGAAGAAGGACTGTTGATGCTGTTGGATTCTGACCTCCCTGCACTCAAAGTGGATTTTCTGGAGCTACAAAACTTGAAATGGCGCGCTTCCAATTGCGTTGGAAAGTAGACATCCAGGGCTTTCCATCAATGTATAATAGTTCATAATTTAGCCAAGAATAGATGACGTAAACTGGCGTTCAACGCCAGCTTTCTTCCCAAATCTGGCGTCCAGCGCCAGAAAAGGAGCCAAAACCAGAGTTGAATGCCCAAACTGGCACAAAAGCTGGCGTTCAACTCCAGAAAGGACCTCTACACGTGCAACACTCAAGCTCAGCCCAAGCACACACCTAGTGGGCCCCGGAAGTGGATTTATGCATCAACTACTTACTTCTGTAAACCCTAGTAGCTAGATTATTATAAATAGGACCTTTTACTATTGTATTAGGTATCTTTGATCAGTTGTATGCTATCTTAGATCACGTTTGAGAGCTGGCTTCTCGGCCATGCCTGGACTTTCACTTATGTATTTTTAACGGTAGAGTTTCTACACTCCATAGATTAAGGTGTGGAGCTCTGCTATTTCTCAAGGATTAATGCAAAGTACTACTATTTTTTATTCAATTCATCTTCTTTCTCTTCTAAGAAATTCATTCGTACTTCAATCTGAATGTGATGAACGTGACAATCATCATCATTCCCTATGAACGCGTGCATGATAACCACTTCCGTTCTACCTTAGACTGAATGAGTATCTCTTAGATCTCCTAACCAGAATCTTCGTGGTGTAAGCTAGAATGATGGCGGCATTCAAGAGAATCCGGAAGGTCTAAACCTTGTCTGTGGTATTCCGAGTAGGATTCAATGAATGAATGACTGTGACGAGCTCCAAACTCGCGATTGCGGGGCGTTAGTGACAGAAGCAAAAGGATAGTAAATCCTATTCCAGCATGATCGAGAACCGACAGATGAATAGCCGTGCCGTGACAGGGTGCGTTGACCATTTTCACTGAGAGGATAAGATGAAGCCATTGACAAGGGTGATGCCTTCAGACAATTAGCCGTGCCGTGACAGGGCATTGGATCATTTTCCCGAGAGATGACCGAAAGTAGCCATTGACAGTGGTGATGTATCACATAAAGCCAGCCATGGAAAGGAGTAAGACTGATTGGATGAAGATAGCAGGAAAGCAGAGGTTCAGAGGAACGAAAGCATCTCCATTCGCTTATCTGAAATTCTCACCAATGAATTACATAAGTATTTCTATCCCTATTTTATTAATTATTATTTGAAAACACCATTATCAATTTATATCTGCCTAACTGAGATTTGCAAGGTGACCATAGCTTACTTCATACCAACAATCTCCGTGGGATTCGACCCTTACTCACGTAAGGTATTACTTGGACGACCCAGTGCACTTGCTGGTTAGTTACACGGAGTTGTGAACCATGGTCTTGGCATCATGTTTTTGGTGCCATTTCCAGGGAAAGAAAGAGCAATGAATTTTACATAATTAAAGTGTAATCACGATTCCGCGTACCAAGTTTTTGGCGCCGTTGCCGGGGATTGTTCGAGTTTGGACAACTGACGGTTCATCTTGTTGCTCAGATTGGGTAACTTTCTTTTCATTTTCTTTTCAAAAAGTTTTCAAAAATTTTTCAAAACTCTTTCAAAAATTTTTCTTTTGTTTTCGAAAAAAAAATATATTTAAAAAAAAATGTTTTCAAAAATATAATTTTTCTTCAGAATTTTTATGAATTCTAGTGTTTCATGAAGCATGGCTGGCTGTAAAGCCATGTCTAATACGACTGTAGGGCATGTTAGACGTGTCATGTCTGAGTTACATACTAAAGCTTGGCTGGCTATTAAGCCAAGCCTGACCCTTTGATTGGAGCTTTAGAGCATAAAATTCCTGGAATTCATATTAAAAATTTTGGAATCCTTATTTTTCTTTTTCAAAATGATTTTCGAAAAAAATTAAAAGAAAATACAAAAAAATCATAAAATCATAAAAATCAAAAATATTTTTATGTTTCTTGTTTGAGTCTTGAGTCATGTTATAAGTTTGGTGTCAATTGCATGTGCATCTTGCATTTTTTTCGAAAATTCATGCATTCATAGTGTTCTTCATGATCTTCAAGTTGTTCTTGGTAAGTCTTCTTGTTTGATCTTTGCATTTGCATGTTTTGTGTCTTTTCTTATTTTTCATATGCATTCCTGAATTCTTTATGTCTAAGCATTAAAGAATTCTAAGTTTGGTGTCTTGCATGTTTTCTTTGCATTAAAAATTTTTCAAAAATGTGTTCTTGATGTTCATCATGATCTTTATAGTGTTCTTGGTGTTCATCTTGACATTCATAGCATTCTTGCATGCATCACATGTTTTGATCTAAAATTCTCATGCATTGCATCATTTTCATGTTTCTCTCTCTCATAAAAAAAAAAATTTAAA
Organism: Arachis hypogaea; assembly: GCF_003086295.3. NCBI lineage: Eukaryota > Viridiplantae > Streptophyta > Magnoliopsida > Fabales > Fabaceae > Arachis > Arachis hypogaea. Next base: position 52,031,308 of record NC_092055.1, read on the forward strand.
AATCAAAAAAATATCCTTCCCTTTCTCTCTCATCAAATTCGAAAATTTGGATTGACTATTTCAAAAATTTTTAAAATCAAGTTGTTTCTTATGAGTCAAATCAAATTTGAAAATTTGAAAATTTTATCTTTTTCAAAAATCAAATCTTTTTCAAATCTCTTAGTTATTTTCGAAAATTACAAAAATATTTTTCAAAAATCTTTTTCTTAATTTTATATCATAATTTTCAAAAATAACAATAACAATTAATGTTTTGATTCAAAAATTTGAAGTTTGTTACTTGCTTGTTAAGAAAGATTCAAACTTTAAGTTCTAGAATCATATCTTGTGATTTCTTGAGAATCAAGTCATTAATTGTGATTTTAAAAATCAAATCTTTTTCAAAAACTAATCTCTATCATATCTTTTCAAAAATATTTTCTTATCTTACCTTTTTCAAAAATTGATTTCAAAATATCTTTTCTAACTTCCTAACTTCTTATCTTATCAAAATTGATTTTCAAAATTTGTTTCAACTAACTAACTAACTTTTTGTTTGTTTCTTAACTTTTTCAAAACTACCTAACTAACTCTCTCTCTCTAATTTTCGAAAATATCTTCCCTCTTTTTCAAAAATTTCTTTTTAATTAACTAATTATTTTTATTTTTATTTTTTATTTTAAAAATTTTCGAAAAATACTAACATTTTTCAAAAACCATTTTCGAAAATAACTAACTCTTTTTCAAAAATATTTTTCGAAAATTCTCCCTCTCTCATCTCATTCTATTTATTTATTCATCTACTAACATCTCATCTCACATCTCTACCCTCCTCACAGTTGTGTTTCTTCCATTCCATTACATTCTTTATCTCCCTCTTTTCTTTCACTCACAAAGGAATCCCTATACTGTGGTATAAAGGATTTCTATTATTATTATTTTTCTGTGCCCTCTTCTTTGTCATATGAGCAGGAGCAAGGACAAGAACATTCTTGTGGAAGCAGATCCAGAACCTGAAAGGACTCTGAAAAGGAAACTAAGAGAAGCTAAAATACAACAATCCAGAGATAACCTTTCAGAAATTTTTGAACAGGAAGAGGAGCTGGCAGCCGAAAATAATAATAATGTAAGGAAGATGCTTGGTGACTTTACTGCACCTAATTCCAATTTACATGGAAGAAGCATCTCCATCCCTGCCATTGGAGCAAACAACTTTGAGCTGAAACCTCAATTAGTTTCTTTGATGCAGCAAAACTGCAAGTTTCATGGACTTCCATCTGAAGATCCTTTTCAGTTCTTAACTGAATTCTTGCATATATGTGATATTGTTAAGACTAATGGAGTAGATCCTGAAGTCTACAGGCTCATGCTTTTCCCTTTTGCTGTAAGAGACAGAGCTAGATTATGGTTGGATTCTCAACCCAAAGACAGCCTGAACTCTTGGGATAAGCTGGTCATGGCTTTCTTAGCCAAGTACTTTCCTCCTCCAAAGCTGAGCAAGCTTAGAGCTGATGTTCAAACCTTCAGACAGAAAGATGGTGAATCCCTCTATGAAGCTTGGGAAAGATACAAACAGTTGACCAAAAAGTGTCCTTCTGACATGCTTTCAGAATGGACCATCCTGGATATATTCTATGATGGTTTATCTGAGCTATCAAAGATGTCACTGGACACTTCTACAGGTGGATCCATTCACCTAAAGAAAATGCCTGCAGAAGCTCAAGAACTCATTGACATGGTTGCTAATAACCAGTTCATGTACACTTCTGAAAGGAATCCTGTGAGCAATGGGATGCCTATGAAGAAGGGAGTTCTTGAAGTTGATACTCTGAATGCCATATTGGCTCAGAACAAAATATTGACTCAGCAAGTCAATATGATCTCTCAGAGTCTGAATGGAATGCAAGCTGCATCCAACAGTACTCAAGAGGCTTCTTATGAAGAAGAAGCTTATGATCCTAAGAACCCTGCAATAGCAGAGGTGAATTACTTAGGTGAATCTTATGGAAACACCTATAACTCATCATGGAGAAATCATCCAAATTTCTCATGGAAGGATCAAAAGCCTCAACAAGGCTTTAATAATGGTGGAAGAAACAAGTTTAACAATAATAAACCTTTTCCATCATCCACTCAGCAACAGATAGAGAACTCTGAACAAAATGCTTCTAATTTAGCAAATCTAGTCTCTGATCTATCCAAGGCCACTGTGAGCTTCATGAATGAAACAAGATCTTCCATTAGAAATCTGGAAGCACAAGTGGGCCAGCTGAGTAAAAGGATCACTGAAATCCCTCCCAGTACTCTCCCAAGCAATACAGAAGAGAACCCAAAAGGAGAGTGCAAGGCCATTGACATAAGCACCATGGCCGAACCTGTGAGGAGAGGAGAGGATGTGAATCCCAAGGAGGAAGACCTCCTGGGACGTCCAGTGATCAATAAGGAGCTTCCTTCTGAGGAACCAAAGGACTCTGAGGCTCATCTAGAGACCATAGAGATTCCATTAAACCTCCTTATGCCTTTCATGAGCTCTGATGAGTATTCCTCTTCTGAAGAGAATGAGGATGTTACTGAAGAGCAAACTGCCAAGTTTCTTGGTGCAATCATGAAGCTGAATGCCAAATTATTTGGCATTGATACTTGGGAAGTTGAACCTCCCTTGTTCATCAATGAACTAAGTGATCTGGATCAACTGACATTGCCTCAGAAGAGACAGGATCCTGGAAAGTTCATAATATCCTGCACCGTAGGCACCATGATCTTTAAGGCTCTGTGTGACCTTGGTTCAGGAATAAACCTCATGCCCCTCTCTGTAATAGAGAAACTGGGAATCTATGGGGTGCAAGCTGCTAAAATCTCATTAGAAATGGCAGACAGTTCAAGAAAATAGGCTTATGGACAAGTAGAGGACGTGTTAGTAAAGGTTGAAGGCCTTTACATCCCTGCTGATTTCATAGTCTTGGATACTGAAAAGGAAGAGGATGAATCCATCATCCTAGGAAGACCTTTCCTGACCACAGCAAGAGCTGTGATTGATGTGGACAGAGGAGAATTAATCCTTCAATTGAATGAGGACAACCTTGTGTTTACAACTCAAGGATCTCTCTCTGCATCCATGGAGAGGAAGCAAAAAAAGCTTCTCTCAAAACAGAGTCAACCCAAGCCCCCACAGTCAAACTCTAAGTTTGGTGTTGGGAGGCCACAACCAAATTCTAAGTTTGGTGTTGAACTCCCATCTCCAAACTCTAAGTTTGGTGTTAGAGAGTCTCAACAATGCTCTGAACATCTGTGAGGCTCCATGAGAGCCCACTGTCAAGCTATTGACATTAAAGAAGCGCTTGTTGGGAGGCAACCCAATTTTTATTTATCTAACAATATTTTTCTTAGTTATATGTCTTTATAGGTTCATGATCATGTGGAGTCACAAAATAAATATAAAAATTGAAAACGGAATCAAAAACAGCAGAAGAAAAATCACACCCTGGAGGGGCATCTGTCTGGCGTTCAGCGCCAGAACAGAGCATGGTTCTGGCGCTGAACGCCCAAAATGGGCAGTTTCTGGGCGCTGAACGCCAGAACAGGCATGGTTCTGGCGTTCAACGCTAGAAATGGCACACAAATGGGCATTGAACGCCCAAAATGGCCACCAACCTGGCGCTGAACGCCCAGAGTTGTGTGCAAGGGCATTTTGCATGCCTAAATTGGTGCAGGGATGTAAATGCCTTGACACCTCAAGATCTGTGGACCCCACAGGATCACCTCAAGATCTGTAGACCCCACAGGATCCCCACCTACCTCCACCCACTCTCTTCTCTCTTCTCAATCATCCTCTATTCCCAATAAACACCCTTCCCTATTAACCCTTTACCACTCACATCCATACACCCACTTACCTTCCAAATTCAACATCTCTTTCCCACCCAATCCCACCCATATGGCCGAATACACACCTCCCTCCATCTCCTCCATATCTTCTTCTTCTTCTTCTATTCCTTCTTCTTTTGCTCGAGGGCGAGCAACATTCTAAGTTTGGTGTGGTAAAAGCATAGCTTTTTTTGTTTTTTCCATAACCATTGATGGCACCTAAGGCCAGAGAAACCTCTAGAAAGAGGAAAGGGAAGAGAAAAGCTTCCATCAAGGGTCTATAGCTCAGTGGTAGAACATTTGACTGCAAATCAAGAGATCCCTGAGATACCTCAGGGGATACATTTTCTTCCACAAAATTATTGGAAGCAACTAAGGGTGGAATATCAAGAGCACTCCATCATCCTTCATGAAATAAGAGAAGATCAAAAAGCAATGAGGGAGGAGCAACAAAGACAAGGAAGAGACATAGAAGAGCTCAAGGACATCATTGGTTCCTCAAGAAGGAAACGCCACCATCACTAAGGTGGATTCATTCCTTGTTCTTATTTCTTCTGTTTTTCGTTTTCTATGTTATGTGCTTATCTATGTTTGTGTCTTCATTACATGATCATTAGTAGTTAGTAACTTTGTCTTAAAGTTATGAATGTCCTATGAATCCATCACCTCTCTTAAATGAAAAATGTTTTAAATCAAAAGAACAAGAAGTACATGAGTTTTGAATTTATCCTTGAACTTAGCTTAATTATATTGATGTGGTGACAATGCTTCTTATTTTCTGAATGAATGCTTGAACAGTGCATATGTCTTTTGAAGTTGTTGTTTAAGAATGTTAAATATGTTGGCTCTTGAAAGAATGATGACTAGGAGACATGTTATTTGATAATCTGAAAAATCATAAAAATGATTCTTGAAGCAAGAAAAAGCAAGCAGAAAAAGCCAAAAGCTCTTAAAACCAAGAGGCAAGAGCAAAAAGCCAATAACCCTTAAAACCAAAAGGCAAGGGCAAATAAAAAGGATCCCAAGGCTTTGAGCATCAGTGGATAGGAGGGCCTAACGGAATAAAATCCAGGTCTAAGCGGCTAAACCAAGCTGTCCCTAACCATGTGCTTGTGGCGTGTAGGTGTCAAGTGAAAACTTGAGACTGAGCGGTTAAAGTCAAGGTCCAAAGCAAAAAAAGAGTGTGTTTAAGAACCCTGGACACCTCTAATTGGGGACTCTAGCAAAGCTGAGTCACAATCTGAAAAGGTTCACCCAATTATGTGTCTGTGGCATTTATGTATCCGGTGGTAATACTGGAAAACAAAGTGCTTAGGGCCACGTCCAAGACTTATAAAGAAGCTGTGTTCAAGAATCATCATACTGAACTAGGAGAATCAATAACACTACCTGAACTCTGAGTTCCTATAGATGCCAATCATTCTAAACCTCAATGGATAAAGTGAGATGCCAAAACTATTCAAGAGGCAAAAAGCTATAAGTCCCGCTCATATGATTGCAGCTATGTTTCATTGATAGTTTGGAATTTATAGTATATTCTCTTCTTTTTATCCTATTTGATTTTCAGTTGCTTGGGGACAAGCAACAATTTAAGTTTGGTGTTGTGATGAGCGGATAATTTATACGCTTTTTGACATTATTTTTAGTATGTTTTTAGTAGGATCTAGTTACTTTTAGGGATGTTTTCATTAGTTTTTATGTTAAATTCACATTTATGGACTTTACTATGAGTTTGTGTGTTTTTTTGTGATTTCAGGTATTTTCTGGCTGAAATTGAGGGACTTGAGCAGAAATCAGATTCAGAGGTTGAAGAAGGACTGCTGATGCTGTTGGATTCTGACCTCCCTGCACTCAAATTGGATTTTCTGGAGCTACAGAACTCGAAATGGTGCGCTTCCAATTGCGTTGGAAAATAGACATCCAGGGCTTTCCAGAAATGCATAATAGTGCATACTTTGGCCAAGAATAGACGACGTAAACTGGCGTTCAACGCCAGATTTCTGCCCAAATCTGGCATCCAGCGCCAGAAAAGGAGCCAAAACCAGAGTTGAACGCCCAAACTGGCACAAAAGCTGGTGTTCAACTCCAAAAAGGACCTCTACACGTGTAACACTCAAGCTCAGCCCAAGCACACATCTAGTGGGCCCCGGAAGTGGATTTATGCATCAACTACTTACTTCTGTAAACCCTAGTAGCTAGATTATTATAAATAGGACCTTTTACTATTGTATTAGGTATCTTTGATCAGTTGTATGCTATCTTAGATCACGTTTGAGGGCTGGCCTCTCGGCCATGCCTGGACTTTCACTTATGTATTTTTAACGGTAGAGTTTCTACACTCCATAGATTAAGGTGTGGAGCTCTGCTGTTTCTCAAGGATTAATGCAAAGTACTACTGTTTTCTATTCAATTCATCTTGTTTCACTTCTAAGATATTCATTCGTACTTCAATCTGAATGTGATAAACATGACAATTATCATCATTCCCTATGAACGCGTGCCTAACAACCACTTCCGTTCTACCTTAGACTGAATGAGTATCTCTTAGATCTCCTAACCAGAATCTTCGTGGTGTAAGCTAGAATGATGGCGGCATTCAAGAGAATCCGGAAGGTCTAAACCTTGTCTGTGGTATTCCGAGTAGGATTCAATGAATGAATGACTATGACGAGCTCCAAACTCGCGATTGCGGGGCGTTAGTGACAGACGCAAAAGGATAGTAAATCCTATTCCAACATGATCGAGAACCGACAGATGAATAGCCGTGCCGTGACAGGGTGCGTTGACCATTTTCACTGAGAGGATAAGATGAAGCCATTGACAAGGGTGATGCCTCCAGACGATTAGCCATGCCGTGACAGGGCATTGGATCATTTTCCCGAGAGATGACCGAAAGTAGCCATTGACAGTGGTAATGTATCACATAAAGCCAGCCATGGAAAGGAGTAAGACTGATTGGATGAAGATAGCAGGAAAGCAGAGGTTCAGAGGAACGAAAGCATCTCCATTCGCTTATCTGAAATTCTCACCAATGAATTACATAAGTATTTCTATCCCTATTCTATTAATTATTATTCGAAAACACCATTATCAATTTATATCTGCCTAACTGAGATTTGCAAGGTGACCATAGCTTGCTTCATACCAACAATCTCCGTGGGATTCGACCCTTACTCACGTAAGGTATTACTTGGACGACCCAGTGCACTTGCTGGTTAGTTACACGGAGTTGTGAACCATGGTCTTGGCATCATGTTTTTGGCGCCATTTCCAGGGAAAGAAAGAGCAATGAATTTTACATAATTAAAGTGTAATCACGATTCCGCGTACCACCTCTGCAAGCGAAATCTTTATTTCAAGAGTCCTGAGATAGTCTGCAAAGCGAGCAAATTGCTTATCCTGCTCCTCTTGGCGGAGTTTTTGAGGATAAGGTATCTTGGCTTTGTATTCTTCAACCTTGGTTGCTGCAGGTTTATTTCCTACAGAGGTGGTTGGAGAAGCCTGTTTAGAGGGGTTGTTATCAGCACTTGTGTGTGTCTGATCCCTCACTGGCAATTGAATGCCAGAGTTGGAAGCTGGATTGGCGTTGGACGCCAACTCCTTGCTTGTTCCTGGCATTTGGACGCCAGAACTGAGCTTCCGTTGGGCGTTTGACGCCAACTCCCTGCCTGTTTCTGGCGTTTAAACGCCAGAACTGTGCATGGGTTGGGCGTTTAACGCCAGCTTTGCATCCCTTTCTGGCGTTTGAATGCCAGAGTTATTCCTCTATGGGCCCTTACTGTCCTCAGAGGGATTTTGGATAGCATTTTGTTCATCCTCTGTCAGTTGCTCTTTTCGTGGCTTTCTGCTATTCTGAAGTGAGGTATTTAATGTTTTTCCACTTCTTAATTTAACTGCCTGGCACTCGTTTGTTATCTGCTTTGATAACTGCTGTTTTGTCTGATTCAACTGTGCTTCCATATTTTTATTAGCATTTTTAGTCTCTTGTAGTATCTCTTTGAATTCTGCTAGCTGTTTTGTTAGAAAACACAATTGTTGACTGAGTTCAGCAACTTGTTTTAGAGGACCAAGCTCAGTAGATACTGCTTTGGCTTCTTCTTTTGTGGAGGACCCACTACTTATGTACAGATGCTGATTTCTAGCAACTATATCAATAAGCTCTTGAGCCTCTTCAATAGTTTTCCTCATGTGTATAGATCTACCAGCTGAGTGGTCTAGAGATACCTGAGCTCTTTCTGTAAGCCCATAGTAGAAGATGTCTAATTGCACCCACTCTGAAAATATTTCAAAGGGGCATTTCCTTAGCATCCTTCTGTACCTCTCCTAGGCATTATAAAGGGATTCATCATCCTCTTGTTTAAAGCCTTGGATGTCCAGCCTTAGCTTTGTCATCCTTTTTGGAGGGAAATATTGATTCAGGAATTTGTCTGATAACTGTTTCCATGTTCTTATGCTTGTCGTGGGTTGGTTATTTAACCACCTTTTAGCTTGATCTTTTACAGCAAACGGAAACAGTAACAGTTTGTATACATCCTGATCTACCTCTTTGTCACGTACTGTGTCAGCAATTTGCAAGAATTGTGCCAGAAACTCAGTAGGTTCTTCCTGTGGAAGACCGGAATACTGGCAGTTTTGCTGCACTATGACAATGAGCTGAGGATTTAGCTCAAAACTGCTTGCTTTGATGGGAGGTATACAGATGCTACTCCCATATGCAGCAGTAATGGGGTTAGTATATGACCCCAGAGTCCTTCTGGATTGTTCATTTCCACTTAGGTCCACGATGGAGAAAGGGAGATGATGCGGATTGCAAATAATTTTTTTTTTTGAAAACCGAAATTAAAATTAAATAAAATAAAATAAAATAAATGAAAAGTTGACTATATTTTTGAAAATTAGAAGAAAAATAAATAAAAGAAAATTAAAAACTAAATTAATTAATTAAAAAGATTTGAAAAAGATGTGGGTGAGGATTTTCGAAAAAAATGAAGTGAGAGAAATTGGTTAGGAAGTTTTGAAAAAGATATGTCTTAAAATTAAAGATACTTGTAAGAAAATAAAATAAAATAAAATAAAATAAAATAAAATAAAATAAAATAAAATAAAAGATATGAAAAAGATTTGATTTTAAGATTTGAGATTAGAAAAGATAAGCTAGGTAAGAGAAGATAAGGAATTTAAATAAAAAAGTTTTGAAATTTAAATTTTAAATTTGAAAATTAAATTTTGAAATTTGAAATTTGAAATTTGAAATTTGAAATTTGAAATTTGAAATTTGAAATTTTGAAAATTGAAATTTGAAAATTAAATTTTGAATTTTCGAAAAAGTCAACAATATAAGATAAGGATTTGAAAAAGATTTAAATTTTGAAAAGATTTGATTTTTAAATTTGAAATTTAGATTTTGAATTTTAAATTTTGAAATTTGAATTTTGAAATTTTGAAAGTTGAAATTTGAAATTTGAAATAAGATAAGATAAAATTTTGAAAAGATATGATTTTTTTGAAAAAAATTTGAATTTTGAAATTTTTAAAACTAAGATAAGATAAAATAGAAATTTTTTAAAATAAAAATCTGAATATTTTTGAAAAAATTTCGAAATATTTGCTCAAAAATAGTTAGAGAATATATTTTTTTGATTTTTGAATTTTAAGATGAAAAAGAAAAACACACAAAAGACACACAACTTAAAATTTTTAGATCTAATGCTCCTTGTTTTCAAAAATTTTGGAGGAAAAACACCAAGGAACACCAAACTTAAAAATTTTAAGATCAAAACACAAGGAAGACTCAAGAACACCTTGAAGACTCACAAGAATAACAAGAACATGGAGATAGAACACCAAACTTAAAATTTTTAGCAAACCACAATGAAATTTTCGAAAACTAAAGGAAAATTAACAAGAGAACACCAAACTTAAAAATTGACACAAGATTTAATCAAAGAAAAATTATTTTTGAAAAAGTTTTAAAAGGAAGATAGCCAATTACCAAGAACATAAGCACAACACTCTAGCCAATTGAGCTATAAATTTAACGTGTTTTAACAAGGTATTTAATAAATAAAAAATTTTTTGAAACTAAAAATTTGAAAAAGCACGAGAAAAACAAGAAAAGACACAAAAGAAGACAAACCAAAGATCAAACAAGGAAAATAAACAAGAACAACTTGAAGATTAAGAAAGAACAATGAACACAAATTCGAAAATTTAAAAGAAAATAAAAACATGCAATTGACACCAAACTTAAAATATGAAACTAAACTCAAACAGAAAAACTTAATTATCAGTTTATAAAATTTTCAAAAAATTTAAAAAGAAAAAATAAGGATTTAAAAAAGAAATTTCAACCAAAAACAATAATAGAAGACTCTAAACCAAAAAGAAAAATTTTTCCTAATCTAAGCAACAAAATAAACCGTCAGTTGTCCAAACTCAAACAATCCCCGGCAACGGTGCCAAAAACTTGGTGCACGAAATTGTGATTCACACTTTTCACAACTCCGCACAACTAACCAGCAAGTGCACTAGGTCGTCCAAGTAATACCTTACGTGAGTAAGGGTCGATCCCACGGAGATTGTTGGCTTGAAGCAATCTATGATTACCTTGTAAATCTTAGTCAGGAGATTTATTATGATTATCAGTTTGAATTGCGAAAAATAAAAGAGCATGAAATAAATACTTGTTATGCAGTAATGGAGAATATGTTGGAGTTTTGGAGATGTTTTATCTTCTGAATCTCTGCTTTCCTACTGTCATCTTCTTCACGCACGCAAGTTTCCTCCTATGGCAAGCTGTGTGTTGGTGGGTCACCGTTGTCAATGGCTACCATCCGTCCTCTCAGTGAAAATGGTCCAGGTGCGCTGTCACCGCACGGCTAATCATCTGTCAGTTCTCGATCATGTCAGAATAGGATCCATTGATCCTTTTGCGTCTGTCACTACGCCCAACACTTGCGAGTTTAAAGCTTGTCACAGTCATTCAATCCTTGAATCATACTCGGAATACCACAGACAAGGTTTAGACTTTCTGGATTCTCAAGAATGCTGCCAATGGATTCTAGCTTATACCACGAAGATTCTGATTAAGGAATCCAAGAGATACTCATTCAATCGAAGGTAGAACGGGAGTGGTTGTCAGGCACGCGTTCATAGATTGAGAATGGTGATGAGTGTCACGGATCATCACATTCATCATATTGAAGTGCGAAGAACATCTTAGATAGAAACAAGCGTGTTTGAATAGAAAACAGAAATAATTGCATTAATTCATCGAGACACAGCAGAGCTCCTCACCCCCAACAATGGAGTTTAAAGACTCATGCCGTCAAAGAGTACAAAGTTCAGATCTAAAAATGTCATGAGGTACAAAATAATCCTCTAAAAGTTGTTTAAATAGTAAGCTAGTAATCTAGGTTTGCAGAGAATGAGTAAACTATGATAGATAGTGCAGAAATCCACTTCTGGGGCCCACTTGGTGTGTGCTGGGGCTGAGACTTAAGCTTTACACGTGCTTAGGCTGTTTCTGGAGTTAAACGCCAGGTTGTAACCTGTTTTGGGCGTTTAACTCCAACTTGTAACCTGTTTCTAGCGTTTAACGCCAGACTGCAACATGGAACTGGCGTTGAACGCCAGTTTACATCGTCTATCCTTGAGCAAAGTATGGGCTATTATATATTGCTGGAAAGCCCTGGATGTCTATATTCCAAAGCAATTGAGAGCGCGCCATTTGGACTTTTGTAGCTCCAGAAAATCTATTTTGAGTGCAGGGAGGTCAGAATCCAACAGCATCTGCAGTCCTTTTTCAGCCTGAATCAGATTTTTGCTCAGCTCCCTCAATTTCAGCCAGAAAATACCTGAAATCATAGAAAAATACACAAACTCATAGTGAAGTCCAGAAATGTGATTTTTATTTAAAAACTAATAAAAATATAATAAAAAGTGACTAAACATATTAAAAACTACCTAAAAACAATGCCAAAAAGCGTATAAATTATCTGCTCATCAGTAGGCTTCACTTTTTCTATAGATAGCCTTCTCATCATAGATAGAGGCATGAGGTTAATGCTGGAGCCCAAATCACAAAGTGCCTTATCAATGACTGTGTTACCAATGGTACAAGGCAAGTAGAAGCTCCCAGGGTCTTTGAGCTTTGGTGGGATGCCTTCTTGGATCACTACACTACACTCCTGGGTTAGGATCACTGTCTCTATCTCATTCCAGCTCCTTTTCTTGTTGATGAGATCCTTGAGGAATTTTTCATATAGAGGTATTTATTCCAGAGCTTCAGCAAGTGGAATATTAATTTCCAGCTTCTTAATCACTTCTAGAAACTTTGGGAACTATTGATATTTAAGCTCTCTGTTGAACCTTTGAGGATATGGAATGGGGGGAGTGTATGGCTTCTCCTCCTTCTTCTGTCCTTGTGATTGTTCCTCAATAGCATGCTTTCCTTTCTTTGAAGCTTGAGGTTCCTTTTTCTCCTTGAGCTTCTCTTGGTCTTGCTTTCCTTTTTCTCCTTCTTGCTTTTTGCTGCCAACATCCTTCTCCACAGGCTTCTTGTTAGTTTCTTTCTCAGCTGGCCTCTTGTCGTTTACCAAGGTTCTTTCACTCCTTAATTGGATGGCTTTGCATTCTTCCTTGGGGTTGGGAATGGTGTCACTTGGTAGTGCATTGGTTGGTCTCTCAGCCACTGTTTGCTTTGATAATTGTCCAATCTGCCTTTCTAGATTCCTCAGTGAAGCTTCATGGTTCTTGTTGGCTAGCTCTTGATATTTCATCATTTTCTCCATCAATATCTCCAAGTTGGAGATACTTTGAGATTCCTAGGGTGGTTATGGTTGATTATGGGATGTTGGTGGTGAATGGTAGTTATTTTGGTTAGTGGATGAGTTGTTGGGTGGATAGTAGTTAGGTTGAGGTTGGTTATTTTGTGGTTTTCTGTATTGATTTTGGTTAGTATTTTGATGGTTTTGATGGTTTGTGTTTCTGAAATTGTTTTGGTTTGAGTTTCTCTGCCACGGTTGCTGGTTTTGGTTCTCTCCCCATTTCAGGTTGGGGATGGTTTCTCCAGGATGAGTTGTAAGTGTCTCCATGGAAGTCATTTGGTCCAGAACCTTGATTTTGCATGTACTGCACTTGCTCTTGCTGCTGCTCCTTATAACTTTCCTCCTGATGTCCCTATACCACTGATGGTTATTTAGTTGTGTTCACTGTTGCAAGTTGTAATCCATCCATCCTCTTTGACATTGTTTCAATTTGTTGTTGGAGCTGCTGGTGCATGAGTTTGTTTTGAGCTAATATAGTATCAACTCCTTCGAGCTCAAATTCACCCTTCTTTGGAACTGCTTGCCTTTTAGAGGAGTAGAAATACTCATTGTTGGCCATCATATCTATGAGATCATGTGCCTCTTGAGCAGTTTTCATCATTTGCAAAGATCCTCCTGATGAATAATCCAAAGCTTTCCTTGAAGGTAAGGACAAGTCTTCATAGAAATTCTGCAACTCCACCCATTCACTGAACATTCCCTCTGGATACCTTCTGATTAGAGCTTTATACCTTTCCCAAGCTTCATATAATGACTATCCTTCTTGCTGTCAGAAGGTTTGCACATCAGTTTTTAGCTTGATGACTCTTTGGGGTGGATAAAATTTGGCTAGAAATTTGCTAACCAAGTCATCCCAGCTGGTAATACTCTCTTTAGGGAAGGTTTCTAACCAATGTGTGGCTTTGTCTCTCAGTGAAAATGGGAATAAAAGAAAGTTATAGATGTCAGGGTTATCTCCATTGGTTTTCACAGTATCACAGATCCTCAAAAACACAGAGAGGTGTTGGTTTGGATCTTCAGCAGCACTTCCTCCATATTGGCAATTGTTTTGAACCAGGATAATCAATTGAGGCTTGAGTTCAAAGTTATTGGCATTGACATTTGGGGTTAGGATGCTACTCCCACAATTATTTGGGTTGGGGATAGTGTAGGAAGCTAAGACTCTTCTCTGAGGTTGGCCATTGTTGTTGGCCATACCATCAGTGTGATTTGGGATATCATCCTCCATCACTTGATCCTCCCCTTCTGATTCCTCTTCACCAATAATCCCTTTTCCTCTTGCCTCTCTTCTTATCCTTCGTAGAGTTCTCTCATCAAGGTTAAAAGATGTGGACTCACCTCCTCTTCCTCCTGACATAAAACACAAAACCAGGAACCAAAAGCAACTCACTCTACTGCTAGAGTGAGGTGAATATTAGCTTAAAAAAAACTCAAACAGTTAGTGTGCTTTGTAAAAATAAAAAGAAAATGCTTAATCTAGATTATCATCCTACTTAATCATTGTCAATCTAAATCAATCCCCGGCAACGGCGCCAAAAACTTGATGAGGGAAAAACGATTCCACACAAAACTCACCGGCAAGTGTACCGGGTCGCATCAAGTAGTAATTACTCACAAGAGCGAGGTCGATCCCATAGGGATTGATGGATTGAGCAATTTTAGTTAGGTGATAAATTTAGTTATGCGAATATTTGATGATTTGAGTGATTTTGATTAACAGAAGCTAAATTGCAAGAAAATAAAAGTGCAGAAGCTAAATTTGGCAGGAAAGTAAAGTACAGAAGAGATAAATTGCAGAAACTTAAAAAGCAAGAAAGTAAAAGAGCTGAAACTTAAATTGCAAGAAAAATAAATTGCAGAAACTTAAAGTGCAAGAAATGTAAAGTGCTGAATCTAAATTGCTAATAAATGTAAATTTCTTGAAGAGTAAAAGGATTTGGGTACTGGGATTCAGAATTGAACAAGAACATGCAAGCTAAAGAGAATCAGAGAGCTCTGAGTTGAAGAAATTCAGCTCAGCAGCCAACAGAAATGTAAAATTGCTTGAAGAAACAAAACAGCAAGAAAACTTGAATCAATTATGAAATCCTAAAGAGAAATTGAAGATCGAAGAAGAGCAATGAGATTTGGAAGTAGATCTAGATCTCAATTACTCTCTTGATCAAGCAGAAAAAAATTGTAGAAGAAACTGAAATTGAAAACAGCAAAAGAAACTTAGATCCAATTCTCCAATTCCCAAAACTATATGAAAGAAAAGCAAAGATGATTCTTAGATCAGGAATCAATGGAGCTCTTCAATCTCGATTCAAAATCCCAAAACAGAAAGTAGAGTTGCAGAAGAAAGAAAATGCAGAAAGAAAACCAGATCCAATTCCCAAATCCCAAATTCAAAAACAACTGAAAATTAAAAGTGAAAACTAAGAAATGAGCTAAAGGTTCTTTACAAATTGAATTAACTCCTATTTATACACTTTCTATTTTGGTCTTCAAAGCTTGGAGTGGGCCTTTTGGTTTTTGGATTTGAAGAGAGATGGGTCCGGTTGGTTTTGGTTCAAGTGGCATGGGTCATGGTGTGTGTGGTTAGCTCCCAGGGGAGTGCTCCGTTTGGTTTTGTGAATGCTAAGTTCACTTAGCATTGTGTGCTTTGTCACGTGCCAATCCCCCTTGCTCATAGCGTTCACCCTTTGAACGCTATGTTCACTCTTTGAACGTTGGCTTTGCTCCCTTGGTTGAGAAGCACGAAGAAGTTACCAAGAGTGAACGTAGTGTTGGAACTTTTGAACGCCACCTTGGTTTGCTTCGTGCGAGCCTTCCTTCCTTGGCTTGACAATCCATGAAAAAGGTGAAGAAAGGAAGCGCTACGTTGCCTTTTCCAAACGCTGGGCCTTGCTCCTTTGTTTCCAAGCCAAGCTCCACGAGAAAGGTGAAGAAAGGGAGCGCTGCGTTGCCCATTTCGAACGCTCCTTGTGAGCTTTGATGCACCTTGCTTCCTTGGTTCCAAGAGTCACGAGAAAGTGAAAGAAAGGCAACGTAGCGTTCTCTTCTTTGAACGCTATGCCTTGATGATTGTTGCACGAGTTTGGTTCCTTTGTGAACGCCACGCTTTAATGTCATGGGCCACGCTTTTAAAAGCGTGGCCTAAGGTCCAAAGCGTGCTCCAAAACTCTTCTTTCCTTTGTTTTTTCATCATTTCATCACCTACAAGCAACCATACAACTAATCAAAGTCCCACCAAAATCACTAGATCTTTGCATCATTTATAAAATCAATTAATTCTAGCTTAAAACCTATGATTTTGTGTAAATTAAATGATGTTTGATTGATTCAACATAATCATGAAAATCCACTCCAATTACTTACTTATTGTGCAAGAAAGTGCATAAAACCTAATGAAACTAATGAAAAATGCTTATAAAACTAGCATAAGATGACTTGTCATCACCTTTTATAACCTTCCTATTCCTCATGTATTCAAAATAGTTGAAACAGATGCATCTGATTTGGGATATGGTGGTATCTTAAAACAAAAATTGCATGATAAAGAATGTATCATTGCATTTACATCCAAACAGTGGAATAGTACTCAAGAAAGCTATTCCACTAACAAAAATGAAATTTTAGCCATTGTCTTATGCATCACAAAATTTCAATCTGACTTAATAAAAAATTTTTAGTCCGAGTTGATTGCAAATCGGCTAAAGAAGTTTTACAAAATGATGTTAAAAATCTTGCATCAAAACAAATTTTTGCCAGGTGGCAAGCTATATTAAGCATTTTTGACTTTGATATTGAGCACATGAAGGGCAACTCAAACTCTCTCCCTGACTTTCTCAAACGTGAATATTTGCAGGGGGACAAGCAAGGAGACGATGCCTAAAAAGGCAACATTAGCCTCAGTAAGAGGCAGAGGCGTTTGCCTAGCCCTACCAGGGCCAATTAAAAAAATAGGGTCAAGTACCCCAACTGGGTCATCTACCCAACAACCTACCCCAATAACCCAAGAGCCAACCGAGTCATCTACTCAGGTTACAAAAAGTATAGTTGAGTCATCTACTTAACCCCCAAGTAGCCAAATGGCAAAACAAACAAAAGCAGACTATGCTTTCCTAATACAAACCCTGTTGGCCTTACAAGATTCAGGCCTTTCAAAACTTAATAAAAAATCCTGGGCTGATCTATGTGATAGCTCAGATGATGAAGAAATAGACCTGACCAAACTTATCTCACAAGTGGCAGCTCAAAAAACCATTTGTAATGACCCAAAAGGAAAAATAATCACCCAAGCAAAACCACCCCAGTCAATTCAATCCCAGCCCTTAAACACCCTTCAGTTTACACAATTATAGAGAGAAGTTAGAGAGAGAAGCTCTGAGTGTTCTCTTGTAAGCTCTTCAGCTCCTCTTCTTTTCTCTTCTTGTTTTCAATCAATTTTCTAATAAAGATTTATTCAGTTCCTCATCTTCGTGTTTTTCATATTTATCTTTCTGCATCTGCATATGTGTGTGGACTACCACCACATCTAACCTCATACTAACTTGCATATGCGTGCGGACTACCGCTGCATCTAACTTCATATTTACTTTCTTGTTCTTGCATCTATCATACTGCATTCATACTGACATTTTATTTCACGCCTTCTTCCCCTTTTCCTCCTTGATCCACTCCAGGCCATCTGTTATATATATATATATATATATATATATATATATATATATATATATATATATATATATATATATACAAGCAAACTAAGAAAAATACAATATAATGAAATATCAACAAATATTCACAAGAAAGCATAACTACTAGAAACTAAAGAATAATGAAAAGTATTGAGAAAGAGAAAGTTATGCCCCAAAAATTGCAAATCCTCCCCCACGCTTAAATGTTACACGGTCTTCCGTGCATACACTCAATCCAAGGGTGAAGAACTATGAATCTCCACCTTCAGCTGGTGGGCACTGGGGCTCCGGTTGTGGTATTAAACAAACAAACAAGAATTGAGGAAGAAGTCATAGCAGTGTGGCATGATAGAAGACAATGTGTGCATTCTAAGTGTGCACGGTTTAGAACACACACATTGCTGGATAAAATGGTAACCACAAAAGCAAAAGAAATAGCCTGTTCCTCAATCAAGTAGCCTAGGTTGCAAGTAAAGCATAAGCAAGAGTAAAGGCATAGACCAACCTAGGTAACCACAACTAAAATGAATTGAATATATGAGATATTGGGTATTGAAATTGTGCAAGTGAAAGCACAAGATGAATAGAAAATGGCACAATCAACAATAACCAATCCAACGATGAAAGGAAAACTACTTATTCATTATGACACATAATGCAATAGTCACATGCTAAGGGTACTTGTTGCAAAAAGTGATAAACTTGATAAGAATCAAGCTAAGTCACTCAAACAATTGCAAAGCATTAAAAAGAAACAAGTACCGGACATGTGACAAATTTGATATGAAAATCATGATGAACAAGTAATTTCAACTCAATTCACTTAATTCAATGCATTTACATAATTTGTCCTAGGGTGCAATCAAAACATGAATAGTCAAACCCATTAGGTACTAGTAAATTAAGGCAAAGTATAAGTGCATTAATGAAATTCAATCAAGAAGCAACCCAATCAACATTAATCAAACACTTGCAATTTATTTAATTATTAAGCAACTAAACCAAAACTAATATAATTACTAAAATGGAAATGAAATGCAAACAAAACAAAGTAGAGAAGGAAAAAGCAAGAGAAGAGAGGGGTGGAGGGGGGGTGGAAGTGCTTAGGGCACGCACACTAGGTGAAACAGGGGAGGTGTGCGCTCGCACAGGGTGTGCGAACGCTCTGTACAAAGAAGGGATTAAGAGGTGTGCGTATGCAATAGTGTGTGCGTACGCACAGAATACTCTTTTTTTTTTCAGAAAAAAGGATCATGTGTGCGTGTGCACAGAAGACTCTTTTTTTTTCAAGAAAATGAAACGTCAAAATTGCCAGCTATCTCAACCTGTGTGCGCAGGTCCGTGAGTATGCACAAGGGCAAAAAGAAGGGGGCCGGACGCACAAGGCGTGCAAACGCTCCCAGTAGAAGGGGAGCTAGCCGGTGTGCGTACGCACAGATAGGGGTGCACACACAAGACGCAAGAAAAACAGGGGAGCGCCTACGCATAAGCCGTGCAGGCGCCGCGAACAGAAGGCACAAAAGCTCGTGTGCGTATGCATAAGTGTGTACGTGCGCACAAGAAGCGAAATATAGAAGTTGCGTGCGTATGCACAATGGTGTGCGCACGCACGATACCCTGTTTTTCCAAAAAATTTTCTTCAAAATTCTAAGGTACTAAGCCTTAGTTCAACAAAAATTCAACCCCAAACACACAAATATTCAGAATTTCATGAACCACATGCAAATTACCCTAACAAATCTCAAAATTAAACTAATTCTATGCTAACTAAAATATGAAAAATGCAATAAAGTCAAATTATTAACAAAAAGAGAAGGTAAGAACAATGTTACCTTGGTGGGGTGTCTCCCACCTAGCACTTCTATTTAGAGTCCTTAAGTTGGACTTTATTGAGAAGCTCTTTGAAATCCCACCCAAGCATGTATTCTCCAAGGCCTTTGAGATTCCAAAGCTTGTGCACCCACATCTTGTTGTGAATTCCTTTCATTTCATCTATGTAACAAGCATTTGAAATTCCCAATTCCTATAACACAATAGCAAATAAACTTGATGCACGGAAACTTGTCTCTCAACAATTTTTCTTCGGCAAGTATACCGAATTGTCATCAAGTAAAAACTCACAATAGAGTGAGGTCGAATCCCACAGGGATTGATTGGTCAAGCAACTTTAATTAGAGGAATGTTCTAGTTGAGCGAAGCAGAATTTGATTTGAGATTTGCAGAAAATTAAATGGCGGGAAAGTAAATAGCAGAAAATGTAAATTGCTGGAAATAAAGAGCTGAATGTAAATGGCGGAAAGTAAATTGTAGAATCTTAAATGGAAATGGGGAAGATGCTCATAAAAGTAAATTGCAGAAATTAAAGAGAATGGGTAAGATCAGAAATGAGGAATTCATTGGGCTTAGGAGATGTTGCATTCTCCGGATCAAGTTCATTTTCATCTCTTCCTCAATCAATGCGTTCATTGATCTCCTTGGCAATCTTAAGTGATCGAATTACAATTCCTTGTAATTCAATCTCTCAAATCTTGATCAATAGCCAATTCCTTGGTCAATTTCTCATGAGAAGAGATGAAGTATGGTCACTGATTATACCACATGCATTCCCAAATCAAGTGTTGGTAGAATTATAGTCACCATATCCATCCAACCCCAATTTGGTCCAACGTGAGAAAGCATTTCTAGCATGATCTCTTCATTCCTCTTCCAAGGTTCAGAAGAGATCCAAGTATGAATAGCTTCTTTTCCAAGATAACTACCCAATTGGATGAAGATTGAAAGCTTTCTAGTAAAATCAAGAGAAAAGATAGAAGAAGAATAATGAAAACTAATATTGATCCATCAAATTACAACAGAGCTCCCTAACCCAATGAAAGGGGTTTAGTTGTTCATAACTCTTGAAATCAAGAACAAAGATGGAAAATACATTATGAAAAGTAAAACTAGAAGTGCAGAGAAAGTAAAATTATACAGAGAGTAGTTCTCCAATTTCCAACTCCCCCAAAAGCTGCTTTCTAACTCAAAACTACCCCTATATATATTACTCTTCTGATCTTCTAGTTGATTCTTTAAGTCTTGGATATGGGCTTTTGGATCTTGAGTTTAAAGCAGTTATCTTCCGCCGTGGGCTTAGCTTTACTTGTAGAGAGAAAGTGTGAAGTAGGCAGGGTCTTTAGCTCAGGACGTTAGTGGTGTTAACGTTAAGTGAGAGTGTGGGTTCGAGAACGTTAGTGACACTCACCTTTTTCACTAATGTTCCTTACCCAGGGATGATCCACGTTAACTTCAACGTTAGTGGCATCAACGTGACCACTAATGTTGCCTCTTGATCCTTCGCACACGTTATTGGGACTCACCTTTTCCAATAATGTTGAGAGTCCTCCCTCCCCATACGTTAGAGTTCACGTTAACTTAGTTAACGTGGCTCTTAACGTAGGCTTGCCAATTCTTCGAGAACGTTAGTGACACTTACCTTTGTCACTAACATTCCAAGGGGCCCCTACTTCCCACGTTAGAGTCCACGTTAACTAAGTTAACGTGGCTACTAACGTGGTAATGATAGCCATCTCCAAAGTTAGTGACAAAGGTGAGTGCCACTAACGTTGGCTCATCATCCTATCCTCAACGTTAGCTTCCACGTTAACTAAACGTGGGAGTTAACGTGGCTCATAGTGGCTCATTGTGGCTCATTCCAACGTTAGTGACAAAGGTGAGTGTCACTAACGTTGGCGATTGTTTGCTTTCTCTACGTTAACTAAGTTAACGTGGGAGTTAACGTAGCTCAAGGTGGCTTAGTCCAACGTTAGTGACAATGGTGAGTGTCACTAACGTTGGCCATTCTTTTGCTTCCCAACGTTAGAGTCCACGTTAACTAAGTTAACGTGCAAGCTAACGTGGCCAATATGAGCTTGGTCCAACGTTAGTGACAAAGGTGAGTGTCACTAACGTTGGCTCCACTTTCTTTCTTCCACATTAGAGTTCACGTTAAATTAGTTAACGTGACTCTTAACGTGGGCTATGATGGCTTCGAGGATGTTATTGGCGATTACTTTTCTCATTAACGTTGCAAGCTAGCTCCCATTCCACGTTAGTGGTCACGTTAGTTAGACTAACGTGGCTGCTAACGTGGTTCTTTCTTGCTTCCTTTGTCCTGAAATTAAGCAATAAAGTGCATCAAAGTTCTAATCCACATCATGAGACATGCATCATCCAATTTGTCATCTAATTCATGCAAAATTCCCATGAAATCATGTAAAGTGCACAATGTATGCTTAAATCAAGATGTAAGTGAAATTCCACCCAAAACTTGCTTATTTCCTAAGAAAATGCATGAAACTACCCTAAAACAGTAAAGAAAAGGTCAGTGAAACTGGCCAAAATGCCCTGGCATCACAACACCAAACTTAAAGCTTGCTTGTTCCTAAGCAAATACTGGAACAAGAGAATGATGAATGGAATGCCAAGAGGAATGAGTCATTGTTGTGGAAGTTATGTCCTTGGTTTTATGATGGTTTCATGCATAGCAACTTAGGTTCATTCCTTCACTGGCTTTCAGACCTTTATCATATCCTAGAATACTCAAGTCTCTTTCCCCTAAGGACTTACTCCCTCAAGTCTCTTTCCCCTATACATACACACCACAGGCACATGGTTTGTTATTTTCTTTCTTGAGACCTTTGTGTCTAGCACCTTTTTGGGTTACTAAGCGTTCTATAGCAAAGGTTACTCTTGATAGTGGACTTTCAGCTGATAATCCCGGGTTAGTTAACCCGAGTTACCAAGTGATAAGGCACCCCTAAGAGCTTATTCATCTAGGTAGATCCCTTACACATGAGCACCACAGACACTTCCCTCAAGATTCAAACCCTTGGTGCCTAGCCTTATTTCTTACTCCTTTTCTTTTATTCTTAACTTTCATTTTTCTTTCCCTTTTCTTTTATTTGGATCTTGTTATTTGGCTAGTCTCATGGGGTGTGTTTCAAGCATATGATTCAGGACAGATAGTTGCCTTCCCACCTTGTTGGTGAACCAACTTAGCTAATCTATTATCACACCATAAAATTAGGAACTTACTCCACAACTTGAACTCCCTTCTGGTCTTTGATAACACACATTCTCTTTTTATTTGATTAAAAAGGAGACAAGCATACAAGTAGGCAAGGTGAAGATGCAGCAGGTATCATGGACAGCACACATATGACAAAAGCAAAACAAACATTAAACTACAATGATTTAAACTAATGAGTAACTATTAATCAAGGTCCTTCGGACTTCCAATTCTTAGCATTTCAAGTATATGGAGTTAAGTAACAACACAACCTTCGGGTGATGTTTCTAGCTGTCTCCTTGTTGTCCTCATCCATAATTT
The DNA here is from genome assembly GCF_003086295.3 of Arachis hypogaea. Classification (NCBI taxonomy): domain Eukaryota; kingdom Viridiplantae; phylum Streptophyta; class Magnoliopsida; order Fabales; family Fabaceae; genus Arachis; species Arachis hypogaea. Next base: position 52,054,029 of record NC_092055.1, read on the forward strand.
TTGCTCCTTCACTTCCTTGGATGATGGTGCACCATTTCCTCATAAGGTTCCTGCAAAGTTATTGGAAGTTGCTTGTTCCCAAAGCACTTGAGAAATAGTTAGCTCGCATGTATGCTTGTGAATTTCTGAACTTAATTTGGTGTGTGAACACCAAACTTAGTTCCTTGCCTAGTAGACAGATTGCATACTTGCAGAGAGCCTCATAGGTTGTTACTAACACAAACAACTATTGACTAAAGAATAAACTCCTGCTAAGTGGTTCCCTTGATTGGTTGGAGCTAGCAGTTGGCCATTGGAGTGTAGTGTGATTCTAACTAATATCTTTGGTGGAACACCAAACTTAGAATCACACTTTCACTCTTGGATTTGTTTTGGTGTGGAACACCAAACTTAGCTCCTCGCAATATAGGGGAAACAACTTGTGATCTTTATTGAAATGACAATGAAAAAAGAAACTACCTCAAGTTGGGTTGCCTCCCAACAAAGCGCTCTTTTAGCGTCGCTAGCTCGACGATTCCTCCATTACTTGAGAAGATACTTCACTTTGGGGTTTTCTCCCATGTTGCCCATATAGTGTTTGAGCCTTTGTCCGTTCACAGTGAAAGTCCTCTCCGAACTCTCATCCATGATTTCTATGTGACCATATGGCGAGACTTTTGTGACAAGAAAGGGTCCTGACCACCTTGATTTGAGTTTTCCTAGGAACAGTCTCAATTTGGAGTTGTAGAGGAGTACTTGATGCCCCTTTGCGAAACTCCTGGGTGCCAGATGGAAGTCATGTCTCCTCTTCGCCTTTTCTTTATAAATCTTGGCATTTTCATAAGCTTCAAATCTGAATTCCTCCATCTCTTGCAGCTGCAGAATCCTCTTTACACCAGCAGCAATGCTGTCAAAATTTAGTATCTTGAGAGCCCAGAGGGCTTTGTGTTCCAGCTCCAGTGGTAAGTGACAAGCTTTCCCATACACCAGTTGATATGGGGACATCCCGAGTGGTATTTTGAATGCTGTTCTATATGCCCAAAGAGCATCATCCAGCTTCTTCGACCAATCCTTTCTTGATGCTCCTACAGTCTTTTCCAAAATCCTTTTTAGCTCTCTGTTAGATATCTCAGTCTGCCCGCTTGTTTGGGGTGGTAAGGCGTGGCAACCTTGTGTTTCACTCCGTATCATAGGAGAAGAGCTTCTAATGGTCTGTTAACAAAGTGGCTCCCTCCATCACTGATGAGTGCTCGTGGGACTCCAAACCGGCTAAAGATATTCTTCCTAAGGAAGTTCATGACCACCTTGTTATCATTTGTTGGGGTTGCAATAGCCTCCACCCACTTGAAAACGTAGTCCACTGCCATCAAAATGTACTTGTTTGAATATTAGGTTGGGAATGGTCCCATGAAATCGATTCCCCATACATCAAATAGTTCCAGTTCTAAGATGAAATTTTGTGGCATCTCATTTCTTCTGGGCAAGTTTTCAGCTCTTTGGCATTCATTGCAGTTCTTTACTAGTTCCTTGGCATCCTTGAAAAGGGTGGGCCAAAAGAATCCGCTTTGTAACACCTTGGCTGCAGTTTTGTCCCCTCCAAAATGGCCTCCATAGCACGAGCCGTGGCAATTCCACAGGACCTCTCGTCCTTCTTCTTCTGAAACACATCTTCTCAGGATTCCATCTAAACACTTCTTGAAGAGATATGGCTCATCCTAGACAAAATATTTTGCATCATTTATGAGCTTTCCTTTTTTATGTTTGTTGATCTCTGGAGGTAGAGCCCATTTGCCTTGAAGTTGGCAATGTCTACAAACTATGGTGCTTTGTGAACTGTCATCAACTGCTCATCAGGAAAGAGCTCATTTACACTTGTGTCATGTGCTCCACCTTTATCATGAGGGATTCTGGATAGGTGATCTGATACCTTGTTCTCCACTCCTTTTTTGTCTCTAATTTCAATGTTGAACTCCTGCAATAATAAGATCCACCTTATTAGTCTTGGTTTTAATTCTTGCTTGGCAAACAAATATTTAAGTGTTGTGTGATCTGTGAAAACAATCACTTTAGCACCAATGAGGTATGATCTAAACTTGTCAAATGCAAATATTATTGCTAGCAACTCCTTTTCAGTAGTGGTATAATTTCTGAGTGTCATTGAGGACTTTGCTAGCATAGTAGATCACATGGACTAAGTTATCTTTCCTCTGCCCTAACACGGCCCCAACTGCAAAATCAGATGCATCACACATCAATTCAAAAGGTAAGTTCTAATCAGGTGGGGAAATGATAGGGGTAGAGGACAGCCTCTGTTTCAAATTTTTGAATGCTAGCATGCATTTTTCATCGAAGACAAACGGTATATCAGATACAAGGAGATTGCTTAAGGACTTGGCTATCTTTGAAAAATCTTTAATAAACTTCCTGTAAAAGCCAGCATGCCCTAAAAAACTCCTAATTGCCTTGACATCACTGGATGGGGGAAGTTTTTCAATAAGTTCCACCTTAGCTCTGTCAACCTCAATGCCTTGGTTAGAAACCTTATGACCAAGGACTATTCCTTCAGTTACCATAAAGTGACATTTCTCCCAGTTCAGGACCAGATTGGTCTCTTGGCACCTTTTCAATACCAAGGCTAGGTGATTTAAGCAATTAGGAAAGGAATCTCCGAATACCGAAAAATCATCCATAAAGACTTCAATGAATTTCTCTATCATATCCGAGAAGATAGATAGCATGCAGCGTTGGAAAGTTGCAGGCGCATTACATAGCCCAAATGGCATGCGCCTGTAAGCAAACACTCCATATGGGCAAGTAAATGAGGTTTTCTCTTGGTCTCTAGGATCAACCACTATTTGGTTATATCCTGAATAACCGTCGAGAAAACAATAGTATGAGTGTCCTGCGAGTCTTTCCAACATCTGATCCATGAACGGAAGGGGAAAATGATCTTTTCGTGTAGCTTCATTTAGTTTTCTGTAGTCTATGCACATCCGCCATCCTGTGACGGTCCTGGTGGGGATTAGTTCGTTTCTCTCATTAGGAACTACAGTGATTCCTCCTATTTTCGGAGCAACATGCACGGGGCTAACCTAGGGGCTGTCTGAGATCGGGTAGATTACCCCTCCCTGCCACAACTTCATAACTTCCTTCTGTACCACTTTCTTCATGATTGGGTTCAGCCTCCTTTGGGATTGAATGGATGGTTTGGCATCATCTTCCAACAGTATTTTATGCATGCATATGGCCGAACTGATCCCTTTTAGGTCAGCGAGGGTCCATCCAATGGCATCTTTATGCCTTCGCAACACTTGGAGCAGTTCATTCTCTTGATCTTGGCTGAGGGATGAGTTTATGATCACTGGGTAGCTTTCATTCTCGCCTAAGTATGCATATTTGAGAGTGGGTGGCAGTGCTTTGAGTTCAAGTTTGGGTGCTTCTAACTTTTCATTCTCTTCCTTTGGTGCACCTTGTATATGAATCTCTGCTGTTGCAACCTCTTCACTAGACGTTGACTCCTCCTCTGTTAACCTTTCAGGTTCTTCTTCTTCAAAGCTCTCCTGCACTGCATCTTCCAGTGAGTCCAACCTCATACATTCTCCCAATTGTTCTGGTGGGTAACTCATGGCCTTAAACACATTGAATGTCATCTTTTCATTGTGTAATCTTAAGGTGAGGTCACCTTTTTGGACATCAATGACAGCTCCAGCAGTAGCTAAGAACGGTCTTCCTAGGATAATAGAGGCCTTGGCTTCCTCCTGCATGTCCAACACCACAAAGTCTGCTGGGAAGATGAAATCCCCCACCTTTACCAGCAAATCTTCCACTACACCATGGGGGAACTTGAACGATCGGTCTGCCAGTTGTAAGGCCATTTTTGTTGGCTTAGCCTCCTCGATTTTCATTTTTCTCATCATAGCTACTGACATCAGATTTATGCTGGCTCCTAAGTCACATAGAGCCTTCTCCACTGTGATTTTTCCTATAATACAAGGGATCTGGAAACTCCCAGGATCCTTTAATTTTGGGGTAGTTTATGCTAAATGATAGCACTATATTCTTCTGTTAGTATCACAGTTTTGTTGCTCTTCCAACTTCTCTTCTTAGTCATTAATTCCTTCAAGAACTTGGCATAGAGCGGCATTTTCTCTATTGCTTCAGCAAAGGGTATGTTAATCTATAATTTTTTGAAGATTTCTAAAAATCTGGAGAACTGGCTGACATCCCCCTTCTTCTTCAGTTGTTGAGGATATGGGATTTTGGGAACATATGGCTTCAGCTCTCCTTCCTTTTGATGTGAGTTGGAGGTGGAGACTTGAACTTCATCTTGTTCCTCCTTCTGTCCAACCGAATCTTTCTCTTGTGGTTGCTTGGGAGTCTCCTTCAATTCCTTTCCACTTCTGAGGGTGATAGCCTGACACTCCTCCCTTTGGTTTGAGTCTGCATCGCTGCGAGGGTTGTGGCTGGAAATTTGCTTGAATAGGTATCCAATTTGTGTCTCAAGTTTCTTGATAGCAGCATCTTGATTCTGCATATTGGACTGCACTTCTTTGCGAAATGCCTTACTGTCTTGAATCTCTTTGCATATACATTCAAGTATATTCTCAATCCTTGAGAGTCTATCTTCAGATGATGATGAGTTGAGGTTGGATGGGTGAGTTGGGTTATTTTGGTTTTGGTATGGATGTGGAGAGGTGTTGTTAGGGTGGTGTTGATATGATCTCTGTGTGGAATATTGGTGAGCTGCATGGTTGTTGGGGTTGTGACGTCTCTGATCTTGGCTTTGATCTTGTTGATTTCCCCACCCAAAGTTTGGGTGATTCCTCCAACCAGGGTTGTAGGTCTTGGAGTATGGATCATGGGTCTACCTGGGTGAATTTCCAATGTAGTTAGCTTGTTCTTGCTCATCCTCTGCCTCTGCATTCACTCCTTCTTGGGTTGCTGATGAGGTGGTGATTGCTGCTACTTGGTTCCTCTCCATCTTCTTGGTGAGGTCAGCCAGCTGCTTGGTGATAAGCTTGTTTTGGGCCAGCAGTGCATCCACATTGTTTAGCTCCATCACTCCTCTAGTGTTGCCTCTTTCAGAAGCATAGAAATAGTCATTCTCTGCTACAGTCTCAATGACATCTATGGCTTCTTCAATGGTCTTCTTCTTGTTCAGAGATCCCCCTGATGAGTGGTCTACTGCCTTCTTTGATTCATAAGAAAGACCTTCATAGAAAATGTGCAGCTGCACCCATTTGTTGAACATATCTGGTGGACACCTTCTTGTCAGGTCCTTAAACCTCTCCCATGCTTCATATAGAGTCTCACCATCTTGCTGTCTGAAGGTTTGCACCTCAGCTCTCAGCCTGTTGATCCGTTGAGGAGGATAGAATCTTGCCAAGAACTTGTTCACCACCTCTTCCCAGGTTGCTAAACTCTCATTTGGGAAGGATTCCAGCCATTTAGATGCCTTGTCCTTGAGTGAGAAAGGGAACAGAAGTAGTCTATAGGTGTCAAGATGAACACCATTAGACTTCACAGTATCACATATCCTCAGGAAGGTGGTTAGATGTTGATTGGGGTCTTCTTGGACACCTCCTCCGAATGAACAATTGTTCTGAACAAGGGTGATAAGCTGTGGCTTTAGTTCAAAGTTATTGGCATGTATGGTTGGCCTTTGGATGCTACTTCCGTAATTTCCTGGGTTTGGATTGATGTACGAACCCAGAACTCTTTTCTCTTGCCCAGCATGATTTGCTAGACCTTCTCTGCCATGGTTGTGAGCCTCTTCTTCATGATGGTTCTCCATATTCTCGTCCATATCTGGTTCAAGGTACTCCTCCTCTTCCTCAGCACCAAGTACTCTCTTTCCCCTCGCTTCCCTCCTTAATCTAAGGAAGGTCCTCTAAGGTTCAGAATCAAAGGAAGTTGAAGCCCCGCTTCTTCTCCCTGTCATACAACCAACAAGGCACAAGCAAGGAAATAGATGTAGAAAGTAATTTCTATAGAAATGCTGTTAGTGTGAGTGATGCAATATATCAAACAGTTAGTGGACTGAATTGTAAACAACTAAGAAAATGGGTAGGGGAAGGGAAGAAAATAACTGAACAGAAAGGAACTTAAATCAAACAAAAGAAAAAAAATGCTCAATCTAGTTATCCTCCAATTTAATCATTGTTGATACAAAATCAATCCCCGAAAACGGTGCCATAAACTTGATGCACGGAAACTTGTCTCTCAACAATTTTCCTTCGGCAAGTATACCGAATTTTTGTCAAGTAAAAACTCACAATAGAGTGAGGTCGAATCCCACAGGGATTGATTGGTCAAGCAACTTTAATTAGAGGAATGTTCTAGTTGAGCGAAGCAGAATTTGATTTGAGATTTGCAGAAAATTAAATGGCAGGAAAGTAAATAGCAGAAAATGTAAATTGCTGGAAATAAAGAGCTCAATGTAAATGGCGGAAAGTAAATTGTAGAATCTTAAATGGGAATGGGGAAGATGCTCATAAAAGTAAATTGTAGAAATTAAAGAGAATGGGTAAGATCAGAAATGGGGAATTCATTGGGCTTAGGAGATGTTGCATTCTCCGGATCAAGTTCATTTTCATATCTTCCTCAATCAATGCGTTCATTGATCTCCTTGGCAATCTTAAGTGATCGAATTACAATTCCTTGTAATTCAATCTCTCAAATCTTGATCAATAGCCAATTCCTTAGTCAATTGCTCATGAGAAGAGATGAAGTATGGTCACTGATTATACCACATGCATTCCCAAATCAAGTGTTGGTAGAATTATAGTCACCATATCCATCCAACCCCAATTTGGTCTAACGTGAGAAAGCATTTCTAGCATGATCTCTTCATTCCTCTTCCAAGGTTCAGAAGAGATCCAAATATGAATAGCTTCTTTTCCAAGATAACTACCCAATTGGATGAAGATTGAAAGCTTTCTAGTAAAATCAAGAGAAAAGATAGAAGAAGAATAATGAAGACTAATATTGATCCATCAAATTACAACAGAGCTCCCTAACCCAATGAAAGGGGTTTAGTTGTTCATAGCTCTGGAAATCAAAAACAAAGATGGAAAATACATTATGAAAAGTAAAACTAGAAGTGCAGAGAAAGTAAAATTATACAGAACGTAGTTCTCCAATTTCCAACTTCTCCAAAAGCTGCTTTCTAATTCAAAACTACCCCTATATACATTACTCTTCTGATCTTCTAGTTGATTCTTCAAGTCTTGGATATAGGCCTTTGGATCTTGATTTTGAAGCAGTTATCTTCCTCAGTGGGCTTAGCTTTACTTGCAGAGAGAAAGTGTGAAGTAGGCAGGGTCTTTAGCTCAGGACGTTAGTGGTATCATCGTTAAGTGAGAGTGTGGGTTCGAGAACATTAGTGACGATCACCTTTTTCACTAACGTTCCTCTCCCAGGGATGATCCACATTAACTTCAACGTTAGTGGCATCAACGTGACCACTAACGTTGCCTCTTGATCCTTCGCACACGTTATTGGGACTCACCTTTTCCAATAACGTTGAGAGTCCTCCCTCCCCTATGTTAGAGTTCACATTAACTTAGTTAACGTGGCTCTTAACGTAGGCTTGCCAATTCTTCGAGAACCTTAGTGACAATTACCTTTGTCACTAACGTTCCAAGGTGCCCCTACTTCCCACGTTAGAGTCCACGTTAACTAAGTTAACGTGGCTTCTAACGTGGTAATGATAGCCATCTCTAACGTTAGTAACAAAGGTGAGTGTCACTAACATTGGCTCATCATGCTATCCTCAACGTTAGCTTCCACATTAACTAAGTTAACGTGGTAGTTAACGTGGCTCATAGTGGCTCATTGTGGCTCATTCCAACGTTAGTTACAAAGGTGAGTGTCACTAACGTTGGCGATTGTTTGCTTTCTCTACGTTAACTTCCACGTTAACTAAGTTAACGTGGGAGTTAACGTAGCTCAAGGTGGCTTAGTCCAACGTTAGTGACAATGGTGAGTGTCACTAACGTTGGCCATTCTTTTGCTTCCCAACGTTAGAGTCCACGTTAACTAAGTTAACGTGGATGCTAACGTGGCCAATATGAGCTTGGTCCAACGTTAGTGACAAAGGTGAGTGTCACTAACGTTGGCTCCACTTTCTTTCTTCCACGTTAGAGTTCACATTAAATTAGTTAACGTGACTCTTAACGTGGGCTATGATGGCTTCGAGGACGTTATTGGCAATTACTTTTCTCATTAACGTTGCAAGCTAGCTCCCATTCCACGTTAGTGGTCACGTTAGTTAGACTAACGTGGCTGCTAACGTGGTTCTTTCTTGCTTCCTTTGTCCTGAAATCAAGCAATAAAGTGCATCAAAGTTCTAATCTACATCATGAGACATGCATCATCCAATTTGTCATCTAATTCATGCAAAATTCCCATGAAATCATGTAAAGTGCACAATGTATGCTTAAATCAAGATGTAAGTGAAATTCCACCCAAAACTTGCTTATTTCCTAAGAAAATGCATGAAACTACCCTAAAACAGTAAAGAAAAGGTCAGTGAAACTGGCCAAAATGCCCTGGCATCAAAAACTCATAATGCAATGGGTGAGAATTCATAGGATAGAAAGAAAATAAAAACAAAATATAGTAAGAACAAGCAAAATAAACTCCCAAAACTAGCAAAAATAAGCAATCAATCAAAGGTAAACTATTCACATATTCACATGTTAACATATTCACAATAGCAAAAAATAAGCAAGCAACATATGCACAATCAACCAAAAATAAGCTATTCACAATATTCACATATACACAATAGCCAACAATAAGCACACATTGCAACTCCCCGGCAATGGCACCAAAAATTCGATGAAGACCAAAAGCATAGGTTTGGATTTTCACACTAAAAATAGAATTTGTCTATTGCAAGTATGGTCCAAATCCAACAATTGATCATCAATCAAATTTTAATCTAAAGGTGTCACATTCAAACCAAATATAAACCGGGAGTTGTAAATCCGGGATCATTCTCCCTAGGAATTGCAATAAAATGTTCTTATTATTGGCTATGGGATCAAGGGGGTTTGAGATTGCAAGAAATTAAAATGCAAGAATTAAATAAGCATGCAAGGGAATTAAAAGAAAGCAAGTAAAATCAATAAAAATGGGAATTAAAATGGCAAAAGAGGACTCTTGGCAAGAATTGGGGAACTAAGGATTCCTATCCTATTTAAGGACCACAAACATGGTAATTGTGTAGAATTAATCCCAATTAGTCAATCCTAACTTCGAGAATTAGTCAAAAGGGCATAATTGATCTCAATCCACAAGCCCTAGCCAACACTATTAATGGGAGGCTTAGAGTTAGTGAAAACCAAACCAATTAACAATCCTAACACAATGTGGAATGGACATCCACAACTCAAGTTCACCCAATTACCCAATTTTCCAACCAAGAGTGTGAAAAACTAGATAAAAGTCCAACCAAGCAGTTTATCAAACACTTGGTGGGCATGAAAAGAAAGCATGATAAAATAACAAAAGATATAAATTCTACAACTACCAAAAGCAAGGAAAGTAAGAATAACAACTCAATTAAACAATAAAGGAACATAAAACATAAATTGCATTAAATGGATATCAAAATAACAAGAGTGCTCATAAACATAGAAAGTAACTAAAATGAGAAATTAACAAGATAAACTAAGGAAAGTAAGACAAGAGAACAAGGAAAGGTAGAAGAAACTAGATGAAAACAAGAATTAAAAAGAGAAATTACAAAGAAATTAAACTAAGAAACCCTAATTCTAGAGAGAAGGGGGAGCTTGTCTCTCTAGAAAATGAACTACATGATGCTAAACTAACCCTAGTTGCTCCCCCCCCCCTCTTTGACATAGATATGAATCAGCTTCAGGGAGCCTAAAACTAGGCTCTGGAGGCCAAGAAATCACCCCCAGCGATCTGCAATAAATGAGTCACGCACTGGGACTTGTGCATACATACAGGTGTGTGCGTACGCACACATGCTGATTTTCCTCCTGTGCATGGGCATAGACCTGTGTGTGGGCACAGGTGCTGATCTTGACCCTTGTGCGTGGGCACAGAAGGTGTGCGTGGGCACAGAAGGTGTGCGTGGGCACAGGCCAAAATGCTTCTCTCATTTGATTTCTTCATGTTTTCTCCCAATTCCATGCTTCTCTTCCACTCTCATCAAGCTATTCTAACCTATTACATCTGAAATCACTCATCAAACACATCAAGGTATCGAATGGAATGAAAGTGGAATAAAATTAACTAAATTAAGCACAAAAGAGCATGTTTTCATAATTGGACACAATTTAGAGAGAAAACGCAAAAGCATTCTATTTGGATGAATAAATATGGGTTTATATGATGAAATCCACTCCAATCAAACCAAAATATATCATCAAATATGGATTCATCACTAAGGTTTGAGTTTTCCACTTCTAATAACCAAGCAGAATATAAATTCTTGCTTACTGGCTTGAAGCTGGCTAAAAAAGTGAGGGCAGAAAGGTTGATAGTATTTAGTGACTCCTAAGTGGTAACTTCATAATTTAGTGGCACCTATCAAGCCAAAGATCCCAACATGAAGAAGTACCTAGATGAAGCTCGGGAACAACTATGACAATTCTCGGAAAGAGAGGTTCAACATATAACTCAGGAGTCAAACGCCCGAGTTGATACCCTCTCAAAGCTAGCCAGCACCAAGCCATGGGGACAACAACAGAAGTCTCATATAGGAAACTCTCCATGCACCATCAGTATCAATGGGAGAGGATAACTTTGACATAATGGCCGTATCCAACCAAAATTTAGGGTGGATAACCCCCATAGTCAACTATCTTAAATTTGATATCATCCCCAAAGATGAAAAAGAGGCTCGAAAGCTCATAAGGGAAGCACAAAATTATACCTTGGTCCATAATATTCTATACAAAAAGGGATATCAACACCTTTTCTAAAGTGTGTCCTGATCACTTGCCAAGAAGGTGATCCAAGTCGGCTTCTTTTGGCTGACCTTGCAAAGAGAAGCGACCGAGTTCATTAAAAGGTGCCCACCTTGCTAGAAGCATGCCAACTTCCACATTGCACCTTCCGAAGAGCTTATCAGGGTCACCTCACCATGGCCATTTGTAAAATATGGTTTCGATCTCCTCGGACCATTCTCACAAGCTCCAGGACAAGTAAAATACCTCATGGTGGGGATTGACTATTTTATTAAGTGGATCAAGGCAGAACCGTTAGCAACCACACGGCCCAGTAAAGTCAGAAGTTTCTCCACAAGAACATTATCACAAGGTTTAGAGTTTCCTACTCCATCACCAACCCAACAATAAAACTTAATTTATCGACTCAGACTTCAGGAATTTGGTGGCCGGCCTCAAGATGAAGCACCAATTCACATCGATGGAACATCTTCAGGCCAATGGATAAGTCGAAGCCACAATCAAAGTCATTTCACAACTAGAAAATAGATTAATACAGACAGATTTACAGACGGATTTAGTCTTTATTATAGACGGATTTTTGGTTACTGAAAAAATTACCGACAGATTTTGTCCCTCTGTAAAAGCCCCGTCGGAAATTATTTACCGACGGATTTTTTTTCCGTCGAAAAATTACAGACGGATTTTTACCAGTTACCGACGGATTTTCCCTCTGTAAATTTTCTGTCCATTTCCCAAAGGAGACAAACTTTCTGACAGATTTTCCGTTTGTAATTACAGACGGATTTTCTGACATATTTTCTATCTGTAATTATAGACGGAATTTCAGACGGATTTTCTATCTGTAATTACAGATGGATTTTTCGACGGATTTTCCGTCTGTAATTTGAACTTTAGAAAATCATCTTACACTTTAATTACAGACAGAAAATTCGTCTGTAAATCCGCCAGTAAGGTAAAATAGAATTTTTTTTATTTTTCTAATTACAAAATAAACTTATTTTCATACAAAATAAATATAAATTTAATAAATATAAATTTTTATTGATGGTATAAATAGAAAAACACACCAGTGAGTACAAAACGCTTTCTTTATAATAAGAAGCAATTATTTCCATGAAATAATACAATCTAAATACATTAGATGACAAATAACTACTAGTGGACTCATCAAGATTCAATATCCTAATTTATGGATAGCTTCATTCTTTCTTGAGCTTCTTAGTGATGATGGCAATATACTTGCTTCTTGAGATTCTTGGTCCATCAAAATTATTCACTGCTTCCCACTTTCTGAGCAGAGGATGTCTACCTTACTATATCCGATCTACACTCAGACAACAAATAAGGCAATTATTTCAACTTGACTAGCATTGAAGAGTGGGTAAATTTGTTAGTATTCTTAAAAGGGTGGAAATAAATTTTACTCAGGTGGTCAAAAGTTGATGTCAGAAAAAAATGTAATTGCACATATACAGCCATGCTATAGAAAAAATCTTATTTTGAGCATGATACCTTCAACTCTGCTATCTCTTGTTCTCGTTTTGCAAATGTTACAATGAACGCAGCTTCCTTTTTCTTTGCCTTTTCAAGCTGATAACAATAGATATATGTCAATGGTCAATGATAATTGATAATTAATCAATGGATAGTGAACTACATCAACAGAAAAAAAGGGCAGATTATATTCTAAACCTGCTCTCTTAAAGACTCCTCTGAGGATTTCAAGGCCTGAAGAAAATCAAGCAACATTTTGGGCTCTGGAAAGAACAAAGGTTAACTAATAGTTCACGGATAAATTTATAACAAAAAAATAAAGCAATTGTGTACAAAGAACTAAAACTTGAACAATTAAAATGCAGATGTATATCACAATTAACATGCCAAAGACATGGAACAAACTAACCAGGAGTGGCACCAGCAGGTACACAAGGCTCATTTTGAATTGAAGAATGCCAACTTTGAATCTCAGATTTAGCAGCCTCAAGTTCATTCTGGAAAATTCACTGATTAAGTCAATAGTTATAAATGAAGCCTTGTCATTGATAACCAATCATGAATTCATCTCTTAAATTACATGAAATGTAACTAAAGTCCACTTTTAACATGGCAACAGATAGTAAATAAATAAAATAGTAAAAAAAATAGAATAATAAATATTTAGACAATAATGTGTGCACAGGTATATTTCCCTGCAAAAAAAATGTAACAGGTAGCGCATGTAGTCATCTTTTCTTCGAATTCACGAGACGCCGGTGATGCACCCGTGCATGACGGTATCGTTGCTCTCAACGATTTTTCAGAGCGAGGACTCGTTTCTTCGTTTTCTCATTTCTCTGAGTTTTTTTGTTCCTAAATCTTTTCTTCTCTCATTGATTCCTCGATTTTCGTGAGGATTCGAAGGGATTCTTCACTTTTGATGCGAAGGAATTTGGAGAAATGCTGGATCGGGAAGCTTGATTCTTCTGCGGTTTTGCGATCATCTTTATTTTTCAGCTTTGTTTTTTTCGTGTGATTTTGATTTGATGCATTCCGTGAGCTGATTTACGTGGAGGTTACTGTTATATAGGCTTGAATAGGCATTTGATTTGTGTTTTACTGATTTTTTATAAAGGAATTCGATCGAATCGGGATTTTGCTGCAATCATGACTCAGGTATTGTTTCTTATGAATCTGAATCTCTGTTGCTATTTAAAGATGTTTATTACTATGAGCTGACTCCATATTTCCCTGCAAAAAAAATGTAACAGGTAGCGCATGTAGTCATCTTTTCTGTATCAGCTTATCATCAAAGAGTAAAGCTTTCTTCAATTGTAGCAAAGGCTAATTGCATACCAAACGTTTCTCCATATTGGCTCTTGATATAACATTCTGCACAAAATCAGAATCCGACTCTTTACCAGTCTGCTGAATATATGCAGCGTGAGCAGCTAAAACATCTCCTATTTATTCCTTAAACCTGGCATTGAAGAAATGGATTTCTGGTACACTCTTTTACAAATAGGAGTCATAATTCAAGGTAAATCAAAGCATACACTATTAATAATCCAACTGTGCAAATTTAATGGAAATTATTATTAGTGTAAACCTGTACTAAGATCTATACCACTATCTTAGCTATCAATATAACTTTTTCTACATAAATAGATTTTCTTATATGTTTCCAAAATTGATATAGTTGAAGGAGGTGGACTAGAGGCACATGACTAGAGGACTAGAGATTTTCTTACATTTGATGATTCTATTAAGACAAAAAATTACAAGTGCTAAATAAATTACATGTGATTTAGCAAAGTTGGCTAGGAAATTCAACAGTATTGCAGATAAATTTCTTTAACCCATGTTGCAACACACCACTGATTTGGACCTTCCACCTAAACCCTTATAATGTGCCATTTTTATTTGGTTCCATTCTAATCTGTAACTAACAGAACAGGTCAACTGACGCAAACAACTCTGACATGATAGGTTAGTCCAATTGCAAGAAAGAACAATAAGTCAATTAGTTGAATTGACCTGTGCACTGATTCAATCAACAGAGTAGCAAACACCTAAATTTTAACTAGAGAAACTGTTCCAATTTTTTAAATACTTCCTCACCTCTCCCTGGAATTAAGTTCATCACCTAAACATAATCTCAAGATAAAATAGAAAATTTATAGCACCAAAATGACAGCCAACAAATAACAGCAGCTAATTGTTTCACAGCATCTTTTACCCAAACCATTCAAGTAGCAAGCATGAACACAACTACTTTTACAAATGTAACAAAACATGACTGAATATCTTATTATAGTTTCTACATATTAGCAAAGTCATTACCTTCATAGAGATTAATTTAATCTATACTCATGATAGATGGATATCAATGAGAAAAACAAAAAAAGTGGAGTGCATAATATCATATGCAGAACATGTGCATTTTCTATGTAGAAATTTTAAACCTTACTTAATAATTGTGAGCACAAACTCCAATAAGTGGTAGATCAATGTCAACAACATGAAGATTAGGTTCCTGAGAGGTGACTTTCTTCAAGAAAGTGGCTATTTCTTTTTTTGATGAAGATGAAATATGAATTGCAAAGAACAATAGCAATCTGAGTCCAATATAATTGAATATTATATAGAATAACTCAAAAAACTTTTGAGAACATTGTGAAGGCTATTGAAGTCATAGGAAGAATCATCCAAGTTTAAAATGGGCTTGGCTCAGGGATTGCCCAGAAAAATATGCAGAGACTAAATCACTTATCGTCCACTTATATTCACATTCTAATCAAACAAATGCCCGATAAATAACAAGGAGATGATTACAAAATTTAGAGGAATATTATTATGTTAAATAGCATTCAAGCATTGAACCAAACAATTACGACTATTGACCACACATTTTATCACACTTATTGTCTTATATCTTCTTCAAATTCAATTATTTTGATAGCTATCTTTGCCTAAAGGATTAAACTCTTGAATGGAAGAAAATAATGGAAGAAAATAACTAGTTCATATAGGGATCATATAATATCTAGTATCATGAGAAGAACCATTTCACCAAAAGCAATAAATGGTTTTTGATCTTAACACTACCCATAATAAAAGTAAGGAAACCAAAACTTGAATAAGACATGCTAACATTCTTAACATAGGGAACAGTATAGCAAGATCTAATCCATAAATTAGCAATACTTTCCATGAACAAGTACTACAGAACAATCATCAATCAAATATATGTCCAAAAAAACAGAACCTAAGACAAGCAAATACTTGTAACCATCATCACCAACTACAATTACAAGATTACAACTATCTATTAAATAAACAACAAACTAGTAATTCAGAATGGGCTTCCAGGATGAGAATAAAATTAAGCCAAATAAGTTGCAGGCATATAAATTACAATTCCATACTCTCGACCATTTTAAAACAAGAACATGCAAACCAATAAATAAAATTAATTTAATCAAATTAGCTAACTTTATACAAGAGTATGTTTGAGTTAATGATTTAAGTGACTATTAACAGAAAGTTACTAATAACTAACTAACTAATTCACCATCTGTAATAATAAGTACCTATGTGGCCGACAAACACTGTGTTGATCAGTGAGGTAAGTGGATCAGCTGCCAATGCCAAAGCAGCAGGTAGTGCAATGGACAGTATTTCCTTCCCCAGTTCATCAAATTTAAGCCACCCATCTCTGTTCAAAGCAGGTATATTAAACTTCAAAACTCCAATTTACATGCAAATAACCTAAAAATAGAAGAGAAAGACAAACTTTTTAACTGAAAATTCTCAGTCACACATTAAATCAGATTCAAAGAAAGAGAAGGCAGAAAATTTATCAAATTAAATCCTGTTTAATAACCAAAAACGAAAAAAGAAATTAAATACAAGGCTTGAGCCAACAACTACTCGAGTAATCAGATAATATCTTGATTACAAAATACTAAACAGCTGGTTAATTCAATTAAATTTTGCATCTATAACCTACATTCGCTCTTCAATATTTGGGAATGCTTAATACTAGTGTGCATCACAAGGCACTTATCTGGATTATTGTATATAACCGGGAAGCCAGAGAAGTCTAATAGTAATGTGAATATATAACGTGCATTAATCCTTAGGTAATATGACCAGGAAATGATGGAGTGAACACAAAGCTAATGTAAAAACAAGTATAGAAACTTTACCATTTGAACTACTGCAGTTGTGTTAATGTACATCAAACCCGGCATTTCAAGGACTCCAAACTGTTCAAAACCTGAAATAATTTCAGGAGAAGTCAAAGCATACAACAAACTTCTTCAACAAATATAACATTTAATGGAGAAGTAAAATCAACGGTAGCAGAAAGAACATTTAGAATAATGCTCTCTTCAGGTCTAATATACTCCATGATAATATCCTTGATCTGATCATAGATATTTTCAGGCTGGCTATGAACAGGAACCCTAGTTATACCAGGAAGATCCACCATTGTCAAGTTCCCTCCCAAACTAATACTAATAAAATATTGTAAACAATTATAATTCAGATTCAAACTAATCATAGTCCTCAATCAAAAGTTTGAATTAGAAACTAAAAAAAGAAACTGAAAAAGCACATAGATCACAATAAGCAATGAGAAAGCACAGCGATTACGATAAGCAAAAAAAATCATATGAAGTTTGAGTTGAAGTCTGGGAAAAATATAATGCTGCCATTACGAAGATCACCTTGAATTTAGAATAATTGAGAATCGGAGCATCGTCAGTGGCTCTCCGATGAACAACTACTACCACAAAACCAAAACCCTAGTTCATGCACCATATCGGTTCGAACAGGGAGAAAGAGAGAGGTGGAACCGCGAATGACGGTGGAACCAATTTTGGTCGCCACAGAGCTAGGGCTTGCGCGAAGGTATGCGAGCCAGAACTGAGGGTGATAAAAGGAGAGAGAGGCACGGCAGTGGTGGAGCTTGAGCTTGGTTTATTCTGCGAATGAGAAGGAACGAGAGAGACAGGGGCTGTATTCTATTGGTTCAGTGTTTAAAGAAGAGGAGAAGAAGGAGAAGGTAGCTGCGGTGGTTAAAGTGGCCGGCGGTGGCGTTGTGGATGAGGAAAGGAGAAGAAGGAGCTCGTCGGCGGTGGCGCTGTGGGGAATGCTAGGTTTGATTTGTGTGCTGTGAATGAATGCAGCTCGGGCATAAACTTAACCCCAACTATCATAGACCTAAAATATCAACATTTACGACAAAAATTTTAAATTACAGACAGAAAATCCGTCTGTAATAATTTAATAAAATGCAGCATTTTGTCTATTTAATTACAGATGGATTTTCCGTCTGTAATTATTTTTAACGGAAAAAAATTTAATTTTTCCGATAGAATTATAGACGGATTCTCTTTTCTGTCTGTAATTTATGCTAATTCATTTTTTTTCTGACAAAAAATCCCTCTGAAATTCTGTCTGTATTTCCGTGGGATAAAATCCGTCGGAAATATCCGTCTGTAATAACTAATTTTCTAGTAGTGTTTTGGCCGGGTTGAAGCACCGACTACAAGACACAAAGGCAGCATGAACAGATGAGCTTTCTCAAGTCTTATGGGCGTATTAGACAACTTCTCATTCCACAACAGGGGAGTCACCTTTCCGACTTGCTTACGGAATGGAAGCCATGATTCTTGTAGAGATCGCTGAAGAATTTTCAAGACATATATTCTACAATGAAGGGGTCAATACCCAAGCACAAAAGCAAGAGCTCGATGTAAGAATTGAAATAATCATTTTAATAAAATAATAATTTAATTACCTAGAATAGGTTTAAAAATATAGAAATAATATTTTGAAAATAAAAAGGTGAAATTTGAATTCAATGAATTTTTTCTAAGTGGGAAAATGTATTTTTTATGGAGAATATTTGCAAAAATGCGTACCGGCTCTAGTCTAACCGGAACCACGTACTGAGAAAAAAATAAGATTTTGAAAATTGAATTTATTGTTTTGAAAGGACAAAAAAAATAATGTAGAATTGAAGACCAGGCACTAATCTTAAAGCTTTTGGCCCAAAGTGGGCCAAACGAACCTAAAACACTAACGGATTAGACCGGGCCCAAGTTGGGCCCACGCCCAACATATATAAGTGCCAATTAATGAGCATTCAGCTCATTTTATCCTAGAAACAAAGAAAGGGGGCGCTGAAGTGAAGAGAGGAAGAAAGAATGAGATCTCACTATTCATCTCGTCCATCATTAGGCCATATCTTGAGCTACGGAGTTCCGATTGACGATCCGTTTGTGGCCACATGTTGCTCTCACCGAGCCCATCATTTCTAAGAAGATTTTCTGGTAAGAACTTGCATCTCTTTCTTTAGTTTTCTGCCCTAAGTAATTTCACATTTTTATGTTTGGTTTTTTAGTAGATTTTGTGATTTTGGTTTTTTAGGAGTGGTCTAGCATTGGAATATTGTTGGGTTTTCTTCCTAATTTCATTGGGTAAGGTAAGGTCTCTTGAAACCCTTGTGTTTAGTTATTTTTTTGAACCCTAGATTTGATGTTGGTATGTTGTATGATGTTAGATTGAGTTTTGGTGTTTGTTGGAGTTAGTTTGAAGATTTTGGATCGAGCTTAGTGATAAACCACTATTTTATGGTATATTTTGTATTGAATTGAGTGGATTTTGTCAATTATTCTCCCACTTATGCATGTAAATTGCATGTTTTTAAGTTTCTTTCCTAATTTTGTGCTATGATTGAAAACATGCTTCTTTGCCCTTAAAATTGCTAATTTGTAATGCTTCTTCAGGTTTTATAAGGCATGAATGGCTTAGAGGATGGACAGGAAGCATTCAAAAGTGGAAGGAACACAAGAAATCGAAGTTTTGGGAAGCTGGCCTCGACACGCACGCATGGATGTCGCGTACGCATGATTGGTGCAGCAGACACATGACGCGTACGCGTGGATGACACGTACACGTGACCAGAAATTCGTTCAGCGACGCGTACGTGTGGCTGACGTGTATACATGACGAGCGTCATGTGCTGCAATTAACAAAATTCACCAGGGGCAATTTCTGGGCTGCTTTTGGCCTAGTTTCAAGCCCAAAAATGCATATTAGAGGCTGCGGAGTGGAGCTGGAAAAAAGGGGGCACTCAGTAATTCATCATTCATTCACACACATTCAGTTTAGATGTAGGTTTCTAGAGAGAGAGGATCTCTCCTCTCTCTAGGTTTTAGGGTTTTTAATCTTATTTCTTCTTAACTTCAGAATTTTATCTTGCTTTAATTTAGTTTTTTTCTACCTTTTATTATTCTAGTATCTTAGTTTATCTTCTCTTGTTGATTTCTTTATTTTTCTAATTTAGTTTATGAACTCTTCTTGTTAGATTCAATTTTCTTTTAATACAATTTGAGGTATTTCATATTTATTGCTTCTTTCTTCATTTGTTGTTAATGATTTCGTGCAATTGTTAGTCTTAGCTTTTACATTCTCTTATTACTTTTCTATCCTTTTATTTTGTGCCTTCCAAGTGTTTGATAAAATGCTTGGGTGAATTTTAATTTAGATTTTTATGTTCTTGACTTAGATTGATTAATTAGAGACTCTTGAGTTATCAAAATTCTTTTGTTGATTGGTGATTGAAAGTCGCTAGTTGGCTTGAGCCTCACTAAATCTAGTCTTTGATTAGGACTTGTGAACTTATGTCGATTTTTCTCACTAGACTTTCCTTCATTTGTTAGAGGATAACTATGTGAAAGCGATTTGCACTTACCATCATAATTGATAATGATAATGAGGATATGAATTCCAATTCTCAATCCTTGCAAGGACCTTTCTTAGTTATTAGTTTATTTTTCTCGCCATTTATATTTTCTTGTTCCTTATTTCAAAAACCCAAAAAGAAGTACATTATAACCAATAATAAACATGCTTCCCTGCAATTCCTTGAGAGACGACCCGAGGATTGAATACTTCGGTTTATTTTTATTGGGGTTTGTAATTGTGACAACCTAATTAAACGTAATTGAGGGTTAATTGTCGGTTTAGATCTATACTTGCAACGAAGTTATTTGGAGAAATTCTTTACCGACATTTTTCCTCCATCACTTTGTGACTTTCTTTTGGTGTTTGGTGCATTTTGGGAATCGGCCAAGGTATGATTTCAGTTTTCTTCATGTAATATGTAATATTTTTGGACACCTAGGCTAGTGGCCTTTAGGATAGGTTTGAATGATGTGGTTGTATGATTATTTGTATGTACATGTTATGCTTGATGGTGGTTTAGATGGAGGTTGAATTAGTTTATATGTGATGATATATATGTTAGTAGATGATGATTATTGATGAGTATGATGACTTTGATGAGTTATAATGGTGGGTATTGATATTTGAAGATGAATGTTAATTATGATATTGATTATTGATTATTATGTTTCATGTTGAAAACAAATTATTGAGGAGGTTTGAATGAATTGATTGATGTTAATGGGACTAATTGGATGAAAGATTTGATATATGTAGCATTGATGATGGTTGGAAATATTGAATGGTGGTATTGAGGAATTTGGATGTGATTTTTGGTTGAATTTAAAGTTAGATGAAGTGAGTATTAAATGGTTTAGATGATTGAAGATTGCCATGGTTGAGGAATATTTGGTATGGATTCTGAGTGATTTTGGTATTGTGGGGTTGTGAATAATTGGTTTTGAATTGAGAGTATTGGTAGAATTGAGTTTTAAAGGTTTTTGGTAACAATAGATTTTTGGCCAACTTTGGCGAATCATATCTTAACTCTTGGTTTTTGAAATTGATTGAATTTTGTATTAAATTAAGGAGAATTCAAAGAGCTTCAAAATGGTATAGATTCCATGGAAATCAAAATTTAATAGAAAAATATATGATCGTTGGAAGTTTGTGTCAAAAATATGAATTCTGTGATGTTGCAGAAAATTGTAAGTTATGGTTTGTGTGCCCACGCACACACCTGTGGCTACTCTACGAGCAGAACGAGTGTTGTGACTCGTGCATACACATAAGGGGTGTGCACATGCACACCCTATGAAATTTTCAAGTTGTGCGTACACACAACATCATGCATACGTACAAGCTGGGAATAGCCTTCTGTTGAGTGCGTCTGCACGTATTCATGCATACACACAAAATAGAAAATTTTATTTTGTGTACGTACGCACACCTCTATGCGTACGCACAAGCCCTATTTTTCATCTAAAACCCTGTTTTGACTGTTTTATCTTCCCGACAAGCTTGCCAACTTTCGTTACACTTGTTTGAAATCTTTTGCTTGTATTTCAGACTTTGAATTAAGGGAGAACACAATAAGTGAATTAAGAAGGGGTATTTCTTTTGGTCATGAGTTAGAAGACGGAGACTTAGGTTTCTGAAGTTGTGGGTGAGCGGGCGGAATACTATATTGCGGATGACTAAGAGGACTTAAGAGGTGATGATAGTTGATGGTAAATTCAAGAAAATGGAAACTAATGATGGTTATGATGAGTTGAGAACTCAGAAAGGAATGATTAACTTGTTTAATATTGAGAGTGTGCCAAGCACTATATCCTTGGGTTAAGTACGATAGTGTATAGGGCACTATATCCCTGAGTTGAATGATGATTGATAACCTTTTCTGCTGCAAGAGTGTGTCAGGCACTATATTCTTGGGTTAAGCATGCAAGTGTGCCAGGCACTATATTCTTGGGTTTAAGTATGAGAGTGTGCAGGGCACTATATCCGAGGTGTGGCAAAAAGTCTACATCCCGGAGGATGTGTCGGGTCGGCATTTATAGACGAAAAAGTGATATCACGAGCCAATAGGAAAGGCATTCATCATATGCATCTTCTACCTGTTTGCTTGATTTGCTTAATTTCTGTTATGCCTAAATGAATCACATGTTTACTTGCTAATTGTTCTACTTGTTGTACATGTACTTTACTTATGCTTTACTTGTCTGCATTACTTGTGTTTTTTGCTGGGATTGAGGAGGTTTGGTAAGCGGTGGAGATGGGATCGCATGGAGGTTAGGCTGGTGAAGGCTGTGGGAAAATGGTGCTATGTTAGTTATAAATTCCTTAAGTCAGAACACCCTGCTTACAGTTTAAGTTAATTATTTATGTTAAGCTTGAATATCTGTATCGGTGTGAAGTTCTAGGATTGCCTTTGGCATCCTAGAACCTTACATCTTATATATTGGGCACTGTTACCATACTGAAAACCTCTGGTTCTCATACCATATGTTGTTGTTGCTTTTTAGATACAGGTCTCAACCCACCTTGGTGAGTTTGCGATTATGGTGACAGAGCGGAGGGTGATCTTTTTATGCTTTATTTTACTTTACTTTTGTTGTAGTTATTCTCTCACCTTTTATTTTCTATTCTTTATGGCCTTAGAGGCTTGATTTGAGAGATAAGTTGTATAAGCTATTTAAACTTCCAAAACTCTTTTGTATTTCATTTTGACTAGTCGGTTTAAACTCTGCAGGCTGGGACTAGTCCTCTTTTTGATATATCATACTTATATATATATATATATATATATATATATATATATATATTGTTTATTTTAATTATTACCTTGTGTATCCTGGAGCTATCTACAAGGTTTTATATGTAACACCCTAATTAGCCTAAGCCTTACCTCGCATCGTAAAGCAAAGGTCAATCAAAAGGTTACGATAGTTCTAAGCTTATACATATCATATATAGAAAGATTTAATATAATCTAGAAGCCCGATGAAGAATATAGCTCCAAAAATAGGATTTAAAAGGCGCAAAATGTACTAACGTAGCTACTAACTTAAAGCACAAGATATAGATATAATATAGCAAAAGATAGGAGTATAATAGTGTAAGAACCTAGCCACAGCTCGCGGAGTTTAAGCCAGGTAGCCATATATACAGACAAAATAGAATCTAAAGTTTAAAGTAGCTTATACAAATTTTTCTCTCTCAATACAAGCCTCTAGGCAAAAGCAAAAGACAAAAGTGAGAGATATACAAAAGAAATCAAAAGACTCCCAAACGGATAGGGATCCTCCGCTCTGTCACCACCAAATCAACTCACCGAAGTGGGTTGCGACATATCTGAAAAACAACAACAGAATATGGTATGAGAACCGGAGGTTCTCAGCATGGTAACAGTGCCCAGTGATGTAGGATACAAGACCCCGGGATGCTAGAGGCAATCCTAGAACTTCATATCCATCACAAGATTCATCTTAAGGCATAACTAAAACAGTAAAGCATATATAAATCCTTAACATAACTTAAAAACTTAACATACCTTAAGGGGCAATCTAACTTAAGAAATTTTCTAGGCTAATAGTTCTCTGCTGTTCCATAGCCTTCACCAACCTATCCTCCATGCGATCCCATTGCCATCGCCTTTCGAACCTCCTCAATCCCAGTAGAAAACACAAGTAATTACAATGTAAGTAATACACAAGTAGAAGCATATAAGGCAAGTGATTCAAGAAAGCAATTAGGCATGTTATACAATTAGGCATACAATTACAAGTCAGCAAAGCAAACAAACAGATAGAAGATGCATATGATGAATGCCTGTCCTATTGGCTGTGATATTACATTGTCGGTTCAACTGCCAACCCGATACATCTCTATGGAGATGTTGCCCTTCGGAATCATCATTGGGAACCCCCGAGATATGGTGCTCGGATCACCGTCCAGGATTTTGTGCCTACACACTCTATTGATCCGAAGGGATGCGAGCGGGATACTCTTGCCACAGACTTCACATCTCAATGTAAGCGGGATTAACCACCGTCCTTACGCCACCGCCGCTACCTCGACAGGCGAGATTAATCACCGTCCCTACCGGGTGCGTGGCATCTCAACAATCTCAGTATAAAATGATATATCAGTGATTTTTCAGAAAACATTTTTAGTATATCATGGATCCATCATCTCTTTTCGAGTCCTCGACTCATCTCAACCACTGTCAATTCAACATTTCCATTCCGAACTCATTAGTTCGTCACTTTCTCAATTCATACATCTTTTGTCCTTCTCGGTCCACCAAATCCATCCTCAGTACACCAGAAACCTAGCCTCCATTCTCTAGCTTTTCAAAGAAATACCAAATAATTTCTCCTAAGACCTTTCCCATGTTTCAATGCCCGAAAATAAGTCGAAGAGTCTTAAATCCAAAAATCATATTTAAATCCTCAAATTCTCATTCTAAATTTTTGGATCCTATTTTGGGCAATATTAGCTAACTAATTAGGCAGTTAATTAGCTGCGGTTCTTACATTATATGTATTATATCTTATTCTGTTCGTATCTACGCATTTAGTTATTGTGTGTTAACACTTCGCGTTTTGTAATTCTGTTTTATGCGACTTTGTGCTTTACTCCTTCATCGGCCTCCTAGTTATATAAATTCTTGGATAAATATATATATTATATACTTTAGAACTGTCGTGACACTTTGTTATCCTTTGTTTTACAGCTAGAAGTAAGGCTTAGGGTAACAGGGTGTTACATTATGGTATCAGAGTGGTTCGTCCTCATAAGCCTAAGGGATGGACCGATTGTGTTTCATTGCACACTCTGGGTCATTTTTCTTTCATGATATTTAGGTTATCTGTAACACCCCAATTACCCTAAACTTTACCTCTAGCCGTAAAGCAAAGGTTAATCAGAGGTTATGATCGTTCTAAGGCTTATACATATTTATATAGAATGAAATAATATATTCTAGAAGCCTGATGTAAGAATAAGTTCAAAGACAGATTTACAAAAGCGCGAAACATTCACACGAAGTTAATGCATAAAACACAAGGTTTAGATGTAAAAGAATGAAACATATATATGTAGATACAATATAAGAATATAATAATCATATGAAACTAGCCGCAGCTTGCGGAGTTTAATCCGACTAGTTATATACAGACATACAGAATTTTGGAGTTAATACAGCTTATACAACTTATCTCTCAAGTAAGCCTCTAAGGCTATAAAGTCTAAAACATAAAAAAGTGAGAGAAATTAATACAACAGAATAAAACAGAAATAAACCAGGAAGAAACCATACTCTGCTCTGTCACCATATCCGCAGTTTCACCGAGATGAATTATGACTTGCATCTGAAAAATAACAACAAGCTATGGAATGAGAACCGGAGGTTCTCAGTATGGTAACAGTGCCCAATGATGTAAGATATAAGGCCCCGGGACGCCAAAGGCAATTCTAGAACTTCAAAACAAACCGATATTCAAGCTTAGAATAAAATAAATAAATATGAAACTTAAACCATAAACCGGGTTATCTAAACTTAGGGGAATTCCAACTAATACTAATCACACCGCTGTATCCCACAGCCTTCACCACCCTAACCTCCGTGCGATCCCATTACCACCGCCTACCTAACCTCCTCAGCACCAGACAAACACATTTAATGCAAGCAAGTAATACACATGTAATAATCATATATAACAATTAATTCAGGAAGTAAGTAGGCATATTTTACAATTAAGAAAACCCAAGTAGTCAAAGCAAGCAAGCACATAAGAGATGCCTATGATGAATGTCTATCCTATTGGCTCGTGATATCACTTGTCGGTCCGTCAATGCCAACCCGATATATCGTGCCGGATGTAGCCTTTTCTGCCACACCAGGAATAGAGTGCCCTGCACACTCATACAACAGTTCTTCTGCTACGCCAGGGATATAGTGCCCTGCAAACTCATGTAGTACGGAGTCTACTACGCCAGGGATATAGACCCCGCACACTTCATGCAGTAGAGAAGGAAGTAACCACAACAAATCATGCAGCAGAAATATCTGCAACGCCGGGGATAAAAGCCCCGCACACTCTCAACAATAACTGGTCATGCAGCAGAGAAATCTGCTACGCTGGGGATATAGGCCCCGCACACTCTCAACAATAACTTATCATGCAACAGAGAATCTGCTACGCCGGGATATAGGCCCCGCACACTCTCAACAACAATCCAATAACTTCTTTGTCCTCAAATCATCACCAGATATCACCATGTTCTATCTCAAATCACTTTCAACAACATCTACTCATGCAGCAGAGAAATCTTCTACGCCAGGGATATAGGCCCTACACACTTTCCTTCCATATCTATCAAGCTCATAGTACCATCGTCAGTTCTTGATTCCTTTCCGAACTCGTTAGTCCATCACTTTCTCACTTTCACTGTCAATACTCATCAAGTTCACTACTCTTCCTCTCTCTCAACCAAACTCATCCCCAAAACGCCAGGAACCTAAGCCTCCGTTCGCTAACTTTTCAAAGAATACCAAAACAGCCCAAAATTCATACCAAACACTACTTCAACCATTTTCTCAATCACACAACCTTCTAAACCAATCAGTAAGTGTCAACCCAACCTAGTTCATATTTTTCAAATTTCCATTAACCTTATTAACATCAACACGACTTCTCACCATTTCCATCATTATTCAACTATACCACATCCAACATTTAATATCTCAAATTATCAACCCCTTCAACATTCATCAATCCAAACATCAAATATAAAACATAATAATCACCCACCAACACCTTCACCAATCATCATTCTTTCACTATCCATTTTCATCAACAACTCATTCATGCTTCATACCAATAATCAACAATATACATTCATTCAAATTCAATATACATCATACCTCAACATCATTATTTAATAACATTAACAAAATCAATTCATCAAGCATCCTCAACCAACCAACACCAACAACACTACAAATCCTCATCAATTCCAACAATTTATCACCAAACAATATATAATGTTAACCAAATCCATCATAAAACTCATCAACCACAATAACCAACAATCAAAATCATCATCAACATCCATCTTCCAATCTCAACACCCACCGACACAACTCATCAATAATCATTAACAATACCAATAACTCTCAACAACCATAACAAATCTCAACATTCATCGTCAACCTTCATAATCACTAAAATACCAACAATCATCATCAAATCAAATAATCATTATCATTATTATTCCAATTCTTTCTACACAACACCACTACCATATTAATATCCATCATTATTTGTCCACAATAACAACAACACTCATCAAAAACAATAATTCACACATTCATCAACAATCCATATTAGTTAGCAACATCAATAATAATACTCATCCATATTCATCACACATCATGCTCCAACACATACATTTCTTTCAATCTCATCATCAAACATATATCACAAACATCAACATATTCAATCCTATCTTAGGGTCAACTTGTCTAAGTATTCAGAAACATTACACATTACATAAAGAAAACCAAAACCATACCTTGGCCGATTTCCAAAAGCACAAAACACCAAAATGAAGCCACCAAGCTTGATCCAAAGCCTCAACCAACTCCAACAAACACCAAAGCCCAAACTAACAACACATATATCAGCAAAATCAAAACCTAAGATACACAAAACAACTAAACACAAGGATTTAGTGAAACCTTACCTTATCCAACGAGAGTAAGGGTAAAATCCAATAATTACCCGCTACTAGAGATCACCTATACAACCAAAACCACAAAATCTACTCAAAAACCCAAACATAAAAATGCGCAGAATCTAGGGCTGGAACTGGGGTGTGAACAGCAATTTCTTACCAGGTTTCTTTAAATAAAAAGGAAGAGCTTGTCGAGAGCTTCGCGTGGCCGCAAATGACTCGTCAATCATACGTCCGTAGCTCAAGTTATAGCTCCCGGAAGTGGAGGATGAATAGTAACATTATCCCCCTCCCCTCACTTCTCTATTCAGCGCCTCTCCTCTCTCAAAAGGGTAAAAATGAAGGCCTTGGGCCCGGTTTGGGCCCAGTCTAACCTGTTAGCGTTTTTAGTCCATTTGGCCCACTTTGGGCCAAATCCTTTAAGATTAGTGTTCGATTTTCAATTCTAAATTATTTTTACCCCTTTCAAAACAATAAGTCAATTTTCCAAAATCTTATTTTCCAAAATACGTAGTACTGAAAAGACTAGAGCCGGTACTGCCACTTAAGTGTCAGTACGCATTTTTACAAAAAATTTTTGAAAAAAATATTTTCCCACTCAGAAAAATTCACTGAAATCAAATTTCACATTTTTATTTTCAAATTAAAAATTCTAAATTCTGAATCTACTCCGAGCACTAAAATTACTTTATTAAAACGATTTTACGTGAAAACGCGGGTTCTTACATCCTCCCCTCCTTAAAAAGATTTTCTTCCTCGAAAATCCGAGTTACGCGATATATCCCCATCAAATCGTCCTACCGTGGCGATGTTCCCTTTCTCCTTCCGCTGCTTCACTCTGATTATCGTCATTACGCATCCAAAGTTTTTCTTAAAACAAATACCAATTTTGTAATACTTTTTAAAACCTTTAAAACAAATTCAATCTAAACGTATTCCTTGGTAACGCTTTTTCAAAGGAGTCAAAATTATTTCTTCGTAAGTCAAACACTTGAAATCACGATTTTCTTAAATAAAAAATTTTCAGTTGGAATTCCTTTCGATAAGATAATTTGGAAACCAAATTCACAAATGAACATAATTCGAAGAACTCACTTTTCTTTTTAAACCATGTCATTTAAACCAAGAGCCCCGACTAACTTTCAAAACTAAATCATTTAAACCAAGGTTCCAAACCAACTTTGAAAATCATTTGAAACCTCAAAAACGTTTTCAATAAGGTTCAAAACCATACTGGCTAGAAATGGAAAATCATGATTAAAAACCGCAAAAGCATCCGTCGTTACTTCCGTTGCCCCTAGTGCTGAGCCGTACCCATCAACCGATATGCTGCAAACTCCACGAACTAGCCCTCTTGAACATGTTGAGCTTGAAACACATTAACTAGGCTGGTCATCCTCACTACCTCTCCGTTAATGTGATCGACCTCATCCGCGAGTTGCCATTCGGGTTTCCTTTCTACGCCAAACAATCGATATTGAGGTGATCAGTCTCAATACCTCAAGCTGAGTGCTTCAATTATACCCAAAGGCACTCACAAATAAGCATGCTATGCATATCAAGCAGATATCCAAAATAGCATGAAAGAAAAATGACCCAGAGTGTGCAACGAAGCACAATCGGTCCATCCCTCAGGCTCACGAGGACGAACCGCTCTGATACTACGAAATGTAACACCCCAATTACCCTAAACTTTACCTCTAGCCATAAAGCAAAGGTTAATCTGAGGTTATGACAGTTCTAAGGCTTATACATATTTATATAGAAGGAAATAATATATTCTAGAAGCCTGATGTAGGAATAAGTTCAAAGACAGATTTACAAAAGCGCGAAACGTTCACACGAAGCTAACGCACAAGACACAAGGTTTAGATGTAAAAGAATGAAACATATATATGTAGATACAATATAAGAATATAATAATCATATGGAACTAGCCACAGCTTGCAGGGTTTAAGCCGACTAGTTATATACAGACATATACAATTTTGGAGTTAAAATAGCTTATACAACTTATCTCTCAAGTAAGCCTCTAAGGCTATAAAGTATAAAACAGAAAAGGTGAAGAAACTAATACAACAGAATAAAACAGAAATAAACCAGGAAGAAACCATATTCCGCTCTGTCACCATATCTGCAGTTTCACCGAGGTGAATTATGACCTGCATCTGAAAAACAACAACAAGGTATGGAATGAGAACTGGAGGTTCTCAGTATGGTAACAGTGCCCAATGATGTAAGATGTAAGGCCTCGGGACGCCGAAGGCAATCCTAGAACTTCACACTAAACCGATATTCAAGTTTAGAATAAAATAAATAAATATGAAACTTAAACCATAAACCGGGTTATCTAAACTTAGGGGAATTCTAACTAATACTAATCACACAGTTGTATCCCACAGCGTTCACCACCCTAACCTCCGTGCGATTCCATCGCCACCGCCTACCTAACCTCTTCAACACCAGACAAACACATTTAATGCAAGCAAGTAATACACAGGTAATAATCATATATAACAATTAATTCAGGAAGCAAGTAGGCATATTATACAATTAGGCAAACCCAAGTACATAAGAGACGCATATGATGAATGTCTATCCTATTAACTCGTGATATCACCTGTCAGTCCGTGAATGCCAACCCGACACATCCTCCCGGATGTAGCCTTTTCTGCCACGCCAGGGATATAATGCCCTGCACACTCATACAGCAACTCTTCTGCTACGCCAGGGATATAGTGCCCGTCACACTCATGTTGTAGGGAGTCTACTACGCCAGGGATATAGACCCCGCACACTTCATGCAGCAGAGAAGGAAGTAACCACAACAAATCATGCAGCAGAACTATCTGCTACGCCGGGGATATAGGCACCGCACACTCTCAACAACAACTGGTCATGCAGCAGAGAAATCTGCTACGCCGGGATATAGGCCCCGCCCACTCTTAACAACAATCCAATAACTTCTTCGTCCTCAAATCATCACCAGATAGCACCATTTTCCATCTCGAATCACTTTCAACAACATCTACTCATGCAGTAGAGAAATCTGCTATGCTAGGGATATAGGCCCTGCATACTTTCCTTCCATATCCATCAAGCTCATAGTACCATCGTCAGTTCTTGATTCCATTCTGAACTCGTTAGTCCATCACTTTCTCACTTTCACTGTCAGTACTTATCAAGTTCACTAGTCTTCCTCTCTCTCAACCAAACTCATCCCCAAAATGCCAGGAACCTAAGCCTCCGTCCGCTAACTTTTCGAAGAATACCAAAACAGACCAAAATTCAAACCAAACACTACTTCAACCATTTTCTCAATCACACAACCTTCTAAACCAATCAACAAGTCTAAACCCAACCTAGTTCATATTTTTCAAATTTTCATTAACCTTATTAACATCAACATGACTTCTCACCATTTCCATTATTATTCAACTATACCAAATCCAACATTTAATATCTCAAATTATCAAATGCTTCAACACTCATCAATCCAGACATCAAATATAAAACACAATAATCAATCCCCACCAACACCTTCACCAATCATCATTCTTTCACTATCCATTTCCATCAACAACTCATTCATGCTCCATACCAATAATCAACAATATACATTCATTCAAATTCAATATACATCAACCTCAACATCATTATTTAACAACATTTACAAAATCAATTCATCAAGCATCCTCAACCAACTGACACCAACAACCACTATAAATCATCATTAATTCCAGCAATTTATCACCAAACAATATATAATGTTAACCAAATCTATCATAAAACTCATCAACCACAATAACCAACAACCAAAATCATCATCAACATCCATCTTCCAATCTCAACACCCACCGACACAACTCATCAATAATCATTAATAATACCAACAACTCTCAACAACTATAACAAATCTCAACATTCATTATCAACCTTCATAATCACTAAAATACCAACAATCATCATCAAATTATATAATCATTATCATTATTATTCCAATTCTTTCTACACAACACCACTACCACATTAATATCCATCATTATTTGTCCACAATAACAACAACACTCCTCAAAAATAATAATTCACACATTCATCAACAATCCATATTATTTAGCAACATCAACAATAATTCTCATGCATATTCATCACACATCATGCTCCAACACATACATTTCTTTCAATCTCATCATCAAACATATATCACAAACATTAACATATTCAATCCTATCTTAGGGTCAACTAGCCTAAGTGTCCAGAAACATTACATATTACATAAAGAAAACCGAAACCATACCTTGGCCGATTCCCAAACGTACCAAACACCAAAACGAATCTACCAAGCTTGATCCAAAGCCTCAACCAACTCTAATAAACATCGAAGCTCAAACTAACAACACATATATCACCAAATTCAAAATCTAAGATACACAAAACAACTAAACACAAGTGTTTAGTGAAACATTACCTTATCCAATGAGAGTAGGGGTAAAATCCAAC
This sequence comes from Arachis hypogaea, assembly GCF_003086295.3. NCBI lineage: Eukaryota > Viridiplantae > Streptophyta > Magnoliopsida > Fabales > Fabaceae > Arachis > Arachis hypogaea. The sequence goes on from NC_092055.1 coordinate 52,086,419, forward strand.
AATTACTTGCTACTGGAGATCACCTAAACAACCAAAACCACAAAATCTACTCAAAACCCAAACATAAAAATGCGCAAAATCTTGGGCTGGAAACTGGGGATTGAACAGCAATTTCTTACCCAGTTTCTTTATATAGAAAGGAAGAACTCATTGAGAGCTTCGCGTGGTCACAAACGGCTCATCAATCGGAGGTCCATAGCTCAAGTTATGGCTCCCGGAAGTGGAGGATGAATAGTAACATATCCCCCTCCCCTCTCTTCTCTATTCAGTGCCTCTCCTCTCTCAAAAGGGTAAAAATGAGCTGAAACTCATTAAAAATGGGCCCGGTCTAACTCGTTAGCGTTTTTAGTCCATTTTGGCTCACTTTGGGCCAAATCCTTTAAGATTAGTGTCCGATTTTCGATTCTAAATTATTTTTACCCCTTTCAAAACAGTAAGTCAATTTTTCAAAATCTTATTTTCTAAAATACGCGGTACTGGACAGACTAGAGCCGGTACTGCCAGCTTAAGTGCTAGTACGCATTTTTACAAAAACTTTTCAAGAAAAAAAAACATTTTCCCACTCAGAAAAATTCACTGAAATCAAATTTCACATTTTTATTTTCAAATTAAAACTTCTAAATTTTGAATCTACTTCGGCCACTAAAATTGCTTTATTAAAACAATTTTACGTGAAAACGTGAGTTCTTATATTATCTGTTTGATATGCATAGCATACTTATTTGTGAGTGCCTTTGGGGATAATTGAAGCACTAGGCTTTAGATATTGAGATTGATCACCTCGATATCAATTGTTTAATGTAGACAGGACCCTAAATGGTACCTAGCGGATAAGGTCAATCACGTTAATAGAGAGATAGTGAGGATGATTGACCTAGCCAATGCGTTACGAGTTCAACATGTTTCGAAAAACCAGTTCATGGAGTTTATGGCATATTAGTTGATTGGTGAGGCTCAGCACTGGTGGCAGGAGAAGTTTCGACTGATACAGCTACGGACTAAGGATATATGCTTTTGGGTTTTTAATTAAGATTTTCAATTTTTAATCGATATGGGCTTCAATCATGTTGAAAAATTTTTAAAGTCTAGAATAATTTTAAAATTTAGTTTGGAACTTTTCATTTAAATGATTTGGTTTTAAAACTAGGTTGGAACTCTTGGTTTAAAAGAAAAGTGAGTTCTATGATTTTATTAAATTGTGAATTTGGGTTGTAATTTAACTTATCGAAAGGGATTCAAATTGAAAAGCTATTATCTAAGGATTTTAATGAATTTAAAGTAATTATTTAAGAATAAATAATTTGAGTGTTTTTGAAAAAGCTTTGACATTGAACTGGTTTAGATTGAACTTGTTTTGAAGGTTTTGGAAAATATTATAAAAGTGATATTTGGTTTAAATGAAATTTTCCGTTCGATGTAGTGGAGTAATTTGAGTTATTAGTGACGAATAATCAAGGTGACGTAGCGAAATGTGAGAGGAAACATTGACACGGTAGAACTATGATGGACGAGAGGCTTTGACGACTTGTTTGGGTTGACAACGTTGGTAGTAGAATGCTTCGTGGAGGATATATCAAGCAAATAGAATTTTAGGGACAAAATTTCTAATTAGGAGGGGAGAATGTAGGAACCGGAATAACTATTTTAATAAAATAATAATTTAATTATCTAGAATAGGTTCAAAAATATAGAAATGATATTTTGAAAATGAAAAGGTGAAATTTGAATTCAATGAATTTTTCTACGTAGGAAAATGTATCCTTTACAGAAAATTTTTGTAAAAATGCATATCGGCCCTAGTCTGACCGGAACCGCATACGGAGAAAAAAATAGGATTTTAAAAATTGAATTTATTGTTTTGAAAGGACAAAAAAATAATTTAGAATTGAAAACCGGACACTAATCTTAAAGGTTTTTGCCCAAAGTGGGCCAAACGGACCTAAAACGCTAACGGGTTGGACCGGGTCCAAGTAGGGCCCAAGCCCAACATATATAAGTACCAATCAATGAGCATTCAGCTCATTTTACCCTAGAAACAAAGAAAGGGGCGCTGAAGTGAAGAGAGGAAGAGAGAATGGGATTTCATTATTCATCTCCTCCTTCATTTGGCCATAACTTGAGCTACAAATTTCTGATTGATGAGCCATTTAAGGCCACGCGTTGCTCTTGTCGAGCCCGTCATTTTTAACAAAGCTTTGCTAGTAAGAACTCACGTCTCCTGCTCCAGTTTTCTTCCCTAAGTAATTTTGCATTTTTTTCGTTTGATTTTTGAGTATATTTTGTGATTTTGGTTATTTACGGGTGATCTAGCATTGGAATATTGTTAGGTTTTGCCTCTAATCTCGTTGGGTAAGGTAAGGTCTCTTCAAACCCTTGTGTTTAGTTGTTTTTGTGAACCCCAAATTTGATGTTCGTATGCTGTATGATGTTAGATTGATTTTCGGTGTTTGTTGGAGTTGGTTTGAGGCTTTCGGATCGAGCTTGGTGGCTTCATTTTGTTGTTTGGTGTATCTTGGGAATAGGCCAAGGTATGGTTTCGGTTTCTTTTATGTAATATGTAATATTTTCGGACACTTAGGCTAGTGGCCTTTAAGATAGGTTTGAATGATGTGGTTGTATGATTTTTTCTATGTACATGTTATGCTTGATGGTGGTTTGGATGGAATAAGTTGAATAAGTTTGCATGTGATGATATATATATATATATATATATATATATATATATATATATGTTGGTAAAATGATTATTATTGATGACAATGATGACTTTGATGATGGTGGGTGTTGATATTTGAAGATGAATGTTGATTATGATATTAATTATTAGTTATTATGTTTCATGTTAAAAACAAATTATTGAGGAGGTTTGAATGAATTGATTGATGTTAATGGGACTAATTGGATGAAAGATTTGATATATGTAGCATTGATGATGGTTGGAAATATTGAATGGTGGTATTGAGGAATTTTGATGTGATTTTAGGTTGAATTTAGAGTTAGATGAGGTGAGTGTTAAATGGTTTAGATGATTGAATAACTGATATAATTGAGGAATGTTTGGTATGGATTCTTGAGTGATTTGGGTATCATTGGGTTGTGAATATTTGGTTTTGAATTGAGAGTGTTGGTAAAATTGAGTTTTAAAAGTTTTTGGTAACAACGGATTTTTGGCCAACTTTGGCGGATCATATCTTAACTCTCGATTTTTGAAATTGATTGAATTTTGTATCAAATTAAAGATAATTCAAAGAGGTTTAAAAGGGTATAGAATTCGTGGAAATCGGAATTTTGTAGAAAAATATATGATCATTGGAAGTTGGTGTCAAAAATCTGAATTCTGTGATGTTGCAGGAAATTGTAAGTTCTGATTTGTATGCCCACGCACACACTTGTGGCTACGCTACGAATAGAACGCATGTTGTGACTCGTGCATACGCACAAGGGGTGTGCGCATGCACACCCTGTGAAATTTGCAAGTTGTGCGTACACACAACATCATGCGTACGCACAAGCTGGGAAGAGCCTTCTGTTGAGTGCGTCCACACGTATTTATGCGTACACACAAAATAGAAATTTTTACTTTGTGTGTGTACGTACCCCTCTATGCGTATGCGCAAGTTGAGAAAACTCTTCTAGGCGTGCATATGCACACCCCTATGCATATGCACAAGCCCTGTTTTTCATCTAAAACCCTATTTTTAATTGTTTTTCTTCCCGGCAAGCTTGCAAACTTCTGTAACATTTGTTTAAAATCTTTTGCTAGTATTTTAGACTTTGAATCAAGGGAGAATACAATAAGCAAATTAAAAAGGGGTATTTCTTTTGGTCATGAGTTTAGAAGACGGAGACTTAGGTTTCTAAAGTTGTAGGTAAGCGGGCGGAATACTATATTGGGGGTGACTAAGAGGACTTAAAAGGTGATGATATTTGAAGGTAAATTCAAGAAAATGGAAACTGATCATGGTTAAGATGAGTTGAGAACTCAGAAAGGAATCATGAACCTGTTGAATATTGAGAGTGTGACAAGCACTATATCCTTGGGTTAAGTACGATAGTGTGCAGGGCACTATATCCCTGGGTTGAATGATGATTGATAATCTTTTCTGCTGCAAGAGTGTGATAGGCACTATATCCTTGAGTTAAGCATGCAAGTGTGCCAGGCACTATATCCTTGGGTTAAGTATGAGTGTGTGCAGGACAGTATATCCCTGGTGTAGCAGAAAGGCTACGTCTGGGAGGATGTGTCAGGTTGGCATTGATAGACCGACAAGTGATATCACAAGCCAATAAAAAAAGGCATTCATCATATGCATCTTCTACCTATTTTTTTGCTTTGCCTAATTTCTATTATGCCTAAATGAACCACATGTTTACTTGCTAATTGTTCTACTTGTTGTACATGTACTTTACTTGTGCTTTACTTGTCTGCATTACTTGTGTTTTCTGCTGGGATTGAGGAGGTTCGATAGGTGGTGGCGATGGGATCATAAGAAGGTTAGGCTAGCGAAGGCTGTGGGACAGCGGTGCTAGGTTAATTAGAAACCCCTTCAGTGAGAACACCATGTTTACGATTTAAGTTAATTATTTATGTTAAGCTAAAATATCTGTATCGGTGTGAAGTTCAAGGATTGCCTTTGGAGTCCCGAAACCTTACATCTTATATATTGGGCACTGTTACTATACTGAGAACCTCCGGTTCTCATACCATATGTTATTGTTTTCCAAATGCGGGTCGCAACCCACCTTGAGAGATAAGTTGTATAAGCGGTTTTAAACTTCCAAAACTCTTTTGCATTTTAGTTTGACTAGTTGGCCTAAACTCCGCAGGCTGGGACTAGTCTTCCTTTTGGTATATATATATATATATATATATATATATATATATATATATATATATATATATATATATATATATATATTATTTATTTAATTATTACCTTATGTATCCTGAAGCTATCTACAAGGTTTTATATGTATTATGTCTTATTCTATTCGTACCTACGCGTTTAGTTATCGTGTGTGAACGCTTTGCGTTTCATAATTCTGTTTTATGCGACTTTGAGCTTTACTCCTTCACCAGGCTTCTAGTTATATAAATTCTTGGATATATATATATATATATATATATATATATATATATATATATATATATAATAATCTTTAGAACTGTCATAGCACTTTGTTATCCTTTGCTTTACAGTTAAAGTTAAGCTTAAAGTAACAGGGTGTTAGATTTTTGGTATCAGAGCGGTTTGTCCTCGTGAGCCTGAGAGATGGACCGATTGTGTTTCATTGCACACTTTAGGTCATTTTTCTTTCATGCTTTTTAGATTATCTGCTTGATATGCATAACATGCTTGTTTGTGAGTGCCTTTGGGGATAATTAAAGCACTAGGCATGAGATATTGAGACTGATCACCTCAATATCGATTGTTTAGTGTAGACAGGACCCAAATGGTAACTCGTGGAGAGATAGTGAGGATGATTAACCTAGCCAATGCGTTACGAGCTCAACATGTTCCGGTAAACCAGTTCGTGGAGTTTGTGGTATATCAGTTGATTGGTGAATCTCAGCACTGGTGACAGGAGAAGTTTCGACTAATGCAACTACGAACTGAGGATATATGCTTTTGGGTTTTTAATTAAGATTTTCAATTTCTAATTGATATGGCCTTGAATGATGTTGAAAAAGTTTTAAAATAATTAAAACCTTTGCCTTCACGTGTGACACGTAATTCTGAAAACATCTTTGTAATTTAATAGAATGACACGAGGGGTAGTGAATGAGCAGTAGCCATGTGGCTAAATGATGAGAGAGATCATCGACCATGTTAAAGTTGGCTTTGACTAGGTTGCAGCTAATGGGCTTGCTTGGTGCAGGTCGTATAACTCAGTGTGAACAAAGACTGTTATTTCAATTATGGTTGAGCTTTTTCTATGCTGGAACAAAAGAAATTTTTTTAAATAAATATTTTATTTATCGGTATAGGTATGGACATCATTTTCATTTTTGTATCCTATTACTTATCGCATTTATAGACATAAATTTTAAGTAAATAACACGGGTGCACTGTGATTCATGAAAATTGACATACTCATAATTAATTCATTTACAATGTAAATGAGATATCAGAAGTATGGAGTGATAGACCCAGATAATTTTAAGAGTCAGGAAAAAATATATATACTAAAATAAATTTTATTAAACATTGTTAATTATACTAAAAATATAATGGAAATATGAAAATTAAAAAGTGTTAGTGAACACTTTCATTCTTAAAATATTTTTCATTATATATAATTTATAAAAAGATATTTTTGTTTTTTATAAAACTTGAACTTAGAACCTTTTAATTAAATTATAAATAACTTGTTATTCTAACTAATTTACCGTCGGATTTAGCGCCAAACATTAGCAGTGGATTTACCGACAAATTTGGCAATAAATTCGTCGGATAAAAAGATTACCGTCGGATTCGGTTTTCCGATGGTAAATTCACTGGTAATAATTAGAGAAAAAAAAGAAAAAATGGCGCGATCATTACCGGCGGATTTGTGCAACACTGGTTTTGGTCTTTCGCAAAACATTACCATCGGATTTTTTCGTCAGTAAATCTGACGGTAATCTTGCCTTAAATTCAGACCACGAACCTTCTCCCCCTTATTTATGAACTACTCTCTCTCTCTCTAACCTTCTGCTCTCTCTTTCTCTCCCTCTCTCTCTCTCCCCCACAAACCACCTTTGGCAGCCCCTCCACCGGCGTCGGCCGCCACCAACAATGTTCAAAGACTGCGTTGGTCACTCTATCATCGGCTACCACCTCCCGCCATTGTTGCCGCCACCACTGCTGCACCGTTGTCACCGCTACTCCCTATTGTGTCGCCGGAGCTGCCTCCTACCTTCCTCCAGGTATCTTCTCCTTCTTCCCATTATTTTTTTAATTTATTTTTAAAAAATCCTAATAATGCAACCCTGCCGGTTGGTCACCGTCGCCACCACTTTGCCAGAGCTGCCTTCTTCCTCCCTCTAGGTATGTTGTCCTCTCCCTTCCTATTATTTGTTTTTCAGATTTAGTTCATGTATTTGTTTAGATTTAGGGGGTTTTAATTATGTTTTGATTTAGGAATTTTTTTAATTCTATTTTGATGATTCTGTGTTTAAAATTTGTTTATAATTCTGATTTAGAATTTTGTTTTGATGATTTTGTATTTATTATTATGATTTCTGTTTATCATTTTGATATCATAAAGAATGAAAGTGATTGTTTTTATATTGTTAAGGGTTTATTACTTGAGTTTGCGTTAAAAACATTGCTGATGTATTGAATGTTTGAACTTTGTTTATAATTCTGATTTTGAATTTTCTTTTGATGATTTTGTGTTTATTATTATGATTTTTGTTTATTGTTCTAATATCATTTTTCACGTAAGGTTTGCTGAGTCTATTTTCTTGTTAGCAAATAAGGTAATGCTTCTAACTTAAATGTTATGATACTAATGCGGCAAATATCACCTTTACATCATTTTTCATTGAAAATTTTTTTTCCAACATATACTAGTTTCTACAGCTTTGACCATTGCTAAATATTTTGTGGGAAAGGACGATATTCTTGCTAAAAAATTACAAAAGACAAGTGCATATTTTATGCTATACGAGAGTGCTACGAGTCACTGAAGTATGTTTTTGAGATTCTTGTTGTGAGAAATCTGGAGAATAGGTAAAATATGGACTATCTTTTTGAGATAAGCTCGCAACTTCAAGTACTGTTATATGTAATCTTATCTTAGGATTTTGTGGAGTTCCTTATTTTTTCCTACTTCTAAGTTCTAAAAAAAATGATATGCAGTTGTTATTTATGTTTATTTAGGATTATATGTGATATACTTGGTGAAATTAAAAAAAGTATCCAAGAATCATGTCTTCTCAAGAAATTCAACTTAAAAGTTATACCAGCTCTGCAAGCTAAGGTCATTGAGCTAGCGAAATTTCTGCTAATTGATTTCTTGACCAAATCACACCACGGAATTTATGTTAATGAATTCACATGATCAATAACTATGTTATAATAACTTTTGTATGGAATTTGATAAGATGGACAGAGATAAAGACCATCAGTAAAAGAGATGGACGGAGATAACTTCTTAAGCAACATTACCTTGAGTCAACCTTCATATCATTTGACATCGGCAGACGACGAGCATAATCAATGTAACATTGGTAATCGAGTTAGTAACAACTTTCAATTTATCCATCTAATTTGCAGTCCTTGTTTATTTCTTAAAATATTGAACTTAATTATTAGTATTGTCTTTGTAGCTTGAGATTTTAGTATTTTTTAACTTTAGACATGGTTTATGATAGGATATTATGATGGTATTTGATATATATAGCTGATCTCTCTTAGTGGAATAAGGCTTGGTAGTTGTATTATTCTTATCACTTGATGGTTAAATGTTAATATACCTTCTAGATTTTTCTGAGTTAATTAGTTAATTATTGTTAATTGTTTGATTTATTATTGAGGCCTTTAAATATTTTATTGACTTATTGTTTATTGTTGTCAATTTTCTAAGTTTGTTATTATCTACGTTAATTATTTTTTGAGTTAATTAGTGTTGTATTTTCTGATTTATTAGTTTAGAAATTATTGAATTTAAATATTTAAAAATTAATTTTAAAAAAAATAATTTAAAATTTAAGTTTACTGTCGGATTTATCGTCGGATCAATCCACTCGTAACTATTAATTTAATTATTAATTAATAATATATATAATCCGACGGTAAAAATTATCAGCAAAAATTTTCCGACAATAATTAGCGGCGAACGAAAAATTTCGCCGGTAAACAATTACCGACGAGGTTTATACCGTCGGATATATTCTGACGGTAAACATATTATCGGCAGATCTTTTTGATAAATCCGCCGATAAATCCGATGGTACTCAATGTTTTTCTTGTAGTGTATTTATATTTTGAAACTAGAATTATATATAAATACGAGAAAAACTAAACCTGTATATAAAAATATGTTTATATAAAATAATAGAAACTTAATTTACAAATATTTTTCTTTTTTTTAAATAATTAAATTTTTATATATTTTTAATTTGATTTTGATATACTGTCAAATTAAAGATTTTATGCATATATTTAATTATGTATTATAATTAAAAAACTACTTTTTACATTCATAACGTAAATAGTTATTTAAAGAATAAATGTAATTAAATGACTATGTAAAAAAATATACATATTTTAATATATTAAAATTAACTTCTATGCTTTTAAACCATTATTCTACTACACAATATAATTTACAAATATTAATTACCTTCCAATCAATTAGGAAGTTTATTTGTTATAATATTTAGGACATAAAATAATTTTTTAATTCAAAATAGTTGTTACAACCAATATTATTTAAGAGATAAAAGAAAAAAATATTATATAAATTTAAAATAAAGAATATTAGTTAATAGATACATACTATTCTTTCTCATCTTAACTAATTGACAAAAAAAAATACTGATAATTTTATTTATATTTAAAAAACTAAGATTTAGTTTGATAATTAACTAATTAATTAATTTTAAAAATTATATTATTACTGGTCATTAATTTTTTATTGAGTTAATTTATTTATTTATTTTCAATTTTGATATTAAATAAAAGTTAATAAAATAAATATTACTTGTTAAATTTAATAAAAAGTTATTTTTAACATAAATTTTAAAATAAAATTTTGTAAATTTTTTGTAGGGAGAAAAATATAATTACATTAGGGACAAATATATAGAATTATTACTTTATTTTTAAACTTAGCGGGGGAAGTGTCTCTCTCTGTAATACCCTAATTAGCCTAAGCCTTACCTCGCGTCGTAAAGCAAACGTTAATCAAAGGTTACGACAGTTCTAAGCTTTTACATATAGTATATAGAAGGAATTAATAATATCTAGAAGCCCGATGAAGAATATAGCTCAAAAACAGGATTTCAAAAGCGCAAAACGTACTAACAAAGCTACTGACTTAAAGCATAAGAAACAGGTATAGAATAACAAAACATCATAGTATAATAGTATAATATCATAAGACGCTAGCCACGACTCGTGGAGTTTAAGCCGGCTAGCCATATACAGACCATATATGAGACCAGACAGTAAAAGCAGCTTATACAAGTTTTGTTCTCTCAAATACAAGCCTCTAGGCGAAACAAAATACAAAGGTGAGAGACATATTCAAAATACATCAAAGACTCAAAAGAAGTATTCGGATCCTCCACTTCTGTCACCAACCAGACAACTCACTGAGGTGGGTTGTGACCTGCATCTAAAAAACACAACAGAAATATGGTATGAGAACCGGAAGTTCTCAGTATGGTAACAATGCCCAGTGATGTAGGATATAAGACCCCAGGACGCCAAAGGCAATCCTAGATTCCATATCCATCACAAGAATTAAACTTAAAGCATTCTAAACCAAATTAGCATAATATGTAATTCCTTAACACAACTTAAGCCGTAGTACCATAAAAGGATAATCTATCTTAGGGAATTTCTACTCTAATCAAACACCGCTGTCCCACAGCCTTCACCAACCAATCCGCCGTGCGATCCCATTGCCACCGCCTTTTGAACCTCCTCAACTCCAGTAAAAAGTACAAGTATATACAATACAAGTAAAATACAAGTAGAGGCATATATAGAAATTAATACAATTAGCAATTAGACATGTTAAATAGATAAGGAAAACAATATCAAGTCGGCAAAGCATACAAACAGGTAGAAAATACATATGATAAATGCCTACCCTACTAGCTGTGATATCACATTGTCGGTTCAACTGCCAACCCGTCACATCTCCATGGAGACGTTGCCCTTCGGATTCATGGTGTGGGAACCCCCGAGATATAGTGCTCGGATCACTATCCAGGGTTTTGCGCCTGTACGCTCTGATGATCCAAAGGGATGCGAACGGGATCTATTGCCACCGACCTCACATCTAAGCGCAAGCGGGACAAACCACCGCCCTTACGCCGCCGCCGCTACCTCGACAGGCGGGATCCAACCTCGGCCCCTGCCGGGCGCATAGCGTCTCATAATCTCAATGAAAAGTGGTACAGTGATTTTCAAGACATTTTTAGTACAAGATGAATCCATCACTTCATTCAGAGTCTTCGACTCTTTTCAACCACTGTTCTTTCACATTTCAGTTCCTTGCTTCCACATCTCATTCATCAACCATTCATCACACATCATCAAACCTTCCCCAGTACAACAGAAACCTAGTACTCCATTTGCTAACTTTTTCCAAATAATAGTGTCTAAAACCCTTAAACCATTTCCCATGTTTGAGCACCCAAAAATATACCAAAAAGTCTTAAAAAGGTATTATAGAAGCTTACAACCTCGTCGGGAAGGTGAAATAGTTGAAAACAAAGCAAAATTTGAGAAACAAGGCGTGTGCGTCCGCACGCCCAGAAAATTTTTTAAAGTGTGCGTATGCACAGGGGTGTGCATATGCACAGGTGTCAAAACATAAAAAGATCTGTTCACTTGCACAACCTGTGCCAGCGCCCTCAAGCCCTAGATACCCGAAATTTTGAAGAGAATAACTTGAAGGATTTTGAGCTTACCTCTAGAGTTTCTTGGATGGATTTTGTAGAGCACTTCACAAGGAACACGTAGCCGCTGACGGCACACAAATCGGAGCTCTATAGCTCAAGATATGAGCTTGGGAAGATTGAGGTGAATAGGGTTTTCTTCTTCCTCTCCTCCCTTTCACAATTTCTGAAGTGTGTGTGTGTTTATGAGGTTAGGGTTCATTAAATGAACCTTTATATATGTTGGGTTTGGGCCCAACTTGGGTCCGGTTCAACTCGTTAGCGTTTTTAGCCCGTTTGGCCTAACTTCGAGCCAAACCTTTAAAATTAACGCCCGGTTTTCCATTTCTAATTTTTTTCTAAGGTTTTTGACTATTTCCACTTTTTCCTACGCAGCACCGGGTAGACTTGAACCGGCTCAACCGGTTCAACTGCCGGTTTACAATTTTTCACGGTTTTTCGTAGAAAATACATTTTCTGACTTAGAAAGACTCACTGAGTCTTAAAATGATGTTTAAAACCTCAAATTCTTACTCTAACTTTCCGGAATCAAATTTGGACAATATAACCACTTAATTAACCGGTCCGATTAATCGCGGTTCTTACACTCTCCTTTAAACTTGAGTCTATCTCTAGAGATATGGGTATTTATAAATATAAAATTATCTTTTTTATGGGTATAAAAATACAATTAAATTGTAATAATAAATGTTTTATTTAGATAATTGGATGAAAAAAATTCAAATTAATATTTTGTATAACATTAAATTGTATTAAAACACGTAGTGTAATAGTTTTAAGATATTAGGAAGGGAGTTTACACAAATTTTTACAAATTAGCAAGTTTTCAATATATTAAGAGTTGCTCTTTGTATTTGAATTTTTTAATCCAACCTTTCAACTAAAACATTTGTTAATATGCCATTCGATCTAAATAATAATGAGAAATGAGTATTTATAAACTTAAAAATATAATTTTTAAAAATTAGATTAATTTAAAAATAAAAAATAAATTGATAATATTTTAATAGTAATTTTTTTATAATAATATATATATCTCATTTCTATTTTTTAACTCTATATATCAGACGGCACACTTTTTTACTTTCTTCGCAAGCATAGTTTGACTCTTATAGTTTTATGAGGCTTACAAATTATGTAAGAACCCGATTTTCAGTAAACAGATTTTTCTGGCTATTTTAAAATTTATTTTTCAAAATTCTAAACCACAGCCAATAAGAAATAGTGAGGCTAGCACAATGATAAAAAAACAAAATTAAAGAAAAAAATGAAAAATTAAATAGAAAAAGATAATTAATAAGGTCAAAATTGACTTTATGAGGGTAATTAATCCCCTAAGTCAAGTTTGACTAGTAAATAATAAATATTTGCTTACCATTGGTTTATTTTTCTCATTAGAGACTTTTGAGCCTGAAATTCACTTTTAGTGACGGTTATGCGTGCGCCGAGAAAAAACTCTTGTAACTGAAAACTTTGAAACCAGTGGTAAAAATGATTTCTACCTTGGTAATTGTATCCCAAGATTAATATTAGCCATCCATTCATAATTTATTTCTTTAAGTATAAATTTTAGCCATTAATTATTTTACCACACGATAAAATTTACTCCGAATCGAATTTCTGACTAGTATTCCGCAAACGACTCCTAGAGATCCCAAATCTTCTTACTTGTGATCCAAAATTATATTTATAATAAAGTTTCGGGCCTAAATAAAAGTTTTAGTAAAAATTAGAAGTAAAATGGTAAAAAGCGGTAACTAGAATAAGTAAATAAATTAATAAAGGATAAAATTATCTTTTAGGTTCCTAAGGGTAGAATTGGCATTAACTAAAATTATTATAGATAATTTGGTCATATAAAAATATTAGTATTAACCCGGTAACATTTTGACGGTAAATCAAGTTAAACGGTAAAACTAGAGTACTTAGGGGCATGTTAGTAATTTTAGGCATAAAGTTAAAATTAAAAATTAATAATTAATTTACTGAAGGGTAAGAAGGTCTTTTACAAAAAAAATATGAGGGTAAAATATTGAAGTAATAACGCTAATGGTGAAAGCATCACTAAAAGCCTAAAGAAAACTAGAAAAACGAAGTTATGTACAAAAAGGATAAAATTGAAAATGTACAAAAATACCAAGAGCAAAATGGTAAAATACATGACAAGGCTGAGAAATTTTAAAAAAAGATCGGGCACAAGTTATTTAAAAAGAAGGGTAGAGAAGTCCCTTAGGGATGAATTTTATTGAGATATGCTGCGAAAAAAAAATGTAAACCTTAATATGCTTGAGGTTGTTTAGAGGCGGGTATTATCCACTGACTGCTAAAACTTTGTTTCCCTTTTGTGCGTATATTATGATGTCAAGTTTGCGATGATTGCGTGTTGTCACGCACTGGTGGTATTTTTAACTACATTAACGCATATGTACGGATGGACGCAATCGGAAAACCATATCTAGGACTAGTTCCTAGGTAACGTCGGGTTGCGGATAGTCAACCGACGTATGAGTTCATGGCCTGCATAGGACCAGGCACGCATCATACTTGGTTTCTGCATTTATCTGTGATTGTGATTTATCTCTACTTCCTGTACTTCGTGTTTGTTTACTATTCTGCTATATACTTGTGCTTGTACTTGTTTGTGTGACTTACCGACCTAGAAAGTCTTAGACTTAAATTATGAAACCCCTTAGGATTCCTATGTAGTATCCTGCTAGGAACCCTAGATTCTCACCCTTTACTTCCCCATTCCGCAGATGCAAACCGGCAAGATCTTCTTTGAGTCTCTAGCCTTGGGACTAGCGAGTAGCAATAGCATTACTGGAGGGTCAGAGCGACTTCTTTTACTTCCACACAACACTTTTGTGTTTCTTCAGCTACCAGAGATCGATGTCCAGCAATAGTTATAGTAGTAGCAAGTAGTAGTAGTAGTCTTTTCCCTCACTCTATATAGACTTTTAGAGGGTTAGGTGTTTTTGTAAATACCTATGTAAACAAGTTAGAATAGGTACTAGACTAGAGTGACTCTTTTGAGTCGAGGCCTGTTAGTTTAAATATGGACTCTATAAATATTTTCATGAATAAGCGAAACAACCCGGTGTGAACTATAATGTACTAAATGAGCTTTCGGGCATATATGTATGATATTACTATGTTTTCTGTATTTTTTATGCTTCATGTATATATTATCTATTTAACAATTACCTATTTTTTTATATCTATATGTCTGACACGAGATCTCGACTAGCGCTACAGGCTCATATGTATGTATTTAATATAAGGTCTAAAGTCTTTAGGAAAAGCCGTGTAGTAGTGCCTGGCGGCTAGCATTGGTCATGACGTGCTAGGAGCTGGGTCGTTACAAATGGTATTAGAGCAGTTTATCGTTGGTAGAGCCTAGGGATGGACTAACCATGTTTCACTGCATGCTCTGCTTGTGTATTTCCATGCTGCTAGGATATCTCTAATGATACATTTTGCATGATGGACTGTGAGCATTTATTTTGAAAATGTTAGCACTTAAACTGGATCTGTTAAGACTGATCACCTTAACGTTGATCATTTGGTGTTAACAGAACCTCGATGTTTGCAAACAATCGTAGCCCACGTCAAGCGAGTCCGAGTTTCAAGCCGGCATTTGATCTGGCAGCCTTGTTAAAATCTATGAACCCAATGGTTGTAGTTGTGAGTGATTTCATCGCTGCAACCAATAGAGCAGTGGAAAGAATGGAATGATAGCAGAGGAACGGTAATGGGAACGGCCATGGAAATGGAAACGGTCGGAAAATAATTCACTCAAGGGGGAAAGGCTAATGACTTTGGCATTTTTCCTTAAAGTTAATCTGCCTAATTTCTCTGGAACTTCCAATCCGACCGGGATAGATGATTGGTTTTGTACCATGGAACGGGCTCTGTAAGTGCAACATGTTCCTAAAGGATAACAAGTGAAGTTTGACACTTATATACTAAAGGGGAATGCACAACATTGGTGGCAGGGAGTGAGCCAGCTGTTGGAACAAGAATGCGCTGATATCACTTGGGCTAACTTCTGCACTGAGTTCTACAAGAAGTATTTTCCTTCATCCGCTCACACTGCCAAGGAGTTGGAATTGCTGCAATTGAGCCAAGAAAGCATGACGGTGGCTGAGTACACCTGGATATTCGAGGACTTGTGCCAATTTTTGAAGGTGTTCCAGGGAAATCTTGCAGAATATGAGGAGTGGAAGTGTATTAAGTATGAGGGAGGCCTCAGAGAGGAGTTGTTAGCCTTAGTGGGTCCAATGGAGATTAGGAACTTTGCTGAATTAGTCAATAAGAGTCATCTGGCGGAGGAATGTTTAAAGAAGTTGGCAGTTGTACGAGCAAATCGTCGAGAGGCTGCACAACAAGGTTTCGATCGGACACTAGCCCCTCGGGATAGAGATTTCAAATCTAACAGGCAACAACAACGCTGGAACTGACCTGGAGGCGACCTTCTGATGAGTGGATATTATATACGCTTTTTGGCATCACTTTCATATAGTTTTTAGTAGTTTTTGTTAGTTTTTATTGAGTTTTATTAGGTTTTAGTATTAAAATCATATTTTTGGATTCTAGTATGAGTTTTTGTGTCTTCGTACAATTTCAGGTATTTTCTGGCTAAAATTGAGGAGTTGGAGCAGAAGTCTGATTCAGAGACAGAGAAAGCACTGCAGATGCTGTACAGATCTGACCTGCCTACATTCGGAAGAGCTTTTCTGGAGCTACAGAAATTCAAATGGAGCGCTCTCAATGGCTATGGAAAGCTGACTTCCAGAGATTTCTAGAAATATATAATAGTCCATACTTTGCTTCGGATTAGAAGGCCCAAAACTGGCATCCAACGCCAGCTTCCTTCCCCCTTCCAGGCGTCCAGCGCCCAAAGAGCAGAGCCCAGCGTTCAAAGGCCCAGAGAGGACCCTCTAGCTGGCGTTCCACGCCCAAGGAGCCTCATAGCACATGGATCTCATCAAAGCTCAGCCCAAACACTCACCAACTAGGCCCTAGAAGTGAATTTTAGCATTAAATAGACCACTTTACCCTTACTAGTCATCTGTTTAGTATTTAAAGTGTATTTTACAGGAGACATCATAGATCATTCAGCCCTATTTTTGTTTTACAATTCTTTTTACTTTCAGTTTGAGTTTTTAAACCTCCTAGGTTGAGGGGAGGAGCCCTGCTGAGTCCTATGAATTAATAAAAGTATTACTGTTTCTTCTTCGATCCTGTTTGATCTATCTCTAAGATGTGTATCCCCATCTTCATCGTGGTAAATAGGATAATCTAACAAATTAGCTCTGTTCATCACATTAAGACGAACGTGCCTGACAAACACCCGCGTCTATTTAGGTTCGTGTGAATACTCGGAAGGAAAAGCACGAGCGAACAGCTATGTTTATACATCTCTCAGACGGTTAATCCATGACTTCGTTGGGAACTTCTCGGGACACCGGTTCAGCCGATTTTCGAGGAGATTAGGGTCTCCATGGTATAGGCTAGAATCCAAAGAAGCAGTGTTCTCTGATCCGGAGGATTCGACTTTGTCTGTGGCTAATAAACCACTATTTTATGGTTTATCTTGTACTCAATTGAGTGGTTTTTATTAACTCTTTACCCACTTATTCATATTATTTGCATGGTTTTACATTTACCTTCCTAATTATGTGCTTTGATTGAAAACATGCTTCTTTGATCTTATATTTGCCTATTATTAATCCTCTCTTATTACCATTAGATGCCTTGATATGTGTGTTAAGTGATTTCAGAGATTACAGGGCAGGAATGGCTCAGAGGATGAAATGGAAGCATGCAAAAGTGGAAGGAATACAAGAAGTTGGAGAAATTGCTAAGCTGTCCAGCCTGACCTCTTCGCACTCAAACGGCTACATAGGTCCAAATGACGCGGTTCCAGTTGCGTTGGAAAGCTAACGTCCGGGGCTTCGATTTGATATATAATATGTTATAGTTTCCCTGAAGCTAGGCAACGCAACCGCGTGATTCATGCGGCCGCGTCGCAATGACGGAAATCCAGCGTGGCAAAATTCGAACCCAGCGAATTCTGGACTGTTTTTGACCCAGTTTGCGGCCCAGAAAATACAGATTAGAGGCTATAAAGTGGGGGAATGCATCCATTCATAAGGAGGCTCTCATATTTACAATTTTTTAGGAGTAGATGTAGTTTTTAGAGAGAGAGGTTCTCTCTTCTCTCTTAGGATTAGGATTTAGGATTTCTCTTAGTTTTAGAGTGACTCTCAATCTCAGGTTCAATGTTCTTTTATTGCTTTTCTCAATTTTGTTTATGACTCTCTATGTTTAGATTGATTTTCTATTTAATATATTTCTTGAGGTATTTCAGACTTATGATTGCTCCTTTTTATTATATAAATAATTTGGATTTTTCTCTTTTGGCTTTGGTTGAGACATTGGTAACTCTTGAGTTATCAAACTCATTGTTGATTGAAAATTGGAATTAATTTGTCCACTTAACTTAACTTCATAGTTAGAGGTTAATAAGGTGGGGGAAGAATCCAATTCTCATCACAATTGATAAGGATAACTAGGATAGGACCTCCAGTTCTTATACCTTGCCAAGAGATTTTATTTTATTATTATTATTTTATTTTATTTGTCATATAACATATTCCCACCTTACTTCCTAAACCCCAATTTATAAACTCATAACAAATAATAAGAACATACTTCCCTGCAATTCCTTGAGAAGACGACCCGAGGTTTAAATACTCGGTTATCAATTTTAAAGGGGTTTGTTACTTGTGACAACTAAAAACGTTTGTACGAAGGGATTTCTGTCGGTTTAGAAACTATATCTACAACGCGACTGTTTTTATGACATTCTTTACTGGCAAAAATCCTAACGTCAGTGGTGCTTCAAGTAGGATCACCAGGAGAATGACTTGCTAAGCGCTTCACCCTTCGTCAGATTGGATGACCACGGCCAATGGCGTTCAATCTGTAGCAGAGGAGATCAATGACCATGGCCCATGGCGTTGATGACATACAGCCTGCCATAGAAGAAGATCATTTACAAGCAAAGAAGACAGTAGTACCAGAGTTCATTCAGAAAGACAAAGCAACTCCAATCCTTAACCCTATTCATATTAGTATTTTCTACCTCTTTTGCTTTATTCCTTTCATGTACAACATTACTATTAATTGTTCAACAACCTTCTGATTCCGCCTGACTAAGACCTGCAAGACAACCATAGTTTGCTTCAAGCCACAATCCTCGTGGGATCGACCCTGACTCGCTCAGGTATTACTTGGACGACCTAGTGCACTTGATGGTACTGCTGCTGTACATAAAGTGTAGGGGATTGCGTACGCACGCACCAAATTTTTGGCGCCGTTGCCGTCGATTGTTGAGTTTGGACAAACTATCGGATTGTCTTGCTCCCTAGATTAGGTAATTTTTATTTTTATTTGAGTCTTTTATTTTTGTTTTCTTCTTCTAAATTTTCGAAAATTTTAAAAATCTTTTCAAAAATATTTTTTTATTTTCTTTGTTTAATCCTTGTTCTTAGTTTGAGTCACAGAGTTAATGTTCTTGTTGAGTCTTGCATTTT
Organism: Arachis hypogaea; assembly: GCF_003086295.3. Taxonomy (NCBI): domain Eukaryota; kingdom Viridiplantae; phylum Streptophyta; class Magnoliopsida; order Fabales; family Fabaceae; genus Arachis; species Arachis hypogaea. The sequence continues at coordinate 52,105,643 of NC_092055.1, forward strand.
CTTTGAGTCCTATTTTCTAAAAATTTTCAAAAATAATTTTTCTTTGCTTAAATCTTGTTTCAATTTCTAAGTTTGGTGTTTTCTTGTTATTTTCCTTTTATTTTTCAAAAATTTTGTTTGGTTTTCTAAAAAATTTTAAGTTTGGTGTTCTTTTTAAATTCTTGAGTTCTTTGAGTCTTTAATTCTTCTTCTTTGTGTTCTTGTATTTCTTCAACGTGTTCTTGAGTCTTGTATGTGTTTAGATCTTAAAATTTTTAAGTTTGGTGTCCCCTTGTGTTTCCCTCCAAATTTTCGAAAATAAAGGGGTGTTAGATCTAAAAATTTTAAGTCTTGTGTCTTTTTTGTGTTTTTCTCTTTCATCATAAAATTCAAAAAAATAAAAAATATCTTTTCTAACTAATTTCTAAACATAATTTTCGAAAATTACATATAAAATTCAGATTTTAATTATTAATATTTTATCTTATCATATCTTAGTTTTCAAGTTTTCAAAAATAAAAATCATATATTTTTCATAAAAATCGTATCTTTTTCAAAAAAACCTTATCTTTTTCAAAATCTCATCATATCTTTTTCAAAATTCAAAAATCTTATCTTATCTTTTTTAAATTTCAAAATTTTCTTTTTCAAAATTAAATTTCTTATCTTATCTTTTTCTAATTTCAAAATTCAATTTCAAATCTTTTCTTATCTTATCTTCTATTTTATTTTAAATTTCAAATCTTTTCTTCTCTCTCTTACTTTTCAAAACCTCCTAACTAACTTTTCCCTCCTTAATTTTCGAAAATAATATCTTCTTCTCTCTCTTCGTTTTCAAAACTACCTAACTAACTCTCTTCTCTTCTTAATTTTTGAAAACATCTCTCCTTATTCTCTCTCTTCTTTTATGGCAGAAGCACTGTGAAAGAGCAAAACCGTCGGCTTAGAATTTTTCCACAAATGTAAGATTGGCGTTGCAAGTATAGTTCTAAGCCAACAAGTAATGCTCATTCAAATTTTAAATCAAAAGGTGTCACAATTCAAATCAAATTAAACCGAGAGTATTTAGACTCCCGAGTCGTCTTCCCTAGGAGTTGCAATAAAATGTTCTATTATTGGCTATGGAGGAAACAAGGGGGATTTGATTGATTGTAAGAGGCAAGAAATGTAATTGACAATAAAATAAACAAGCATGCAAGGAATTAAATGGAAAGCAAATAAAAGCAACAACATTGGAAATTAAATGACAAGAAAGAGACTATTGGAAAGAATTGGGGAACTATGGATTCCTATCCTAACTATGGACTACTGATGAGCGGATAATTTATACGCTTTTTGGCACTGTTTTTATTATGTTTTTAGTATATTTTAATTAGTTTTTATTATATTTTTATTAGTTTTTATTTAAAATTCACTTGTCTGGACTTTACTATGAGTTTGTGTGTTTTTCTGTGATTTCAGGTATTTTCTGGCTAAAATTGAGGGACTTGAGCAAAAATCTGATTCAGAGGCTGAAAAAGGACTGCAGATGTTGTTGGATTCTGACCTCCCTGCACTCAAAGTAGATTTTCTGGAGCTACAGAAGCCCAACTGGCACGCTTTCAATTGCGTTGGAAAGTAGATATCCTGGGCTTTCCAGCAATATATAATAGTTCATACTTTTCCCTAGATTTGATGGCCCAAACAGGCGTTCCAAGTCAGCTCAAGAATTCTGGCGTTTAACGCCAGAACTGGCATAAAAACTGGAGTTAAACGCCCAAACTGGCACAAAAGCTGGCGTTTAACTCCAAGAAAAGTCTCTACACATGAAAGCTTCAATGCTCAGCCCAAGCACACACCAAGTGGGCCCTGGAAGTGGATTTTCACACTAAACACCCTAACTTACTCATTTTCTGTAACCCTAGGTCACTAGTTTACTATAAAAACTACTTTTACTAATTCATTTGGTACCTCATGACACCTTACACGTTTTATATTATATTCTCTACGGCATGAGTCTCTAAACCCCATTGTTGGGGGTGAGGAGCTCTGCTGTTCCTTATGAATTAATGCAATTACTACTGTTTTCCATTCTATCACGCTTGCTTCTATTCTAAGATATTCATTCGCACTTCAACCTGATGAATGTGATGATCCGTGACACTCATCATCATTCTCACCTATGAACGCGTGCCCGATAACCACCTCCGTTCTATCTTAGATTGAATGCATATCTCTTAGCCTCATGATTCAGATCAGAGTCTTCGTGGTATAAGTTAAAATTATTGGCGGCCATTCCTGAGATCCGGAACATCTAAACCTTGTCTGTGGTGTTCTGAGTAGGATCTGGGAAGGGATGACTGTGACGAGTGGTGCACGAAATTGTGTTGTCCAGGCTCGAACAATCCCTGGTAATGGCTCCAAAGCTTGGTGCTTTGATCTTAATTTATAGTTGACACAACTTCAATACAACTAACCAGCAAGTGCACTGGGTCGTCCAAGTAATACCTTACGTGAGTAAGGGTCGAATCCCACGGAGATTGTTGGTATGAAGCAAGCTATGGTCACCTTGCAAATCTCAGTCAGGCGGATTTAAACATGATACTTTATTAGATTAAAATAAACAATAAAAGGGATAGAGATACTTATGTAGATTCATTGGCAGGGATTTCAGATAAGCGAATGGAGATGCTCTTCATTCCTCTGAACCTCTGCTTTCCTGCTATCTTCATCCAATCAGTCTTACTCCTTTCCATGGCTGGCTGTATGCAAGGGCATCACCGTTGTCAGTGGCTACATCCCCTTCTCTCAGTGAATCATATGCTCACGCACCCTGTCACGGCACGGCTATTCATCTGTCGGTTCTCGATCATGCTGGAATAGGATTCACCCTCCTTTTGCGTCTGTCACTAACGCCCAGCACTCGCGAGTTTGAAGCTCGTCACAGTCACTCAATCATTGAATCCTACTCAGAATACCACAGACAAGGTTTAGACCTTCCGGATTCTCTTGAATGCCGCCATCATTCTAGCTTACGCCACGAAGATTCCTGTTAGGAGATCTAAGAGATATTCATTCTAGCTTATTTCATGTAGAACGGGAGTGTTTGTCAGGCACGTGTTCATAGGGGAGATGGTGATGAGCGTCACACATAATCATCACCTTCATCGCGTTCTTGGGTGCGAATGGATATCTTAGAACGAAATAAGAAGAATTGAATAGAAAACAGTAGTACTTTGCATTAATCTTTGAGGAACAGCAGAGCTCCACACCTTAATCTATGGAGTGTAGAAACTCTACCGTTGAAAATACATAAGTGAAAGGTCCAGGCATGGCCGAGATGGCCAGCCCCCTAAAGCGTGATCAAAGGATCATAAGGTAATCCAAAGATGCCAAATACAATAGTAAAAGGTCCTATTTATAATAAACTAGTCACTAGGGTTTACATGAGTAAGTAATTGATGTACAAATCCACTTCCGGGGCCCACTTGGTGTGTGCTTGGGCTTGGACTTGAGTGTTACACGTGCAGAGGCCATTTGTGGAGTTGAACGCCAGTTTCTGTGCCAGTTTGGGCGTTCAACTCTGGTTTTGGATCCTTTTCTGGCGCTGGATGCCAGATTTGGGCAGAAGGCTGGCGTTGAACGCCAGTTTACGTCGTCAATTCTTGGCCAAAGTATGGACTATTATATATTGCTGGCAAGCCCTGGATGTCTACTTTCCAAAGCAATTGGAAGCGCGCCATTTCGAGTTCTGTAGCTCCAGAAAATCCACTTTGAGTGCAGGGAGGTCAGAATCCAACAGCATCAGCAGTCCTTTTTCAACCTCTGAATCTGATTTCTGCTCAAGTCCCTCAATTTCAGCCAGAAAATACCTGAAATCACAGAAAAACACACAAACTCATAGTAAAGTCCAGAAATGTGAATTTAACATAAAAACTAATGAAAACATCCCTAAAAGTGACTAGATCCTACTAAAAACATACTAAAAACAATGCCAAAAAGCGTATAAATTATCCGCTCATCACAACACCAAACTTAAATTGTTGCTTGTCCCCAAGCAACTGAAAATCAAATAGGATAAAAAGAAGAGAATATACTATAAATTCCAAACTATCAATGAAACATAGCTTCAATCAAATGAGCGGGACTTATAGCTTTTTGCCTCTTGAATAGTTTTGGCATCTCACTTTATCCATTGAGGTTCAGAATGATTGGCATCTATAGGAACTCAGAGTTCAGATAGTGTTATTGATTCTCCTAGTTCAGTATGATGATTCCTGAACACAGCTATTTTATGAGTCTTGGCCGTGGCCCTAAGCACTTTGTTTTCCAGTATTACTACCGGATACATAAATGCCACAGACACATAATTGGGTGAACCTTTTCAGATTGTGACTCAGCTTTGCTAAAGTCCCCAATTAGAGGTGTCCAGGGTTCTTAAGCACACTCTTCTTTTGCTTTGGACCTTGACTTTAACCGCTCCGTCTCAAGTTTTCACTTGACACCTACACGCCACAAGCACATGGTTAGGGACAGCTTGGTTTAGCCGCTTAGACCAGGATTTTATTCCTTTAGGCCCTCCTATCCACTGATGCTCAAAGCCTTGGGATCCTTTTTATTTGCCCTTGCCTTTTGGTTTTAAGGGTTATTGGCTTTTTCTGCTTGCTTTTTCTTTTTCTTTCTATTTTTTTTCTAATTTTTTTTTTCGCCTATTTTTTTTTCTATTTTTTTTTCTGCAAGCTTTGTTCTTTGCTGCTTTTTCTTGCTTCAAGAATCATTTTTATGATTTTTCAGATTATCAAATAACATGTCTCCTAGTCATCATTCTTTCAAGAGCCAACATATTTAACATTCTTAAACAACAACTTCAAAAGACATATGCACTGTTCAATCATACATTCAGAAAATAAGAAGCACTGTCACCACATCAATATAATTAAACTAAGTTCAAGGATAAATTCAAAACTCATGTTCTTCTTGTTCTTTTAAATTAAAACAGTTTTTATTTTAAGAGAGGTGATGGATTCATAGGACATTCATAACTTTAAGACAGAGTTACTAACTACTAATGATCATGTAATGAAGACACAAACATAGATAAGCACATAACATATAAAAACGAAAAACAGAGAAAGTAAGAACAAGGAATGAGTCCACCTTAGTGATGTCCTTGAGCTCTTCTATGTCTCTTCCTTGTCTTTGCTGCTCCTTCTTCATTGCTTTTAGATCTTCTCTGATTTCATGAAGGATGATGGAGTGCTCTTGATGTTCCACCCTTAGTTGCTTCCAATAATTGTGTGGAAGAAAATGTATCCCCTGAGGTATCTCAGGGATCTCTTGATTTGCAGTCAAATGTTCTACCACTGAGCTATAGACCCTTGATGGAAGCTTTTGTCTTCCCTTTCCTCTTTCTAGAGGCTTCTCTGGCCTTAGGTGCCATCAATGGTTATGGAAAAAACAAAAAAGCTATGCTTTTACCACACCAAACTTAGAATGGTGCTCACCCTCGAGCAAAAGAAGAAAGAATAGAAGAATAAGAAGAAGATATGGAGGAGATGAATGGGAGTGTGTATTCGGCCGTATGGGTGGGATTGGGTGGGAGAGAGATGTTGAATTTTGAAGGTAGTGGGTGTATGGGTGTGAGTGGTAAATGGAAAACAGAAGGGATGATCATGAATGAAAAGAGAGATGATGAGGTAGGTGGGGATCCTGTGGGGTCCACAGATCCTGGGATGATCCTGTGGGGTCCACAGATCCTGAGGTGTCAAGGCATTTACATCCCTGCACCAAATTAGGCATGTAAAATGCCTTTGCACACAACTCTGGGCGTTCAGCGCCAGGTTGGTGCCCATTTTGGGCGTTCAACGCCCCTTTGCTGCCATTTCTGGCGTTGAACGCCAGAACCATGCTTGTTTTGGGCGTTCAATGCTAGGATGCTCCCATTCTGGGCGTTCAGTGCCAGAACTATGCTCTGTTCTGGCATTTGAACGCCAGACAGATGCTCCTCCAGGGTGTGATTTTTCTTCTGCTGTTTTTGATTCCGTTTTCAATTTTTCTATTTATTTTGTGACTCCACATGATCATGAACCTAAGAAAACATGAAAAATAAGAATTAGATAAACATTGGGTTGCCTCCCAACAAGCGCTTCTTTAATGTCAATAGCTTGACAGTGGGCTCTCATGGAGCCTCACAGATGTGCAGAGCTTTGTTGAGACTCTCCAACACCAAACTTAGAGTTTGGATATGGGAGTTCAACACCAAACTTAGAGTTTGGTTGTGGCCTCCCAACACCAAACTTAGAGTTTGACTGTGGGGGCTCTGGTTGACTCTGCTTGGAGAGAAGCTTTTGTTGCTTCCTCTCCATGGTTGCAGAGGGAGATCCTTGAGTTTTGAATACAAGGGAGTTCTCATTCCATTGAAGGAATATTTCACCTCTGTCAACATCAATCACAGCTCTTGCTGTGGCCAGGAAAGGTCTTCCTAGGATGATGGATTCATCCTCTTCCTTTCCAGTATCCAGGACTATGAAATCAGCAGGGATGTAAAGGCCCTCAACCTTTACTAAAACGTCCTCTACTTGTCCATATGCCTGTTTTCTTGAGCTGTCTGCCATCTCTAATGAGATTTTAGCAGCTTGCACCCCATAGATTCCCAGTTTCTCTATTACAGAGAGGGGCATGAGGTTTATTCCTGAACCAAGGTCACACAGAGCTTTAAAGATCATGGTGCCTATGGTGCAGGGTATTATGAACTTTCCAGGATCCTGTCTCTTCTAAGGCAATGTCAGTTGATCCAGATCACTTAGTTCATTGATGAACAAGGGAGGTTCAACTTCCCAAGCATCAATGCCAAACAATTTGGCATTCAGCTTCATGATTGCACCAAGAAACTTGGCAGTTTGCTCTTCAGTGACATCCTCATTCTCTTCAGAAGAGGAATACTCATCAGAGCTCATGAAGGGCATAAGGAGGTTCAATGGGATCTCTATAGTCTCTAGATGAGCCTCAGAGTCCTTTGATTCCCCAGAGAGAAGCTCCTTATTGATCACTGGACGTCCCAGGAGGTCTTCCTCCTTGGGATTCACGTCCTCTCCTTTCCTCACAGGTTCGGCCATGGCACTTATGTCAATGGCCTTGCACTCTCCTTTTGGGTTCTCTTCTGCATTTCTTGGGAGAGTACTAGGAGGGATTTCAGTGATCCTTTTACTCAGCTGGCCCACTTGTGCTTCCAAATTTCTAATGGAAGACCTTGTTTCATTCATGAAACTTACAGTGGCCTTAGATAGATCAGAGACTAGATTTGCTAAATTAGAAGCATTTTGTTCAGAGTTCTCTGTCTGTTGCTGAGTTGATGATGGAAAAGGCTTGCTATTGCTAAACCTGTTTCTTCCACCATTATTAAAGCCTTGTTGGGGCTTTTGATCCTTCCATGAGAAATTTGGATGATTTCTCCATGTTGAGTTATAGGTGTTTCCATAAGGTTCACCTAAGTAATTTACCTCTGCTCTTGCAGGGTTCTCAGGATCATAGGCTTCTTCTTCAGAAGATGCCTCTTGAGTACTGTTGGATGCAGCTTGCATTCCATTCAGACTCTGAGAGATCATATTGACTTGCTGAGTCAATATTTTATTCTGAGCCAATATGGCATTCAGAGTATCAACTTCAAGAACTCCCTTCTTCATAGGCGTCCCATTGATTACAGGATTCCTTTCAGAAGTGTACATGAACTGGTTATTAGCAACCATGTCAATGAGTTCTTGAGCTTCTGCAGGCGTTTTCTTTAGGTGAATGGATCCACCTGCAGAAGTGTCCAGTGACATCTTTGATAGCTCAGACAGACCATCATAGAATATATCCAGGATGGTCCATTCTGAAAGCATGTCAGAAGGACACTTTTTGGTCAACTGTTTGTATCTTTCCCAAGCTTCATAGAGAGATTCACCTTCTTTCTGTCTGAAGGTTTGAACATCAGCTCTAAGCTTGCTCAGCTTTTGAGGAGGAAAGTACTTGGCTAAGAAAGCCGTGACCAGCTTATCCCAAGAGTTCAGGCTGTCTTTAGGTTGAGAATCCAACCATAATCTAGCTCTGTCTCTTACAGCAAAAGGGAAAAGCATGAGCCTGTAGACTTCAGGATCTACTCCATTAGTCTTAACAGTATCACATATCTGCAAGAATTCAGTTAAGAACTGAAAAGGATCTTCAGATGGAAGTCCATGAAACTTGCAGTTCTGCTGCATCAGAGAAACTAATTGAGGTTTCAGCTCAAAGTTGTTTGCTCCAATGGCAGGAATGGAGATGCATCTTCCATGTAAATTGGAATTAGGTGCAGTAAAGTCACCAAGCATCCTCCTTTCATTATTATTATTTTCGGCTGCCATCTCCTCTGCTTGTTCAAAAATTTCTGAAAGGTTATCTCTGGATTGTTGTATTTTAGCTTCTCTTAATTTTCTCTTCAGAGTCCTTTCAGGTTCTGGATCTGCTTCCACAAGAATGTTCTTGTCCTTGCTCCTGCTCATATGACAAAGAAGAAGGCACAGAAAAATAATAATAATAATAGAGATCCTTTATACCACAGTATAGGGATCCCTTTGTGAGTGGAAGAAAAGAGGTGGAGATAAAGAATGTGATGTAAAGGAAGAAACACTACTGTGAGGATTGGAATGTGAGATGAGATGTTAGGATATGAATGAATAAATAGAATGAGACGGGGGAGGAATAATTTTCGAAAATTATTTTGAAAAAGAGTTAGTGATTTTTGAAAATTGGTTTTTGAAAATTAGTTAGTATTTTTCGAAAATTTTTGAATTCAAAAATAAAAAATAAAAATAATTAGTTAATTAAAAAGAAATTTTTGAAAAAGAGGGAAGATATTTTCGAAAATTGAGAGAGAGAGAGTTAGTTAGGTGGTTTTGAAAAAGTTAAGAAACAAACAAAAAGTTAGTTAGTTAGTTGAAACAAATTTTGAAAAGATAAGAAGTTAGGAAGTTAGAAAAGATATTTTGAAAAGATATTTTTGAAAAAGATAAGATGAGAAGATATTTTTGAAAAGATATGATAGAAATTAGTTTTGAAAAAGATTTGATTTTTTTTTAAAATCACAATTAATGACTTGATTCATAAGAAATCACAAGATATGATTCTAGAACTTAAAGTTTGAATCTTTCTTAACAAGTAAGTAACACACTTCAAATTTTTGAATCAAAATATAAATTGATCATGTTATTTTCGAAAATTTGGTCTAAAAATAAGAAAAAGATTTTTGAAAAATATTTTTGAAATTTTCGAAAATAACTAAGAATTTTGAAAAAGATTTGATTTTTGAAAAAGATTTTGAAAAAGATAAGATTTTCAAATTGAAAATTTGATTTGACTTATGAGAAACAATTTGATTTTAAAAATTTTTGAAAAAGTCAATCCAAATTTTCGAATTTGATGAGAGAAAAAGGGAAAGATATTTTTTTTTTATTTTTGAATTTTTATGATGCAAGAGAAAAACACTTAAAAGATGCAATGCATGAAATTTTTAGATCAAAACAATGAATGCATGCATGAATGCTATGAATGTCAAGATGAACACCAAGAACACTATGAAGAATATGATGAACATCAAGAACATATTTTTGAAAAATTTTTGATGCAAAGAAAACATGTAAGACACCAAACTTAGAATTCTTTAATGCTTATGCACTAAGAATTCAAGAATGCATATGATAAACATGAAAAGACACAAAACAAAAAATCATCAAGATCAAACAAGAAGACATACCAAGAACAACTTGAAGATCATGAAGAACACTATGAATGCATGATATTTTCGAAAAAATGCAAGATGCATATGCAAGTGACACCAAACTTATAATGTGACTCAAGACTCAAACAAGAAACAGAAAATATTTTTGATTTTTATGATTTTCTAAATTTTTTTGGATTTTTATTTATATTTTTCGAAAATTTAAAAGAAAAATAAGGATTCCAAAATTTTTAATATGAATTCCAGGAATCTTGCCATGTTAGTCTAAAGCTTCAGTCCAGGAATTAGACATGGCTCACTAGCCAGCCAAGCTTTCAATGAAAGCTTCAGTCCAAAACACTAGACATGGCCAATGGCCAGCCAAGCTTCAGCAGGTGATCGTGGATCAACAGCGGGTAGATCAGGAACAGTAGCAGGTGGATTAGCTCCAACTAGCTTGCTCTTGATAACCAATTGCAAGCCTCAGTCCAAATAAATTTAGACATGGCTTTACAGCCAGCCAGGCTGCAACATATAATTACATGGGCTGATGTGATTAGTTGAATACCAATCCCAAAGCAGTTTGGGTATGGCTTTACAGCCAGATATGATTCAACATATTTCATGAAACACTAGAATTCATTCTTAAAAATTTTTGAAGCCATAGAATAATTTATTTTTGAAAACATTTTTATTTATTTATTTATTTTTTCGAAAATAGATTTCAAAATTTTGAAAATATTTTTGAAAAATTTTTGAAAAGAAAATAAAAAGAAAATTACCTAATCTGAGCAACAAGATGAACCGTCAGTTGTTCATACACAAACAATCCCCGGCAACGGCGCCAAAAACTTGGTGCACGAAATTGTGTTGTCCAGGCTCGAACAATCCCTGGTAATGGCTCCAAAGCTTGGTGCTTTGATCTTAATTTATAGTTGACACAACTTCGATACAACTAACCAGCAAGTGCACTGGGTCGTCCAAGTAATACCTTACGTGAGTAAGGGTCGAATCCCACGGAGATTGTTGGTATGAAGCAAGCTATGGTCACCTTGCAAATCTCAGTCAGGCGGATTTAAACATGATACTTTATTAGATTAAAATAAACAATAAAAGGGATAGAGATACTTATGTAGATTCATTGGCAGGGATTTCAGATAAGCGAATGGAGATGCTCTTCGTTCCTCTGAACCTCTGCTTTCCTGCTATCTTCATCCAATCAGTCTTACTCCTTTCCATGGCTGGCTGTATGCAAGGGCATCACCGTTGTCAGTGGCTACATCCCCTCCTCTCAGTGAATCATATGCTCACGCACCCTGTCACGGCACGGCTATTCATCTGTCGGTTCTCGATCATGCTGGAATAGGATTCACCCTCCTTTTGCGTCTGTCACTAACGCCCAGCACTCGCGAGTTTGAAGCTCGTCACAGTCACTCAATCATTGAATCCTACTCAGAATACCACAGACAAGGTTTAGACCTTCCGGATTCTCTTGAATGCCGCCATCATTCTAGCTTACGCCACGAAGATTCCTGTTAGGAGATCTAAGAGATATTCATTCTAATTTATTTCATGTAGAACGGGAGTGTTTGTCAGGCACGTGTTCATAGGGGAGATGGTGATGAGCGTCACACATAATCATCACCTTCATCGCGTTCTTGGGTGCGAATGGATATCTTAGAATGAAATAAGAAGAATTGAATAGAAAACAGTAGTACTTTGCATTAATCTTTGAGGAACAGCAGAGCTCCACACCTTAATCTATGGAGTGTAGAAACTCTACCGTTGAAAATACATAAGTGAAAGGTCCAGGCATGGCCGAGATGGCCAGCCCCCTAAAGCGTGATCAAAGGATCATAAGGTAATCCAAAGATGCCAAATACAATAGTAAAAGGTCCTATTTATAATAAACTAGTCACTAGGGTTCACATGAGTAAGTAATTGATGTACAAATCCACTTCCGGGGCCCACTTGGTGTGTGCTTGGGCTTGGACTTGAGTGTTACACGTGCAGAGGCCATTTGTGGAGTTGAACGCCAGTTTCTGTGCCAGTTTGGGCGTTCAACTCTGGTTTTGGATCCTTTTCTGGCGCTGGACGCCAGATTTGGGCAGAAGGCTTGCGTTGAACGCCAGTTTACGTCGTCAATTCTTGGCCAAAGTATGGACTATTATATATTTCTGGAAAGCCCTGGATGTCTACTTTCCAAAGCAATTGGAAGCGCGCCATTTCGAGTTCTGTAGCTCCAGGAAATCCACTTTGAGTGCAGGGAGGTCAGAATCCAACAGCATCAGCAGTCCTTTTTCAACCTCTGAATCTGATTTCTGCTCAAGTCCCTCAATTTCAGCCAGAATATACCTGAAATCACAGAAAAACACACAAACTCATAGTAAAGTCCAGAAATGTGAATTTAACATAAAAACTAATGAAAACATCCCTAAAAGTGACTAGATCCTACTAAAAACATACTAAAAACAATGCCAAAAAGCGTATAAATTATCCGCTCATCAACGAGCTTCAAACTCGCGAGTGTTGGGCATAGTGATAGAAGCAAAAGGATCAATGGATCCTATTCCGACATGATCGAGAACCGACAGATGATTAGCCGTGCGGTGACAGCGCATTTGGAACATTTTCACTGAGAGAACGGGAAGTATCCATTGACAACGGTGATACCCAACATAAAGCTTGCCATGGAAGGAGCCTTGCGTGCATGAAGAAGAAGATAGTAGAAAAGCAGAGATTCAGAAGACAAAGCATCTCCAACGCCTCAACATGTTCTTCATTACTGCTTAACAAGTATTTATTTCATGTTCTTTTACTTTTTACAATTAAATCTGAGAATTATTGATATCCTGACTAAGAGTTACAAGATAACCATAGCTTTCTTCAAGCCGACAATCTCTGTGGGATCGACCCTTACTCACGTAAGGTATTATTTGGACGACCCAGTGCACTTGCTGGTTAGTTGTGCGGAGTTGCAAAAGTGTGATTGTAATTTTGTGCACCAAGTTTTTGGCGCTGTTGCCGGGGATTGTTTGAGTTTGGACAACTGACGGTTTATCTTGTTGCTTAGATTAGGAATATTTTATTTTGTTGGTTTAGAGTCTTTTATTTGAGTTTAGTTTCATATTTTAAGTTTTGTGTCAATTGCATGCTTTTATTTTCTTTTAATTTTTTTCGAAATTGCATGTCCTTGGTTCTTTCTTGATTTTTAAAAATTCTAAGTTTGGTGTCTTCTTTGTGTTTTCCTTTAAATTTTCGAAAATTTATGTTTGATTCTCTAAAAATTTTATGTTTGGTGTTTTTGTGCTTTTATTTACTTAAAAATTTTTCAAAAATTTGTTCTTGGTGTTCATCTTGATCTTCAAAGTGTTCTTGGTGTTCATCTTGACATTCAAAGTTTTCTTGTTTGTTCTCTGTGTTTTGATCTAAAATTCAAAGTTTAGTGTCATTTTGTTGTTTTTCTCTTTCCTAATTAAAATTCAAAAATCAAAAAAATATCTTTTTTTTATTTTACTCATAATTTTTGAAATTTGGCATTAAAGTAGTCAAATATTTTCAAAATCATATCTTTTCTTTTTAGTCAAGTCAAAATTCTAATTTCAAAAATTGATCTTTTCAAATCTTTTTCAAAAATCAAATTTTTTTAATTTCTACAATCATATCTTCTCAATCATATCTTTTTCAAGATTATTTTCAATCATATTTTTTTTAATAAATTGCAATCATATCTTCTCAATCAAATCTTTTTCAAAATAATTTTCAATCATATCTTTTTTATTGCTAATTTCAAAATCTTTTTAATTAATTAATTAATTTAGTCTCCAATTTGCTTTTATTTTCTTTTTTTCAAAATTTTATTTTATTTTATTTTCTATTTATTTTATTTTATTCTATTTTAATTTCGGCCACTTTTAATTAAATAAATAAAAAATTAAAAATATAATTTATTTGCAATTCATATCAATTCCCTTTTCTCCATCATGGACATAAGTGTAAATGAACAGTCCAGAAGGACTCTGGGGTCATATGCTAATCCCATTACAGCTGCATATGGGAGTAGCATCTGTATACCTCCCATCAAAGCAAACAGTTTTGAGCTAAATTCTCAGCTCATTATCATGGTGTAGCAAAATTGCCAGTATTCCGGTCTTCCACAGGAAGAACCTACTGAGTTTCTAGCACAGTTCTTACAAATTGCTGACACAGTACGTGATAAAGAAGTGGATCAGGATGTCTACAGATTATTACTGTTTCTATTTGCTGTAAAAGATCAAGCTAAGAGGTGGTTAAATAACCAACCCACAGCAAGCATGAAAACATGGTGACAGTTAACAGACAAATTTCTGAATCAATTCTACCCTCCAAAAAGGATGACACAGCTAAGGCTGGACATCCAAGGCTTTAAACAAGAGGATCATGAATCCCTTTATAATGCCTGGGAGAGGTACAAAGGGATGCTAAGGAAATGCCCCTCTGAAATATTTTCAGAGTGGGTACAGTTAGACATCTTCTACTATGGGCTTACAGAAAAAGTTCAGATGTCTCTAGACAACTCAGCTGGTGGATCTATACACATGAGGAAGAGGATTGAAGAGGCTCAAGAACTCATAGATACGGTTGCTAGAAATCAACATCTATACTCAAGCAATGAGTCCTCCATAAAAGAAGAGGCTAGGACAGTAACTACTGATCCTAATCCTCAAGAACAAATTGTTGAACTTAATCAGCAATTACTCCTTGTGACAAAACAATTAGCAGAATTTAAAGAGATACTCCAGGACACTAAAAATGCTAACAAGAATATGGAAGCACAATTGAATCAGACAAGACAGCAGCTATCTAAACAGATAACAGAAGAATGCCAAGCTGTCCAATTAAGGAGCAGGAAGACATTGAATAAATCAGCTCAAAGTAGCAGAAAGCCAAGAAAGGAACAATTGACAGAGGATGACCAAACCACTGCCCAAAATCCCTCTGAGGACAGTAAGAGCCCAGAGAGGAATAATTCCGGCGTTCAAATGCCAGAAAAGGGTGGGAAGCTGGCGTTAAACGCCCATCCAGCACCCAATCCTGGCGTTCAAACGCCAATGAGGAATCAGACACCTGCAAGTGCTGATAGTAACCCCTCTAAGAAGGCTTCTCCAACCACTTCTGTAGGGAATAAACCTGCAGCAACTAAGGTTGAAGAATATAAAGCCAAGATGCCTTATCCTCAGAAGCTCCGCCAAGCGGAATAGGATAAACAATTTGCCTGCTTTGCAGACTATCTCAGGACTCTTGAAATAAAGATCCCGTTTGCAGAGGCACTTAAGCAAATACCCTCTTATGCTAAGTTCATGAAAGAGATCTTAAGTCATAAGAAGGATTGGAGAGAAACTGAAAGAGTGTTTCTCACTGAAGAATACAGTGCAGTCATTCTAAAAAGCTTACCAGAAAATCTTCAAGATCCAGGAAGCTTTATGATACCATGTACACTAGAGGGTGCTTGCACCAAGACAGTTCTATGTGACCTTGGAGCAAGTATCAACCTAATACCTGCATCCACCATCAGAAAGCTTGGCTTGACTGAAGAGGTCAAACCAACCCGGATATGTCTTCAACTTGCTGATGGCTCCATTAAATACCCATCAGGCATAATTGAGGACATGATTATCAAGGTTGGGCCATTTGCCTTTCCCACTGACTTTGTAGTGCTGGAAATGGAGGAGCACAAGAGTACAACTCTGATTCTAGGAAGACCTTTCCTAGCAACTGGACGAACTCTCATTGATGTCCAAAAAGGGGAAGTGACCCTGAGAGTCAATGAGGATGAGTTCAAGTTAAATGTTGTCAAAGCTATGCAGCATCCAGACACGTCAAATGACTGCATGAGCATTGATATTATTGACTCCCTGGTAGAAGAGGTTAATATGACTGAAAATCTTGAATCAGAGCTAGAGGACATCTTTAAAGATTTTCAGCCTGATCTGGAGGAATCAGAGGAAATAAAAGAACCTCTGAAAATCCCTCAGGAAGAGGAGAAACCTCATAAACCCGAGCTCAAACCACTACCACCATCCCTGAAATATGCATTTCTGGGAGAGGGTGATACTTTTCTAGTGATCATAAGCTCTGCTTTAAATCCACAGGAAGAGAAAGCACTAATTCAAGTGCTAAGGACACACAAGACAGCTCTTGGGTGGTCCATAAGTGACCTTAAGGGCATTAGCCCAGCAAGATGCATGCACAAGATCCTATTGGAGGATGATGCTAAGCCAGTGGTTCAACCATAGAGGCGGCTAAATCCAGCCATGAAGGAAGTGGTGCAGAAAGAGGTCACTAAGTTACTAGAGGCTGGGATTATTTATCCTATTTCTGATAGCCCCTGGGTGAGCCCTGTCCACGTTGTCCCCAAGAAGGGAGGCATGACAGTGGTTCATAATGAAAAGAATGAACTGGTTCCTACAAGAACAGTTACAGGGTGGCGTATGTGTATTGACTATAGAAGGCTCAATACAGCCACCCGAAAGGATCACTTTCCTTTACCATTCATAGACCAGATGCTAGAGAGACTAGCAGGTCATGAATATTACTGCTTTTTGGATGGCTATTCAGGTTACAACCAAATTGCAGTGGATCCTCAAGACCAAGAGAAAACAGCATTCACATGTCCTTCTAGAGTATTTGCCTACAGAAGGATGCCTTTTGGTCTGTGCAATGCACCTGCAAACTTTCAGAGATGCATGTTCTCTATTTTCTCTGATATGGTGGAAAAGTTTCTGGAAGTCTTCATGGATGACTTTTCAGTATTTGGAGACTCATTCAGCTCCTGTCTTGACCATTTAGCACTTGTTCTGAAAAGATGCCAAGAGACCAACCTAGTTTTAAACTGGAAAAAATGTCACTTCATGGTGACTGAAGGAATTGTCCTTGGGCATAAAATTTCAAACAAGGGAATAGAGGTGGATCAAGCTAAAGTGGAAGTAATTGAAAAATTACCACCACCTGCCAATGTAAAGGCAATCAGAAGCTTTTCTGGGACATGCAGGATTCTACAGGAGGTTTATAAAGGATTTTTCAAAAATTGCAAATTCTCTGAGCAATCTGCTAGCTGCTAACACGGCATTTGTATTTGACACAGAGTGTCTGCAAGCATTTGAAACCCTGAAAGCTAAGCTGGTCACAGCACCAGTCATCTCTGCACCAGACTGGACATTACCATTTGAACTAATGTGTGATGCCAGTGACCATGCCATTGGTGCAGTGTTAGGACAGAGGCATAACAAGCTTCTGCACGTCATTTACTATGCTAGCCGTGTTTTAAATGATGCACAGAAGAATTACACAACCACAGAAAAAGAGTTAACTGCAGTGGTTTATGCCATTGACAAGTTTAGATCCTATTTAGTAGGTTCAAAAGTGATTGTGTATACTGACCATGCTGCTCTTAAATACCTACTCACAAAGCAGGATTCAAAACCCAGGCTCATAAAATGGATGTTGCTTCTGTAAGAGTTTGATATAGAAATAAGAGACAGAAAAGGGACAGAGAACCAGGTAGCTGATCACCTGTCCCGGATAGAACTAGTAGCAGGGGCGTCCCACCTTCCTACTGAGATCTCTGAAACCTTTCCAGATGAGCAACTCTTCGCCATTCAGGAAGCACCATGGGTTGCAGACAGGAAAGGGAAGAAGCATGGAAGGATTCTCTCAATACAGAGTCAAATAAGACCCCCACATTCAAACTCTAAGTTTGGTGTTAAGAGGCCATCATCATGCTCTGAGTATTTGTGAGGCTCTATGAGAGCCCACTGTCAAGCTACCGACATTAAAGAAGCGCTAGTTGGGAGGCAACCCAATTTTACTTATCTATGCTAATTTCTATCTTCCATTGTTAATTTATGTTTTCTGTAGGTTGATGATCATGTGAAGTCACAAAAACAATAGAAAAAGCAAAAACAGAATGAAAAATAGCACACCCTGGAGGAGAAACTTGCTGGCGTTTAAACGCCAGTGAGGGTAGCAGAATGGG
Source organism: Arachis hypogaea (assembly GCF_003086295.3). NCBI lineage: Eukaryota > Viridiplantae > Streptophyta > Magnoliopsida > Fabales > Fabaceae > Arachis > Arachis hypogaea. The sequence goes on from NC_092055.1 coordinate 52,123,345, forward strand.
CATTAAACGCCCAGTCTGGCACCATTCTGGGCGTTTAACGCTAGAAATGGGTACCAGACTGGCGTTTAATGCCAGAAAAGGGCAAGAAGTTGGCGTTAAACGCCAGAAATGGGCAGCAGCCTGGCGTTTAACGCCAGGATTGGCAGAAAAGGGCGTTTTGCACGCCACTTGGTGCAGGAATGAGAAATCCTTGACACCTCAGGATCTGTGGACCCCACAGGATCCCCACCTACCCCACCTCTCTCTCTCTTCTTCACCCATTCACCAATCACCTCAATACCTCTTCTCCAAAAACCCCGCACCTATCAAATCCCACCATTCTCTTCACCACTCACATCCATCCTTCATAAAACCCCACCTACCTCACCATTCGAATTCGAACCACTTTTCCCTCCCAAAACCCACCCATAATTACCAAACCATAAACCCTTCTTCACCCCCTCATTTTCATACTTCATCCATGCTACTTCTCCTCCTTGGCCGAAACACCAACCCACCTCCATCTCCTCCATTTCTTCTTCTTCTACTCTTTTCTCTCTTCTTTTGCTCGAGGACGAGCAAATCTTCTAAGTTTGATGTGGTAAAAGCATTGCTTTTTGTTCTTCCATAACCATTTATGGCACCTAAGGCCGGAGAAACCTCTAGGAAGAGGAAAGAGAAGGCAGTGGACTCCAACTCAGAGTCATGAGAGAGGAGCAACAAAGGCAAGGAAGAGACACTGAGGAGCTCAAACACTCCATAAGATCTTCAAGAGGGAGAACAAGCCGCCATCACTAAGGTGGACCCGTTCCTTAATTTCCTTGTTCTTTATTTTCTGTTTTTCGAATTTTTATGCTTTATGTTTATTTATGTTTGTGTCTTTATTACATGATCCTTAAAGCAATGAAAATGAATCCATCACCTTTCTTAAATGAAAAATGTTTTTAATTGAAAAAGAAAAAGAAATACATGAATTTCGAATTTTAAAACAGTTTAATTATTTTGATGTGGTGGCAATACTCTTGTTTTCTGAATGAATGCTTGAACAGTGCATATTTTTGAATTTGATTGTTTATGAATGTTAAAATTGTTGGCTCTTGAAAGAATGATAGAAAAAGGAGAAATGTTATTTGATAATCTAAAAAATCATAAAATTGATTCTTGAAGCAAGAAAAAGTAGCAAAAAGCTTGCAGAAAAAAAAAGAAGAAAAAAAAAGAAGCGAAAAAAAATAATAATAATAAAAGAAAGAGAAAGAAAAATAAAAGCAAGCAGAAAAAGCCAATACCCCTTTAAACCAAAAGGCAAGGGTGATAAAAAAGATCCAAGGCTTTGAGCATCAGTGGATAGGAGGGCCCACAGGAATAAAATCCTGGCCTAAGCGGCTAAACCAAGCTGTCCCTAACCATGTGCTTGTGGCATGAAGGTGTCAAGTGAAAACTTGAGACTGAGCGGTTAAAGTCGTGGTCCAAAGCAAAAAGAGTGTGCTTAAGAGCTCTGGACACTTCTAATTGGGGACTCTAGCAAAGCTGAGTCACAATCTGAAAAGGTTCACCCAGTTATGTGTCTGTGGCATTTATGTATCCAGTGGTAATACTGGAAAACAAAATGCTTAGGGTCACGGCCAAGACTCATAAAGTAGCTGTGTTCAAGAATCAACATACTTAACTAGGAGAATCAATAACACTATCTGGATTCTGAGTTCCTATAGAAGCCAATCATTCTGAACTTCAAAGGATAAAGTGAGATGCAAAAACTGTTCAAAAGCAAAAAGCCAAAAGCCCCGCTCATCTAATTAATACTAATCTTCATAGATGTTTTTGGAATTCATTGTATATTCTCTTCTTTTTATCCTATTTGATTTTCAGTTGCTTGGGGACAAGCAACAATTTAATTTTGGTGTTGTGATGAGCGGATAATTTATACGCTTTTTGGCACTGTTTTTAGTATGTTTTTAGTATATTTTAATTAGTTTTTATTATATTTTTAATAGTTTTTATTTAAAATTCACTTTTCTGGACTTTACTATGAGTTTTTGTATTTTTCTATGATTTCAGGTATTTTCTGGCTGAAATTGAGGGACCTGAGCAAAAATCTGATTCAGAGGCTGAAATAGGACTGCAGATGCTGTTGGATTCTGACCTTCCTGCACTCAAAGTGGATTTTCTGGAGCTACAGAAGCCTAATTGGCGCGCTCTTAATTGCGTTGGAAAGTAGACATCCTGGGCTTTTTAGCAATATATAATAGTCCATACTTTTCCGGAGATTTGATGGCCCAAATAGGCATTCCAAGTCAGCTCAAGAATTCTAGCGTTTAACGCCAGAAGTGGCATAAAAACTGGAGTTAAACGCCCAAACTAGCACAAAAGCTGGCGTTTAACTCCAAGAAAAGTCTCTACACATGAAAGCTTCAATGCTCAGCCCAAGCACACACCAAGTGGGTCCCGGAAGTGGATTTTTACACTAAACACCCTAGCTTACTCATTTTCTGTAACCCTAGGTCACTAGTTTACTATAAAAACTACTTTTAGTGATTCATCTGGTACCTCATGACACTTTACACGTTTCATATTGTATTCTCTACGGCATGAGTCTCTAAACCCCATTGTTGGGGGGTGAGGAGCTCTGCTGTTCTTCATGAATTAATGCAATTACTACTATTTTCCATTCTATCACGCTTGCTTCTATTCTAAGATATTCATTCGCACTTCAACCTGATGAATGTGATGATCCGTGACACTCATCATCATTCTCACATATGAACGTGTGCCTGACAACCACCTCCGTTCTATCTTAGATTGAATGCATATCTCTTAGCCTCATGATTCAGATCAGAGTCTTTGTGGTATAAGCTAAAATTATTGGCGGCCATTCCTGAGATCCGGAACGTCTAAACCTTGTCTGTGGTATTCTGAGTAGGATCTGGGAAGGGATGACTGTGACGAGCTTCAAACTCGCGAGTGTTGGGCGTAGTGACAGACGCAAAAGGATCAATGGATCCTATTCCGACATGATCGAGAACCGACAGATGATTAGCCGTGCGGTGACAGCGCATTTGGAACGTTTTCACTGAGATGACGGGAAGTAGCCATTGACAACGGTGATGCCCAACATAAAGCTTGCCATGGAAGGAGCCTTGCGTGCATGAAGAAGAAGATAGTAGGAAAGTAGAGATTCAGAAGACAAAGCATCTCCAAAGCCTCAACATGTTCTTCATTACTGCATAACACGTATTTATTTCATGTTCTTTTACTTTTTACAATTAAATCTGAGAATTATTGATATCCTGACTAAGAGTTACAAGATAACCATAGCTTGCTTCAAGCCGACAATCTCCGTGGGATCGACCCTTACTCACGTAAGGTATTACTTGGACGACCCAGTGCACTTGCTGGTTAGTTGCGCGGAGTTGCAAAAGTGTGACTGTAATTTTGTGCACCAACTACAAACATGGTAATTGTGTAGAATTAATCCCAATTAGTCAATTCTAACATCGAGAATTAGTCAAAAGGGCATAATTGGTTCCAATCCACAAGTCCTAGCCAACTCTATTAATGGAAGGCTTAGAGTTAGTGGGAACCAAATTAATTAACAATTCTCATACAATGTGGAATGAACATCCACCACTCAAGTTCACCCAAACATCCAATTTCCCAACCAAGTGTATGAAAAACTAGGCAAAAACCCAACCAAGTATTTTATCAAACACTTGGTGGGCATGAAAATAAAGAATGGTAAAATAACAAGAAATAATAATCCTATAACTACCAAACAAGGAAAGTAAGAATAACAACTCAATTAAACACTAAAGGAACATAAAACATAAATTGGCATTAATTGAAATTAAAATTAACAAAGAGTACAAATACATAAAAGTAGCAAAATTGAGAAAATGACAAGATAAACTAAGAAAATTAAGACAATAGAACAAGGAAAGGTAGAAGAAACTAGATGAAAACAAGAATTAAAAAGAGAAATTGCAATGAAATTAAACTAAGGAACCCTATCTCTAGAGAGAAGGGGGAGCTTCTCTCTCTAGAAAATGACCTACATGATGCTAAACTAACCCTAATTGCTCCCCCCTTTCACATGGAAAGAGGCCCTCTTTGATATAGCACTTAATCAGCTTCAGAAAGTCCAAAACTAGGCTCTGGAGGCCTAGAAATCGCCCCTAGCGATTTGCAATAAATGAGTCACGCGCTGAGACTTGTGCGTATGCACAGATGTGTGCATACGCACACATGCTAATTTTCCTCCTGTGCGTGGGTACAGACCTGTGCATGGGCACAAGTGCTGATTTTGACCCTTGTGCGTGGGCACAGAACTTGTATATAGGCACAGGCTGAAATGCTTTTCTCCTTTGATTTCTTCATGTTTTCTCCAAATTCCATGCTTTTCTTCCACTCTGATCAAGCCATTCCAACCTATTACACCTGAAATCACTCATCAAAACCATCAAGACATCGAATGGGATAAAAGTGGGATAAAAGTGATTACATTAAGCACCAAATAGCATGTTTTCACAATTATGCTGAATTTAGGGAGAGAACACAAAAGTATGCTATTTTGATTAATAAATGTGGGTTTATATGATGAAATCTACTCAAATCAATCCAAAATTTATCATCAAATATGGATTCATTAATTTCTCCACACTTAAACAATGGCATGTTGATAAACCACTATTTTATGGTTTATCTTGTGCTAAATTGGGTGGTTTTTATCAATTCTTTGCTCACTTATTCATATAATTTGCATGATTTTACAGATCCTTCCTAATTCTGTGATATAGTTGAAAACATGTTTCCTAAGCCTTTAAACTGTCAATTTTAACTACCCTTTAGTACCATTCGATGTCGTGATCTGTGTGTTAAGTGTTTTCAGGCTTTACAGGGCAGGAATGGCTTAGAGGGTGGAAAGGACACATGCAAAAGTGGAAAGAACACAAGAAAATAAAGTTTTGAGAAGCTAGCAGCGATGCGTACGCGCGGGCGACGCATACGCATACTAGCGCAGAAGACAAGCGACGCGTATGCATGACTGACGTGCACGCATGACAAGGAATTTTGCCAAGCGACGCGTACGCGTGACATGCGCCACATGCAGAAATTGCAGAAAGCGCTGGGAGCGATTTCTGGGCTCCTTTTTGGCCCAATTCCAAGCCCGAGAGTGGGAGAATCATTCATTCATGGATTCATACAACATTCATTCACATAATTTTAGTTTTTAGATGTAGATTTCTAGAGAGAGAGAGGCTCTCTCCTCTCTCTAGGTTTTAGGATTCTTAGGTTTAGCTATTTTCAATTTTAGATTTCTACTTTACTTTAATTTAGTTTTTCTTCTACTCTTATTTAGTCTAGCACTTTAGTTTACTTATTTCTCTTGTTGATTTGTTTATTTTCCCAATTTAGTTTATGAACTCCATGTTAAATTTGATTTTCTATTTAATGCAATTTGAGGTATTTTATATTTATGATTGCTTTCTTCAATTTATGTTATTGATGCTTTCAATTGGTTGTTTGGATTTTATTATCTCTTGTTGCTTTCCTATGCTTTTATGTTGTGCCTTCCAAGTGTTTGATAAAATGCTTGGGAGAGTTTTAAGTTATATTTTTATATTCTTGGCTTTGGTTGAGTAATTGGAGTCTCTTGAGTTATCAAACTCCTTTGTTGATTAATAATTGAATGTTGCTAGTTGATTTGAATCCCTCTAATGCTAGTCTTTCCTTAGGAGTTGACTAGGATTTGAGGAATCAAATTGATTCATCCACTTGACTTTGCTTCATAGTTAGAGGTTAACTAAGTGGGAGCAATGGACAATTGATGTCATAATTGATAAGGATAGCTATGATAGGACTTCTAATTCTCATACCTTGCCAAGAGCTTTCTTAATTATTAGTTTATTTTCTTATCATTTATATTCCTTGTTCAACCTTTCAAAATCCCAAAAAGATACAATCTCATAACCAATTATAAGTAACACACCTCCCTGCAATTCCTTGAGAGACGACCGGAGGTTTAAGTACTACGGTTATTTTTATTGGGTTTGCTTCAGTGACAACCAAATTTTTGTATGAAAGGATTCTTGTTGGTTTAAAAACTATACTAGCAATGAGAATCTATTGTGAATTCTTTACTAGCAAAAATTCGTTCAACACATGTCCTCATGCTAATCACAATCAAAGGAGAATGATCAAAGGGTAAGCAATTTATTCAAATGCAACTACTTATATGCATGGAACTATGCTAAATGCCAACTACCTATATCTATAATATGGTTCCTACGGCGTTTGGCAAAAACAAACAATAGAATCTCAATCAATCCAAAGTAAAAACTTAGGGCTAAAACAAGGGATTAGTGCAATATGATCCATATATATATATATATATATATATATATATATATATGCAAGCTAAGATATATACAAGCAAACTAAGCAAAATGCAATATAATGAAATATCAACAAATATTCACAAGAAAGCATAACAACTAAAAACTAAAGAATAATGCAAAGTGTTGAGAAAGAGAAAGTTACGCCCCAAAAATTGCGGATCCTCCCCCACACTTAAACATTGCACGGTCCTCTGTGCATGCACACAATCCGGGGGATGAAGAAATATGAGGCTCCACCTTCAGCTGGTAGGCACCGGAGCTCAGGTTGCTGTAGAAAACCAATAAACAAGAATTGAGGAGAAAGTCATAGCCATGTGGTATGATAAAAGACAATGTGCATATTCTAAGTGTGCACGGTTTAGAACATAACACATTGGCCGGGTAAAAATAGAAACCACATAAGCACAAAATATAGCATGTGTTCCTCAATTAAGTAGCCAAGGTTGCAAGTAAACATTAAGCAAAACTTAAGGCACATGCAACCCTAGGTAACTGATGGGTGAAAATTAGATTTCCACACAAACTCACCGGCAAGTGTACCGGGTCACATCAAGTAGTAATAACTCACAAGAGTGAGGTCGATCCCACAAGATTGATGGATCAAGCAACTTTAGTGAGTGATTAGTTTAGTCAAGCTAACATTGGTGAATTGGATGAAATTGAAGCAACAGAATGTAAATTGCAGAAAATAGAAAGTGCAGAATGTAAATGGCAGTGAAGCTTAAATGACAAGGGAAGTAAATCGCAGCAGATCTAACTTGCAAGAAATAAATTGACAGAATCTTAAAGAATAAGAAATGTAGATTGCAGCAAACGTAAAGGGGGCTGGGTGCTAGAAAGTAAAGAAAGCAGTAAATCATGACTTAGAGCAATTGCAGAAAATTTAAACTTGAAGGAAAAGTAAATCAAGCTCAGTGTGAATGGAAAAGTGAAATTGCAGAAGAACAGAATTGCAGATTTGCAAGAAAAGTAAATTTGGATCTCAACAATTTCAAATGTAAAGTTGTAGAAAGTAAATTTGCAGGAAAGAAAAGTGTAGCAGAGAATTGCAGAAATTGAAAATTTGCATAAGCCAAATTGAATTCAATTATAACAGAAATGTAAAATTGCAGAAAAGGAAAAGGAAGCTAAGCTCTCTACCAGAGCCTTCTACCCTACTCCTAATGCTTTCTAGCAGAGCCTGCTGATAAACCCATATTTTATGATATATTTTGTGCCTAATTTAAGTGATTTATTCAATCCTTCACTCACTTATTCATGTTAATTGCATGGTTTTATTTTCCCTTCCTTATTATGTGATATATGTGAAAAACATGTTTCCTATGCTTTAAGATTAATTATTTTAATTACCCTTTATTACCATTCGATACCGTGATTTATGTGTTGAGTAGTTTCAGATCTTCTAAGGCAGGAATGACTTAAAGGATGGAAAGGAAACATACAAAAATGGAAGGAAAGCACAAAATGGAGTTTTTGAAGAAACTGGTAGCGACGCGAACGCGTGGGCGACGCGGCCGCATGCCTAGCGCAAAAAGACAGCGACGCGAACGCGTGACTAACGCGATCGCGCGCCACGAGCAAAACGCAGATGATGCGGACGCATGACCGAAGCGGACGCGTGATAAGGAAAACTCCAGATGACACGACCGCGTGATAGAGGCCACACACCGGAAATTACAGAAAACGCTCTCAGCGATTTCTGAAGCCCTTTTTGGCCCAAATCCAAGTCCAGAAGGCACAGATCAGAGGTTATGAAGTGGGGGAATGCATCCATTCAAGGGGGAGTCTCCAATTATTCACTTTTCATGATTTAGATGTAGTTTTTAGAGAGAGGTTCTCTCCTCTCTCTCTTAGGATTAGGATTTAGGATTTTTCTTGCTTTCATGATTGTCCCTTGTCATCAGGTTCAACATTCCTTTTAATTATTTGTTTTCTCAATTTAATTTATGAACTTTCCTATGTTACAGATAATTCTCTTAATTAATGTTATTTGAAATATTTCAGTTTATTATTGCTCTCTTTTATTTATGTTACTGTTGCTTCCAAATCTGAAGACATTTTTATTCCAGTAGATTTACTTTTCCCCTTTTGGTCTTGGTTAAGAAATCAGAAACTCAGGAGTTATCAAACTCAACGTGATTGATAATTGTTATCTTTGCTAATTGAATTGAACATCAATAATTCCAGTCCTTTCTTAGGAATTGACTAGGACCTGAAGATCAGACTAATTAATCCACTTGATCTTCCTTTGCTTTAGTAAAGGCTAACTAAGTGGGGTTAAGATTCAATTCTCATCTCCATTGATAAGGATAACTAGGATAGGACTTCCAATTTCTCATACCTTGCCAAGAGTTTATTTTACAGTCATTTACTTATTTTAATTGCAATTTAAATTACTTGCTCCCTACTTTCAAAACCCCAATTTACAATCTTCATAACCAATAATAAGAACATACTTCCCTGCAGTTCCTTGAGAAGACGACCCGATGTTTAAATACTTCGGTTATCAATTTATTTAGGGGTTTGTTACTTGTGACAACCAAAACGTTTGTAAGAAAGGTTGATTGCTTGGTTTAGTAACTATACTTGCAACGAGTGTTTACTATAACTTCTAAACCATCAATCTTCAGTTCTTCAAAATGGCACCATTGCCGGGGAGCTGCAAACGTGTGCCTTATTATTGGTTATTGTAAATATTTTATTTTGCCTGTTTATCTATTTTTATTTTTGCTTTTTAATTTTTATTAGATACTATGCATTCTCACCCCTCTCGCTTTGAGTTTGGTTTTAATATTGTTGAAAGGAGTGAAAGTTATAACAGGAATATGCATCAAGGTCAGAGAGATCAAAGATGGATGGAGCCAAGAGGATTTGATCAACCCTTTAGGCAACAACACCCTCCAAGATATCATGGACAAAGACCATTCTACAATGCATACCAAGCTGATAGATATGGTGGATAACCTTGTAACTACCAACAAGCCCCACCCTTTGCCTATAGACCACCCTCTCAACGTAGCTTTGAACCGCCACACTCACAAGCGCCTTTTCACCATTCACTACCATATGATCCTTATTTACCCCAATCCCAATCTGATTACTCCCAAACACCACCACTTCCCTATGTACCATGTCCAAATCCATCACCTCCAGAATCACAAGTTCGCCTCAAGAAAACAGTAGATCAACTTCAAATAACCCTTCATCAACTGGAGCAAGCAATAAGTCAATTATCTTCTAGACGTTCGAACATTCAAAAACCTTTCACAACCCCATGTGGACAATCTAATGAAGAGCGTAGCATGAAGGAGATACTAGAAACTCCAGTGGACAGAACAGAGCATGACTTCATACTGGAACAAGTAGAGGAAGCAGTCATTATAGAAGAAGAAGAGTTGGTTGAAGACTTAGGAGACGCTGAACTTCCATGGGAATCCAGAATTGTGGAGAATTCTGTCAAGGATGTTACAATTGATGCTAAGGAGGATAGTGCACAACCCCCAAGGCAAGTCTTTTATGAAGAACTAGACGGAATAATCCAAGAAGCAAGTTTCCTTGATGATGATAGTCACAAGTCAAGTTCTCCTAGTAATGAACTTGCATCCGCAAGTGAATTCTCTGAGATTGAAGAACCTTATCCAAGTGAATACGAAGAAGATGCGGAGGTAGATTTCTCTCAACCTCCAGCTTATGACTTGAGTGATGTGGAAGACTTTGAAGACTTTGATCAGGACACAGATGCATGCGAAGAAGTTTGCAAAGAAGTGGAGGAATTCACAGAAGATCACAAGGGAGTAGAGCTTACAGAACCACTGGAAACACCTACCCCAAGGCCATTACCACCTAATACAAGCTTCAAGTGGGTACAATCCTTAACCTTTATCTTTACTTTTCCACTTGAATATGGTTTGCTTGAAATAGATGGCCAGCTTAGAGCTCTCTGCGGCTTTAAGAGTAAGAGGGAAATAGCTCGCACTCAGAGCTGGTGCACAAGGTTTAATAAGGTTCCACGCTCCAACTCGAAGTGCACGGATTGGCATCATGTTCAATTGAATGGATCTCGAAAAATGTTTGGTTATCTTGGTGAGAATCTAATCTCTAAACCGCCCAGATGGAAAAATATAGATCAAGACGCAGGCGAATTTAAAAGCAAAGTTTGGGATCCTGGAATCTATTCTGACATTTGTCACCCCGGGAGCCTGAGAATCTGTTTGAAGCTGCTCAGAAGCTTTACATGCCTAGTTTGGGACCCCGGAGGCTGTTGGCATTCCAAACATTGGTGGAAATTTCTGGATGAATTTAAGCATAAGCCACCATAACAGGAAGCTCATCCAATATCCAACTTAAGGACTTTAAATAAAAGTGCTAGGTGGGAGACAACCCACCATGGTATGGTCGTTTCTTTTTCAGTTTTATTTCGTGTTATTTATTCTTTTTCAATTGAACCTGAATATTATTCATTAGCATTGCATACTGCATAATTGCATAATTGCATATAAAAAAAAAAGAGGGCGTGTGACGCGACCGCATTACTCATGCGATCGGCGTAAAGATCCAATGCCCAAAAAGTTGGGCTGGAATCGTGCGGCTGTTGTGCGTTTCGCACAAAACGACCCACGCGGTCGCGTCCCTGACGCGATCGCGTCACTTGCACAACACCCATCCCACGCGATAGCGTGAGCGACGTGTTCGCGTCGCGCGGATATCATGACACCCCAGTGGAGACAGAGAGTTGCACTGAAACGACGCTGGAATTGTGCGTTTAGCACAATTTACAGCGACGCGATCGCATGCCTCACGCGATCGCGTCATTCATCCTTTTACCCATTCCATGCGATCGCACCACCCACGCGATCGCGTCAACCCCCATTCCACCCCAGCCACGCGACCCCGTGCCGCACGCGACCGCGTGGATTCAAATTCATTAACCACCCCAGTCACGCAAAACCCTACCCTGTCGCGCCCCTCAACCCCTTTCTTCTCTATCTTCTCTGCAACCCCCCTCTCCACCGCTCGCCACCCACAACAGCCACCACCGGCCGCACCACCGTCGACCACCCAGCCGCGACGCCACCCCCTTCTTCCTTCCCTCTCTTTCTTCTTCTTCTCTTCTCTTCTTCCCTCCACCACCGCTGCTCCCTCCGCCGCACAACCACCGCCACCGCTCCATCACAGCCGCGCCTTCCACCACCACCTACACCCCCTCCCATCCTTCCCCCTTAACCCCTACCCCTCCCATTACCCCTATCCGAACCCCCTACCACTGGACAGCCACCACCGCCATGCCAACCGCCTGCACCGCCGCGTCAGTCACCACCACCACCCCCTGCCATCTCTCTGCCCTACTTTCATTCATACGCCTACCAGGTTCCGCCAAATGCCGCTCTTTAAATTCGTAGTTAATTGCATATTTATTTTTTCCGTTTACGTTCAACATTAGGCTAGTTAGATATGCATGCTTGTAGTGGATTCTAGGTTGTTAGGTAGACTAGGATGTGGTCAGTGGATTTAGGCCTGATAAATTGCACTGTTCATGCTTCTTGTTTTCTTAATTTCGCAATTCTTATGTTGTTACTGTTCATATGCTGTTCTTTACTGTTGCATACTGCTTTTTACACTGCTTTTTCATGTTCATATTCCGTATCTGTATTTGAAGCTCTATTTTAATTCATATGAACTGTTCTGCTTGCGGTTTATTTCCCAGAAACTTCCAATTTTAGCCGGAGTGCTGCCCAAATTTCTGTAAACTGTTCTGATTTTCCTTCATATTTTGGTTTTGGCAATTTGCATTCTGCTTTACTCAGCTTTTACCAAACCAATTCATGAATCCAAGGGTAGGCTTTCTTATTCTTTTCGATTTCCTGGTTAATTAATTGCATTTTTGATGATTCAATTCCAGTTTTGCTATTTCTTTATCTATATGAAGCATCATCAACTTGATTTCCTTGTTTGCATATGAGTTGACTGTTGCTTATAATTGTGAATTCTTGTTACTTAGAAACTGTTCATCATGCCACTTACTCTAACCTCTTTTTCAATCCTAACCAACCTAATTTCCCATACATCTCTTCTTGGTTTTTGGTGCACGAAATTGTGATTCACACTTTTCACAACTAACCAGCAAGTGCACTGGGTCGTCCAAGTAATACCGTATGTGAGTAAGGGTCGATCCCACGGAGATTGTTGGCTTGAAGCAATCTATGGTTATCTTGTAAATCTTAGTCAGGAAATCAATTATGATTATCAGTTTGAATTGCGAAAAATAAAAGAGCATGAAATAAATACTTGTTATGCAGTAATGGAGAATATGTTGGAGTTTTAGAGATGCTTTGTCTTCTGAATCTCTGCTTTCCCCCTATCTTCTTCTTCACGCACGCAAGGTTCCTCCTATGGCAAGCTGTGTGTTGGTGGATCACCGTTGTCAATGGCTACCATCCGTCCTCTCAGTGAAAATGGTCCAGGTGCACTGTCACCGCACGACTAATCATCTGTCGGTTCTCGCTCCTGCTGGAATAGGATCCATTGATCCTTTTGTGTCTGTCACTACGCCCAACCCTTGTGAGTTTGAAGCTCGTCACAGTCATTCAATCCCTGAATCCTACTCGGAATACCACAGACAAAGTTTAGACTTTCTGGATTCTCAAGAATGCTGCCAATGGATTCTAGCTTATACCACGAAGATTCTGATTAAGGAATCCAAGAGATATTCATTCAATCGAAGGTAGAACGGGAGTGGTTGTCAGGCACGCGTTCATAGATTGAGAATGGTGATGAGTGTCATGGATCATCACATTCATCATATTGAAGTGCGAATGAACATCTTAGATAGAAATAAGCGTGTTTGAATAGAAAATAGAAATAATTGCATTAATTCATCGAGACACAGCAGAGCTCCTCACCCCCAACAATGGAGTTTAGAGACTCATTCCGTCAAAGAGTACAAAGTTCAGATCTAAAAAATGTCATGAGGTACAAAATAATCCTCTAAAAGTTGTTTAATTAGTAAGCTAGTAATCTAGGTTTGCAGAGAATGAGTAAACTATGATAGATAGTGCAGAAATCCACTTCTGGGGCCCACTTGGTGTGTGCTGGGGCTGAGACTTAAGCTTTACACGTGCTTAGGCTATTTCTGGAGTTAAACGCCAGGTTTTAACCTGTTTTGGGCGTTTAACTCCAACTTGTAACCTGTTTCTGGCGTTTAACGCCAGACTGCAACATGGAACTGGCGTTGAACGCCAGTTTACGTCATCTATCCTTGAGCAAAGTATAGACTATTATATATTGCTGGAAAGCCCTGGATGTCTACTTTCCAACGCAATTAGGAGCGCGCCAATTGGACTTCTGTAGCTCCAGAAAATCCATTCCGAGTACAGAGAGGTCAGAATCCAACAGCATCAGCAGTCCTTTTTCAGCCTGAATCAGATTTTTGCTCAGCTCCCTCAATTTCAGCCAGAAAATACCTGAAATTATAGAAAAACACACAAACTCATAGTAAAGTCCAGAAATATGAATTTTGCCTAGAAACTAATGAAAATATACCAAAAACTAACTAAAATATACTAAAAACTACATGAAATTAACCCCAAAAAGCGTATAAAATATCCGCTCATCACAACACCAAACTTAAACTGTTCCTTGTCCCCAAGTAACTAGAAAAATCAAATAGAATACAAATAAGTCAAGAAGCAATAATATCTCAGAGTTTTTTGAGTGAAGCTCAGATTCTAATTAGATGAGCGGGACTAGTAGCTTTTTGCTTCCGAACAGTTTTGGCATCTCACTTTATCCATTGAAGCTCAGAATGATTGGCATCCATAGGAACTTAGAATTCAGATAGTGTTATTGATTCTCCTAGTTCAGTATGTTGATTCTTGAACACAGCTACTTTATGAGTCTTGGTCGTGGCCCTAAGCACTTTGTTTTCCAGTATTACCACCGGATACATAAATGCCACAGACACATAATTGGGTGAACCTTTTCAGATTGTGACTCAGCTTTGCTAAAGTCCCCAGTTAGAGGTGTCCAAGCACACTCTTCTTTTTGCTTTGGACCTTGACTTTAACTGCTCAGTCTCAAGTTTTCATTTGACACCTTCACGCCACAAGCACATGGTTAGGGACAGCTTGGTTTAGCCGCTTAGGCCAGGATTTGATTCCTTTAGGCCCTCCTATCCACTGATGCTCAAAGCCTTGGATCCTTTTTATTACCCTTGCCTTTTGGTTTTAAGGGCTATTGGCTTTTTCTACTTGCTTTTTCTTTTTCTTTTTCTTTTATTTTTGCCACTTCTTTTTTTTTTTCTACAAGCTTTTGTATTCACTGCTTTTTCTTGCTTCAAGAATCATTTTTTTATGATTTTTCAGATTATCAAATAACATTTCTCCTTTTTCATCATTCTTTCAAGAGCCAACATATTTAACATTCATAAACATCAAATTCAGAAGACATATGCACTGTTCAAGCATTCATTCAGAAGACAAAAAGCATTGCCACCACATGTAAATAATTAGAATTTTTCTTATTAAAAACTCGAAAAATATTGCCTCCTTATTCTAAAGAAAATCTGCTATTTTATTCATGTTTAATGATGATGAGAAAAATAAATTATAGCTTAATTGGAGATAAAATCAAAATATAGATACTAATTACTACTACTCATATATAACTTCTAAGGTAAAACTCAAAATAGAACAATTATCACAGAGTTAAGACTAAGATTAGAACTCAACAACCTTGAATTTGGGAGGTGGATGCCTCTTTAGTCTGTGGAGTGCTTGGCCATTCAAGAGATAGTTTCTGACGCTTTAATTCCTTCAGTTCACGCCCTTGCTCTTCTTGTTCTCTAAGCAATTTGCAGAGCATGCTGTTTTGATTTTGCTGTTCTTCCTTCAGTTGATCCACAGCTTCTTGCAACTTGGTGACAAATGCTTCTAGGCGCTCCCAATATTCAATTTGAGAGATTTCCGGGAGGAACTCTTCTACTTTTCTCTTGATGGGGTCGTCCTGCACTTGTTGTCCTTCCATAGACTTTTTGGTGATTGGTTGCTCAACTGAGATATACTTATCTACTCCCATCTTTATCCCAACATCTTTACATAACAGAGAAACTAAGCTTGGATAGGCCAATTTGGCATCTTTGGAGTTCTTGTTTGCAATTTTGTAAAGCTCACAAGCAATCAACTGATGAACTTTCACTTCTTTTTCCAGCATAATGTAATGAATCATCACTGCTCTTCTGATGGTGACTTCAGAGCGGTTTCTAGTGGGCAGTATAAAGTGCCCAATGAAGTCCAGCTAGCCTCTGGCAACTGGTTTGAGATCTCCTCTTTTGAGTTAGTTTGGGGCACCCTTTGTGTTGGTTGTCCATTTAGCTCCAGGGAGGCATATGTCCTCTAGGATTTTGTCCAAGCTCAGGTTTGATCTCAGCATTCTCCTATTGAAGGAATCTGGGTCATCTTGCAGTTGAGGTAGCTTGAAGATCTCCCTTATTTTGTCAGGGTAAGTGTGAACAATCTTCCCTCTGACCAGAGTTCTATAGTCATAGAATGCGGTTCTAGCTATTCTCTGCCTGTCCATCTGCCATAGATTAGCGTAGAATTCCTGAACCATGTTTCTTCCCACCTTTGTTTCAGGATTAGCTAGGACTTCCCAGCTCCTGTATCGGATTTGCTCTTGGATCTCCGGATATTCATCTTCTTTCAGATCGAATTTAACTTCCAGGATCACTGACCTTAGACTCATTATTTTGTATAAATGGTCTGAATGTTCTTTGGTTATGAACTTCCCTTGATTCCAAAGTGGTTTTGGAATATTCTCTTTCTTGCCTCTGGAGTCGGTTTGTTTTCCCTTAGGAGCCATGATCTCAGTGGGTATTGGTTTAGTGATCACGGATAAACACACCAAACTTAGAGGTTTGCTTGTCCTCAAGCAAAAGAAAGGAAAGGAAAGGGAAAGAGGGAGAGCCAAGCGCAACTTGTGGAGGAGAGGGGGAGAGGCCGAACCAATATTTAAAGGGAAGGGGGGTGGGTTTCGAAAATTATTTGAAAAAGATATGATAGAAAAAGTGATTTGGAAAAGATAAGTATGATAGCAAAAGATGTGATTTAAAATTGAAAAGATATGAAAGATATTTGAAAAAGATAAATCTGGATTTTGAAAAAGATGATGTGAAGTTTTGAAAAGATATTGATGAGTTGAAAAGAGTTTAGAAGGAAAAGAGATACTATTTGTTTTGAAAAGGATTTGAAAATAATTTGAAGAGGATTAAGAAAAAGGGTTTATGAATTAAGATACATTTGATATCTTTTGAAAAAGGATTTGAAAAATTAGGATTTGTAACATGTTTGTACAAGAAATCATGAATTGAAACATAAAAAATGGAAAAAAATTTGAATTGAAAACGAAATTGCCTACTCCCCACAATCCTGGCGTTAAACGCCCAACTGCTGCATGTTTTGGGCGTTTAACGCCCAGTTGGTGCTTGTTTAGGGCATTTAACGCCCAGCTGTTGCTTCTAGCTGGCGTTAAACGCCAGAAACCCCTTTGTCACTGGGCGTGTTTCTGAACGCCCAGGATGCTGTAAATCTGGCGTTAAACACCCAAAAGCTGCTTCTTTCTGGCGTTTAACGCCCAGATGGCTATCTTTACTAGTGTTAAACGCCCAGTAGATGCTCCTTTTGGGCGTTTAACGCCCAATTGTGCCTCTTACTGGCGTTTTCTTGCTAGTGAGCTCCTTTTTCCTATTTTGTGCTCTAAATTCTTCTGTAACCCTGTGGACTTATGCAATTGATTCTTTACCTTGTTAATATTAAGCTCATATATTTTAAAAATAAATAATATGAAGAATAAAATATAATAAAATAACAGAAAAAGTTTTGCTAATGGCTGGGTTGCCTCCCAGCAAGCGCTTCTTTATTGTCTTTAGCTGGACCTTGCTGAGCTTTTAATCTAGCCTCAGCCTTGAGCACTCTTGCTCAACATTGCCTTCAAGATAGTGCTTGATTCTCTGTCTATTAACAATGAACTTCTTATTAGAATCAATGTCTTGAAGCTCCACATAACCATATGGTGATACATTTGTAATCACATATGGTCCCCTCTACTGGGATTTCAGTTTCCCGGGGAATAGCGTGAGCCTATAGTTAAACAACAGAACCTTTTGTCCTGGTTCAAAGACTCTAGATGACAGCTTTCTGTCATGCCACCTTTTTTATTTCTCTTTATAAAGCTTGGCATTTTCAAAAGCAGTGAATCTGAATTCCTCTAGCTCATTCAGCTTGAGCAGTCTTTTTTCTCCTGCTAATTTGGCATCAAAGTTTAGGAATCTGGTTGCCCAGTAGGCCTTATGTTCCAGTTCCACAGGCAGATGACAGGCCTTACCATACACAAGCTTGTATGGAGAGGTCCCTATAGGAGTCTTGAATGCTGTTCTATAAGCCCACAGAGCATCATCCAAGTTTCTTGCCCAATCCTTTCTACAGGTACTCACAGTCCGTTCCAGGATTCGTTTTAGTTCTCTGTTTGAAACTTCAGCTTGCCCATTTGTCTGTGGATGATATGGAGTCGCCACCTTGTGGCGAATCCCATACCGGACCATCGTAGAGTAAAGTTTTTTGTTGCAGAAGTGAGTGCCCCCATCACTGATTAGTACTCTAGGGACACCAAACCTGCTGAAGATATGTTTTTGGAGGAACTTCAGCACTGTTTTAGTATCATTGGTGGGTGTGGCAACAGCCTCTACCCATTTTGATACATAGTCGACTGCCACCAGAATATAAGTGTTTGAGTATGATGGTGGGAAAGGTCCCATGAAGTCAATTCCCCATACATCAAACAACTCAATCTCCAAGATTCCTTGTTGAGGCATGGCGTAACCATGAGGCAGATTACCAGCTCTTTGGCAACTGTCACAGTTACGTACAAACTCTCGGGAATCCCTATAGAGTGTAGGCCAGTAGAAGCCACATTGGAGGACCTTGGTGGCTGTTCGCTCACCTCCGAAATGGCCTCCATATTGTGATCCATGGCAATGCTATAAGATCCTCTGTGCTTCTTCTCTAGGCACACACCTACGGATTATTCCGTCTGCACATCTCTTAAAGAGATAGGGTTCATCCCACAAGTAGTACTTTGCATCATTAATTAATTTTTTCTTTTGTTGCCTGCTGTACTCCTTGGGTATGAACCTTGCAGCTTTATGGTTTGCAATGTCTGCAAACCATGGTGTTTCCTGAATGGCAAACAAATGCTCATCTGGAAAGGTTTCAGAGATCTCAATAGAGGGGGGAAACTCCCCTTCTGCTGGTTCTATCCGGGACAGATGATCAGCTACTTGGTTCTCCGTCCCTTTTCTGTCTCTTATTTCTATATCAAACTCTTGCAGAAGCAACACCCATCTTATGAGCCTGGGTTTTGAATCCTGCTTTGTGAGTAGATATTTAAGAGCAGCATGGTCAGTGTACACGATCACTTTTGATCCTACTAAGTATGATCTAAACTTGTCAATGGCATAAACCACTGCAAGCAATTCTTTTTCTGTGGTTGTGTAATTTTTTTGGGCATCATTTAAAACACGGCTAGCATAATAAATGACATGTAGAAGCTTGTCATTCCTCTTCCCCAATACTGCACCAATGGCATGGTCACTGGCATCACACATGAGTTCAAATGGTAAAGTCCAATCTAGTGCAGAAATAACTGGTGCTGTGACCAGCTTAGCTTTCAGAGTCTCAAACACCTGTAGACACTCTGTGTCAAACACGAATGACGTGTCAACAGCTAGCAGATTGCTCAGGAGTTTTGCAATTTTTGAAAAATCCTTTATAAACCTCCTGTAGCATCCTGCATGCCCCAGAAAGCTTTTGATTGCCTTAACATTAGCAGGTGGTGGTAATTTTTCAATTACTTCCACTTTAGCTTGATCCACCTCTATTCCCTTGTTTGAAATTTTATGCCCAAGGACAATTCCTTCAGTCACCATAAAGTGACATTTTTCCCAGTTTAAAACTAGGTTGGTCTCTTGGCATCTTTTCAGAACAAGTGTTAAATGGCCAAGACAGGAGCTGAATGAGTCTCCAAATACTGAAAAGTCATCCATGAAGACTTCCATAAACTTCTCTACCATATCAGAGAAGATAGAGAGCATGCACCTCTGAAAGGTTGCAGGTGCATTACACAGACCAAAAGGCATTCTTCTGTAAGCAAATACTCCAGAAGGACATGTGAATGCTATTTTCTCTTGGTCCTAAGGATCTACTATAATTTGGTTGTAACCTGAATAGCCATCCAAAAAGCAGTAATATTCATGACCTGCTAGTCTCTCTAGCATCTGGTAAAGGAAAATGATCCTTTCTGGTGGCTGTATTGAGCCTTCTGTAGTCAATACACATGCGCCACCCTGTAACTGTTCTTGTAGGAACCAGTTCATTTTTTTCATTATGAACCACTGTCATGCCTCCCTTCTTGGGAACAATTTGAACAGGGCTCACCCAGGGGCTATCATAAATAGGATAAATAATCCCAGCCTCCAGTAATTTGGTGACCTCTTTCTGCACCACTTCCTTCATGGCTGGATTTAGCCGCTGATACGCACAAAACTTGTCTCTCAACAAATTTTCTTCGGCAAGTGTACCGAATTTGTCGTCAAGTAAAAACTCACAATAAAGTGAGGTCGAATCCCACAGAGATTGATTGATCAAGCAACTTTAATTAGAGGGATGTTCTAGTTGAGCGAACCAGAATTTGATTTGAGATTTGCAGAAAATTAAATGGCGGGAAAGTAAATAGCAGAAATGGTAAATGCTAGAAATAAAGAGCTAAATGTAAATGGCAGAAAGTAAATTGCAGAATCTTAAACGGAAATGGGGTAATTGCTCATAAAAGTAAATGGCAGAAATTAAAGAGAATGGGTAAGATCAGAAATGGGAGTTCATTGGGCTCAGGAGATGTTGCATTCTCCGGATCAAGTTCATTTTCATCTCTTCCTCAATCAATGCATTCATTGATCTCTTTGGCAATCTTAAGTGATCGAATTCCAATTTCTTGGTAATTCAATCTCTCAAATCTTGATCAATAGCCAATTCCTTGGTCAATTGCTCATGAGAAGAGATGAAGTATGGTCACTGATTATACCACATGCATTTCCCAAATCAGGTGTTGGTGAGATTACAGTCACATATCCATCCATACCCAGTTTGGTCCAGCATGAGAAAGCATTTCTAGCATGATCTCTTCATTCCTCTTTCAAGGTTCAGAAGAGATCCAAGTATGAATATCTTCTTTTCCAAGATAACTATCCAATTGGATGAAGATCGAAAGCTTTCAAGTAAAATCAAGAGAAAAGATAGAAGAATGAGAATGAAAACTAATATTGATCCATCAAATTACAACAGAGCTCCCTAACCCAATGAAAGGGGTTTAGTTGTTCATAGCTCTGGAAGATGAAAACAAAGATGGAGAATACATGATGAAAGTAAAACTAGAAGTGCAGAGAAAGTAAAATACAGAGAGTAGTTCTATGCCAAAGGCCCCCTAAAGTTTCCAACTCCTCAAACTAATTCAAAGCTACTCCTATATATACTACTCTTCTGATCTTCTAGTTGGCTCTTCAAGTCTTGGGTATGGGCCTCTGGATCTTGAGTTTGAAGCAGTTATCCTTTTCCTTGGGCTTAGCTTTGCTTGCAGAGAGAAAAGGTGAAATGGGCAGAGACTTTGGCTTAGGACGTTAGTGGTGTCAACGTTAAGTGAAAGTGTGGGTTCGAGAACGTTAGTGACAATCATCTTTTTCACTAACGTTCCTAACCAAAATTTTCTCACGTTGACTTCAACGTTAGTGGCACTAACGTGACCACTAACATTGCCTCTTGGTCCTTCGTACACGTTATTGGGACTTACCTTTCCCAATAACGTGGATAGTCCTCCCTTGTCCCTACGTTAGCGTCCACGTTAACTCGATTAACGTGGCTTCTAACGTAGTAATGCCAATCCTTCGAGAATGTTAGTGACACTTACCTTTGTCACTAATGTTCCAATGTGCCCCTATTTCCCACGTTAGAGTCCACGTTAACTAAGTTAACGTGGCTTCTAACGTAGTCATGCTAGCCATCTCCAACGTTAGTGACAAAGGTGAGTGTCACTAACGTTGGCTCATCATCTCTTTATCCACGTTAGCTTCCACGTTAACTTAACGTGGGAGTTAACGTTGCTCATGGTGGCTCTTGGTGGTTCACCCCAACGTTAGTGACAAAGGTAAGTGTCACTAACGTTGGCTATCAATTGCTCTCTCCACGTTAACTAAGTTAACGTGGGAGTTAACGTGGCTTATGGAGGCTTGGCCAACGTTAGTGACAAAGGTGAATGTCACTAACATTGGCTTCTCTTTTGCTTCTTAACGTTAGAGTCCACGTTAACTAAGTTAACGTGGCTCTTAACGTGGCCACTTATGAGCTTGGTCCAACGTTAGTGACAAAGGTAAGTGTCACTAACGTTGGCTCCATTTTCTTTCTTCCACGTTAGAGTTCACGTTAACTTAGTTAACGTGACTCTTAACGTGGGTTATGATGGCTTCGAGGGCGTTATTAGCGATTACTTTTCTCATTAACGTTGCAAGATAGCTCCCATTCCACGTTAGTGGTCATGTTAGTTAGACTAACGTGGCTGCTAACGTGGTTCTTCCTTGCTTCCTTTGTCCTAAAATCAAACAATAAAGTGCATCAAAGTTCTAATCCAAATCATGAGACATGCATCCTCTAATTTGTCATATAATTCATGCAAAATTCTCATGAAATCATGTAAAGTGCACAATGTATGCTTGAATCAAGATGTAAGTGAATATCTACCCAAAACTAGCTTATTTTCTAAGAAAATGCATGAAACTACCTTAAAAATAGTAAAGAAAAGGTCAGTGAAACTGGCCAAAATGCCCTGGCATCAGCCGCCTCTGTGGTTGAACCACTGGCTTAGCATCATCCTCCAATAGGATTTTGTGCATGCATCTAGCTGGGCTTATGCCCTTAAGGTCACTTATGGACCACCCAAGAGCTGTTTTGTGTGTCCTTAGCACTTGAATTAGTGCTTCCTCTTCTAGTGGATTTAAAGCAGAGCTTATGATCACTGAAAAAGTGTCACCTTCTCCCATAAATGCATATTTCAGGGATGGTGGTAATGGCTTGAGTTCGGGTTTAGGAGGTTTCTCCTCTTCCTGAGGAAGTCTCAGAGGCTCTTTCAATTCCTCTGAACTCTCCAAATCAGGCTGAACATCTTTAAAGATGTCTTCCTGCTCTGATTCGAGACTCTCAGCCATGTTGACCTCCTCTACCAAAGAGTCAATGAGATCAACTTTCATGCAGTCTTTTGGTATGTCTGGATGCTGCATGGCTTTGACAGCATTCAACTTAAACTCATCCTCATTGACTCTCAGGGTTACTTCCCCCTTTTGGACATCAATGAGAGTTAATCCAGTTGCTAGGAAAGGTCTTCCTAGAATGAGAGTAGCACTTTTGTGCTCCTCTATTTCCAGCACTACAAAGTCAGTGGGAAAAACGAATGGCCCAACCCTGACAATCATGTCCTCAATCATGCCTGATGGGTATTTAATGGAGCCATCAGCAAGTTGGAGACATATCCGGGTTGGTTTAACTTCTTTAGTTAAACCAAGCTTTCTGATAGTGGATGCAGGTATTAGGTTGAAGCTTGCCCCAATATCACATAAAGTTGTATTGGTGTAATTACCCTCTAATATGCATGGTATCAGAAAGCTCCCGGGATCTTTAAGCTTTCCTGGAAAGCTTTTTAGAATGACTGCACTGCATTCTTCAGTGAGGAGAACTCTTTCAGTTTCTCTCTAATCCTTTTTATGACTCAAGATCTCTTTCATGAACTTGGCATAAGAAGGTATTTGCTCAAGTACCTCTGCAAACGGAATCTTTATTTCAAGAGTCCTGAGATAATCTACAAAGCGAGCAAATTGCTTATCCTGCTCCTCTTAGCGAAGTTTTTGAGGATAAGGTATCTTGGCTTTATATTCCTCAACCTTAGTTGCTGCAGGTTTATTTCCTACAGAGGTGGTTGGAGAAGCCTTTTTAGAGGGGTTGTTATCAGCACTTGTGTATGTCTGATCCCTCATGGCATTTGAATGCCAGGGTTAGAAGCTGGATTGGCGTTGGACGCCAACTCCTTACTTGTTCCTGGCGTTTGAACACCAGAACTGAGCTTCCATTGGGCGTTTGACGCCAACTCCTTGCTTGTTTCTGGCGTTTGAACGCCAGAGTTATTCCTCTCTAGGCTCTTACTGTCCTCAGAGGGATTTTGAATAGCAGTTTGTTCATTCCTTGGCTTCCTGCTACCTTGAAGTGAGATATTTAATGTTTTCCCACTTCTTAATTGAACTACTTGGCACTCTTTTGTTATTTGTTTTGATAACTATTGTTTTGTTTGCTTCAACTGTACATCCATATTTATATTAGCCATTCTTATGTCTTGTAGTATCTCCTTGAATTCGGCCAGCTGTTTTGTTAGAAAGTCTAATTGCTGATTGAATTCAGTAATTTATTCTGCAGGACTAAGTTTAGTAGTTACTGTTTTAGTCTCTTCTTTCATAGAAGATTCACTATTTATGTACAGATGATAATTTCTGGCAACTGTATCAATAAGCTCTTGAGCCTCTTCAATTGTCTTTCTCATGTGTATAGATCCACCAGCTGAGTGATCTAGAGAAATTTGAGCTTTCTCTGTAAGCCCATAATAGAAGATGTCTAACTGCACCCATTCTAAAAATATTTCAGAGGGGCATTTTCTTAACATCTCGCTGTATCTCTCCCAGGCATCATAAAGAGATTCATTATCTCCTTGTTTAAAGCCTTGGATGTCCAGCCTTAGCCGTGTCATCCGTTTTGGAGGGAAGTATTGATTCAGGAATTTTTCTGACAGTTATTTCCATGTCCTTATGCTAGCCTTAGGTTGGTTATTTAACCACCTCTTAGCTTGGTCTTTTACAGCAAATGGAAACAGTAATAATCTGTAGACATCCTGATCTACTTCCTTATCATGTACTATGTCAGCAATTTGTAAAAACTGTGCCAGAAACTCTGTAGGTTCTTCCTGTGGAAGACCGGAATACTGGCAACCTTGCTGCACCATGATAATGAGCTGAGGATTCAACTTAAAGCTACAGACTCCAATGGAGGGTATACAGATACTGCTCCCATATGAAGCAGTAGTGGGGTTAGCATATGACCCCAGAGTCTTTCTGGACTGCTCATTTTCACTTAGGTCCATGATAGAGAAAAGGAAATTGATGTGGATTGCAATTAAAATATATTTTTATTATTATTTTATAAAAAGATAACGAATGAAAAAAATGAAATAAAATAACTAGAAATTAAATATAGATTTCGAAAATTAAGAATAAAAAAAATTAAAACTAAAATAATTACTTAATTAAGAAGATTTGAAAAACTTTGGATATGATTTTTGAAAAAGATTTTAAATTTTGAAATAGAAATCTGAATTTTAAAAGTAATTTTCGAAAATTCACTTTAAAATAGAGAGAAAAGATATTTTTTTTTATTTTTGAATTTTATGATGAAAGAGAAAAACACACAAAAGACACACAACTTAAAATTTTCAGATCTAATGTTCCTTATTTTCGAAAATTTTGGAGGAAAACACCATCACAACACCAAACTTAAAAATTTTAAGATCAAAACACAAGGAAGACTCAAGAACACTTTGAAGACTCACAAGAACAACAAGAACATGAAGACAGAACACCAAACTTAAAATTTTTAGAAAACTAAAATAAAATTTTCAAAAACTAAAGAAAAATCAACAAGAAAACACCAAACTTAAAGTTTGGCACAAGATTTATTCAAAAAAAAATTATTTTTGAAAAAGTTTTTAAAAAGAAAATTTCCAATTACCAAGAACATAAGCACACTGCTCTAGCCAATTGAGCTATAAATTTAAAGTGTTTTAATAAAGGTATTTAATGTATAAATTTTTATTTTTTGGATACTAATAATTCGAAAATACACAAGAAAAACAAGAAAAATCACAAAACAAGAAAAACTAAAGATCAAACAAGGAAAATAAACAAGAACAACTTGAAGATTAAGAAAGAACAATGAACACAAATTCGAAAATCTAAAAGAAAATAAAAACATGCAATTGACACCAAACTTAAAATATGAAACTAAACTCAAACAGAAAAACTCAATTATCAGTTTATAAAATTTTCGAAAAATTTGAAAAAAGAAAATAAGGATTTAAAAAAATTTCAACCAAAAAGAAAAATTTTTCCTAATCTAAGAAACAAAATAAACCGTCAGTTGTCCAAACTCGAACAATCCCCGGCAACGGCGCCAAAAACTTGGTGCACGAAATTGTGACTCACACTTTTCACAACTCCGCACAACTAACCAGCAAGTGCACTGGGTCGTCCAAGTAATACCTTACGTGAGTAAGGGTCGATCCCACGGAGATTGTTGGCTTGAAGTAATCTATGGTTATCTTGTAAATCTTAGTCAGGAAATTAATTATGATTATCAGTTTGAATTGCGAAAAATAAAAGAGCATGAAATAAATACTTGTTATGCAGTAATGGAGAATATGTTGGAGTTTTGGAGATGCTTTGTCTTCTGAATCTCTGCTTTTCCCCTGTCTTCTTCTTTACGCACGCAAGGTTCCTCCTATGGCAAGATGTGTGTTAGTGGATCACCGTTGTCAATGACTACCATCCCTCCTCTCAGTGAAAATGGTCCAGGTGCGCTGTCACCGCACGGCTAATCATCTGTCGGTTCTCACTCCTGCTGGAATAGGATCCATTGATCCTTTTGCGTCTGTCACTACGCCCAACCCTTGTGAGTTTGAAGCTCGTCACAGTCATCCAATCCCTGAATCCTACTCGGAATACCACAGACAAGGTTTAGACTTTCCGGATTCTCAAGAATGCTGCCAATGGATTCTAGCTTATACCACGAAGATTCTGATTAAGGAATCCAAGAGATATTCATTCAATCGAAGGTAGAATGGGAGTGGTTGTCAGGCACGCGTTCATAGATTGAGAATGGTGATGAGTGTCACGGATCATCACATTCACCATATTGAAGTGCGAATGAACATCTTAGATAGAAACAAGCGTGTTTGAATAGAAAACAGAAATAATTGCATTAATTCATCAAGACACAGCAGAGCTCCTCACCCCCAACAATGGAGTTTAGAGACTCATGCCGTCAAAGAGTACAACGTTCAGATCTAAAAAATGTCATGAGGTACAAAATAATCCTCTAAAAGTTGTTTAAATAGTAAGCTAGTAATCTAGGTTTGCAGAGAATGAGTAAACTATGATAGATAGTGCAGAAATCCACTTCTGGGGCCCACTTGGTGTGTGCTGGGGCTGAGACTTAAGCTTTACACGTGCTTAGGCTGTTTTTGGAGTTAAACGCCAAGTTGTAACCTGTTTTGGGCGTTTAACTCCAACTTGTAACCTGTTTCTGTCGTTTAACGCCAGACTGCAACATGGAACTGGCGTTGAACGCCAGTCTACATCATTTATCCTTGAGCAAAATATAGACTATTATATATTGCTGGAAAGCCCTGGATGTCTACTTTCCAACGCAATTGAGAGCGCACCAATTGGACTCCTGTAGCTCCATAAAATCCATTCCGAGTGCAGAGAGGTCAGAATCCAACAGCATCAGGAGTCCTTTTTCAGCCTGAATCAGATTTTTGCTCAGCTCCCTCAATTTCAGCCAGAAAATACCTGAAATTACAGAAAAACACACAAACTCATAGTAAAATCCAGAAATATGAATTTTTCCTAGAAACTAATGAAAATATATTAAAAACTAACTAAAACATACTAAAAACTACATGAAATTAACCCCAAAAAGCGTATAAAATATCCGTTCATCAGTTTTTCACTATTCTCTTTAACCTTCTAACCAAGGCATGATTTAGTTTTTCCAAATTAACATGAATTCTATTACTTTTTGGATTGAAATTTCTCATCTCAATTTTTTATTCCCGAACCAATCCAAAATGCACAATTCTTCAAATCATTTAATTATTCTACTACTCCTTTGCCCCTATGTGCTTATTTTGTTATTTGACTACTTGTTTTCCTGTTTTTATTATATCATTGATTTTTATTTTTTAGGATGTCTGACACCCAAAGAAAAGGAAAAGGAAAGGCAACAACTGGCAAACGGAAAAGAGGAAAAGCCTCTATGTCCATCCTGGACATCATGCATGATGACTCCTGGCAGGAGAAACACTTTACCCCGCAAGAGAAGGCTGACCAGTTACTCCCTGCCACTGATCCCACTAAGTTTGCAAACAGATACTGCGAGTTGAAGTATCCGGTGTTTGCAACCTCCAGGAACCTGTACCTAGAGCGGACTCTGAAAATTCCGGAAGAACTCCAGCAATACATCTCCGATCAAATCAAACAAAGAGGCTGGTTCTTCCTGGAGAGAAACCTGACAGAGGTCAATGCTTCTTGGGTAAGAGAGTTTTACTGTAATTACTTCAAAACTTTCCTAGATGCAGTGAATCTAAGAGGGAAGCAGATACTGGTCACTGAAGAGGCCATTGAGGATATTCTGCAGCTTCAGCCTAAATCCGATAAGCTTGATGGTTACCAAAAGGCTGAGGAGGACATGCGCTTCATGAAGTTTGACTGGGATGCGGTCAAGGCAAGGATAGCCCTTGACCTGACTATCCCATGGGTCATGGGTCAAAACACCACCATGCCTAAGGGAATCAAGCGGATATACTTAAATGATGAGGCTTGGCTCTGGCACCAAATCCTGAGCAACTTTGTTATGCCACGTACTGACGAGACGGAGCTACCTGCCGCTATGATCACCCTCTTCTGGTGTGTGATGGAGGGTAAGGACCTGTACCTGCCACGATTCATCTGGTACTATAAGGCCAGGGTCCACGTCAGAGGCACTCTCCCCTTTCCATATCTGATTACCCAGCTCAGCCGTCGAGCTGACGTGCCTTGGAAGGATGCTGATGAAAAGCCACCTGCTGCAGAATGCAAGAAGAATATCCCCCACAGCAGGAACTTTATGGCTTTGGGCTACAGACTTCCATTCCTCACTGCCCCTGATGAGACAGCCACACCTTCAGCTAGCCCCTCTTCATCAGATTCAGGCTGCAGACCCAGAGGTTCTTATTCAGTCAGCACCTCCTCTGCAACAGACAGATCCTCAAACCACCACCACAGAGACTCCAGCCACCCATCCTTCCAGTGATGACACTCCTTCACACCCTGCTTGAGTGAGCATCGAGGACGATGCTTAATTTTAAGTGTGGGGAGGTCGCCATCTCTGGCGTATTTTTCTTTGTGAACCACTACAGACTCTTTTTATTTTTTATTTTATTTTGTTATTTTTCTGTATTTTGATCTTTATTTTTATTTCTTAGTACTTATATATTGCTCTTTTCATGTATTTCTACTCTATTTCTGCATGTTGCACTTTAGTTTATATTTTAGCTAGTTAGTTTAGTTGCAATTCTAACTTATTAGCTATAGAATATGTGGATTAATTAGTATAGTTTACCCTTTTATCATATGATAAGTTTGGTTTAAATAGAAAATAAAAAGGAAGTAAACTAGAGACTTTAACATAATAAAAACAATCCAAACCTTGTATATATAGCATTACATGTTAGTTAGTTAACAACATTTCATCAAGGAGAAAAACTAAAACTTTAAAGTCACCCTAGGGTTTACATTGAGAATAATGGGAACTCTTAATTTTTAACTTGCATGACATATATAACTGAGATATGATTTTTGAGCTAGAGAACACACAGCCTGTGAGTTTTGAGCTTAATTGTATGGTTACATTCAAACCATAATATTTTATTCCTGTGTGTTTTACCCTTCTTTTTTATTCTGATGTTCTTTACTTTGTTTTAATCTATATGTCCAATTATAGAATATAGATACATACCAAGAAAGTGATTGAGGCCATTGTTTGATTCTAGCTCACTTATCCCAAAATTAGCCTACCTTTTACATCACCCTTGTTAACCCCCTTGAGCTTTTAATCCCCTCTTGTTCTATAAACCACAATACTAGCCTTAAGCAGAAAAACAAAATAAAAATCCCAAGCTGAATCCTTGGTTAGCTTAAGATAGAAATTGTGTATTGTTTAAGTGTGGGGAACCTTATGGGAACATGGATTATAGAAACAAAGGTAGAAAGTTAAAGAGAATAAAGACATTTCAAAACAAAAGTTTTGGGAAGCATGCTCATGTGAAATCAAAACAATTAAATTACCATGTGCATAAAAAAATTTAATTTTTTAAATAAAGGGGATACAAAAATTCCCCAATTGCAAAATAAAAGGAATCAATGCACATGGGACAAAAGTTAAAGTTACTATATGAGCTTGCAATACAAAGTGAATAAAAAATTTAGGTAAATAGGTAAAGAAACCTTTGAATTACAAAATATGTATGTTAGGTGAGATCTTAGACTAATCAAGGATTCACTTATTAGCTCACTTAGCCTTATACATATACCATTACCTTTACCTTCGCCCCATTACAACCTTAAATAAAGACTTCATGATTTTTGTATGTCTATATTCTGTAATTGTTGATTGGTTAGATGAAGAACAAAGTTATAGAAAGTAAGGATAAAAAGAAGAATAGAGTGATTAACCCAATAAACACTGAGTGACTAGAGAGTAAACACAAAATCCAGTGAGGGTTCAATAGCTCATCAACATATATCTCTGCTTAAATTGTTAATTGTCTTGCAAGTTTGTACAATATTTTTCTTTCCCATCTCAATTGTAAAAGTGCTTTAACATTATCTACGGTTTGGCTATGCATATATGATTCCTTGAGAATGTGAATTAATTCAACTACATGTAAGTTTTATATACAAGTGAATGACAATTAGAATTGCATGATTCATTTAGGTAGTTGCATTTAGAATAGATTGCATTGCATGAGATTCTACCACTTTAACTTTAACCTTACTCTTTATCTTGGATTTAGCATGAGGACATGCTGTTGTTTAAGTGTTGGGAGGTTGATAAACCCATATTTTATGATATATTTTGTGTCTAATTTAAGTGATTTATTCAATCCTTCACTCACTTATTCATGTTAATTGCATGGTTTTATTTTCCCTTCCTTATTATGTGATATATGTGAAAAACATGTTTCCTATGCTTTAAGATTAATTATTTTAATTACCCTTTATTACCATTCGATGCCGTGATTTGTGTGTTGAGTAGTTTCAGATCTTCTAAGGCAGGAATGACTTAAAGGATGGAAAGGAAACATACAAAAATGGAAGGAAAGCACAAAATGGAGTTTTTGAAGAAACCGGCAGCGACGCGAACGCGTGGGCGACGCGGCCGCATGCTTAGTGCAAAAAGACAGCGACGCGAACGCGTGACTAACGCGATCGCGCGCCACGAGCAAAATACAGATGACCCGGACGCATGACCGAAGCGGATGCGTGATAAGGAAAACTCCAGATGACGCGACCGCGTGACCCACGCGGACGCGTGACAGAGGCCACGCACCGGAAATTACAGAAAATGCTCCCAGTGATTTCTAAAGCCCTTTTTGGCCCAAATCCAAGTCCAGAAGGCACAGATCAGAGGTTATGAAGTGGGGGAATGCATCCATTCAAGGGGGAGTCTCCAATTATTCACTTTTCATGATTTAGATGTAGTTTTTAGAGAGAGGTTCTCTCCTCTCTCTCTTAGGATTAGGATTTAGGATTTTTCTTGCTTTCATGATTGTCCCTTTTCATCAGGTTCAACATTCCTTTTAATTATTTGTTTTCTCAATTTAATTTATGAACTTTCCTATGTTACAGATAATTCTCTTAATTAATGTTATTTAAAGTATTTCAGTTTATTATTGCTCTCTTTTATTTATGTTACTATTGCTTCCAAATCTGAAGACATTTTTATTCCAGTAGATTTACTTTTCCCTTTTTGGTCTTGGTTAAGAAATCAGTAACTCAGGAGTTATCAAACTCAACGTGATTGATAATTGTTATCTTTGCTAATTGAATTGAACTTCAATAATTCCAGTCCTTTCTTAGGAATTAACTAGGACTTGAAGATCAGACTAATTAATCCACTTGATCTTCCTTTGCTTTAGTAAAGGCTAACTAAGTGGGATTAAGATTCAATTCTCATCTCCATTGATAAGGATAACTAGGATAGGACTTCCAATTTCTCATACCTTGCCAAGAGTTTATTTTACAGTCATTTACTTATTTTAATTGCAATTTAAATTACTTGCTCCCTACTTTTAAAACCCCAATTTTCAATCTTCATAACCAATAATAAGAACATACTTTCCTGCAGTTCCTTAAGAAGACGACCCGAGGTTTAAATACTTCGGTTATCAATTTATTTAGGGGTTTGCTACTTGTGACAACCAAAACGTTTGTAAGAAAGGTTGATTGCTTGGTTTAGTAACTATACTTGCAACGAGAGTTTACTATAACTTCTAAACCATCAATCTTCAGTTCTTCACCCGCCTCCTTAATAAAATGAAATTGATGCCTTTATATAGGCTTTACAAAATGAAAATGAAATTGAAATTAAAACAAATTAAAATTTAAATGAAATTTCTAATCTAGCTTTTTCTTGTGCCTTTGAGTGATGTCCATGGGTTTTGCTTGCTTTGGTGTGTCAATGGGCTTGAATTGGAATTAATTGAGCTAGAGTTGCACTTAGAGTGGGCTCTTTTGGTTTGGCCTTGATTGAGAGTGGGTTAGGGTTGCTTGGTTAGCTCCCAGGGGAGCGCTCCGTTTGGTTTTGTGAAATTGGCATTCACTTTTGTGCCAAATTGGTGCTCCTTGTGTGCGCTTGGCCTCCCCTAGCTTGTGAACGCTACGTTGCCTTTATGAACGCTGGCCTTGCTCCTTTGGTGCTCCCTCTTGATTGAGCGCGATAAAGTTCACAAAAGAGAACGTGGTTTTCAAACTCTTGAACGCTGCCTCTTGTTTTGCTTTGTGCGCGCCCAGCTTTCCTTGGCTCCAAGCCCGAAAACATTAGCTATAGTGAACGTAGAGCTCTCTTTACTGAACGTGGTTTCTTGGCATGCTGGGTGCTCTCCTTTTGGTGCGCGTATTGTCCTCTTTGGTTGAGCGCTCCGTTGCTTTGGATGAACGTTGGCCTTGCTTCCAAGCTAAAGGAGCCTGAAAAAGTGAACAAAATTGAACGTGGCACTCACTATTTATTGAACACTAGGCTTTCCTTTTAATTCACATTCTCATGCTTTTAACGTAGCGTTCTTTTTAATGAATGCTAGTGTTCATTCATGCTTTCATTTACTTTAGTCAATAATGCCAATGCATTAACATTAAAGCATGATTTGTTCCTTTGCCAATTGGCTTTAATGGCATTAATAATGAACTACATGCTTTAATTTACTAATGCCGTTGCCAATTCATTGTATGCATGCATGCTTTAATTCATTTCATTCTCACTTGGCATTAATAATTACATGAATGCATGCATAAGCAGTAATTCATGATAATGAAATAGCATGGTTATTATTAAATCATGATAATGCATGCATAAGCATTAATGCATATGCCAAGGCTTCATTGTCATGAGCCACGCTTTTAAAAGCATGGCCTAAGGTTCCAAAGCGTGCCCCAAAATTCTTCTTTTCTTCTTTTGAGCTGATTTTGTGCTATTTTGTTTCTTTTTCCACTTATTTCCTACAAAATTTATAAAATCAAAAGATCAAAGAAATATACCATTTAAGCACAAAAGCATTCAATATTTAAGCACTAGTCATCAATTTCTTGGATGAAAAAGCATAGAAAAATATGACATGATGACATGTCATCACAACACCAAACTTAAACCTTTCTTGTCTCCAAGCAAGAAAAGAATCATGTAATAGAGATTGATAATCCAAGGTGAGAAGAATAGCAACTCAATGTTCATGGTTGGCTAGTTTTTTTTTATGCATGCTACAATCACAAAAGAAATGTAAATGATTGATGCTTCTATCTAGCTCATTTTATGAAATCTTTTCCTTATATTTATTCCTTGAAAAAAAGATTTTAAATTTTCTTATTAGCTTCTCCTTTTTGGTGCTTTAGACCATGAGTTGATAACAAAGCTACGATTCTAAATGCTTTGTTTTTAAGTATTACCACTTGATACATAAGCACCACAAGCATTGAATTAGAGGACTTCATTAAGCTCATTTGTTTCTTTTCTTGACTCTCTAATCATTGATGCTCAGAACATTGAGCTTTGAGGAAGTACTTTTGCACTTGATCCTAGCCTTGACTCTAAGTGTTTTGTTTTCAAGCTTTTTGCCTGATATATAAACACCACAAGTACTTAACAACTTAATTGTCATTGGTACTCAGAGCCTTCAGCTTTCTCATTCTTTCCCTTTTTCTTTTCTTGCCTTAATTGCAATTGCTTCTTCAAGGTTTTCATGATTTCAAAAATTTCATAAAATGTCCTAGTTGAAAACTTCAATTAAATACATTCAAATGCAATTGAGCAACAATTAATCATTCTAGCCTTCTAATACTTGTATGCACATGCTAAGTTCTTCTTTAATTCCTTTGTTTGTTTATGATCATGATACTTTACTGCTTTGAACTTTACAAAACTCAAGTTGGTAGTCATAGTGGCATAGCATCATATTACAGATCAAAATTCAGGCTATGCTTATTTATGCACACATGTAAACAGAGAAGATAAAGACAATCATGTAATTTAAAGTGCTGGAAACAAATGAGAGGGAAAGGAACTTTACAACCTTGTAACTCATCTTCTCTATTGTTGTCATTTTCCTCCTATTCTTTCCCTTCCCTTACCAACTTTCGAATGCTTACTCATCCTCAAGCAACAATTAGAATAGTGGTGATGGGGCTAAGATGGATCATAAGTGTCTTACACAATGAAATGTTAGTAGTACATGTGTTTTAAGCAAGCAAATTAAAGATAACTATGAAGGCACAGAGAAATTGAGATATTGTGATTGCAAACATAAGAGGGTGTGCATGATACATTGCATAAAGAATGAGTGGCACACCAAACTTAGTGTGACACTTTCATTTGGAATTAATGCAAGTATCCAGTGAAGATTGGAAGACCAAACATAGAATGCAAACATATGTCAATTTATTTGAACTAAAACTAAAGACAAAGAACTATTATATGCTAATAACACAATCACCAAGTGAAGAATTTGTCACAGTCAGGATTTCTTGGTGAGGTATTAGCAACAACAGTTAATGAGCAAACTAAAAGACAACACTAAAAACAAAGAAATGACTAAAGAGAATGAAAAACTGTGAAACCAAAAGAAAATTACCACTGCAAAGGCTTTATGATTATACAAACAAGTGGTGTTGCTGGATTTATTGCACAGAAAATTAAGTGGCACACCAAACTTAGAAACTTAATGTGACATTTTTAGTTTAGAATTGGTGCAATTATCCATAAAGATTGAAAACAGATTATTGCAGGGCAACACCAAACTTAGAATGTAATTATATACCAATTTATTGAAATTAAACAAAGCAGAGAAAGAAAATAAACAAAGCAGACAGAGAGACTAAACAAAGCAAAGAAATGAAATGTTACCTACGGTTGGATTGCCTCCCAACAAGCGCTCTTTTAGTGTCATTAGCTTGACATGTTGTTCTTCACTTTCTTCCTCTTCTTCTAGTTTGTTAAGAGGAATGACCTCAAGAGGGGGGGGGGAGAAAATTCAGCTATTGTCCCCTTTCTTGGTTTCCTTTCAGCAAGCTTCCTTTGGTAAGTTGCTTGATTGAGCTTGCTTGCTGGTGGTTCATGGATTGGATTGCTTGTGGTTGACTTTTTCTTCTTCATGGATATGATCAATTGTGGCTTAGTCACAATCCTCTTCTCGGTACTCTTGTTAGTTGCCTTCACCTCTTTGATTTCAAGACATGGTTGCTGTGTTAATGTTGGAGCTTTATCCTCATCAAAAGCCTTTTGAATTTGTGGTTCAATGATCCCTTCTTCTATGTAACTTTCTATTTCAATTGAGAGTAGACTATCTTTATCTTGCTCTTCCTCACTTTCTTGTTCCTCCACTTCCTCTTTTGCAAATTGTTCCTTATCCTCAATTCTTGACACTCCTAAGTTTCTCCTGTTTTGCTCTAAGTGCCCCTCCATCTTCTTGAAGAGGATTTCTTTCCAAGATTGTTTGTGTCTTTCCAAGAGTTGTCCTTGTCTTTCAATGACTTGGTATTGGCTTTCCAAGGATTTTTTGGACCATTGAAGGTAATCCTCAATTGCTAGCTCAAGAGATGAAGGTTGAGAGTGATTTTGGTGACACGGATGTGTTGTGGTGAGGTTGTTTTGAGTGGTATGGAATGAATCTGGTGAGTTAGGGAATGAATTTTGATGAAATGAGTCGTATGGATCTTGGGGGGAATTTTGTGTTGAGGCAAAATCAAGTGATGAAGAATTGTCAAATGAGAAACTAGGAGGTGAGGGTGGACAATTTTGCATGAATGAATTGAAGGTTTGCTCAAGTGATGATGGCTCTTGATTAGTGGAGTATGAACTATCAAATGCTTTCTGGTTTTGATCCTCCCATCCACAATGTGAATTATTGTAGAATCCATCAGAGTGTGGATCTTATGGCATTGGGGAACAATCTTGCATGAATGTATTGAAATCACACTCTAGTGAAGATGTCTCTTGATAAACACAGTATGGATTACTAAGATCTTTTTTATTTTGACTTTTCCAGTCATAATATGAGTAGTTGTTAGACTCATCATAATCTGGATCATATTGTGTCTCTGGAAAGTGTCTCATTTCAACTGATTGTTCACACTCTTGTTGACATGTCCAAACACCATGAGGGTAATGATAATCATGTGGTTATGGATCATATCTCATGTGAATTGCTTCATCATCTATCATTTCTTGGTGATACTCCCAGCCACCAATAGAATAATGACTTGAATCCTTTTGTGGTGGTGGGAAATATCCCATATGACTCTCTTGCTCATCTTGTGGTTTTGAAACATACCTCCATTGATTGGAGTGCTCAGAATTTGCATTTTCTTGGTGATATTCCCAGCCACCATTAGAGATTGGTGACGGTGGGTAATATCCCATAAAATCTGTTTGATTATAAGATGAGTTGAACTCCATTTGAATTTTGTAAAACACATCACCAATGAAAATTGAAATTCATGTCACAGGGAATAATTTCTTAGTGAGGCAATAACTCAATCACCTTGGTGTCAGCTTAAAACAGAAAACAAAAACAAAGAAAATGCTTAATCTAGGCTTCTCACCCACTTAATCATTGTCGATCTAAATCAATCCCCGGCAACGGCGCCAAAAACTTGATGGGTGAAAATTAGATTTCCACACAAACTCACCGGCAAGTGTACCGGGTCACATCAAGTAGTAATGACTCATAAGAGTGAGGTCGATCCCACAGGGATTGATGGATCAAGCAACTTTAGTGAGTGATTAGTTTAGTCAAGCTAACATTGGTGAATTGGATGAAATTGAAGCAACAGAATGTAAATTGCAGAAAATAGAAAGTGCAGAATGTAAATGGCAGTGAAGCTTAAATGACAAGGGAAGTAAATTACAGCAGATCTAACTTGCAGGAAGTAAATTAATAGAATCTTAAAGGACAAGAAATATAGATTGCAGCAAACGTAAAGGGGGCTGGGTGCTGGAAAGTAAAGAAAGCAGTAAATCATGACTTAGAGTAATTGCAGAAAATTTAAACTTGCAGGAAGAGTAAATCAAGCTCAGTGTGAATGGAAAAGTGAAATTGCAAAAGAACATAATTGCAGGAAAAGTAAATTGGATCTCAACAATTTCAAATGTAAAGTTGTAGAAAGTAAATTTGCAGGAAAGAAAAGTGTAGCAGAGAATTGCAAAAATTGAAAATTTTCGTAAGCCAAATTGAATTCAATTATAACAGAAATGTAAAATTGTAGAAAAGGAAAAGGAAGCTAAGCTCTCTACCAGAGCCTTCTACCCTACTCCTAATGCTCTCTAGCAGAGCCCGCCTCCTTAATGAAATGAAATTGATGCCTTTATATAGGCTTTACAAAATGAAAATAAAATTGTAATTGAAAACAAATTACAATTTAAATGAAATTCCTAATCTAGCTTTTTCTTGTGCCTTTGAGTGATGTCCATTGGTTTTGCTTGCTTTGGTGTGTCAATGGGCTTGAATTGGAATTAATTGAGCCAGAGTTGCACTTAGAGTGGGCTCTTTTGGTTTGGCCTTGACTAAGAGTGGGTCAGGGTTGCTTGGTTAGCTCCCAGGGGAGCGCTCCGTTTGGTTTTGTGAACTTGGCGTTCACTTTTGTGCTAAATTGGTGCTCCTTGTGTGTGCTTGGCCTCCCCTAGCTTGGCCTCCCCTAGCATTCAATAAGTGAACGCTACGTTGCCTTTATGAACGCTGGCCTTGCTCCTTTGGTGCTCCCTCTTGATTGAGCGAGATAAAGTTCACAAAAGTGAACGTGGCATTCAAACTCTTAAATGCTTCCTCTTGTTTTGCTTTGTGCTTGCCCATCTTTCCTTGGTTCCAAGCCCGAAAACGTTAGCTATAGTGAATGTAGCGTTCACTTTGCTGAACGTGGTTTCTTGGCATGCTGGGTGCTCTCCTTTTGGTGCGCGCATTGTCCTCTTTGGTTGAGCGCTCCGTTGCTTTGGATGAACACTGGCCTTGCTTCCAAGCTAAAGGAGCCCGAAAAAGTGAACAAAATTGAACGTGGCGCTCACTATTTATTGAACGCTAGGCTTTCCTTTTAATTCATGTTCTCATGCTTTCAACGTATCGTTCTTTTTAATGAACGCTAGTGTTCATTCATGCTTTCATTTACTTTAGTCAATAATGCCAATGCAGTAATGTTAAAGCATGATTTGTTCCTTTTCCAATTGGCTTTAATGGCATTAATAATGAACTGCATGCTTTAATTTACTTAGTAATGCCGTTGCCAATTCATTGTATGCATGCATGCTTTAATTCATTTCATTCTCACTTGGCACTAATAATTACATGCATGCATGCATAAGCATTAATACATATGCCAAGGCTTCATGGTCATGGGCCACGCTTTTAAAAGCGTGGCCTAAGGTTCCAAAGCGTGCTCAAACTTCAAAGCGTGCCCTAAAATTCTTCTTTTCTTCTTTTGAGTTGATTTTGGGCTATTTTGCTTCTTTTTCCACTTATTTTCTATAAAATTTATAAAATTAAAAGATCAAAGAAATATATCATTTAAGCGCAAAAGCATTCAATATTTCAGCACTAATCATCAATTTCTTGTATGAAAAAGCATAGAAAAATATGACATGATGACATGTCATCAGTAACCATAACTAAAGTGAATTCATTATATGAGATATGGGATATTGAAATTGTGCAAGTGAAAGCACAAGATGAATAGAAAATGGCACAATCAACAATAACCAATCTAATGATGAAAGGAAAACTACTTATTCATCATGATACATAATGCAATAGTCACATGGTAAGGGGTACTTATTTTAAAAAGTGATAAGCTTGGTAAGAATCAAGTCAAGTCACTCAAACAAATGCAAAGCATTAAAAACAAACAAGTGCCTTGTAATGTGACGAATTTGATATGGAAATCATGATGAACAACTAATTTCAACTTGATTCACTTAAGTTAGAGTGCACAATTCATGATTAAGATGCCAAACAAAGATATAGTTTAATGCATATAATAACTACAACATATGAATCAAACTCAAAATGCAATTAGGCAATCAAACAAAGACTTGATGCTCAGTGCACATGCTCATAAAAAATTAAACCAAAATTTAAGCAAGAAGCAACCCAATCAACATGAAGCAAACACTTGCAATTTATTTAATTAAAAAATAACTAAAGTAAGACTAATATAATTACTAAAATCAAAATAAAATGCAAACAATACTAAGTAAAACAAGTAGAAAAGAGGGCAAAAGTAAGAGAAGAGAGAGGTGGGGGGTGGAAGTGCTTAGGGCTTAATTCAAAGTGCAATAAAAATTTTGCCCAAAACAGCACTTGTGCGCATGCACGGGTACTTGTGCGTATGCACACGAGGTGAAACATGGGAGGTGTGCTGATAAACCACTATTTTATGGTTTATCTTGTGCTTAATTGAGTGGATTTTATCCATTATTCTCACACTTATTCATAGAATTTGCATGTTTTACATTTTCCTTCCTAATTCTGTGCTTTGATTGAAAACATGCTTCTTTGGCCTTAAAATTGCTAATTATTAATCCTCTCTTATTACCATTCGATAGCTTGATATGTGTGTTAAGTGATTTCAGGGTTTATAGGGCAGGAATGACTCAGACGATGGAAAGGAAGCATGCAAAAGTGGAAGGAATACAAGAAATTGAAGGAATTGCTAAGCTGTCAAGCCTAATCTCTTCGTACTCTTATTTAGTCTAGCACTTTAGTTTACTTATTTCTCTTGTTGATTTGTTTATTTTCCCAATTTAGTTTATGAACTCCATGTTAAATTTGATTTTCTATTTAATGCAATTTGAGGTATTTTATATTTATGATTGCTTTCTTCAATTTATGTTATTGATGCTTTCAATTGGTTGTTTGGATTTTATTATCTCTTGTTGCTTTCCTATGCTTTTATGTTGTGCCTTCCAAGTGTTTGATAAAATGCTTGGTAGGATTTTAATTTAGATTTTTCTCCTCTTTGTTTTGGTTGAGTAATTGGAGACTCTTGAGTTATCAAACTCCTTTGTTAATTGATAATTGAAAGTTTCTAGTTGATTTGAATCCCTCTAAAGCTAGTCTTTCCTTAGGAGTTGACTAGGACTTGAGGAATCAAATTAATTCATCCACTTGACTTTCCTCCATAGTTAGAGGTTAACTAAGTGGGAGCAATTGACAATTCTCATCACAATTGATAAGGATAGCTAGGATAGGACTTCTAATTCTCATACCTTGCCAAGAGCATTCTTAATTATTAGTTTATTTTCCTATCGTTTACATTACTTGTTCAACCTTTCAAAAACCCAAAAAGATACTTTTTCATAACCAATAATAAATACACCTCGCTGCAATTCTTTGAGAGACGACCCGAGGTTTAAATACTTCGGTTTAATTTTATTGGGTTTGTTTTAGTGACAACCAAATTTTTGTATGAAAGGATTATTGTTGGTTTAGAAACTATACTTGCAACGGGAATTTATTGTGAATTCTTTACTAGCAAAAATCCGTTCATCATGTGCGCTCACTGATAAACCCCATTTGTAGGGTTTATCTTGTATTGAATTTAGAGGGTTTTATCATCTTTTCCCACATTTATTCAATGAAATAGCATGGTTTCGTAAATTCTCCTTTAATTGTGCTTAAGAGTGAAAACATGCTTTTTAGGTCCTTAATTGTTTAAACTTGATTTACCTTTGATTCCATTAGATGCCTTGATATGTTTGTTAAGTGATTTCAGATTTAGGAGGCAAAGATTGGATCAAGGGAATGAAGGAAAAGTATGTAAAAATGGAGAACTCATGAAGAAATGAAGGAATCGCAAAAGCTGTCAAGCCGACCTCTTTGCACTTAAATGACCATAACTTTAGCTACAGAGGTCCAAATGATGCGGTTTTAGATGGTTGGAAAGCTAACATCCGGGGCTTCGAAATAATATAAGATTTTCCATAGTTGCATTTGTGCATAAGGGCGCGCACGCGCACGGTGCACGGACGCGCCGATGGTGGCACATGCTTCACTTAATGCAACCCGTGGCCAGCGATTTTAGAAGCCTTGTGGGCCCAATCCAACTCATTTCTAATGCTATTTAAGCCAAGGATTGAAGGAAAATCAACATACTTTAGATACTTTTGATCATTAGTTTAGTTTAGAGTAGTTTTGGAGGGAAAGTTAGTTTTAGAGAGAGAAGCTCTCACTTCTCTCTAGGATTAGAATTAGGATTAGGTTTAGATCTTAGATCTAGGTTTTAGTTCATGCTTTCTTCTACTTTTTCTTCTCAATTCTTTGTTGTTGCAATTATCTTCTTCTATTCTTTTGTTGTAATTTCCTTTATGTTGCTTCTATACTTTGTTGTGGATCTACTCTTTCTCCTTCTCTTTTCTTTCAATTCAAGTTGAGGTAATTCATAATAATTGTGTTTCTTTTGATTATTGTTATTGATTTCTTACAATAACTATTGTTAGATTTTATTTTGTTGTCCATTTACTATGCTTTTCTTTAGTTCCTTCCAAGTGTTTGATGAAATACTTGGTTGGATTTTAGTGTAGCTTTTGTACCTCTTGGCTTTGGTGCAGTAATTAGTGACTCTTGAGTTATCTAATTCCTTTGTTGATTGATAATTAGAAGTTGATAATTGATTTGGATACCACTAAAGCTAGTCTTTCCCTTGGGAGTTGGCTAGGACTTGTGGAATCAAGTTGATTCATCCACTTGACTTTCCTCCATAGTTAGAGGTTAACTAAGTGGTAGCAATAGACAATTTGTGGTCACAATTGAGGAGGATAACTAGGATAGGACTTCTAATTCTCACAACCTTGCCAAGAGCTTTCTAGTTGTTAGTTTATTTTCATTGCAATTTACTTTTCATGTTTCTCATTCAAAAACCCCCAAACATAACTCATAACCAATAACAAGACACTTTATTGCAATTCCTAGGGAGAACGACTCGAGGTTCAATACTTCCGTTTATAAATTTTAGGTGTTTGTACTTGTGACAAACAATCTTTTGTATGAAAGGACTATTGTTGGTTTAGAAACTATACTTGCAACGAGCTTTCATTTGTGAAATTCTAAACCACACAAAAGTCTTCTCATCACTCGCACAAGGTATGCAAACGCTATTAGCAGAGAGGGGATTCAGAGGTGTGTGTACACACAAGCGTGTGCACACGCAAAAAACACTTTTTTTTTTTTTGGAAAAATGAAACGTCAAAATTTCCAGCTATCCTAATGCATGTCTGTACATAAATAGGTCCGTGCGTATGCACAAAGGGAAAAAAGAAAGGGGTGCAAACACACAAAGCGTGTGAACACTCCCAGCAGAAGGGGTGCTAGCTAGCATGCGTACGCACAGATGGGTGCACACGCACAAGTCGCAAGGAAAACAGGGTGGCGCCCATGCACAAGCCATGCGGACACTGCGAACAGAGGGCACAAAAGCTTGTGTGCGTATGCATAAGTGTGTGCGCACGCACGAGAAGCGAAATATAGAAGTTGCGTGTGTGCACGATGCCCTATTTTTCAAAAAAATTTTCTTCAAAATCTAAGGTATTAAACCTTAGCTCAACACAAGTTCAACCCCAAATATTTAAAACATCACAAAAATCATGATCCATACCAAAATTAACCTATCTAAGCGCAAAATTAAACTAATTCTAAGATAACCAAGATAAACAAATATGCAATTAAGGCAAATTATAAACAAAGAGAAGGGTAAGAACAATGTTACCATGGTGGGGTGTCTCCCACCTAGCACTTTGGTTTATTATCCTTAAGTTGGACTTGTGGAGAGCTCTTATAAAGGGGCTTGTGTTCCATTTCTTCCTAGAATTTCCACCCATGCTTGCATTCTTCAAGGCTTTTGAGATTCCAAAGCTTGTGCACCCACATCTTGTTGTGAATTCCTTTCATTCCATCTATGTAACAAGCATGTGAAATTCCCAATTTCTATAACACAATAGCAACAAAACTCATAATACAATGGGTGAGAATTCATAGGATAAAAAGAAAATAAAAACAAAAGATAGTAAGAACAAGCAAAATAAACTCCCAAAACTAGAAAAAATAAGCAATCAATCAAAAGCAAACTATTCACATATTCACATATTAACAATAGCCAAAAATAAGGAAGAAACATATGCACAATCAAACAAAAATTAAGTTATTCACAATATTCACATATTCACAATAGCAAATAACAACACCATTGCAACTCCCCGGCAATGGCACCAAAAATTTGAAAGAGCAAAACTGTCGGCTTAGAATTTTTTTCACAAAAATAAGATTGGTGTTGCATGTATAGTTCTAAGCCAACAAGTAATGCTCACTCAAATTTTAATTCAA
The DNA here is from genome assembly GCF_003086295.3 of Arachis hypogaea. Taxonomy (NCBI): domain Eukaryota; kingdom Viridiplantae; phylum Streptophyta; class Magnoliopsida; order Fabales; family Fabaceae; genus Arachis; species Arachis hypogaea. The sequence goes on from NC_092055.1 coordinate 52,166,790, forward strand.
AAGGTTTCACAATTCAAATAAAATTAAACCAAGAGTATTTAGACTCCCGGGTCGTCTTCCCTAGGAGTTACAATGAAATGTTCTATTATTGGCTATGGAGGAAACAATAGGGATTTGATTGATTGAAAGAGGCAAGAAATGTAAATGACAATAAAATAAACAAGAATGCAAGAAATTAAATGGAAAGCAAATAAAAGCAACAAAAATGGAAATTAAATGAGAAGAAAGAGACTCTTGGCAAGAATTGGGTAACTAAGGATTCCTATCCTAGCTATGGACCACAAACATAGTAATTGTGTAGAATTAATCCCAATTAGTCAATCCTAACATCGAGAATTAGTCAAAAGGGCATAATTGATTCCAATCCACAAGTCCTAGCTAACTCTATTAATAGAAGGCTTAGAGTTAGTGGAAACCAAATCAATTAACCATCCTCACACAATGTGGAATGGATATCCACCACTCAAGTTCACCCAAACACCCAATTTCTCAACCAAGAGTATGAAAAATAGGCAAAAACCCAACCAAGCATTTTATCAAACACTTGGTGGGCATGAAAATAAAGCATGGTAAAATAATAAGAAGTAATAAAACCTATAACTACCAAGCAAGGAAAGTAAGAATAACAACTCAATTAAACACTAAAGGAACATAAAACATAAATTGACATTAATTGAAATTAAAATTGACAAAGAGGGCAAATACATAAAAGTAGCAAAATTGAGAAAATGACAAGATAAACTAAGAAAATTAAGACAATAGAACAAGGAAAGGTAGAAGAAACTAGATGAAAACAAGAATTAAAAAGAGAAATTGCAATTAAATTAAACTACGGAACCCTAACTCTAGAGAGAAGGGGGAGCTTCTCTCTCTAGAAAATGACCTACATGATGCTAAACTAACTCTAATTGCTCCCCCCTTTCACATGGAAAGAGGTCCTCTTTGATATAGCACTTAATCAGCTTCAGAAAGTCCAAAACTGGGCTCTGGAGGCCCAGAAATTTCCCCCAGTAATTTGCAGTAAATGAGTCATGCGTTGGGTCTTGTGCGTACGCACAGGTGTGTGCGTACGCACACATGCTAATTTTCCTCCTGTGCGTGGGCACAGGCTGAAATGCTTTTCTCGTTTGATTTCTTCATGTTTTCTCCCAATTTCATACTTTTCTTCCACTCTTATCAAGCCATTCCAACCTATTACACCTGAAATCACTCATCAAAACCATCAAGGGATTGAATGGGATAAAAGTGGGATAAAAGTGATTACATTAAGCACCAAATAGCATATTTTCACAATTAGGCTCAATTTAGTGAGAGAACACAAAAGTATTCTATTTGGATGAATCAATGTGGGTTTATATGATGAAATCCACTCAAATCAATCCGAAATTTATCATCAAATATGGAGGCATCACATTGCTGTACCTGCCATTGGAGCTAACAATTTTGAGCTTAAGCCTTAGTTAGTCTCTCTTTTGCAGCAGAAATGCAAATTTCATGGACTTCCAATGGAAGATCTACATCAGTTCTTAGCAGAATTTTTATAGATCTGTGATACTGTAAAGACTAATGGAGTTAATCCTGAAGTCTACAAGCTGATGCTCTTTCCCTTTGCAGTAAGAGATAGAGCTAAATTCTGGTTGGATGCCCAACCTAGAGAGAGTCTTGACTCTTGGAAAAAGCTGGTTAATACTTTTCTGGCCAAATTCTTTAATTTGCTCTTCAAAGGATGAGCAAGATTAGAGTGGAAGTTCAAACCTTCAGACAAAGAGAAGGTGAATCCCTCTATGAAGCTTGGGAAAGATACAAGCTACTGATCAGGAGATGTCCTTCTGACATGCTCTCAGAGTGGTCTATCATAGGCGTGTTCTATGATGGCTTGTCTGAGATATCTAAAATTTCATTGGACAGCTCTGCAGGTGGATCTCTCCACTTGAAGAAAACACCTGCAGAAGCAAGAGAGCTTATTGAGATGGTTGCAAACAACCAATTCATGTACACCTCTGAGAGGAATCCTGTAAACCATGGAACCTCTCAGAAGAAAGGAGTTCATAAAGTTGAGACTCTGAATGCCATCCTGGCTCAGAATAAGATCTTGACCCAACAGGTCAACATGATCTCTCAACATCTGACTGGAATGCAAACTGCAGCTGGTAGTAATCAGAAAGCTTCTCTGGAAGAAGAAGCTTATGATCCTGATCAACCCACCATGGAGGAGGTGAATTACATGGGAGAATCCTATGGAAATACTTACAATCCTTCATGGAGGAACCATCCTAACCTCTCATGGAAGGATAAGCAAAAACCTTAGTAAGGTTTCAATAAAAATCAAGGTGGTAGGAACCAGAATAGGATCAATAACAGACCACCATTCCCATCTTCTCAAAGGAACATGGAAACCTCTAATCAGAGCTTTTCTGACTTAGCCATTATGGTTTCCAGCCTCACTAAGACCACCCATAGTTTCATTAATGAAACAAGGTCCTCCATTAGAAACTTGGAGGTACAGGTTGGTCAACTGAGCAAGATGATCCCTGAGATCCCTCCTGACACTCTTCCCAGTAATACTGAGGTTAATCCTAGGGAAGAGTGCAAGGCCATAACCATGGAGGTTGAGGCCGAATTGGAGGAGAATGGGAAGGCGTTGAACGCCAGTGAAGAAGCCTTCACTGGGCGTTCAACGCCCACAATGGCAGCAAGCCTGGCGTTAAACGCCAGTGAGGAACCCCTCACTCGGCGTTTAACGCCCATCCTGGCAGAAAAGCTGGCGTTGAATGCCAGCCAGGGAGCACTGGCTGGGTGTTCAATGCCCAAACAGGAAGGCTTCCTGGCGCTGAACGCCAGTGAGGAACCCCTCACTGGTCGTTCAATACCCACCAGCCCAGGGAAGCTGGCGTTGAATGCCAGCAAGGACATCCCTGCTAACAAAGCTGGCATTGAACGCCAGTGAAAGCACACCCCTTGAGTGCTTAAAGCCCACTCAAGAACCCTCTAGCCCAGAACTAAAGGAAATTATAAAGACAATTGAGGTTCCTTTGAATGCACTTCTGCAGTTCATAAGTTCTGATGACTACTCATCCTCAGATTAGGATGAAGACACTAGGGAAGAGAAAGTTGCTCGGTACCTAGGAGCTCTAATAAAGTTGAATGCCAAGTTATTTGGTACTAAGCTTCTGGAGGAAGAACCTCCACTGCTTACTAAAGAACTCCATGCTTTTGTTTAGCAAGAGCTACCTCAGAAGCTTCCAAATCCTGGACGCTTTCTAATTCCTTGCACCATAGGCACTATGACCTTTGATATGGCTCTGTGTGACCTAGGATCAAGTATTAACCTCATGCCACTCTCTGTAATGGAGAAGCTAGGTATCCTTGAGGTACAAGCTGCACACATCTCATTAGAGACGACAGACAAGACCATGAAGAAGCCATATGGCTTACTGTAGGATGTCTTGGTTAAAGTTGAAAACTACTACATCCCTACAAACTTCATTGTCTTGGACATAGGAGAGAATGAGGATGACTGTGTCATCCTTGGCAGACCTTTCCTAGCCACAGCCAATGCTATCATTGATGTGGCTAAGGGAGAACTAACCCTAAAGTTAGGCGAGGATCACATCTTATTCAAGATGCCTCATCCCATTTCTCCCTCTAAAAGAGAGATAACTATGCAACAGTTAGTGTGCCAAACCTCTCTTTCTGTGCAGAGCTCTGCAGAGCCCCAAACATCAATTCTAAGTTTGGTGTTGGGCAGCCATCAACAAGATCTAAGCACAAAAGTACTGAAAAGAAAGTACCTAAAGGCTGGAGGGACAAGAAAGTTCCTACTGAAGGCCTCTCACCTTGCATGAGTTGTCTTCACTAAGAAGCCAGCCTTACCACATACAGTGAGCCGTTGATAAACCCCAATTTTGTGTTTATATTGTGTAGAATTTGGGGGATTTTGTCAATATTTTTCACACTTATTCACAAGAAATACATGGTTTTGTGTTCTCTTCCTAATATTGCTCCATGATGAAAAATAAGCTTCTTTTGCCTTAAAATTGCTATATTTTGATCCTCTTTTACTATCATTCGATTCCGTGACGTGTTTGTTGAGTGATTTCAGAATTTATAGGGTAAGAATGGCCTAGAAGAGAGAAAGAAAGCATGCACAAGAGGAAGGAACATGAAGATTTGGATTTTGGGAACTTCAGCATGGGCGCGCGTGCGCACCTTGCGCGCACGCGTGGATGTGGACAACTGGAAGCGGCGCGCAAAGATGGACGCATCCGTGCAAATTAAGAAAATCCACACCGGCACGCACGCGTACGTGGCGCACGCGCGTAGATCACAACATCAATCGGCGCGCACGCGCGACAAGCTACACGTGACCTCATTAAAGAAAATCGTGCCTGGCGATTTCTAAGGCTCAAGAGGCCCAAATTCAAGCTAGTTCTGCATGGAAAAAACCCAAGGATGCTAGGGAAAAAGGGGGGGATCAATCATTTTACACTTAGACACAATTTTTAGCTAGTTTTTTAGTTCTTGTTCTTCTAGAGAGAGAAACCCTTGTTCCTCTCTAGATCTAGCTTTAATTTGATCTTCCCTTGTTGAATTCTGAATTAGATCTTGTTAATTACTAGTTTTAATTGCTTAATTTGAATTTCCTAGTATAATTTTGTTTAGATCTTGTGTTAGTTTTTTATTTCTAGTCAATTGTCATTTTATACCCATTTTATGAATCTTGTGAATCTTGAATTGCTAATGTTACATTGATGATTTCCATGATTAACTGTATTGCTTGAGTGATTGTATGTTGATAAATGTTAGTGGGTACTTGTTAGTTCCAATTTAATTGCAATTTGAATAGGTCTTTTATTAATGCTTACCATGTGTTTGATGAAATGTTTACTTTGATTATGGAGTAGTTCTCTTTACTCTTGGCCTAGGCTAAGGGAATTGGGTAAACTTGAGTCATTGGGTCTAATGGATTTGATGATTTGGGAAACCTTAGTGGTCAATTTGATAGCCATTGACACTAGCCTACTACTAAGTTAATTAGTAGTTAGGTTGGACCTTATGGGTTGATGTTGACTAAACCATTTAACATACTTCAAGTACAGAAGTAGACTTAATGAGTTTGGTTTCTCATAATTATCAAGATATGGTTATTAGACGACGATAGTGACCCCAATTCCCATGCTTAGCCAAGAGTTGCTTTTATCATTCATATTTAAAAACCCAAAAATCCTAATTGCTTTGTCTAAGTTATAGTTATTTGTTTAGTTTTAGAGTAGAATTATATTGGAAGTCATCTTATTAGTTTGGAATTGCTCACTTCTTGCTTTAATTAATTGAATTAGTTTCTTGCATTTCAAGATTACTTGCTTATTAAGATTCCTAGTTTAATTTCTTGCTCATGACTTACAACCCCGGAATTCTACCAATGTTGATGCACATTTTTGCCCATTCCTTGTGAGACGACCCGAGGTTTGAATGCTTCGGTTACTTTATTGGGGTTGAACTTGTGACAACCAATTCCTTTTAAATTTGATTTGCGGATTATTTGTCGGTTGAGGAATATACTTGCAACGCAAAAAATCTTGTGAAATTCCTTATCAACGGTATCCGTGACCATCAAATTTTTGGCGTCGTTGCCGGAGAATGGTTGCAACATATGCCTTGATATTGGTTTATGTGAATATTGTAGATAGTTTACCTTCTTTCAATACTTAGCTATAGTTTAGATTTCTTTTTGTATGTGTGCTATGACTCACTCAAGTTTGATGACTCGGTCTCAACCGAATTCTAGCTTAGCCGAGTTTGACCCTGAGATTGAAAGAACCTTGTTACACACTCGGCAAGCTGGACGGCAGTTGGATTATACGGCTAGTACTTCGGTCTCTCTTGAGGAACATACCGAATCACTGGACGATACCGAGAGTGACTTGGAGTCCGCTACTTCTTATTCTTCTGTTGGCACTACTAATACATCTTTGTATCCTACAGGTGAGCCATACATGGCGGAGCCACGACGGATCACTTTGCATGAGCAAGGAGCTCCGGATATCATACTTCAACCTTTACAAGCAAGGTATCCCAACCTTGATCCAAACTTTGAGTTGAAGAGTAGCTTGATAAATCTACTTCCTAAGTATCATGGGTTGCCGGGTCAAGACCCCATCCGACATCTAAGAGATTTTCAAGTTGCTTGTTCTACGGCTCGAAGGCATAGAGCCGATGAGTTGGCTATTATGGTTTTTGCCTTCCCTTTATCTATTGAAGGGCAAGCAAAGATGTGGTTTTATTCACAACCGGATGAGATTGTGACCAATTGAGATTTCTTGAGAAGAGAGTTTCTAGATAAATTCTTCCCACCGGAGAAGACTGACTACATCCGGAAGGAGATTTCGGTATCATGCAAAAGGACTAAGAGAGTTTGTATGAGTATTGGACTCGGTTCAAGAGGCTATTGGAATCTTGTCCACACCATGGATTGAACACCCACTTGCTCATTAGTTACTTCACCGGAGGTCTTTGTGCAGAAGATAGAAGATTTCTCACCGCTTCTAGTGGCGGTTCCCTTTCAAAAAAACAAGACGGAGGGAGAAGCTTGGAAATTGATAAATGATGTTGCCGAGGCTACACAACATGTAAGGGTGAGAAGTAATCCTCTCAAGGGTGTGGTAGAACCATCCCGTTCCGAAGCAAGCTTAACCAAGGCGCTTGGGGACATGACCACTATCCTCACGCAAATACAAAAAGATCAAAAGGAATACTACTCCATCCAAGCCATCCAAGCCCCACCTCAAGTTGCTCAACTTGAAGGCCCTCCTAGAATTTGTGGTTTATGCTCTAGCACCACACATTACATTGGTCAATGCCATTAAATTCAAGAGGAGCATGCCCTTGTCTTAGCCAATGTGAATTATAACAACCGTCTGCCCTATCCTTCTCAAGGCCAAAACAACTACTCTCATGGTAGTAATTAAAATCAAGGGTGGAGGGATAATGCACAAGGGAGCAATCAAAACCAAAGATGGAATAACTCTTCTTCTCATTACAACAACAACCAATCTTCATTCCAATACCACCATAACAACAACAACCACCAAGCCAACCAAAATTACCACAACCAAAACCAAAACAACTACACCAGATACCAAGCACCATACCATAGACAACAATCCAATCAATCCTCTTCATCTTCCACCAATCAATTTGATGAGTTTAGAGCCACTATGGAGAAACAGGACGAGAGCTACAAGGCTCAATTCGATATCATGGGCGCTCAATTGGCCAATCATACCGACATGATTTCAAAGATGTCCATGTCCTCCTCCAACAACACCAACCAACCCTCAAGCTCTTCTAGCCTTCCTTCCCAATCCCAACCAAACCCCAAGGGCGGTCTCAACGCCATCACTCTATGGTCGGGGACTACATTGGAGGAGATACCTCCTAGGGTCATGGAAGACATTCATGAGGAAGAAGTGGTTGTTGAAGCTCCACATGAAGAAGAGGAGGTAGACAAAAGGCATGAGGAAGAAGGAGTAAGCCTTAAGGAACCCAAGAGGAAAGCTATAGTGGATGAGTCCATTCCTATCCCATTCCCTTCATTGGTGAAGAAAGCAAAGAAGACTCCAGAATTTGATTTGAACATGCTTCAAGTGTTCAAGAAAGTTGAGGTAACTATACCACTTCTTGATACTATCCAACAAATTTTAAAGTATGCAAAATTTCTGAAAGACTTGTGTACACACAAGGATAGGATAGGGGAGTTGGAGACATTATCCTTGGGAAGTTTGATCTCTTCCTTGATGGAGCCTATTCCAAAGAAATGTGGTGACCCTGGACCTTGTTTGGTGTCTTGTTGTATTGGTGGGCACACTTTTCATGACTGTATGTGTGATCTAGGAGCTTGCGTAAGCATCATGCCACTCTCTATCTTTGTGTGATTGAATTTAGCTCCATTAAAAAAGTCAGTGACGAAGTTTGCCTTAGCCGATAAAAGTGCGATCACCGTGATGGGAATAGCAGAAGATGTACTTGTGGCAATCAAGGACTTGGTCTTTCCGGTTCACTTTTACATCCTTGAAATACCTCCAACAGAAAATAGAAGCTCATCCTCTGTTCTACTTGGTAGACCCTTCCTTAAGACCTCTAAATTCAAGTTAGATGCCTTCACCGGCACATATTCCTTTGAGGTTGGAGACAAGACTATCAAGTTCAATTTGGAAGAAGCCATGAAGCATCCTCCCGAAGAGTATTCCATTCTCCGATGTGATGTAATCGATGAAGTGGTAGTAGAAGTGTGAAAAGAAGACTACAACAAGTTATGCTACCCTATTGTTAAAGAGACGGATGACCAAGAGGATAAACAAGAGAAAGTTGTTGAAAGTGAACTCTGTGAGCTGAATTGAAGCCTCTTCCATCTCATTTGAAGTATGCTTTCTTAGATGACAACCAAAAGTTTCCGATCATTATTGCTAGTGAGCTTTCGAGTGAAGAAGAAGAAAATCTCCTAGATGTTCTCAGAAAGTACAAGAAGGCAATTGGGTAGAGCCTAGCTGATATTGTGGGAATTGACCCTCGCAAGTGCATGCATCGTATATTTCTCCAAGAGGGAGCTAGGCCAGTTAGGCAACCGCAAAGGAGGCTCAACCTGACCATCCTTGATGTGGTAAAGAAGGAGGTCACTAGGCTACTTGATAAGGGAATCATATACCAAATTTCTGACAGTGAATGGGTGAGCCCGATCCAAGTTGTTCCCAAGAAATTGTGCATCACTGTGGTTAAAAAGGATGATAGAGAAGTGGTCACCAAAAGAGTACAAAATGCTTGGCGAGTATGCATTGATTATAGAAGACTGAATGCCGCTACAAGGAAGGACCACTACCCTTTGCCCTTTATCAATCATATGTTGGACCGTTTGGCGGGTAAATCCCATTATTGCTTTCTTGATGGATTCACTAGTTACTTCCAGATTCACATTGCTCCTGAAGATCAGGAAAAGACCACATTCACTTGCCCTTTTGGCACCTTTGCCTACAAAAGGATGACATTTGGACTATGTAATGCACCTCCTACTTTCCAACGGTGTATGACCAGTGTCTTTTCCGATCTAATGGAGAATTATCTGGAAGTCTTTATGGATGACTTCAGTGTTTATGAAACTTTATTTGATTGTGGCTTAGAGAACTTGGCCAAGGTCTTAGCTAGATGTGTTGACACTAACCTTGTCTTGAATTTTGAAAAATGTCACTTTATGGTAAGACAAGGCATAGTGTTAGGACATGTGGTATCTAGTGAAGGCATTTCTGTAGACCTGGCCAAGGTCGATGTTATCACCACTTTACCTCACCCCTCATCTGTGAGGGAGGTCCGCTCGTTTTTGGGACATGCAGGATTCTACAGGAGCTTTATCAAAGATTTCAGCAAAATTGCTTTGCCATTGTCGCGCCTACTCCAAAAGGATGTGGACTTTGAGTTTGACAGTGCATGTGTGAAAGCGTTTGAAGAGTTAAAGAGAGTTCTCACCACAGCACCGATTGGGCGAGGCCCCAACTGGACGCTGCCATTCGAGATAATGTGCGATGCATCAAACTATGCTGTAGGTGCCGCGCTTGCACAGCGCGATGGTAAACTCCCTTATGTCATTGCTTACTCTTCTAAAACACTGGATGCAGCACAATCCAACTATACCACTACGGAAAAGGAACTCCTAGCCATTGTTCATGCTTTAGATAAATTCATATCTTATTTGCTAGGGTCCAAGATAGTGGTATACACAGATCATGCAGCTTTAAAGTATTTATTGACAAAGAATGAGTCAAAACCTAGACTCATACGTTAGATCTTGCTTTTGCAAGAATTCGACATTGAGATTAGGGACCGGAGTGGGTCTCAAAATTTAGTTGCGGATCATTTAAGCTGCCTTGAGAATTTGAAATTTGACCCATCCCCGATCAATGACTCATTCCCATTGGATAGTTTGCATGCTGTGTCAGATAGCTTTCCTTGGTTTGCCCAAATGGCGAACTACTTGGTTGCGAAAATCTTTCCTCCCAACTTTTCTAAAAACCAAAGGGACAAGTTGAGGAGTGACTCCAAATACTACATTTGGGATGACCCTAACTTGTGGAAGAGGGGAGTGGACCAAGTAATTCGAAGATGTGTGCCGGAATCTGAAATTCAACCTATTCTTGAAGCTTGCCATTCGTCCGAATGTGGTGGCCACTTTGGCCCACAAAGGACAGCTAAAAAGGTGTTGGATTGTGGATTCTGGTGGTCAACTTTATTCAAGGATGCTAACTAGTTCTGTGTGTCTTGCCATCAATGTCAGAAGTCAGAAAACACGTCCCAAAGGGATGAGATGCCTCAGCAACCTATGTTGTTCTGTGAGATATTTGATGTATGGGCATTGACTTTATGGGACCGTTTCCCAACTCAAGTGAGTATCTATATATTCTGTTAGCGGTTGACTACGTGTCAAAGTGGGTAGAAGCAATACCTACCCACCTTGACGATGCCAATATCGTCATTTCTTTTATTTGAAATCACATTGTATGCCGGTATGGGTTGCCACGAGCAATCGTGAGCGACCAAGGATCTCACTTTGCAACAGGAAAGTAGAGGCACTGCTCAAGCGCTATGGGATATTGCATAAGGTTGCCACTGCTTATCACCCACAGACCAACGGACAAGCAAAAGTGTCCAACCGGGAGATTAAGAGAATCTTGGAGATAGTGGTCAATCCACAAAGGAAGGATTGTTGATCCTTCCTAGGTCCCTATCAACAAAATCCAATCCCAACTCTGAAATACGGGTGTTTATAGCATGCCTCACGTCATTGGGAAGATTCAGCTTCTTCTCAATGTTCAAGTTTTTCTTTGTATAACGGGAGAAGCGTAGCTCGCAGTAGAGGTTGGGGAATTTGATTGAATCAGTGGATGGAAGTGACTGATTTTCTATATCTTCATCATTCAGCGGGTTCTTTGCATAGTTAGCATATATTGAGGGGGTAGAGGTCTTGGAGCGCTTCCTCTTTTTGGAAGTGGTGGCTATGGCTTTTCCTTTATCCGACATCCTGAAAAATAGAGATAATATAATATAAGCATATAGCCAAGTAGATATAAAGCACTCAAAGCAAAGCATATTCATGAAGTGAATAAAGAAAGGATATTTCTTGGAATGCAAGCAACAAAATACAGAATTCAAACCAGATTTCAAACCAAGAATTCAAACCATATTTTGCATATTATTCGTTTACTGAGTTTAGAAAGCACCATATCCAAAAGAATGACATAAAGAGTTAAGTTGAAAACCAAAGAGGTCAGTCGGTTAAACAGGTTAAAGTTATAAATCAGTTGAAAATTAGTGATATGGTGATTACTATCTCAGTTCGAAAGGAATGCACAAAATAAGGTTGTAAGCACACTCACAATCATGAATTGCAACAAGTCATTGATGATGAAATATGATATTGCTAGAAAGCAACCAATATGAAAACAAGTCACCCATCAATGTAAAGATTACTAGAATCATATGAATATGTGTTGGTAGAATCAGTTCATTAGGGAATGAATCAATCAAGAAGCATTCAACACTAAATTCAATGATGCATCAAAGTCACAAGTTGAGGGAAGAGTGGAAAACCTTGTGGTCTATGAGGCTTAATGTAAATTATGCATGAATAAAGTGAATTAAATCAGCCACACAGATTGAAAATCTTCAACTTGTGTATCAATGTAAAAGAGGCATGAAACCTTAAAAGATTTACAAATAATGGCCAATCAAAGAGCTTACTCAACCATGCAATGCATAGAAGCAAATCAGCATGAATAATCAAGCAAGAATATGGACAGCATGACCAAAGGACTTGTTCTTGAGGAGTTTTCAAAACCATTTAGGTAACAGAATTCTATTTGACATAGAAATCATCAAGCAAAAGTTTGTTAATCCAATCAAAACATTGTTAATTCAAGAATTAAGGTTGAGAAAAATTCGGCATCATTTCAACAGCAAATTGGCTAATCCCTAATTTTAAACAGTTATAGCAAATTCCATACGAACTCATTAAAGAATCAGAAGCACAGAAATCATGTAAGAATTCATATGAATGGGTAAACAAGCCAATAATGCAGCACAAACAGCAGCAATCAGTATGAATTTACTCGGCCAGCAAGCATTCTTTCTCAGAACATTGATCAAAAATCATGACTTACAATACAGCACACATATCAATTGAGCACAGAACAAATCAATGAGACAGAGCAATTCCACAGAGCAGTAAAAATTCAAACAAACCTAAATCCACTACTCAGCCCAGATTCGCTAACCACCTAATTCAAACTAAACTAACTGACTAATCTAATCTAACTAGCTAATTCTAACTACACTAATGCAATTACAGTAAAAAGAAATCAAAAGAAGAAGCAGAACAGGAGGGTGAGAACCTGGGTGCAGAGATTGAACGAGAAAAAGGAGATGAAGGTGAAGTGAGATGAGGAGAGAGAGAATCAGCCAGAGCAGCACGGTGGTCTAGTGGCACAGCAGAGCTCGTGCCGGCGACAATGGTGGTCGCGGTGGCGCTGGGATGGCACTGAGGGCGAGCAGAGACGGGAGAAGGGGCGAAGAAGTGAGAGAGAGGGAAAGAGTGAGAGAAGAGGGTTGGGTGGTAATGGCGGCGGCGATGGCGATGGATGCGGGTTGCTCGCCGGAGGATGAAGGTGGAAGATGGTGAGAGAGAAGAAAATGGAACGTTGGGGAAAAGAAGGGAGTTGATGCGCGAATGCGCTAGGGCTTCGCGTCCCTGGGGTAAGTAAAAATTCGAATCCACGCGTGCGCGCACCTTGCGCGTTTGCGTGGGTGGGAGAAATTAAAGAACGGCGTGGGAGCGCCATGCACGCTTGCGCGTAGATGGAGGGGTTAGAATGGGCGCAGACGCGTACGGTGCGCGTCGGCGCGGATGTACTGGGTCGAAGGCACAAAAGAGGCCCAGAGTTGGCACAACTCTCGGGTCCTTTGGCCTGGATGATGTTAAGACGCATCGACACGCGCACGCAATGTGCGCGTTCGCGTGGATGGCTTGAGCTTATTGGATAGGCGCAGAGGCATGAAATGCGCCAACGCGTGGACAGAGAAACAGGGAGTGGCGCAGACGTGTATAGCATGCGTTCGCGTGAGTTGAGGCACAGAGTTGGCCCAAAAGTGTGCAACTCTCTAGTCCTTGGCCCAGAAAGCTAAAATGCGCAGCCGACGCACGCGGGCGCCTTGCGCTTGCGCGTGGCTTCTTCTTTTTTTTTTTATGAGCATCAGCAGACCTCATGACTTCCCATCCTTCTCTAAAACTCTAGAACAAGCTAAGGTGCAAGATTAAGCACATTTTGGGACATAGGGACAATTTTCAAACAACTTGAGAAAACTTGCAATTTAAGCAAAAAACCCAATTCAAAGATTCATCCCTCATTAAAGCACAAAATGCATAAATACCTTAGTAAACAAAGAGAAACATACCAAGAAGTAAAGAAACTATATACAATGGAACCCAATTCATTCATTCATTATATCTACAAGAGAATGGAAAGAGTTTACCATGGTGGGGTGTCTCCCACCGAGCACTTTTAGTTTAAGTCCTTAAGTTGGACATCGGGAGGCTTCTTATCAAGGTGGCTTATGCTTGTATCCATCCTTGAACCTCTAAAAGTGCTTGTCCTTCAATCGGTTGTCAGAATTTCCAACCTTCTTCATGAAGCTTTGGTGAGGTTCTCTCCAAGACTTGAGCTCCCGAAAACGACTATCATAGGATAATCCAGGATCCCATATCTTGTCCTCACACCCATCTTCTAGTTGATTGCCTTGACTTTGTCCGGGTGATGAGAAAACAGAATTCTCACGGAAGCACCAAACTACTCTCCTAGACCCATTTAATTTAGCATTGCACCAATCCATGCTCTCTAATTTCGAGCTTCCCACCATAATGAGCCTAGATTTAGAACGCCAACCACTAAACATCCTCCTCTTTTGCTTAATTCCACAAAGCGTCGTAAGTTGGCCATCCGTTTCAAGCAAACCGTACTCAAGTGGGATTATGAAGCTGAGAGTTAGAAGTTTTACCCACTCAAGTGGAGGATTGCATGACGAACTAGGTGGAGGAGTTCCCAAAGATCTTGATAAAGCATGTTCTACTCCCGTCCATCCTCTTCTAGAGGTTTCCACCACTTGGCGAGCTTCTTCAAATTCCTCCTCATGCCAAGCTTCCTCAAGTTCACATTCCTTTTCACCAATTTCTTCTATGTCTTCCCCATCACTCTCATCATAGATAGGAGGCAAAGTAAAATCTACCTCATCATCGAATCCAGACAATTCAGGGAAGGATTCTTCAAACTCGAAAGGATCATATGTTGATTCGGAATCATCATAAATAGGAGCGTTTGTTGCTTGGAATACTTCTCCCAGTTCTTCACTCGCATTAGGCCTTGGAGGTTGTACGTCCTCCTCAACTTTGCTTTCCAATCTACTGGGGGAAGGTTCAACAGGATCGTCAAGGGGGTTGATCAAGGTGGGCAAAAAATCACTAGTGATGGAATCCACTTCTTGATCAATTTCCTCCAACTTTTTGTCTACTTCCGCAGCATTGCTCTTCTCTTTAATATTCCCTCCACACTCCTTGGAAGGGGGTTCTTCGACTTTGGATTCCTTAATGTGCTCAACATATCCTAAACATCCATCCACTAATTCCTTTTGTTCGCTAATCTCTACCTTCTCCTCTTGTTGTGCTTCTTGCTTCAACTCTCCTTCCTCACCATGGAGTTCCAAGTTCATATCCTCACTAAGCTCCTTGATTGCTTCTCCACATTCAACAACGGGAGTACTTATGGTGCATGAGTTCAGGTGAGATGTTAGGAGACCCACGGCTTCTACTATGCCGGCCACCCTTACTCTTAACTCCTTAAACTTGGTTTCATCCTCCTCTTGTCGCCTTAAAATACGAGATTCAAGGTCTCTCAGTTCTAACATGAAGGCTTCGTCAGGAGATGGGGTTGGAAGAGAAAATTCATCGGTTAGGGGAAGATTGTTGTAATCAGAAGGTGGTTCATATTGGTGGAGTTCTTGAGGTGGTGTATGTGGAATTTGTGGTTCTTGAGAGTATTAGTATTGGGATGGTGGTTGTTCTACATGTGATTCTAACGGTGGTTGATATGGTGGTATGAGTTATGGTCAAGTGGAGGTAAATGGTGGTATGAGGCTTGTGAGTATGACGTGTGGCTATATTGAGGATATGGCTCATAGGCATATGGTGTTGATTTTTGAAAGTCACAAGGGAGTTCACCATAGCCAGTGGACTGACATGCATATAGAATGGCCCTTCTTCATAGTGCATTGTCGGAGATTGTTGCCATGGAGGTTGATCAAATGTCTGAGGCTCCTTCCACCTTTGATCTCCAATTCCTTGATGCACATGCTCATTGAAGCTTTCATTTCCTACAACATAGTTTGAGCTACACTCATAGCCAAAGTGAGAATTCATAGTGAAGTAGAAAATAAAAACAAAGAGCAATAAGAAATGAAGGTGGCTAAATCCTAAAACTAGCAAAAATCAACAAACAAACCAAAGATAAAGCTATTCACAATATTTACAATAGCCAATAACATAGCACCATTGGTTCCCCGGCAACGGCGCCATTAATTTGATGTACGAAAAATTTTTGTCGGTAAGGAATTTCTCTTATAAAAAGAAAAATTTCGTTGTTAGTATAGCTCCCAACCGACAGACAACTCTCGCATCAAATTAAGTTTTTTTTTTTTAAGTTGTCACAAATAACAGACCCCAATGAATTTATAACCGAAGTATTTAGACTCCGGGTCGTCTCCCTAGGATACAATAGAGTGCATGCGTATTGGCTATGATGGGGTAAAAAGAGAGGGGTTTTGTTTATGAGATGGCAAGAAAGTAAATTGAGCGAGTAAGTAAAGAAAGCAAAATAAGGAACTCTTGGCTAAGACTTGGGTACTTAAGGTCACCATCCCAGTTAACAAACCGACTATTGATAATTATGAAAGGCCAACCCATTAAGTCTACTTCTCGAAGCCTTAAGTACGTAACATTTACTCCTAGACCGGAAGTATGTCAAATAGGCCTAATCACATCCACCCATAAGTCCTAACCTATCTACTAATTAGCTTAGTAGTGGGTTAGCGTCAATGAGCTTCAAATTGATCACACAGGGTTCTCAAACTACCAAATCCATTACGTCCAAAAACTCAAGATCACTCAAGTCCCTTGACTTAGGCCAAGAGTTGATAAAACTACTCAAGAACTAAAGAGAACATTTCATCGAACACTTGGAGTGCAATAAGAATCAACATCATAAAATGCAAGAGTATCAAAGTCTATCACTATTGATTGCAAGAAAAGTGAGATCATAACTCAATTCATCAAGTAGGGAAATATCAACATCAAATTGCATTAAATGTAAACAAATTCAACATGAGTCATCATCACAAAAGAGAACAAAATGAGGAATTGGCATAAAAAAAACTAAGAGGGTCAAGATGTAGAATTGAGAAATTATCAAAGAACAAGATGAAACCTAGCATTCAAACATGAAATTGAAATAATCTAACCTAATCCTAACCTAATTCTAGAGAGAAGATGGAGCTTCTCTCTCTAGAAAACTAACTAAAGGCTCATGTTGGCTAAAACTAATTGCTCCCCCCTTTGCTTGGACTTCAATTCTGCATGAAATACACTCAGAAACAAGTTGGATTTGGGTCTGGGCAGCTCAGAAATCGCCCCAGCGTTTTGCCATTAAGTGGGCCATATAAGAATATCGGCGCGCGCGCACCATGTGCGCGTGCGCGTCACTGGCAAATTCCCAACCCACGCGGAAGCGGCATGTACGCGTGCGCGTCCTTGTGAGAAACCACTTTTGCGCGTGCGCGCCTTGTACGCTTGCGCGTCCATTGGTGCATTCCAAATCTTTGTTTCTTCATGCATTCTCCACTTTGCATGCTTTTCTCCTCATTTCTTCCATCCAATACTTGCCTTATGAACCTGGAATTATTTAACAAACACATCAAGGCATCGAATGGAATTAAAGTGAAATAAAAATCACCAAATTAGGGCCTAAAAAGCATGTTTTTACACTTAAGCAAAATTTAAGGGAGAATTACAAAACCATGCTATTTCGTTGAATAAATGTGGGAAAAGGTGAATAAATCCCCCAAAACAAGCACGAAATAAACCATGAAATCGGGGTTTATCACTTTCCAAGGGCATGAGAGGCTGTGCTTCTTCTTCTTGAATCTCCATCTCTTGATCAACCTCTTCCAAGTCTTCAACTATGATATGCCTTGGAGGTTATACACCTCCTCAGCATCAATTTCAAACGTCTTGAAAGGGGGTTCTATGACTGGACTTTCCCATGGAGGTTTTGCATCTCCTAAGTCTTCAACCACTTCTTCTTCTTCAATAGTTCCGGCTTCCTCCACTTGTTCCAGTACAAAGTCATGTTCCGTACTATTCACTGAAGTTTCTAGTATCTCCTTCATGCTACGTTGTTCATTAGATTGCCCACATGAAGCCATGAGGGTTCCTTGAGTGTCTGAACGTCGGGAAGCTAATTGATTTATCACTTGTTCCAACTGACGAATGGTTGCCTGAAATCGATCCACTGTTTCCTTGAAATGATCCTTTGTCTCTTGATGCACTCGGCTTTCATAAATAAGATCATAGTGCTCTTGGATTGATGGATATGGAGATGGTGAATATTGACGTGGTGGTTCTTGTGAGTAATTGGGTTGGAATTGGGGTGGTTCTATATATGGTTCATATGGCTCATAAGGTGGTTGGTATGGTGGTTGAGGGTTAGGGTCATATGGAGGTGAATGGCGGAAAGGGTCTTGTGACTATGGTGGTCCAAAGTTATGTTGAGGAGGGGGTTCATAGGTGTATGGTGGTGGTTGTTGATAATCAAAAGATTGCTCACCATAGCCATTGCCTTGATATGCATCACAGAATGGTTGTTGATAGTCTATTGGAGGTGGTTGTTGCCATGAGGGTTAATCAAATCCTTATGGCTCCTCCCCGCTTTGATTCTTCCAACCTTGATGCCTGTTCTCATTATAGTTTCCATTCCTAACAACAACATTGGAATCAAACTTGAAGCGAGAGGGGTGAGAACTCATAGTTAGTTAATAAAAATTTAAAAACAAAAATAAAAGCAAATTTGAAATTCAAATTTTTGAATTTGAAAATTAAAATTTGCATTTTTGAATTTTTAAAATTGAAATTTGAAGATTAAAATTTGAAATTTTTTTTCTTAAATTTTTGAAAATTAAATTTTTAAAATTGAAAATTGAAAATTTTTTTTTTTTAAAATAAGATAGAATAAGATAAAAATTTTTAAAATAAAAATCTAAAATTTTTTTTATGTAAATTTTGAAAATTCAATTAAAAATAAAGAGAAAAGATATTTTTGAATTAAATGAGGAAAGAGAAAAACAATAAAATGACACCAAACTTAAAATTTTTAGATCAAAACGGAGAAAACAACTAAGAACAACTTGAAGGTCAAGATGAACACGAAGAACAAATTTTTGAAAAATAAATTTTTTTTAATAACTAAATAAAAACCAATAACCTCTTAATTTATGAAAAAGAAAAAATAAAAATAAAAATAAAAATAAATAAACAAGTAAAAAGCAAATATTTATAATAACCAATAATAAGGCACACGTTTGCAATTTCCCGACAACGGCGCCATTTTGACGAGAGAACTTTTGCGTGGTCTAGAAATTTGCGGATAAATCCTCGTTGCAAGTATAGTTTCTAAACCTTCAAAAGTTCTTTCATACAAACGTTGTGGTTGTCACAAGTAACAAACCCCTAAATAAATTGATAACCGAAGTATTCAAACATCGGGTCGTCTTCTCAAGGAATTGCAGGGAGGTGTTCTTATTATTGGTTATGAGTTGTAAATTGGGGTTTTGGATCAAGGTAAAAAGTATGTTGAATGACAAGTAAAATAAAATAATAATAATAACTGTAAAATAAACTCTTGGCAAGGTATAAGAACTGGAAGTCCTATCCTGGTTACCCTTATCAATTGTGACGAGAATGGATTTTTCTCCCACTTTGTTAACCTCTAACTATGAATGTAAGTTAAGTGGACGAATTAATTTGAATCCTCAAGTCCCAGTCTTTCCTTGGGAAAAGTTAGAGTTATTGGATCTCAAAGTAATTCTTGAAGAATTCCAATTTTCAATCAACAATGAGTTTGATAAGTCAAGAGTTACCAATGACTCAACCAAAGCCAAAAGGGAAAAATCCAAATTATTTATATAAATAAAAGAAAGCAATCATAAGTCTGAAATACCTCAAAATATATTGAATAGAAAATCAATCTAAACATAGAGAGTCATAAACAAAATTGAGAAAAGAAATAAAAGAACATTGAACCTGGGATTGAGAGTCACTCCTAAAACTAAGAGAAGTCCTAAATCCTAATCCTAAGAGAGAGGAGAGAACCTCTCTCTCTAAAAACTACATCTACTCCTAAAATTGTGAATGTGAAAGCCTGTCTATGAATGGATGCATTTCCCCACTTTATAGCCTCTAATCTGTGTTTTCTGGGCCGCAAACTGGGTCAGAAACAGCCCAGAATTCGCTGGTTTTTCGTCACTGCGATGCGGCCGCATGGAGCACGCGGTCGCGTCACTTAGCATCAGGGAAACTATGGCATATTATATATCAAATCGAAGCCACAGACGTTAGCTTTCTAACACAACTGGAACCGCGTCATTTGGACCTCTGTAGCTAAAGTTATAGCCATTTGAGTGCAGAGAGGTCAGACTGGACAGCTTTGCAGTTTCTTCAGCTTCTTGTATTCCTTCCACTTTTGCATGCTTCCTTTCCATCCTCTGAGCCATTCCTGCCCTGTAATCTCTGAAATCACTTAACACACATATCAAGGCATCTAATGGTGATAAGAGAGGATTAATATTAGCAAATATAAGGCCAAAGAAGCATGTTTTCAATCAAAGCACATAAGTAGGAAGGCAAATGTAAAACCATGCAAATAGTATGAATAAGTGGGTAAAGAGTTGATAAAAACCACTCAATTGAGCACAAGATAAACCATAAAATAGTGGTTTATCACTCCATCACTTTTCTTCCCTTCTCTTCTTTCTTCTTCCTTACTTTACCACCGTCTCCGGCTACTTACCGGCAACCACCACCACCTCCGGTGGCCCTACATCTCTTCTACCTCTATCTCATTCTCACAAGAAGAGAACTCCACTTTCTTCTTCTATCCTTCTCAGGGTTCTACTTCTTCCATATCTCATCTATTACTTTCCTTGCATAATATCTTTTTCTAGTTAGATCTTTCTTGTTGATTTACTTGTTTTCTCTTTTAGTTACATGATTATAATACTTGCTTTTTGTTTGCTTATTTTCCTTTTCTTGTTTTTCCATGGATGTTGAATTTGAGTTCTAATTTGCTTTGATAGATCTTCTTGCTGTTTTTCATTGTCTTTGTCATGTAGGTGATGTTATGTGATGATTGATGTTTCATTTTGAGCTTCTAATTGGTTGAGTATCTCATAATTGCTCATTGCTTGATAATTGCACACCAAGTGTTCGAAGAAATGTACGAATGCCATTTTGGTTATTTTAGTCATATATCTTCAAATTGGTGCTTCTCCTCACTCACTTGCTCTCTTCTAAATGCATTGCGTCCACTTTTCTTACTTAGAATATATGCTCACCAATTAGATACTCATTGAACATGACTTGCTCTTTGTTATGGATGCTTGAGATTATTCTTCTCATTCCATTTTGCATGTTTCACTACTTGTTTCATCCCATGCCAAGTGTGTGACCCATGTCTCTATGATTACTTTGTTGAAATATTTCTTTTGTGCACTATCTTTCACTTGCATGTTTTTGTTGAGATGATTCTTTGGGTTTAATGCTTCCCTTTTCCACTTCCTTTTTCAAGATAGCCACCAAGAAAGGCAAGGAGAAAGCTTCAAGGAAGCCGGCCGCAAAGAGGGCACCCCAACGGTCAAATTCTAAGGCGCACTCTTCATTAGGAGCCAAACCCCTATCTAAGAAGGCGAAGACACCCGCTCCTATTGATGAGAACGAGAAGAGCAAACCGGCAAAGGATTCTTCAAAGTTTCCCAACCGCTTTTGTGAACTTGTGTTCCCCGCCATGGTTGAGAGGAACTATCATGCCGAGCATCTACTCGCTCTGCCGGACAAAGTTTCTCCTTGTATTTTACCCCGCATTGAACGGCGAGGATGGGAGTTCCTTCTGAGAAAACCACAAGAGGTCAACCTCTCATGGGTGGTAGAGTTCTACACTAACTACCATCTTTCCTCTCTTCAATCGGTATACGTGTGCCGGAAGCAAGTCTCAATTTCAGAGGAGGCTATTCAGCAAGTGCTTAATGTCTTACCAGTACCAAGTGACATGGATGGCTACCAAGATGTCTTACGTCAGCGAGAAAAGTTTGGATTTGATTGGGACTCAATCCTCCGAGTAATTGCTGAACCAGAAACATTTTGGACCCATGGTCGATTCAGGATGAGGCCCAAGTGCATTGATGCACATTTCCTCACTGTAGAAGCTAGATCTTGGGCTCAGATCCTATCTCACTATGTGCTACCTAGCACTCACAAGTCGTCCTTCACAGCGGATCTCACTTTGCTTGTTTGGTGTATTCTCACGGAGAGACTGGTGAACATTCCACTTCTTGTCAAGCAAGCAATGGGACAAGTCCACGCCCGGGGTAATTTGCCATTTCTAGCATTGGTATCTGATTTAGTTGCTGCTATGGGTGTTCCTTGGGAAGACATGGATACGAAGGCTATAATTCCGGTTAAGGGCGATGTGGTCCCAAGCAGAAAATACTTACATCTTCCCATGAACAACCCAAGTTTTGACATAGCCCTTCCATCTACTATTCCTTCCACCTCATCATCACCACCACGGCAAAGATTCACACATCAAAGGATAGAAGATCTACACCGGAAGATTGATAGATATGAGCGGCGCAACCAACGCCGATACACTTATATCAAGAAGCTTCTGCGTTGTGTTACTCCTAGCGTGGAGGAACCCGAAATATTCACATCCACCTCAAACCCAAGTGATGGGAGCTCTGATGGAGTGGATAGTGAAGGTTCCGGTCCCAACCGTCCTTTGCGCATTGTTGGTAGCATGGAGGACCGTGCTAAATTCTAAGTGTGGGGAGGTCGTTCGACCGATCTCCATGGGTAAAATCTCTTCCTTTCAATACCCATGGATTTATCTCTTGCTTAGTAGTTAGTACATTGCATGTGTAGTTAGTTTTGCTTGTAAATACCCCTTGCATGATAATTAGTTCCTATAGAGTTGCTTGGTCAAAATAATGACTTCTTCCCCAAGAAACTATGTTTTGGGGTACCCTACCAAATTGTTTGAAAATTTTTGCAATAAACTTACTTCGAGAATGTATTTTGGAACATAGTGATTGAGCTAAGAACACAAGCATGTAAGTTTTGAGCCTATTGTGTGGTTATATTTTCTAACCATTAATTACCATTCTTGTGTGCATTATTCTCTCTCTATGATTGTAATCCTTGCTTTGTCTGATTCTATATGTCCATTACTTTTTGTATGAATGCATTTACATTATTGATGTCATCATTTCAATAGTCACTTTTTCCAAATGGCCTTAACCTTTTATCTACCATTGCTAACCAGTTTTGAGCCTATGATAAACCCTCTTTGTTCTTAAATAGAGCACATCAACAACCCTAAGTGAAAAAATTGAATGTCCCTAGATTTGGATCCTTGATTAGCTTAGGTGAGTTAGGGTGTGTGTCATTCAAATGGGAGGGTGTACTTGGGAAATTGGGTAGATATAAAAGTGTGCATTTGTAATTACAATTGGAAATTTTGGGAAATGGAAACATACTCATGTTGAATGATTAAGCCATATCATTGAAACTTTTGTACATGAAACCCCAAGAAAAAGGGGACCAAAAAGAAAAAAAGAAAAAAAAATTTTGTGTATATATGAGAATGTAAGAAAAAGAATTAGAAAAATAGAAGAAACAAAAATGAAAAAAAAAAGAGAAAGCAATGGAAAGGGACAAAAATGCCCCAAGACAAGGTAATAATAACGATGCATATGGGATGTGAATTGGAAAGAATGCATGAGTATGCAAAAAGTGAAACCCACGGGTAGCTAGGTATTATATTATAGTTGTATGGGTTATTCTATGTGTCTAGTGGGATCTTAAGTTAATCAAGGACTCAAATTTTAAGCTCACTTGACCATATACATCCTTACCTCCACCCTAGCCCCATTACAACCCATGAATAAGACCTCACGATACTTGTAAGCATGCATTAAGTAATTGTCAATTCTTAGATGAAAGAAAAATCTTAGAAAGCATAATTAGGAGAGGATTGAGTGACGAACCCTATACACTCGAGCAAATAGAGCGGATACACTTCCGGTGAGGGTTCGATGCTCAACTCCTTGTTCCCAACTTTCACAAGCGTTCATCTAGCAAGTTATATGCACTTCATGTTGATGTTCAATTTTGTAGGATTTATGAACTACATATCATTTTCACTCCGTATGCTCACATGTGTTCTTGGAGGATAGATTCACCCTTGACCAAGTAAATAGATGATTTTACTTTAGTTGCATGTATTTATTTAGGAAATTTGCATTTCATAAACCCTTTCTTACCATGATCTTTGGTCTTTTTATTTTAAGCATGAGGACATGCTTGGTTTAAGTGTGGAGAGATTTGATAAACCCCAATTTTGTGGTTTATATTGTATAGAATTTGGGGGATTTTGTCAATATTTCTCACACTTATTCATAAAAAATGCATGGTTTTGTGTTCTCTTTCTAATATTGCTCCATGATGAAAAACATGCTTATTTTGCCTTAGAATTGCTATATTTTGATCCTCTTTTATTGCCATTCGATGATGTGATGTATTTGTTGAGTGATTTTAGGATTCATAGGACAAGAATGGCCTAGAAGAGAGAAAGAAAGCATGCACAAGAGGAAAGAACATGAAGATTTGAATTTTGGGAACTTCGCAAAGGGCGCGCACGTGCACTGCACGCGCACGCATGCACAAGGATAGCTGAAAGTGGCGCGCAAGGATGGACGCATCTGCGCGGATCAGAGAAATCTCACCGACGTGCACGCACACACGGATGCCGCGCACGCGCGGAAGGTTGCACGTGACCTCATTAAAGGAAATCGTGCCTGGCGATTTCTGAGGCTCATCAGGCCCAAATTCAAGCTATTTTTGCATGGAAAAGACCCAAGGATACTAGGAGAAAGGGGGGATCAATCATTTTACACTTAGACACAATTTGTAGCTAGTTTTTGGTTCTTTGTTCTTCTAGAGAGAGAAATCCTTGTTCCTCTCTAGATCTAGCTTTAATTTAATCTTCCCTTGTTGAATTTTGAATTGGATCTTGTTAATTACTAGTTTTGATTGTTTAATTTGAATTCCTTAATATAATTTTGCTTAGATCTTGTGTTAGTTTCATGATATCTTGTCAATTGTCATTTTATACCCATTTCATGAATGTTGTGAATCTTGAATTGCTAATGTTACATTGATGATTTCCATGGTTAATTGTGTTGTTTGAGTGATTGTATGTTGATAATTGTTAGTGGGTATTTGTTAGTTCCAATTTAATTGCAATTTGAATATGTCTTTCTTTAATGCTTACCATGTGTTTGATGAAATGTTTCCTTTGATTATGGAGTAGTTTTCCTTACTCTTGGCATAAGCTAGGGGAATTGAGTGACCTTGAGTCATTGGGTCTCATTGAATTGGTGATTTGAGAATCCTAGGTGATCAATTTGATACCCATTGACACTAACCCACTACTAATCTAATTAGTAGATAGGTTGGGACTTACGGGTTGATGTGATCAAGCCTATTTAACGTACTTCAAGCCTAGGAGTAGACAATACATACTTAAGGCTTTTGAGAAGTAGACTTAGTGGGTTGGTACCTCATAATTGTCAATAATTGTTATGGAGACAAGGATAGCGATCTCAATTCCCATGCTTAGCCAAGAGTTATTTTTATCATTCATTTTTGAAAACACAAAAATCTTGATTATTTTGTCTTAGTTATAGCTACCTGTTTAGTTTAGAATAGAACTACATTGGATGCTACTTTATGAGTTTGGAATCATTTACAATTTGCTCTAGTTATGTGAATTAGTTTTGTGTATCCCAAGATTACTTGCTTGTTAAGATTCCTAGTTTAATTTCTTGCTCATGACTTGCAACCCCGGATTTCTAACCAATGTTGAAGCACATGTTTGCCCATTCCTTGTGAGACGACCCGAGGTTTAAATACTTCGGTTATTTTATTGGGGTTGAAGTTGTGACAACCAAATTCCTTCTAAATTTGATACTCGAGGATTGTTGTTGGGAAGAGCTATACTTGCAACGGGATTTTATTGAGAAATTCTATACCAACATAGTCCACGGGGTCCATCAACGACCCAAGGTTTGAATACTTCGGTTACTTTATTGGGGTTAAACTTGTGACAACCAATTCCTTCTAAATTTGATTCGCGGATTATTTGTCGGTTGAGGAATATACTTGCAACGCGAAAAATCTTGTGAAATTCCTTATCGACGGTATCCGTGACCATCAGCGGTGTCCTTTCTCTAGAGCATGTAGAACTCATTCATGAGAGAACTGGAAGAAAATTCACTGTCAGGGGCAAAATCTGAGCCCATACTCACCTCCGTAAGGAACTAAAAGTCAAGCTAGTGACTTTAAAAGAGCACTTGTTGGGAGGCAACCTAAGTTTACTCGACCATATTTATTTTATTTCATTTTGTTTTTAGTTGTCAGAGCCATGATTATGTGTATCAGTCTAGAGACAGAATTCATAGCAGTAAAAATAGAACACTCCGGAAAGAGTGTCAAAGTTGAACGCCAGTGAGGAACATTGCTGGAGTTGAACACCAGCCAGGGAGCAGCCCCTGGGCGTGGCGTTCAAACGCCAGTGCAAGAAAGCAGGAAATCTGGAATTCCCTATCCTCTCAGGACCAGTAGGTCCCACGAAAGCTCCACCTACCCCACCTTCTTCTTTCTCATTGATCATAATTGCTCGAGGATGAGCAAAACTCTTAAGTTTGGTGGTGAAAAAGCTTTGCTTTGTGACTTCTACCACTCTTAAGTTTAGAAGAAGAGGATGTAGCAAACTAGAGAGCATGCACATGAACCTGTATAGCCGCCTCAACAAAGACAAAGGAGTGACATTGAAGAACTCAGGCATCACATTGGATCCTCAAGGAGAAGTAGTAGCCACCATCATTCAGGTGGATTCGTTCTCTTTTACTCTTTTCCTGTTATTTTTCTATTTTCTGTCTGTTTATATGTTATCTTATTCTTATTGCATGATCATTTGCATTGATGTCTTTAAGTTGTAAAATGTTCCATATATCTCTCACCTTGGTTAAATAAATTTTCTTTTTGAAAGAATTGAGAGATGCATGAATTTCAAGTTTAAAATAAGAGTAGTTTAATTATGTTGATGTGGTGTCATTTGCTTTTATTTTCTGAATGTATGAAATAAACCGTGCATATTTGAAGTTGAAATTCTAGAATGTTGCCTCTTGAAAGAATAAGGAAAAAGGAAAAGTATTATTGATAATCTGAAAAATCTAAAAACTGATTCTTGAAGCAAGAAAAAGCAGCAAAAAGAAAAAGCAAAAGCTTGCATGCGAAAAAAAAGTGGCGAAACATAAAAAGAAAGAAAAAAATAAAAAGCAAGCAGAAAAAGCCAGTAACCCTTTTGATAAACCCCTCTTTTATGATTCATCTTGTGCTAAATTAAGTGTTTTTATCAATTCTTCACCCACTTATTCATAAGATTTGCATGGTTTTATAATTCCTTCCTTATTCTATGATATATGTGAAAACATGTTTCCTATGCTTTAAAAATATTTATTTTTAACTATCTTTTATTACCATTCGATGCTGTGATCTGTGTGTTAAGTAATTTCAGGCTTCATATGGTAGGAATGGCTTAGAGGACAGAAAGAAAACACGCAAAAATGGAAGGAACGCACAAAATGGAGTTTTGAAGAAAATGGCAGCGACACGCATGCATGGACGACGCGGACGCGTGCCTAGCGCAGAGCATAAACGACGCGAACGCATGACCCACGCGCACGCGTGATGGACGCCACGTGCAGAAAATTGCAGAAGTCACCCCCAGCGATTTCTGGACCCTTTTTCGACCCAAATCCAAGCATAGAAACACAAAATAGAAGCCAGAGAATGGGGGAATCAATGGACACAATTTCATACAACTTTCATAATTCACAATTTTAGGTTTTAGATGTAGTTTTAGAGAGAGAGAGGCTCTCTCTTCTCTCTTAGGTTTTAGAATTAGGATTTCTCTTAGTTTATGGTTATTTCTTCAATCCAGGTTCAATATTCCTTTAATTTATGTTTCTCTTTTACTTTTATTTACTCTAATGCTTTTACTGTTAATTACTTATGTTACCAAATTGGCTTATGAACTCTTCATGTTAGATTTGAATATTCTATTTAATGCAATTTGAGGTATTTCAGATTAAAGATTGTTTCCTTCTATTTATGATATAAGTAATTTAGATTTTTCCCTTTTGGCTTTGGTTGAGTAATTGGTGACACCTGATTTGTCAAACTCAGTGGTTGATTGAAAATTGGGAATTGCTGTTTGATTTGGATCCCTCTAAAGCTAGTCTTTCCACAGGAGTTGACTAGGGCTTGAGGAATCAAGTTAATTGGTCCACTTGACTTTCCTTTATTTAGTAAGGGTTAACTAAGTAGGAGCAATAACAATTCTCATCACACCTGATAAGAATAACTAGGATGGGATTTTCAGTTCTCATATCTTACCAAGAGTCTTTATAATTATTAATTTATTTTTCCTGCCATTTAAAATACTTGTTCTCTATTTCAAAAACCCAAAAACACACCTTATTCCATAATCAATAATAAATCACATCTCCCTGCAATTCCTTGAGAAGACGACCCGAGGTTTAAATACTTCGGTTATAAATTTTAATGGGTTTTGTTACTTGTGACAACCAAACTTTTGTACGAAAGGATTCTTTGCTGGTTTAGAAACTATGCCTACAATGCGATTATTTTTATAAAATTCTTTACCGGGAGAAGTCAGTTCATCAAAATGGTGCCGTTGCCGGGGAATTGCAAACGTGTGCCTTATTATTGGTTATTGTAAATATTTTCTTTTGCTTGTTTATTTGATTTTATTTTTGTTTTTAATTTTAATTTTTATTAGCTACTATGAGTTCTCACCCCCGTCGCTTTGAGTTTGGTTCTGATATTGTTGAAAGGAATGGAAGCTATAACAGGAACATGCATAAAGGTCAAAACAATCACAGATGGAAGGAGCCACAAGGATCTGATCAACCCTTTCGGCAATAACACTTTCCAAAGTATCAGGGACAATGACCATTCTACAATGCATACCCAAACAATAGTTATGGTGGACCTTTTCGTGACAACCAACTTCCACCAAATTACTATGGTCAAGAGTCATTCCGAGGTGTAAACCAAGATGATAGATATGGTGGACCCCCTTGTGGTTACCAACAAGCCCCATCATATGCCCACCTCCTCAACATAGCTTTGAACCACCATACTCACAAGCCAACCACAACCATTCACCTCCATATGCCCCCAACTCTTATCCACCCAACTTCTAATACAACTACTCCCAATAATCACCACTTCCATATGCACCATATCCATGTCCATCAAACCAAGAAGCACAGGACCGTCTCAAGGACACAGTGAACCAATTTCATGCAACCCTTCATCAATTGGAGCAAACGATAAACCGATTAGCCCCCAGTACAAAAGAGACATTAGAAGCTCCGGTGGACAACACAGAACATGATTTTGTACTGGAACAAGTAGAGGAAGCTGCAATTATCGAAGAAGAAGAATTGGTTGAAGACTTAGGAGACGCTAAACCTCCATGGGAATCAAGAGTTGTGGATAATTCCGTCAGGCGATTTGAAATCGATGCTAAGGAGGATAGTGCACAACCCCCAAAGCATGTATCTTATGAAGAACTGGACGGAACAAATCAAGAAGCAAGTTTCTTTGGTAATGATGATCATGAATCAAGTTCTTCTAATGATGACCTTGCAGTCACAATTGAACTCTTTGAGCTAGAAGATTCTTCCCCAAGTGAATATGAAGATGATATGGAGGTAGATTTTTCTCAACCTCCAACTTATGACCTGAGTGATGAGGAAGACGATGAAGATTTTGATCAAGACATGGTTGCAATTGAAGAGATTTGTCCGGAATTAGAAGAATTCACAGAGGAGTACAAGGAAGTGGAGCTTGCAGAACTACTGGAAACACCTCTCCCATGGCCATTACCACCTAATACAAACTTCAAGTGGGTAAAATCCTTAGCCTTTATCTTTACCTTTCCACTTGAATATGGTTTTCTTGAAATAGACAGCCAGCTTAGAGCTCTTTGCGACTTTAAGAGTAAGAGGGAGATGGTTAGTAATAATAGTTGGCAAGTAAGGCTCAATAAGGCTCTACGCTCCAATTGGAAGTGCAAGGATTGGTATAGAACTCGATTGGATGGATTTCGGAAGAAGTTTGGATATCTCAATGGAAATTCAGGTTATGTATCGCCTGGCTGGAAAAATGAAGATCAATACAAAGACGGTTACAAAAGCAAGGTTTGGGATCCTGGGATTCATTCTGACAATCAACAGCCGTGGAGCCTGAAAGTCTGCTTTAATTTGCTCGAAGGCTTTACATACCTAGTTTGGGACCCCGGAGGTTATTGGAATTGCAAGCATTGGTGGAGATTTCTGGATGAGTTCAAACACAAGCCACCATAACAAGGAGCTAATCAAATGTCTAACTTAAGGACTTTAACTAAAAGTGCTAGGTGGGAGACTACCCACCATGGTATGATCGTTCCTTTTTCAACTTTAAATTTATTTCGTTTCGTTTGTTTTTAGTTTCACTTTATTTTATTTTATATTATTTTCCCTAGGATCATTCATAACATCTGCATCTTGCATATTGCATATATAAAAAAAAATTACCCCACACGTGCGCATGGGCCATGCGTGGACGTCGACTCAAAATCGACGTCACAATCCAACACCCAGAAATTTGGGCTGGAATCGTGCGGCTGTTATGCGTTAGGCACAATTTGGGCCACGCATTCGAGTCAATGACGCGAACGCGTCACTTTCACTTCACACACACCACGCGAAAGCGTGGGCGACGCGTACGCGTCGCGTGGAAATTATTTCCCCCTAATTGAAACAGAGAGTTATGCCAAAACGACGCTGGAATTGTGCGTTTAGCACAATTCTGAGCGACGCGTACGCATGCTTCGCGTGTACGCGTCATTTTCATTATCCCTCACTCACACGTACGCGTCAATGACGCGTCCGCGTTGATTTGAATCCACTTACCCCCGACGTGGAACCCTAGCCCCCTTCGCGTCACCATTCCCCCCTCTCCATCACAGCCTCCTCTCATCTCCTCTGCACCCAACGCCAACCCAGCCACTGCGCAGAACTCGCCGCGCCACCCTCGCCCCCCTCCCTTCTCTTCTTCTCCCCCTCTTCTTCCCCTTCCACCTTCCTCCCTCCACTGCCCCCCCAAATCACCGAACCACCCAGATCGCCAGCCACCACACCAACGCCACCCTCCTACTCGCCCACCCCCTCTCTTCCCTTCCTCCCTTTTCCCTCTTCCCCTGTTAACCCCTGCCTCCACCAACGACTGTCGCCGCGCCGCCCTGCAATGGCTGTGCCAACCCCCATCGCCGAACCACCCAGACTGCCTTGCCACCACCGCAAGCCTCCCAGCGCCGCCGTGCCAACCCCCATTGCCGAACCACCCAGACCGCTCTGCCACCACCGCAAGCCTCCCAGTGCCGCCGTGTCAACTGCCCAACCAACCACCCTCTCTCTGCATTCAAATTATTACTGCGCCAACCAGGTTTCGCCGAACACCGATGCCTTTTCCAGTTTTTTTTAGTTAATTCCATATTTTTTAAATTCTGTTCAAATTAGGATAGTTAGAGATGCATGATCGTAGTGGATTTTAGGTGGTTAGGTAGCTAGGATGTGGTTAGTGGATTTAGGCCTGATAATTGCATCGTACTTGCTGCTTGTTTTATCTGTTTCGCAATTTTGAATCTGTTGTGATGATGATGCTGTTCATATGTTGTTCTTTACTATTTAATGTCGTTGTTACACTTTTCAACCTGAATTGCGTTTCTTGCTATAGATTGAGTTTTTTTATTTTGAATTCATGTGAATTACTATTTGTTACTCTTTTCTGCACCACTTTAATGTCATATAAACTGATTTATGTTGCTGTTTATTACCCGGAAACGTCCAATTTTTAGCCGAAATGCTGCCCGATTTTTTTTCAGAAATTGTTTCACTCCACTCCCATTCATGAATTGGTTTTGGCAATTTCAAGTTTTGCACTAATTGGTTTCACCCAAGCCAATTCATGGATGAATGGGCGAGCATTCTTACTCTTTCTAGTTCCCTTATTCGTTATTTCGCATTATTGATGATTTCATTTTTATTTTACAATTCTTTTATTTTTTATGATTTATCATCAATAATCTGCAATATATACTTGATTGTGAGTTGCTTGTTCTTCAACTTTGTGCAATTTTTGTTAATTAGGCCACACAACACCATGCCACTTACTTTAACCTCATTTTTTAACTCTTAACTGCATTAACTTTCTAACTTCTCTTTTAGTTTTCAACTAACCACTTTCAAACCATTTCAAGGCACGACTACTGTTGTTCCTAATTCACAATAATTCTGCATATCATAGATTTTGGATTGTGATTTTTATTCTCTGACTTTTAACTTGAATACAGCCCAAAATTTTACACATATTTAACAGACTTCTTGCTTATATTGCTCTTATTTTCATCTTTTGCCCCTCTATGCTTACATTGTTCACATACTATTTGCTTACCTATTTTCCTGCTTTAGTTTAATAAACTATATCCTGTAACTTCTGCCTTTCAGGATGTCAGACCCCAAAAACAAAGGAAAGGGCAAGGCAACTACTAGCAAAAGGAAAAGAGGTGAATCCTCTACCACTATTTTGGATATCCTCCATGATGATTCCTGGTGGGAAAATAATTTTACCCCGCAGGAAAAGGCTGATCAGCTTTTGCCTGCCACAGACCCAGTCAAGTTTGCCAACAGATACTGTGAGCTGAAGTACCCGGTCTTCGCAACTTCCAGAAACCTATACCTGGAAAAGACCCTCAAAATTCCAGAAGAGCTACAACAATACACCTCAGAACAAAATTAAACAAAGAGGCTAGTTCTTCTTGGAGAGGAGCCTGACTGAGGTCAATGCATCCTAGGTCAAAGAATTTTACTACAATTACTTTAAAATGACCCTGGATGCAGTACATCTCAGAGGCAAGCAGATTCTGGTTACTAAGGAAGCAATTGAAGATATCCTCCAGCTCCTACCTAAATCCGATCAGCCAGATGGTTACCAGAAGGCTGAAGAGGATATGAGATTTATGAAGTTTGATTGCGACGCAGTGAAGCGGACTATAGCTCTTGATCCTACAGTCCTATGGGTCATGGGTAAGACAACAACAACCCCAAAGGGACTAAAGCTTATCTATCTGAATGATGAGGCTCGGCTTTGGCAGCAGATTCTGAGTAACTATGTGATGTCGAGCACTCATGAGACTGAGGTGCCAGCTGCCATGATTACCCTTATTTGGTGTGTGATGGAGGGCAAGGACCTTTATCTTCCCCGTTTTATCCGATACTACATGTCCAGGGTCCATGTCCGAGGCACTCTGTCCCTTCTATATTTGATTACTCAGATGGGACGCCGAGCTGAGGTGCCCTGGGAGATTGCTGATGAGAAGCCACCTGCCGCCAAATGCAAGAAAATTATCCCACACAGCAGGAAGTTCCAGGCTTTAGGCTACAGACCTCCATTTCTCACTGCTTCCACTGAGGCAGCCACATCTTCCGCTGCCCCTTCAGCACCTGCTGCACCAACCACCCCTATAGGACCATCACCTGCTCCCGAGCCCATCTACCACTTGGTGCGTCGACTCTTCGAGCACCTGGATCGGATCGAGCGCCGCGACAAGTGGCGTTATGAGCATCTGAAGCTAATGATCCGGTCAGGCAACCCTGACATCCCCTCCGAGCCTGACACACCATTAGAGCCATCTAAGGAGGAGGCGGATGATCATGAGGTGGAGGCACGTGCAGAGCACCAGCAGGCAGCATCCTAGCAGGCAGAGCCCCAGCATGAGGAGCCTCTGTAGACACAGCCATCAGACCCACAAGCACTGATACAAGCAGAGCCTTTGGCACTATCACTACCAGAGCCCACAGAGACACCAGCAGCACATCCTTCCGGAGATGCCACTTCTTCACACCCAACTTGATTGAGCATCGAGGACGATGCTATTATTTAAGTGTGGGGAGGTCTCCATCTCCGGCGAACTTTATTTTTGGTGAACTACTTTCAGACCTTTTTATCCTATTTTGTTTATTTTCTGTATTTTTATTTTATTTTATCTTATTTGTCTTTCAGTACTTGTGCATTTTCTTTTGCTATATTTCTATTTATTTCTACTTTATTTCTACTTTATTTCTACATTTTGCACTTTGGTTTATATATATCTTAGACATTTAGTTTAATTTGCACTTTTAGCTTATTAGTTGTGATATAGAATATATGGATTAATTAGTTTAGTTTACCCTCTTAGCATATAATAATTTGGTTTAATTGAAAATAAAAAGAGTAAACTAGAAATTTTTAGTTTTTTAAGAATCACAATAATCCACACACTATATATATATATAGAAATAAATGTTGGTTAATTGACAATATTTTTCAAAGAATATAATTATTTTTATTTGAGCCATTCAAAGATTCACATTGAGTTGAATGGAAACTTTTGATTTCTACTTGCATGATATACATAACTGATATATGATTTTTGAGACAAAGAACACACAACCCATGAGTTTTTGAGCTTAATTGTATGGTTACATTTAACCATAATTTTCATTCCTGTGTGTTTCGCCCTTCTTTTCTATGCTTGTAATTTTTACTTTGTTTTAGCCTATATGTCCAATATAGAATGAATTTACATACTTGCATATGATTGAGGTCATTACTTGTTTTTACTCACTTATCCCAAATAAGCCTACCCTTTAATGTCACCCTTGTCAGCCCCCTTGAGCCCTTTTAACCCCCTTCTGTTCTATAACCACATCATTACCCTTAAGCAGAAAAATAATTTAAAAATCCCAAATTGAATATTTGGTTAGCTTAGTCATTTATTTGGTACCCCTCAGGGAGCAGGAACTGCCATTCTAACACTTCTTGGGGGATTCTATCCACAAACGCAAAGCTTATGGCTGACTGATATTGCGCACCATCATTTAGCTATTGCGATTCTTTTCCTGATAGCTGGTCACATGTATAGAACCAACTTCGAGATTGGCCACAGTATAAAAGAGGATAGAGATTGTAAATCAAACTAAGTGTGGGGAAACTGTGGGAACTTGGATTGATAGGAAGGTAGTAACTCTATAAATCATTTGAAATTTGGGAGCATGCTCATATGAAACCAAAATAATTAAAATACCATGTGCATTGATATATTGTATTTATGTTTAAAAAAAATCCCTTTTAATTAAATAAATAAATAAGAGGACAAAAATTACCTCATTATTAAGTTTAATAGAAAAAAATCAATGCACATAGGATAAAATTAAAAATAAAATTGGTACATGAGTATGTGATATAAAAGTGGGAAGAAAAATTGGGTAGCTAGGCAAATTTTAAAATTGTATAGAGTATGTATATGTTAGGTGAGATCTTAGACTAATCAAGGATTCAATTTATAGCTTACTTAGCCTTATATATACCCTCACCTTTACCTTAGCCCCATTACAACCTTGAAAAAGACCTCATGATGTTTGCATATATACATTATATATTTTTTGATTGGTTAGATGAAAAATAAAGTTTTAGAAAGCATGACTAGAAAAGAATAGAGTGATTAACCCCAAACACTGAGTGATTAGAGAGTAAACACAAATCCATTGAGGGTTCAATAGCTCATTTCCATATATCCATGTTTAATTAATAATTGTCTTGCAAGTTTGTGAAATCTTTTAACTCAACTCGATTGTGAATGTGTTCTAATATGGTCTGGCCTTGGTTGTACATATATCATTCCTTGAAAATATGAATCAATTTAACCACATGTAAGCTTTATATATATAAGTGGATAGTAATTAGAATTGCATGATTCATTTAGGTAGCTTGCATTTAGAATAGATTCCATTGCATAAGATTCCACCATTCTACCTTCACTCTTTTCTCTTGGATTTAGCATGTGGACATGCTAATATTTAAGTGTGGGGAGGTTGATAAACCCCTCTTTTATGATTCATCTTGTGCTCAATTAAGTGTTTTTATCAATTCTTCACCCACTTATTCATAAGATTTGCATGGTTTTATAATTCCTTCCTTATTTTATGATATATATGAAAACATGTTTCCTATGCTTTAAAAATATTTATTTTTAATTATCCTTTATTACCATTCGATGTCGTGATCTGTGTGTTAAGTAATTTCAGGCTTCATAGGGCAGGAATGGCTTAGAGGACAGAAAGGAAACACACAAAAATGGAAGGAACACACAAAATGGAGTTTTGAAGAAAATGGCAGCGACGCGCACGCATGGACGACACGCACGCGTGCCTAGCGCAAAATGCAAGCGACGAGCACGCATGGACGACGCGGACGCGTGCCTAGCGCAGAGCATAAACGACGCGAACACGTGATGACGCATACGCGTGACAAGGAAAACTCTAAATGATGTGAACACGTGACCCACGCACACGCGTGATGGACGCCACGTGCAGAAAATTGCAGAAGTCGCCCCCAGCGATTTCTGGACCTTTTTTGGCCCAAATCCAAGCCCAGAAACATAGAACAGAAGCCAGAGAATGGGGGAATCAATGGACACAATTTCATACAACTTTCATAATTCACAATTTTAGGTTTTAGATGTAGTTTTAGAGAGAGAGAGGCTCTCTCCTCTCTCTTAGGTTTTAGAATTAGGATTTCTCTTAGTTTATGGTTATTTCTTCAATCTAGGTTCAATATTTCTTTAATTTATGTTTCTCTTTCACTTTTATTTACTCTAATACTTTTACTTGTTAATTACTTATGTTACCAAATTGGCTTATGAACTTTTCATGTTAGATTTGAATATTCTATTTAATGCAATTTGAGGCATTTCAGATTTAAGATTGTTTCCTTCTATTTATGATATAAGTAATTTAGATTTTTCCCTTTTGGCTTTGGTTGAGTAATTGGTGACACCTGAGTTGTCAAACTCAGCGGTTGATTGAAAATTGGGAATTGCTGATTGATTTGGATCCCTCTAAAGCTAGTCTTTCCACAGGAGTTGACTAGGACTTGAGAAATCAAGTTAATTGGTCCACTTGACTTTCCTTTATTTAGTAAGGGTTAACTAAGTAGGAGCAATAACAATTCTCATCACACCTGATAAGGATAACTAGGATGGGATTT
Source organism: Arachis hypogaea (assembly GCF_003086295.3). NCBI lineage: Eukaryota > Viridiplantae > Streptophyta > Magnoliopsida > Fabales > Fabaceae > Arachis > Arachis hypogaea. Next base: position 52,203,484 of record NC_092055.1, read on the forward strand.
CCAGTTCTCATACCTTACCAAGAGTCTTTATAATTATTAATTTATTTTTTCTGCCATTTAAAATACTTGTTCTCTATTTCAAAAACCCAAAAACACACCTTATTCCATAATCAATAATAAATCACATCTCCCTGCAATTCCTTGAGAAGACGACCCGAGGTTTAAATACTTCGGTTATAAATTTTATTGGGTTTTGTTACTTGTGATAACCAAACTTTTGTATGAAAGGATTCTTTGCTGGTTTAGAAACTATACCTACAACGCGATTAGTTTTATAAAATTCTTTACCGGTAGAAGTCATTTTGTCACCTTTAAACCAAAAGGAAAGGGTAAAAGGGCCCAAGGCTTTGAGCATCAGTGGTTGGGAGGGCCCAAATGATCAAAATCCTGGCATAAGCGGCTCAAACAAGTTGTCTCTATCCATGTGCTTGTGGTGTGAAGGTGTCAAGTGAAAAACTTAAGACTAAGCGGTTAAAGTCGTGGTCCAAAGCAAAAAGAGTTTGCTTAAGAACTTTGGACACCTCAATCTGGGGACTCTAGCAAAGCTGAGTCACAATCTGAAAAGGTTCACCCAATTAAAGTGTCTGTGGCATGAATGTATCCGATGGTAATACTGGAAAACAGAGTGCTTAAGGTCACGACCAAGACTCAGAAAGCTGTGTTCAAGAATCAAAATAAGCTTAACTAAGAGAGTCAATAATATCATCTAGATTCTAAGTTCTTAAAGATGCCAACCATTCTAAGTTTCAATGGATAGTAAGATGCCAAAACTATTTAGAAGCAAAAAACTACTGAGTCCCGCTCATCTGATTTTAACTAAGCTTCATTTGAAACTTAGAAATTTATTATATCTTAATTTTCTTGTTATCCTACTGTGCTTTTAGTAACTTGGGGACAAGCAAAGATTTAAGTTTGGTGTTGTGATGAGCGGATATTTTATACGCTTTTTGGCATCACTTTCATATAATTTTTAGTAGTTTTTGTTAGTTTTAGTGTTAAAATCATATTTTTGGATTCTACCATGATTTTTTGTGTTTTTGTACAATTTCAGGTATTTTTTGGCTGAAATTGAGGAGCTGGAGCAGAAGTCTGATTCAGAGACAGAGAAAGTACTACAGATACTGTCCAGATCTGACCTGCCTGCATTCGGAAGAGCTTTTTTGGAGATACAAAAATTCAAATGGAGGGTTCTCAACGGCTATGAAAAGCTCACTTCCAGAGATTTCCATCAATATATAATAGTCCATACTTTGCTTCGGATTAGAAGGCCCAAAACTGGCATGCAATGTCAGCTTTCTGCCCCTTTCCAGGCGTCTGGCACCCAAAGAGCAGAGCTCAGCATCCAAAGGCCCAGAGAGGACCCCGTAGCTGATGTTCCATGCCCAAGGATCCTCATAGCACATGGATCTTATAAATGCTCAGCCCAAACACTCACCACGTGGGCCCCAGAAGTGAATTTTAGCACTAAATAGACTACTTTACCCTTACTAGTCATCTATTTAGTATTTAAAGTGTATTTTACAGCAGACATCATAGATCATTCAGTCTTATTTTTATTTTATCATTTTTTTACTTTCAGTATGAGTTTCAAAACCTCCTAGGTTGAGGGGAGGAGCCCTGCTGAGTCATATGAATTAATAAAAGTATTACTGTTTCTTCTTCGATCCATGTTTGATCTATCTCTAAGATGTATATCCCGATCTTCATCGTGGTGAATAGGGTGATCTAAAAAATTAAATTAGCTCTGTTCATCACATTAAGACAAACGTGCCTAAAAAACACCCGCGTCTACTTGGGTTCGTGTGAATACTCGGAAGGATATGTTTATACATCTCTCAGACGGTTAATCCACGACTTCGTTGGAGACTTCTCGAGACACCAATTCAGCCAATTTCTGGGGAGATTAGGGTCTCCGTGGTATAGGCTAAAATCCAAAGAAGCAGCGTTCTCTGATCCGGAAGATTCGACCTTGTCTGTGGCACTTTGAGTAGGATCGCCAGAAGAATGACTTGCTAAGCGCTTCACCCTTCGTCAGATTGGATGACCACAGCCAATGGCGTTCAATCTGTAATAGAGGAGATCAATGACCACGGCCCATGGCATTGATCACATACAGCCTACCATAGAAGAAGATCATTCACAAGCAAAGAAGACAGTAGTACCAAAGTTCATTCAGAAAGACAAAGCAACTCCAATCCTTAACCCTATTCCTATTAGTATTTTCTACGTCTTTTGCTTTATTCCTTTCATATACAACATTACTATTAATTGTTCAACAACGTTTTGATTTCGCCTGACTAAGACATGCAAGACAACCATAGCTTGCTTCAAGCCACAATCCTCGTGGGATCGACCCTAACTCGCTCAGGTATTACTTGGATGACCCAGTGCACTGCTGGTATTGCTGTTGTATGGAAAGTGTGGGGGATTACTGATGAGCGGATAATTTATACCCTTTTTGGCATTATTTTTACATAGTTTATAGTATGTTTTAGTTACTTTTTATTATATTTTCATTAGTTTTTTATGCAAAAATCACATTTCTGGACTTTACTATGAGTTTGTATATTTTTCTTTGATTCAAGTATTTTTTGGCTGAAATTGAGGGATCTGAGCAAAAGTCTAATTCAGAGGCTGAGAAAGGACTGCAGATGCTGTTGGATTCTGACCCTCCTGCACTCGAAGTGAATTTTCTGGAGCTACAAAAGCTCAATTGGTGCGCTCTCAATTGAGTTAGAAAGTAGACATCTTGGGCTTTCCATCAATATATAATAGTCTATACTTTGCCTGATATTTGATGGCCCAAACTGGCGTCTAAATGCCAGCCAGAGAACCTTTCCTGGCGTAAAACGCCAGAACTGGCCCCAAAACTGGAGTTAAACGCCCAAACTGGCACCCAAGCTGGAGTTTAACTCCAAAAATGGCCTATGCACGTGAAAGCTTCAAAGTTCAGCCCAAGCACACACCAAGTGGGCCCCGGAAGTGGATTTCTGCACTATCTGCACTTAGTTACTTATTTTCTGTAATCCCTAGTAACTAGTTTTAGTATAAATAACACTTTTACTATTGTATCCGCATCTTTCGATCTTTGATCACCATACTTTATCATCTTATGTTACATTTGAAGGCTGGCCATTCGGCCATGCCTAGACCTTCTTCTCTTATGTATTTTCTACGGTGGAGTTTCTACACCTCATAGATTAAGGTGTGGAGCTCTGCTGTTCTTCATGAATTAATGCAAGTACTATTGTTTCTCTTTCATTTTATGCCTACTTATTCTCCAAGATATACTCTCGTACTTAATTCAGTTAAGTCAGAATGAAGGGGTGACCCGTAACAATCACCCACTATCTTCGTTACTCGCTTAGCCAAGATCCGCGTGCCTGACAACCACAAGCGGTCTACATGATGTTCAACGTAGTCATTGGACGACAGCCGGAGTATATTCTCTTGGGTCTCTAATCCACGGACCGAGTCCGTCAGATTAAGATCTTCGTGGTATAGGCTAGAACCAATTGGCAGCAATCCGGAGATCCGAAAAGTCTAAACCTTGTCTGTGGTATTCCGAGTAGGATCTGGGAAGGGATGACTGTGACGAGCTTCAAACTCGTGAATGTTGGGCGCAGTGACAGTGTGCAAAAGGATAGAGAGATCCTATTCCGACGCTAGTGAGAACCGACAGATGATTAGCCGTGTGGTAGCTATACCTGGTATTTTTCATCCGAGACGAGAAATCCGACAGTTGATTAGCCGTGCAGAAACCGTACCTGGTATTTTTCATCCGAGAGGATCATACAGCTTGCCATGGAAGGGAGCACGCATGGTTGGATGAAGACAGTAGGAAAACAGAGGTTCAGAAGCAACAAAGCATCTCGAAACGCTTATCTGAAATTCCCACCAATGAATTACATAAGTATCTTTATTTTATTTTATGTTTTATTTATCTTTTAATTATCAAAAACTCATAACCATTTGAATCCGCCTGACTAAGATTTACAAGATGACCATAGCTTGCTTCAGGCCAACAATCTCCGTGGGATCGACCCTTACTCACGTAAGGTATTACTTGGACGACCCAGTGCACTTGCTGGTTAGTTGTGCGGAGTTGTGAAAAGTGTGATCACAATTTCGTGCACCAAGTTTTTGGCGCTGTTGCCGGGGATCGTTCGAGTTTGGACAACTGACGGTTTATCTTGTTTCTTAGATTAGGTAATTTTATTTTATGTCTAAGCTTTTTATTTTTTATTTTCGAAAAATTCAAAAAAAAATATGTTCTTCAGAATTTTTAAGAATCAATTCTAGAGTTTTATGAGATATGTTGAAGCCTGGCTGGCTGCTAAGCCATGTCTAATCTTTTGGACCGAGGCTTCCACTTTCCATTGTAGAGAGAACATATCTGTAATTGTTATGCTAAAGCTTGGCTAGCCATTTGGCCATGTCTAAATTCTTTTGGACCGAAGCTTTAGACTAACATTGCATGAATCCTGGAATTCTTATTAAAAATTTTGAATTTCTTTATTTTCTTTTTCCAGAATAATTTTTGAAAAATTCAAAAAAATATAATAAAATCATAAAAACCAAAAAAATTTTGTGTTTCTTGTTTGAGTCTTGTGTCAAATTTTAAGTTTGGTGCTAATTGCATTTTTTTTTAATTTTCTTAGATTTTTGAAAATTCATGCATTGTGTTCTTCTTTGATCTTCAAGTTGTTCTTGATGATTTTTCTTGTTTGATCTTTAATTTTTCTTTTTTGTGTCTTTTCTTATTTTTCTTGTGCATTTTCAAACTGTTAGTGTCCCTAGTACAAAAATTTTTAAGTTTGGTGTCTTGCATGTCTTTTTCTTTTTAAAAATTTTCAAAAATATGTTCTTGATGTTCATCATGATCTTCAAAGTGTTCTTGGTGTTCATGTTGACATTCAAAGTGTTCTTGCATGCATTATTTGTTTTGATCTTAAATTCTTATGTCATGTGTCTTTTGGTTGTTTTTCTCTTTCTTCATTAATTCAAAAATAAAAAATAATATCTTTCCCTTATTTTACTCATAAATTTTAAAATTTTGGGTTGACTTAGTCAAAAATTTTAAAAATTTAGTTGTTTCTTATTAGTCAAGTCAAAATTTCAATTTAAAAACTTTATCTTTTCAAATCTTTTTCAAAAATCAAAATCTTTTTCATTTTTTCTTCTTAATATTTTCGAATTTCTTAAATAAATTTTCAAAATCTTTCCCTTAATTTTGTTTCATATTTTCAAAAACTTTACTAACATTTAATGTTTTGATTCAAAAATTTCAAGTTTGTTACTTTCCTGTTAAGAAAGGTTCAATCTTTAAATTCTAGAATCATATCTTTTAGTTTCTTGTTAGTCAAGTCATCAACTTTAATTTTCAAAATCAAATCTTTTTAAATTTCTTTTTCAAATCCTTTTCAAAATAGATTTCAATCATATCTTTTTCAAAACTTAATTTCAAAATCTTTTTCTAACTTCTTATCTTTTCAAAATTTATTTTCAAATCTTTTTCAATTAACCACTTGACTTGTTTGTTTTAATTTTAAAAGAAAAATTTACTAATTCTTATCTTTTTCAAAACCACCTAACTACTTTTCCACTTCTAATTTTCAAAAATCACTAACCATTTTTTCAAAATTCTTTTTAATTAACTAATTGTTTTAAATTCTAATTTTATTTTATTTTTTTCTTAAATTTTGAATTCTAACTTAATTAATTAAATAAAAATAAAAATATTTTTCTTCTCCCTCTTTTAAGTAATATTCGAATACTCTCTCTCTCTCTCTCTCTCTCTCTCTCTCTCTCTCATCTCATTCTATTTATTTTATTTATTTACTAACACTTTTCCTCTACTCATAATTCGAATACCCTCTCCCTCTCTGTGTTCGAATTCCTCTTATTCCCTCTCTACCTCATTCTTCTATTCTTCCATTCTCCTACTCACATAAAGGAATCTCTATACTGTGACATAGAGGAATAGAGGATTCCTCTTCTCTTTTTGTTCTCTTCTTTTTCATATGAGCAGGAACAAGGATAAGAACATTCTTGTTGAAGTTGATCCTGAACCTGAAAGGACTCTGAAGAGGAAGTTAAGAGAAGCTAAAGCACAACACTCTGGAGAGGACCTTACAGAAATTTTCGAAAAAAAAGAAGACATGGCAGCCGAACCCAACAACAATGGTGGAGATGCAAGGAAGATGCTTGGAGACTTTACTGCACCAACTTCCGACTTCTATGGAAGAAGCATCTTAATTCCTGAAATTGGAGCAAACAACTTTGAGCTTAAGCCTCAATTAGTTTCTCTAATGCAGCAGAACTGCAAGTTTTATGGACTTCCATTGGAAGATCCTCATCAGTTTTTAGCTGAATTCTAGCAAATCTGTGACACTGTTAAGACCAATGGGGTTAATCCTGAGGTCTACAGATTTATGCTTTTCCCCTTTGCTGTAAGAGACAGAGCTAGGATATGGTTGGACTCACAACCTAAAGAAAGCCTGAACTCTTAGGAAAAGTTGGTCAATGCTTTCATGGCCAAATTCTTTCTACCTCAAAAGTTGAGCAAGCTTAGAGTGGGAGTCGAAACCTTCAGACAGAAGGAAGGTGAATCCCTCTATGAAGCTTGAGAAAGATACAAGCAATTGATCAGAAGGTGTCCTTCTGACATGCTTTCAGAATAGACCATCTTATGTATATTCTATGATGGTCTGTCTGAATTGTCTAAGATGTCATTGGACCACTCTGCTGGTGGATCTCTTCATCTGAAAAAAATGCCTGCATAAGTCCAGGAACTCATTGAGATGGTTGCAAATAACCAGTTCATGTATACGTCTAAAGAAATCCTATGAATAATGGGATGACTCAGAGGACAGGAATTCTTGAGATTGATACTCTGAATGCCATATTGGCTCAGAATAAAATATTGACTCTGCAAGTCAATATGATTTCTCAGAATCTGACTAGAATGCAAGCTGCATCCGGCAGTACTAAAGAAGCTTCCTCTGAAGAAGAAGCTTATGACCCTGAGAATCCTGCAATGGAAGAGGTGAATTACATGGGAGAATCCTATGGAAACACCTATAATTCTTCATGGAGAAATCATCCAAATTTCTCATGGAAGGATCAACAGAAGCCCCAACAAGGCTTTAATAATAATAATGGTGGGAGAAATAGGTTTGGCAATAGCAAGCCTTTTCCATCATCTTCTGAACAATAGACAGAGAATTCTAAGCAGAGCCTCTCTGACTTAGCAACCACAATCTCTGATCTATCTAAGACCACTCTCAGTTTCATGACTGAAACAAGGTCCTCCATCAGAAATTTGGAGGAACAAGTGGGTCAGCTGAGTAAAAGAGTTACTGAAACTCCTCCTAGTACTCACCCAAGCAATATAGAAGAGAATCCCAAAAGAGAGTGCAAGGCCATAAATATACCCAAAGTGGCCGAACCTATAGAGGAGGAAGATGCAGTGATTTTCAATGAGGGAGACCTTGTTGGATGTCCACTAACCATTAAGGAGTTCCCTATTGAGGAACCAAAGGAATCTGAGGCTCATACAGAGACCATAGAGATTCCACTGAACTTACTGTTGCCATTCATGAGCTCTGATAAGTATTCTTCCTCTGAAGAAGATGAAGATATTATTGAAGAGCAAGTTGCTCAGTATCTAGGAGAAATCATGAAGCTGAATACCAAGTTATTTGGTAATAAAACTTGGGAGGATGAACCTCCATTGCTCATCAATGAACTGAATGCCTTGGTTAAACTGAATTTATCTCAGAAGAAACTGGATCCCAGAAAGTTCTTAATACCCTGTATCATAGGCACCATGACCTTTGAGAAAGCTCTGTGTGACCTGGGGTCAGGAATAAACCTCATGCCACTCTCTGTAATGGAGAAACTAAGGATCTTTGAGGTACAAGCTGCAAGAATCTCACTAGAGATGGCAGACAAATCAATGAAACAGGCTTATGGACTTGTAGAGGATGTCTTAGTGAAGGTTGAAGGCTTGTACATCCCTGATGACTTCATAATCCTAGACACTGGGAAGGATGAAGATGAATCCATTATCCTTGGAAGATCCTTCCTAGCCACAGCAAGAGCTGTGATTGATATAGACAGAGAAGAGTTATTCCTTCAATTGAATGAGGACTACCTTATGTTTAAGGCTCAAAGATCTTCTTCTGTAACCATGGAAAGGAAGCATGAAAAGTTTCTCTCAATACAGAGTCAAACAGAGCCTCCACACTCAACTTCTAAGTTTGGTGTTGGGAGGCCACCATTAAAGCTCTGAGTATCTGTGAAGCTCTCTAAGAGCTCACTGTCAAGCTATTGACATTAAAGAAGCGCTTATTGGGAGGTAACCCAATGTTATTTAATTATATTTATTTTTATAGACATTTGTTTTCCATTGCCATGTTATGTTTTCTTTAGGTAGATGATCATGTGAAGTCACAAAAATAGTTGCAGAATTAAAGCGGAATAAAAAAACAGCAGAAAAATAGCACACCCTAGAGGACAGGCTTACTGGCGTTTAAACGCCAGTAAGGATAGCAGAATGGGCGTTTAACGCCCAGTCTAGCAGTATTCTGGGCGTTAAATGCTAGAATTGGCAGACAAACTGGCGTTTAATGCCAGAAAAGGGTGTCTGGTGTCTGGCTGGCATTAAATGCCAGAATTGGCAGACAGACTGGCATTTAACGCCAGAAAAGGGTGTCTGGTGGGTGTTAAATGCCAGAAAAGGGCATCAGTCTGGCGTTTAATGCCAGAAAAGGTAGCAGAGTTGGCGTTAAACGCCAGAAATGGCACACAAAGGGCGTTTAAATGCCAGAAAGGTGTAGGGAGCAGAATTCTTTGACACCTCAAGATCTGTGGACCCCACAGGATCCCCACCTACCCCAACTCACTCTCTCTCCTCTTCACACCTCTCCATAACACTCTTCCCCAAATACCCTTGACCAATCACCTCAATACCTCTTCCCCAAATCCCATTCACCTATCAAGTCCTACCCTCTTCCCCATAATCTCTTCACCACTCACATCCATCCATCATAGAACCCCACCTACCTCACCATTCAAATTCAAAACATTTCCCTCCCAAACCCAACCCCCTCATACACGACTTCCCTCTCTCTCTTACCCTATAAATACCCCTTCTTACCACCTTCAATTTCACATATCATACACACTTAAACCCCTTGGCCGAAACCAACACTCCCCTCCATCTACTCCATTTCTTCTTCTTCTCCTCTTTTCTTTCTTCTTTTGCTCGAGGACGACCAAACCTTTTAAGTTTGGTGTGGAAAAAAGCTCTGCTTTTTATTTTTCCATAACCATTAATGGCACCTAAGGCCGGAGAAACCTCTAGAAAGAGGAAAGGAAAGGCAATTGCTTCCACCTCCGAGTCATAGAAGATGGAGAGATTCATCTCAAAGGTCCATCAAGACCACTTCTATGAAGTTATGGCCAAGAAAAAGATGATCTCACGAGGTCCCCTTCACACTCAAAAAGAGTGAATATCCAGAGATCCGACGTGAGGTTCGAAGAAGAGGTTGGGAAGCTCTCACCAACCTCATTCAACAAGTCGGAATCTTAATGGTTCAAGAGTTCTATGCTAATGCATGGATCACTAAGAACCATGATCAAAGTATGAATCCGAACCCAAAGAATTGGCTCACAATGGTTCGGGGAAAATTCTTGGAATTCAGTCCGAACACCGTGAGGTTGGCACTCAACTTGCCAATGATGCAAGGAGATCCTCACCCTTTCACTAGAAGGGTCAACTTTGATCAAAGATTGGACCAAGTCCTCATGAACATCTGTGTGGAAGGAGCTCAATGGAAGAGAGACTCCAAAGGCAAGCCGATTCAATTGAGAAGGCCTGACCTCAAACCCGTGGCTAGGGGATGGTTGGAGTTCATCCAACGCTCTATCATTCCTACTAGCAACCGGTATGAAACTACAGTAGACCGGGCTATCATGATCCATAGTATTATGAATGGAGAGGAAGTAGAAGTTCATGAGATCATACCTCTAGAACTCTACAAGGTGGTGGACAAGCCCTCCACTTTGGCAAGGTTAGCCTTCCCTCATCTCATCTGTAACCTATGCAATTCAACTGGAATTGTCATAGAGGAAGACATCCTCATTGAAGAGGACAAGCCCATCACTAAAAAGAGGATGGAGCAAACAAGAGAGCCCACTCATGGACCTCAACAAGAGCATGAGGAGATTCCTCATCAAGAAATTCCTGAGATGCCTAAAGGGATGTGCTTCCCTCCACACAACTATTGGGAGCAAATCAACACTTCTTTAGGAGATTTGAGTTCCAACATGGAGCAACTAAGGATGGAGCACCAAGAGCACTCCATTATCCTCAATGAAATCAGAGAGGACCAAAAGGCCATGAGAGAGGAGCAACAAAGGCAAGGAAGAGATATTGATGAGCTAAAGCACTCCATAGGATCTTCAAGAGGAAGAACTAGCCGCCGTCACTAAGGTGGACCCGTTCTTTAATTTCCTTGTTCTTATTTTTCTGTTTTTCGGTTTCTATGCTTTATATTTTGTCTATGTTTGTGTCTTTATTACATGATCATTAGTGTCTAGTGTCTATGTCTTAAAGCTATGAATGATTTCATGAATCCTTCACCTTTCTTAAATAAAAAAATGTTTTCTGAAAAAGAAAACGAAGTACATGAATTTTGAATTCTATCTTGAAAATAGTTTAATTATTTTGATGTGGTGGCAATACTTTTTGTTTTCTGAATGAATGCTTGAACAGTGCATATTTTTTATAGTAAAGTTTATGAATGTTAAAATTGTTGGCTCTTGAAAGAATAATGAAAAAAGAGAAATGTTATTGATAATCTGAAAAAATCACAAAATTGATTCTTGAAGCAAGAAAAGCAATGAAAAACATAGCTTGCGAAAAAAAGGGCGAAAAAAAAAGAAAGAAAAAGAAAAAGCAAGTAGAAAAAGCCAATAACCCTTTAAACAAAAAGGCAAGGGTAAAAAGGATCCAAGGCTTTAAGCATTAATGGATAGGAGGGCCCAAAGGAATAAAATCTTGGCCTAAGCGGCTAAACCAAGCTGTCCCTAACCATGTGCTTGTGGCATGAAGGTGTCAAGTAAAAAGCTTGAGACTGAGCGGTTAAAATCGTGGTCCAAAGCAAAACGAGTGTGCTTAAGAGCTCTGGGCACCTCTAACTGGGGACTCTAGCAAAGCTAAGTCACAATTTGAAAAGGTTCACACAGTTATGTGTTTGTGGCATTTATGTATCCGGTGGTAATACTGGAAAACAAAATGCTTAGGGTCGCGGCCAAGACTCATAAAGTAGCTGTGTTCAAGAATCAACATACTGAACTAGGAGAATCAATAACAGTATTTAAATTCTGAGTTCCTATGGATGCCAATCATTCTGAACTTCAAAGGATAAAGTGAGATGCCAAAACTGTTCATAAGCAAAAAGCTACTAGTCCCGCTCATCCAATTGAAACTAATCTTCATTGATATTTTTTAGATTTAATGTATCTTATCTTCTTTTTATCCTATTTTGTTTTTAGTTGCTTGGGGACAAGCAAAAATTTAAGTTTGGTGTTGTGATGAGTGGATAATTTATACCCTTTTTGGCATTGTTTTTACATAGTTTTTAGTATGTTTTAGTTACTTTTTATTATATTTTTATTAGTTTTTATGCAAAAATCACATTTCTGGACTTTACTATGAGTTTGTGTGTTTTTCTGTGATTTCAGGTATTTTCTGGCTGAAATTGAGGGATCTGAGCAAAAGTCTAATTCAGAGGCTGAGAAAGGACTGCAGATGCTGTTGGATTCTGACCCTCCTGCACTCGAAGTGGATATTCTAGAGCTGCAGAAGCCCAATTAGTGCGCTCTCAATTGCGTTGGAAAGTAGACATCTTGGGCTTTCCAACAATATATAATAGTCTATACTTTGTTCGAGATTTGATGGCCCAAACTGGCGTCTAAATGCCAACCAGAGACCCTTTCCTGGCGTAAAACGCCAGAACTGACACCAGAACTGGAGTTAAACGCCCAAACTGGCACCCAAGCTGAAATTTAACTCCAAGAATGGTCTATGCACGTGAAAGCTTCAAAGTTCAGCCCAAGCACACACCAAGTGGGCCCCGAAAGTGGATTTCTGCACTATCTGCACTTAGTTACTTATTTTCTGTAATCCCTAGTAACTAGTTTTAGTATAAATAGCACTTTTACTATTGTATTCGCATCTTTCGATCTTTGATCACCATACTTTATCATCTTATGTTACATTTGAAGGCTGGCCATTCGGCCATGCCTAGACCTTCTTCTCTTATGTATTTTCTACGGTGGAGTTTCTACACCCCATAGATTAAAGTGTAGAGCTCTGCTATTCTTCATGAATTAATGCAAGTACTATTGTTTCTCTTTCAATTTACACCTACTTATTCTCCAAGATATACTCTCGTACTTAATTCAGTTAAGTCAGAATGAAGGGGTGACCCGTGACAATCACCCACTATCTTCGTTACTCGCTTAGCCAAGATCCGCGTGCCTGACAACCACAAGCGGTCTACATGATGTTCAACGTAGTCATTGGACGACAGCCGGAGTATATTTTCTTGGGTCTCTAATCCACGAACCGAGTCTGTGAGATTAAGATCTTCGTGGTATAGGCTAGAACCAATTGGCAGCATTCCTGAGATCCGAAAAGTCTAAACCTTGTCTGTGGTATTCCGAGTAGGATCTGGGAAGGGATGACTATGACGAGTTTCAAACTCGCGAATGTTGGGTGCAGTGACATTGTGCAAAAGGATAGAGAGATCCTATTCTGACGCTAGTGAGAACCGACAGATGATTAGCCGTGCGATAGCTGTACTTGGTATTTTTCATCCGAGACGAGAAATCCGACAGTTTATTAGCCGTGCAAAAATCGTACATGGTATTTTTCATCCGAGAGGATCATACAGCTTGTCATGGAAGGGGGCACACATGGTTGGATGAAGATAGTAGGAAAGCAGAGGTTTAGAAGCAACAAAGCATCTCCAAACGCTTATCTGAAATTCCCACCAATGAATTACATAAGTATCTTTATTTTATTTTATGTTTTATTTATCTTTTAATTATCAAAAACTCATAACCATTTGAATCCGCCTGACTAAGATTTACAAGATGACCATAGCTTGCTTCAAGCCGACAATTTCTGTGGGATCGACCCTTACTCACGGAAGGTATTACTTGGACGACTCAATGCACTTGCTGGTTAGTTGTGCGAAGTTGTGAAAAGTGTGATCACAATTTCGTGCACCAATTGTGTAAGCACGCACCACCTTCCTATTCGTTTCAATGGCAGTAACAATAATCATGACCTATGATAAGTACAAGGGGTCAAAGAGAGCAACCTCAACAAACTCAGGATGGCCTCACATGCCCAAAGTGCCAAAAAATCATGGCAGTAGGCCTTTCTAGTTTGACACCAATATATGTTACTACTGCAATAAGGAGGGACATCTGGCAAAGGACTGGTGCAAGAGGATTATAGAAATGGCCTCTAGATCCCATCAACAAGGTGGAGTTTTATCGTGACTACTAACAAGTGCCACTAGACCTGGTCACTTCACTTGAGGTGAGTGTTACATTAATTAAGAACCTTAAACATAACACAAGACATAAATGTCCTTTATCTCTTGTGCATAGTTAAAATTTTGAGGGCAAAATTTTCTTTAAGGATGGTAGAATGTAAGAACCCGGTTTTCGGTAGACAAACTTTTCTGGCCATTTTAAAATTTATTTTGCAAAATTTTGAACCACGGCCCAATAAGAAATAGTGAGGCTGCCCCAATGGTAAAAAAAATTAAAAAATAAAAAATTAAATAGAATAAGGCCATTTATAAAGTCAAAATTGACCTTATGAGGGTAATTAATCCCCCTAAGTTAAGTTTGACTAGAAAATAATAAATATTAGCTTACCATTAGCTTATTTTTCTCACTAGAGACTTTTGAGTCAGAAATTCACTTTTCGTGACGGTTTTGCGTAAGCTGAGAAAAAACTCTTGTAACTGAAAATTTTAAAACCAGTTGTAAAAATAATTTCTACATTGGTAATTGTATCCCAAGATTAATATTAGACATCAGTTTATGATGTATTTCTTTAAGAATAAATCTTAGCCATTAATTATTTTACCACACGATAAAATTTACTCCGAATCGAATTTCTGACTAGTATTCCACAAATGGCTTCTAGAGACCCCAAATCTTCTTACTTGCCACCCAAGTAACTTGTCTCTCCATCTCAGCCTCGGGGCTGAGACTATCTCAGCCTTTCACCCATTTCTACTGTCTTTTTAACCTCAAGTAACTAACTGCGGTTAACTGTGGATAAGCTCGACATGCAAGCGCTGACCAAGTTTTCTCGTTTTCATACCCCTTCTTCATTAAATCCCATCCCTTACCACGAAAATTCTAGTTTTTTTTACTATCATAAATTTATCAAGACTTTGATTTTTTATTTAAGGAAGCATTGGCCACAAAATTTACAAAATACTTTACACATTTTTAAACTCTTTTAACCGAATTCTTAAGAGAGAAAGAGAAAAAATTCTTGCACTTTTTCTCTGTGTTCCAGCCCCCATTTCAACTCTTCATCCATTATTCTTCATGTGTTCTTCAAGTACTCAATCCATACAAATACAAACTCTTGCTCATTTTTGCTAATTCCTGCATTTATACCGAAAGTTCAGCTACGTAAACTCCTATTCTTTCTCCTTACCTTTTTAAAAAAAATAGTAGTCAAGATGAATTCTTACTGTCCTCCATGTATATAGAACTCCTTTTAAAGCACCAATGGAGCACGCCTAAAGAGTTAGAGAGATTCGAGTTCAAAGTAGTTGAATTTCGACATTTTTGCGACACTTTCGGCCAAAAACAAAACTGCACTATCACCAGCTGTGCTCCTGCCCTTGTGTGCACGCTTTTCTAGTGTGTAAAAGGTTTAATAACTGAATGGCATAAGAGGTAAGGGTTAAAATTAGTCAGAGTATGTTTGTGCTTGTTTTTGGTGTTCATATGAGCCACTTTGTGGTGATTTTGTGTTTGATTCTTAATTCTGGAAATTCAGTGATGCTTCTCTATTTTTGGACTGTTATTTGAGTGATATATAAAACTTGTTTTCCTTTGAAAATTGTATGAAACCACTGAAATTATTTAGAGCACTTGGGGTTTAAGTTTCAAACCTCAAGAGTCACTAAAAGTGGATACAAATAAAAAATTGCATCCCTGAAAATTCGGCCACTAAATAATCATGAAAGTCACGTGTATAAGAGTTAATAAGAGGTTAGAAAACTGATTTTAATCCTATAGAATAAAGGTGTAAAAATAAAAAGGGTGTTATGTTCATTTTTGAGTAAAAAGAAGGTTAAAAATGTAATTTAATTGAAAGATAAGTAAAATTCTGAATTTAGTATCATCAAACATAAATTAGTAATTATATAAATTAATTGAATCAAAATTATAATTATAATAAAGTTTCGGGCCTAAATAAAAATTTTAGTAAAAATTAGAAGTAAAACTGTAAAAAGCAGTAACTAGAATAACTAAATAAATTAATAAAGGATAAAATGATTAGGTCCCTAAAGGTAGAATTGGTATTAACTAAAATTATTATGGATAATTTGGTCATATAAAAATATTAGAATTAATCCGGTAATACTTTGACGGTAAATCAGGTTAAACGATAAAACTAGAGTACTTAGGGACATATTAGTAATTTTAGGTATAAAGTCAAAATTAAAAATTATTAATTAATTTAATGAAGGATAAGAAGGTCTTTTAGAAAAAATATTTGAGGGTAAAATGGTGAAGTAATAACACTAATGGTGAAAGCGTCACTAAAAGCCTAAAGAAAACTAGAAAAATGAAGTTATGTACAAAAAGGATAAAATTGAAAATGTACAAAAATACTAAGAGCAAAATAATAAAATACGTGACAAGGCTGAGACATTTTAAAAAAAGACCGGGAACAAGTTTTATTTAAAAAGAAGAGCAGAGAAGTCCTTTAGAGATAATTTTTTTGAGATGTGCTACAGAAAAAAAATGTAAACTCCAAGGTGCTTGAGGTTGTTTGGAGGCAGGTATTATCCACTGACTGCTAAAACTTTGTTTCCCCTTTGTGCGTATATCATGGCGTCAAGTTTGTGACGATTGCCTATTGTCACGGACTGGTGGTATTTTTAACCCCATCGACACGTATGCATGGATGGATCAATCGGGAAACCATATCTAAGACTAGTTCCTAGGTAACGTCAGGTTGCGGGTGGTCAATCGACGTATGATGTGCTAAATGAGCCTCCGAGCATATATGTATGGTATTACTATGTTTTCTGTATTTTCTATACTTTATGTATATTATCTATTTAACTATTACCTATTTCGCTATATCTATATCTGACACGCGATCTCGACTAGCGCTACAGGCTAATATGTATGTATTTAATATAAGGTCTAAAGTCTCTAGAAAAAGCCGTATAGTAGCGCCTGGCGGCTAGAATTGGCCATGACGTGCTAGGAGATGCGTCGTTACACATTATCTCAACCCGATTCAAGTTCAACACAGTTTTTTGGGAACCCTGGTCCAACCAATCTGGCCCTTAGACCCCAACCAAGACAGCTGTTTAGTCACGCTCATTGTGTTCATACGCAAAGGACATGAATCCACACTCTCTAAACATTATTGTTCGATTAAGGGGATAATCAGTCATTTTTTCACCATACTCTACAAATTCACAATAACACGCCAAAGTTGCTTTACGACATCTGAGTTTTCACAATATTTTATAAAATATGTCAATGCTCCCAAATTAATAGATAATAGTGTACTAGACAAATACACTAGTATATGTGAAAATCTTTAAATATTTTTATTATTAATTAGAAACTTTGTTAGAATTATACTTTTTACTTCTTTAAAATACTACAAAAGAGCATTGCTTGGTGGTTCCAAAATTTATACTACAAGTAAATAAAAGGAAAAAAAATTAGGTATTTTAATTATTATTAAATAATTGAAAGTAACCATAAAATGGTGTATATCCTTTGTTAAGGATTTCTTTTTAGGTGTTGTCTATAGTACCTAGTTGTGTTTCGTGTCTAAGTGTGGCTATATCAAGTTGACCTGTAATGATGCAACACGTGGTAAATTGACTAACAAATTTGATCGCATGTGGCTATTATTGAGGCATGATAATTCTACTAATTAAGAATGGTAACTTTGAGTGTGCGTATTTAGTCTAAACAATCAATTAAACTTGTGCAAAAATAAAAGGAGAAAATTTCACTTTTTACTTTTGAGGAATGTTAAAATAATATTTTTTTATTTGTAAAATATAAAATTTTTTTATAACTTTTAAAAACAAATTTTTTTAATTCATTTTAAATTTTTTGTGTTAACTAATGTTAATTTTATCTATTTTTTAAAAAAATAAATTATTTTTTACAAAAATATCATTTAAAAAAAATTTTATTTTTTTGTCATTAAATTTTTTATCAAAATATTTTTTAATAAATTAATTTTTTATTAATTAAATTGTATTTTTATAAAAATATTTTTTTAAATTAATAATTAAATTATTTTTTTCTAAGATATTTTTAATAATTTTTTGATTATTAAATTATGATTTTACCAAAATTTTTGTTAATAATTATAGTTATATTTTATTATTAATTTTCTAATATCAATATATATTATTTTTACATTAAATAAAAAATTGGTAAGATTATTTTTCGATATCAATATATATTATTGTTATACATATTAATAGTAATAAATTTTTTTATTTAATATTAAAATAATATATATTGATATCAAAAAATTAATAATAAAATATAAAAATAATTTTTAATTAAAATTTTGATAAAATCACAATTTAATAATTAAAAAATTATTGAAAGATATTTTAAAAAAAAATAATTTGATTATTAATTTTTTTTAAATATATTTTGGTAAAAATATAATTACTGTGTTTAGACCCATCATAAATATAAGTAAGGACAATGATGCATACTTCATTTATCACTATTTTATTGATTAGTCAATCCATAGTCATTGCTAGCCACCACTACCACGGCTACCAGAGTCGCAGCTTCTTATTATCTTAAAATGGTGTAATGCATTAATAGTGACTTGTTCAGAGAATGTAGATATGCATATAAGTGTAATATCTAGAGTTTGAATGTCTAACCATAAAAATTATAAAGAAGCTATAATTATTATATTACTTATTTTTATTATTTTATTTGTATATTTTTTTAGTAAATTTAATTATTTATTATTTAGAATTTTATTGTAAAAATACCTATAACAAACAGCTCACGCCAATTAGTAACATTACACGCTTGAATGATTGAGATTTTGTTCAACAATCTTTTAAGAGGCTGGAAAAAACTATGGCGGTATGACCTGAGTTCTATTCTTTTCTTTTCTTTTCTTTCCTTTTTATAAAAAAGAAAAAGAAAACAAGAATTGCAAACTACTTGTATATTCTGCCAAGAAACTAGATTGTGAGAATATTTAAATCTGTGGTGACAGAAATAAATGGAGGTTGAAATAGTAAAGTGATGTGAAGATCACGATTCACGAGCGTGTAGTTTTGTCAGAGAGGAAAAAGAGGAAAGTAGCAAAATGGAAAATGGAAAAGGGTACCTCTTTACTCTTTGGCTCTTTGCTTCTCCTACTACCACCTGCACAGTGTTAGGGGTTTTCTTTCACGTGCTATGCAAGGACCTTACAAATTTTGTTGTCCATTGGTGATTGGTTGAGTTGCTTGCTTTCACACATAAGGGCACTCACAAATGTCCCAATGATAAAAAAAGGAACACAATTTCCATTATAAGCCTTATATCATGTGCTCGAGTTGTAGTTAAGATTAAAAATGTAACAAAGCTATACACCACTAAAAAGAACAAACTAAATGAACTTCAATTAAAAAGGAAAGGAAATCATGAAAATTGTTTGATGACAGAAAATTGATTAGGTTGGTATTGGCATGTTGGAACATTGATCTATACACAAAAATATAGATATACATAAAATTAAGGGTAAAATACACAATTAAACCAAACTCAACTCAATATTACACAATTTATCCAAATAAAAAAATGTTACATGGATCCCCCCCAATCACCATTTTATGTAAATCGAACGAGCAAGACTAGATTTAGCTTTCTATATAAATCAAAACACCCTGGTTCTATTTATGTATGCATGCATGCTGTCTGAGTAAATTTAATCACCCTGTTTCGATTTATGCATGTATACATGCTGCCCTAGTAAATCTAATCATTATGTTTCAATTTATACAACATGTGAGCCCTTAGTAATTCGACACAAACCGTTTCGATTTACACACACTGATATTGTCCTTATATAATTCGAATGGTACTGATTAGATTTACTGTGAGGCCAACTTATATAAATATGATATGAACGTGAATTCTGTATGAGAGTGAAATACAATGGCTAGTGAGGATAGTTTTCTAGTATTAGTGCACTATAGAGGGTCGATTAAGAAAAAAACACGTTCTGGAATTAAGTTTACTAATAAGGATACGCTTAGTGTTTTTTTGAAACCTTCTACGAGTTTCACTGAGTTTCTGAACTCTATAATCCAAAAACTAGGGTTCCAAGCGTGACATGGGTTGAGAAGTTATTCTATAGAATTCCGATTTTAGTTTTGCGGGACTATGTGAAGTACGATTCGTTCGTCATAGGGAGTGACGAAGATTTGGAAGTTCTATTCCATTGTCATCGGCAGTTTCCCAAGGTCAGGACCTCTGAGCTATTAGCCAAACTTGTAGATGTGGTCTCCAGCTCAGGTGGTTCCAACCAGAATCTCCAAGCTCCAGCAATGGCAGCCTGTTCTAGTTCGAGGCCTAGTGATGCCTCTTCATCCGTGTCTGTGATTGCACCTGAGGCAATGTTGGTAGCCTCACCGTCCTTCGTAGCTGATCTAAATCGCAGTGGTGACAAAGAAGTAAGTATCACTGATACGACACCAGTTTCATTACAGAGTAGAACACCAGATGGTATAGAGGATGTACTGCGGGATGATGTTGATGATGTTGATGTCGAGCCGGATATCATTGCTGATGATAGTGGTGATGACGTAGCAGGCAGTAATCCAGTGGGATGTGGTGGAGCGTCTAGTTCAGGGACTCAGCAGTACCCCCTGCACTTTTCAAATTTGGACTTGGATGTCATGAGACAGTAGGAGGTTTCTAGCGAACCTCTTGGATTTGGTGCTAGAGATACATAGGATACTAAAGGACTAGTGGAGTTTCAGGTTAGTCAGCAATTTTAGGATAAAGAGGAAGCCATGTTAAGTGTGAAGACCTATAGCATCCAACGCGGGGTTCAGTACAAAATGGTGGAGTTTGATTATCGCAAGTACTATGGAAAGTGTAAAGAATTTGGCAACGGGTAGACATGGTTGATTTGGACCAGTCTCCGCCAGCATCGAGGTATTTGGGAGGTAAAACGGTACAATGGACCTCATACTTGTCTGGCCACGTCGATATCGAGTGTTCACATGAGTCTTGATTATCATGTGTTTTCGGCATTCATACTGCTTATGATTAGAGCTAATGCTAACATGTGTATCAAGGTACTGTTGAATACGACAGAGGCACATTTCGGTTTCAGACCGACTTACAGGAGGGTTTGTTTGGTGAAGGAGAAAGCCATGGCACAGATTTACGAAGATTGGGATAATTCATACAATGAGTTATAATGATGGGTACTAGGTGTGCAGATGATCATGCCGGGTAGTATTGCAGTGTTGAGAACGAGTCCCGTACAAGTTGGTGGGCAAGTGGATTAGTCACATGCCTATTTTCATCAGCTTTTTTGGACATTCCCACAGTGTATTGAGGCCTTCCGACATTGCAAGCTGTTGGTGAGTATTGATGGGACCCACTTGTATGGCAAATACGGGGTACATTGCTTGTTGCGATTACTCAGGATGGGAACTCCAACATCCTTTCTGTTGCATTTGCACTTATAGAGGGTGAGGATGTTGAGTCGTGGTCATTTTTTCTATTCCACCTCCGCTAGCACGTCACTCCGCAGCCGGGTATTGTAGTGATATCGGATCGGCACAACAATATCAAGACCGCACTTGAGACTCTCGACGGAGGTTGGCTACCACCCGCTGCATACCGTGCATTCTGCATTCTGCATTCGACATGTGGCGCATACCCTGCTATTATCTCATTCTATTGATACATCGATGAGATAGCATAAACAACATAACAAAATTGTCTCTTACGACCACATCAAAACATATTTACATAACAATATCTACTGATGCATCTCTTAATCAAAATAATACCATAAACGCAACCAAATAATGTTATCGGTACAAACACAAAATAAAATTACATATTCATTAGGCTAAGCCTAATAAAAATAAGTTTAATACTAATAAAATATTTTTACTAACAACCCAAATCACAACATCGATTCCTTTGACTAGTTTTACTCTAACTAAGTTTCACTACACATTGTCTTCATTATTCATATTCTTCTACTTATTTGTAACTACTATCCAAATTAAAACTTGCTCGGTCAAATCTCTAGATATTATTAAGCCACTAATCTAACCACTCTATCTAGTTTAACAATTGTAATAATGATCATCATTAAAAGAGACAAAAAAATATTAAAGTAAATCATTTAATACTATTTTTGAAAAAAAAATGTATGCACTAATCTCTTCATTGATGACACCAACAATATGGGCAACTCCGTCCAAACAATAAAGACAGTTCAGGTTATCCCCCCTCCCCTTTCATTAGGTAATTTTTCAAATGTTAGAGTGTTTAGGCTGAGATTTTTCTAGAATTTGGTGAGACGGAATTTTGGATTCATGATTCGAATAAGTCCAATTCCAACTCTATTTATAGGGACTCTCTTAGTAAATCTAATTAGTCTCATTTGAATTACCATGGACAGGAAAACCGTGTGTAATTCGAACGGCCATAGTCAAATTACTATGGGCAGCCCACTGTGTGTAAATTGAAATGGTTTGTGTCGAATTACTATGGGATCACGTCTTGCATAAATTAAAACAGGGTGATTAGATTTACTAAGGCAGCATGCATGCATGGATAAATCGAAACAGGATTATTAGATTTACTAGGACAGCATGTATGCATGCATAAATCGAACAAGAGTATTTCGATTTATATATAGAGCTAAATCTAATCTGACTCATTCGATTTATATAAAGAGGTGATTGGGGAGATCTATGTAACATTTTTTCATTCGGGTGAATTGTATAATATTGAGTTAGGTTTGGTTTAATTGTGTGTTTTACCTTAAAATTAATTATCAAATTAAATATTATATATGGTATATATTTATATATAATTTTACATATATGTTTTTTAAGATGAAATTTAAAATATATATTCTCAAATTAATCTTTAAAAAATTTTAGATTAGTCACTTTGATACAGTCAACAAATTTTTATTCTCTAAAAATATTAAAAATTATTTCTGTTGATTTTTATGTAGTTTTAAAAGGAGACTAATTTGATTTAAAGTGTATTTTTTGATAACTTAATTATCTAATAATAAAATTTGTTAAAAATTTATATATTCAATACGCATATTAAAAAATTAATTAAAAATAACTCAAGAATTAATGAGAATAATTTTAGATAATCAAAAAATTTTTAGAGATCAAATTGATTGTTTATTGGCATATATATATATATATATATATATATATATATATATATATATATATATATATATATATATATATAAGTAAGCAAATTGGGAATGTTAGCCCATATCGCTTTGGAAAAATCGAATTTTGTTTTATTACTAGTATATGTTTCCGTGTCCTACACGGGATAATACATAAAATTATATAAATTTTTTATTAAAATTTAAATAAAAAATATCTATAATAATTATTATTGTTATAAATATTTTACAACTTAAAAATATTAAAAATAATTAATATTTGTTTTAATTATTTTGGATTGGATAAATCGTCATCTTATTTGTCCGTTTAAGCAAGTATTCAGAGTTTGAATCTCACTTTGTGTGTATAACAATCCATTAGTTAGCGACATACCCTTAATAAATAGAGCATCAATATGTGGTGAATTAGTCATCGACTTGCTGAGTTAGAAATTTCGTAGAAAAAAATTGTATTTGTCTTTAAAATAGATTAATTTTTCATTAATAGCAATACTTATGGATTTTTGTTTTGTTGAAATTTACTTGGGACAATTTTATTTGTTAGTATCATATTCATTCTTGAAGTCAAAACAATATGATCAGCATTGTTACTTGTTAAAACTTCACATTTTATGAAATGATTTCTAAATTTTCAAATTCATAAACTTATGTCATTACAAAAGTTATTAGATCGATCGATTAATATTTCTTGGTAACATAGTGTACCGAAACACCATCGTTGAGTATTATTTAGTGTAAAGAGAAACCAATAACAACTTTTGTTATTCAATATATAATTTATTCTATTGAAAAATAAATTAATATTTTCTAAACTTGTAAATACATTTTTTTATAATTTCTTACACTATTTTATTTGACAATATTTACCATTAAAAAATAACAAATGATCATACTATTTTACAATATATATAATGTACAAAGTAATTTCTTATCTTGAAATTAATTCTGGTTAGTGAGATAAAATTTAAAATATTTTTTTTATTTTTTTACTCAAATTTAAATTTAAATTTAGAATTGATTAACAACTTATTTTTTTAATTTCAATAAAAAAATAAATTAGTTCGATACAAAATATTAAATATTTAATAATTTTAATCATTTAAATTTTAATTACCAAGAATTGGATTAAAAATTAATTATAAACTTAATAATCGATAATATATATATATATATTAGTACGTAAATAATAATATTCAATGTATTAATTATTTATTTTTTTTACAGAATTAATATATAATCTATTAAGAATTGATTTATTACCCAAAATTTTTTCATAAACTTTGTAATATGTGAAAATAGTGATCTTATTTTTTATTATTATTTAAGAAATTTTTCGTAATTTTTTAATTATGTAATTAACTTAATTCATAACCTTTATTATTGCTTTTATACTAAAACAATATCAATTTATATTATTTACATATTTGTTCACTACTAATAAATAAATAAATATTTGCACTATTATATTTATTGTCCTAGATAATGAGTTAAATTACTTATTTTGTATGTTAAATAATATTTTATATATTAAATTTATTAAATATTAAGATGAAAAAATTGTTTAATAAATTATATAAATGGTCATTACAGAAAAGAAAAAATTATATATCATATATAATGATCTTTGATATATATAGTGTCATGTATATATTAAGATTATCTATTTTAATTATGTGAGTAATTATTGTTATTTTCACTTTTTCATTACATTAGAAAATAATATTTAAAACTAAAAAAGAGATAATTAATTTTTTTAATTTGAATTAAAAAATATCTTATAAATATATCGAACTTTTATATATACTAAGTGTTATAATATTAAATAGTATAGTATTTGCTATAACAATGACTTAAAATATTAATCCAAGATATATTTAAAAGAAACTATTGAATTTTATATAATTAAAAGTTAACTATGAAATTGAAACTAAGATGAAGTGAAATACAATAAACATATGAGGAGTAAAAGTAAAATAAATAATTAAAATAATTTAAAAAAAAGTAAAAAAGACAGAAAAATAATGTATGTAGATGATAAAAATACACTATAAAAAAATTAGTATAATCAATGAATATATGAAGGACAAAAATTAAAATATATTTTTGTTAAAAAATTCAAGAAAAACATTGTGAAGAAGAATCTATTAATTAATCAAGTTTTATGAAAATATTATAAAAAAATTTAAAATTTTAATAAATAAGATAGTAGCTCCTTTAAGAATTATTAATCAAAATACATAAAAGTACATTCTGATTCATAGATATAGAAAATAATAAGAAAATAATTTAAATTAAATTCATTTATTTTACTTTTTATTTATTATTTATTAAATAATTTAATATTTATTTAATTTTAGTCAAATCAGATAATATAATTGATTAGTTATAATTAATGTTGTTCACCCTAATGGTATAATTGAAATATATTGAAACTGTAAAAGTAAAATTAAAATTAAATATTAAGGATAAAATTAAAATAAAATTGCATTTGCTATCTTGTAATTTTTTTTTAAAAAAATCTCATTTATACATTTTTAAAATGCATCACTTTAATACAATGATATTTTTATTAAAAATAAAAATTATGATAAATATCTCATATATTTGTTAGTAAATTATATATAAATATTTTTTGAAGCATATCACTTTTATTATATGAAAATAATTTAAATATCTTTAAATGTGATTATGATAATTTATTAAGTATTATATTTTTTTACTAATTTATATTTAATAATTTACCTCTAACTTTTAATTATAATAAAAATGTAAGATATGATGCCAAAAAAAAAAGTTTAAGCGACATAAATTTTTTACTAACAAAAAAAATATATTTTTTTCATGTTTTAGACACGCATCTATTTTTTTAAGTTATATATTTTAATTTATATAAATTAATGACAATTAAATGTACAAAAAAATACTAATTAATAAAGAAATAAATTTAAGATAAACATGTCCTGAACAAATTGAAATAAAATAAAGATTTTTAATTATGATCATTAATTATAATCACATATATTTATTTCAAGATTTATACTTCAAAAACTCAGTATATTAATATTTTGTATATGTCTCAATTTTAGACTATCACAAACATTAGTTACTCTCCAATAATGACAATACTTTTAAAAAAATAAACATAATTAAATGATCTTAAAATTATATAATAATTTTTAAAATAACAAAAAAAATATACAATTACCTAAAATATAATATTTGTATAGTAACTGAAATTTAATTGCCAATATAAAAGTAATATATAATATTATTTCGTAATAAAATAAGTGTTTAATCAAAGAATTGAATATTTATATAATAATATGACAAAACAAATTAAAATTTGAGTTTCACAATAGCAAACAATCAAGATTAAATTTTCATAAATTAATTTATTTTTGATAAAGTGAATTGCGCAATAAAAAAATTCATAAAAAAAATTCATATATTAAAGTAGAAAATAATTTATTTATAAATACAAAATTAAAAAAATTATTCTTAAAAGTGGAATATACAGGTAAAAAAATAAATTATAACTTACAAAAATTATCTCTAGAATTTATTTCAATAAATAATAAAACTGTAAAAGTCATGTATCTATATAAATTAAATTATATTAAATTATAAGATATCTAGATATTTAATCAACCTAATTAATTAGTTTGAACTGATTTGATTTAATAATTTAAAAAAAATTGAATAACCCTTTTTAGAAATATATCAATCTAAATAATATAGATTGAAGATAAGAAAAATATAACTAAATTATATAATACAACATTGTATTTCTAGAAATTTGTTTTATAGCAAATTTAATGCCAAAATATTTATCATCATCTGTAGTATAATCTAATTTCACAATTATTTAAACATTATTTTTATGAAAAATCGTATTATTTATTTTGAAAAAAATATTTACTCGCTATTATAATTTAAATAGAATATAAAATAGATATTAAACCAATTTATTTTAATAATTACTCAGTCACAAATATTCATCAAGAACATGAGATTTAAGAGCATATAAAATAAATATAATACTTACAACTTTTACACTGCTACGATAAGATGATTATCATAAGTCTTTTTAGCATAAATTAAACAGAACAACATATAATAATAAAGAAACAATTAAATCCAAAAAAGTTATAGAACACCTATCATACACTACAATTGTTAGTATTGAGGAAGTTTTAACCATTTATTCTTTTATTAACTATCTTTTTATCTACGAATATGTTAAGAATTAAATTTATACTTCAACTTTTAAAAATCTCATATATTCTTGCCAAACACAATATTATTATGTCTTTTTTTTCTATAGAAACCATTGAATGGAAGAACCATTGGTAAAAAAAATGAGATTCACTTATAATATGTATGACTTTTTATGATAATAAATTAAAAATAAAAAGCATGAAATAATATTGTGTATATTTAAGTTAATTTTAATCGTTTTTAATAGCCAGATTTGTCATAACGTAACTGATAAATAATGACAGTTAATACGGATTGGATATGTTTTGAGTATGCTATACATTTTATAATTTTGTACGAAACAATATTAGTTTTAATTTATATATTTATTATTAGGTATTAAAAATAAAAAGTATTTGTATTGTTAGCATTTTCTAAATTTTCATCAACTCAGACCGTGATTAGGCTTAAAAGATCATCTACCTTGTTGGAAATAAATGTAATCCAATCAATTTTCATCTGATAGTGCTATACATTTGCATAATCATAGGAGAATTAACTTTAGCGAGATAACAATATGGTATTTAGTTACTACATGAGTATTTTTATATATAGAATTATCAATCAATTATGTATGACTTCTGATAAAAATAATACAATATGGATATTGTTTGTTAGGTAAAAGATAACATATTGACAAAGAAAATTAATTACAATGGGTATATTCATTTTAAAAAATATTTTTCTATGTAATACTATAAAAAATATCATAGTCACCCTGAATTATTAGAGGTTCAATTTCCATCGACAGCGGTAGAATGCCTAAATTTAGACATTTTTAGACTATAATATTTATCAAACAAACAATTAATGAAACAATCATCCTATACCTTCTCGTTTTGAGTACATTTATACATAAAAAAAAGTTGAAACAGCAAAAGTAATAAAAATGATGATTTTTATAATTTTGTGTGGCTATCTATATATAAAACACCAGAAGACCATGATTATCTAACAAAATTAATTTTATCTATTGCATTCAATTTGAATAATTAAAAAATCATCTTATTTTACTTTAGTCCTTAATTCACATAATTTAAATTTAATTCAATAAATATTATTTGATTTGATTTAATTATTAGTGAAAAATATCTCGAGAACCTATTTTATTCATAGATTTATTATTCTAATGATTAATTAATCAATCTAATCTAATTAATTAATACAGATAATTAGTATAATTAATTTGATTTAATAAATTAAAAAATACTAATAGAACATTAAAAGAAATAAATTAAAAAATACTACCAAATCAAATTGATATAAATTATAATAAATTATATGATATTTAAATATATAATCAAATTAATTAGTTGATATAGTTAATTTATCATAATAAATTGTATTTAATGAGTTAAAAGAAATAAATTACTAAACACCCTCATAAGCATGTCACGTCAATTCCATCATTAAGTGCAGAAACTTGATTTTTATATAATAGAATAGATAATAAATAGAATATATGAGAATATGATATGTGACATATTTTAATTATGAAATTAGTATTATATAATAGATTTTTTATGAATTCTTATTGCTTGTTCGTTGCTAATTTTTACGTAATTACTTAATAATTTTCGCCTATAAAACTATTAACTATCTAATATTATGATTTAATTAATAAAAATAATGACATTAATATTTTTTCATAAGTCTTATTATTATTTATAATAAGAAAAATAGCCATAAATAAATTTATTTCCTTAATGAATGTTAATTTTGTTGTCAAATTCTATATTACCTTTAAAATTTTAGCGTAAATGAGTCAAATTTCTACATTTTGAAATGAATTTACCCGAAAAAATTAATATGTAAATCACATTATTATTACAAAATTATTTTTTTAATATAATTAGTGGTGCTTATTTGAACCATTATATTTAGCTTCTAATGATATTAAAGTCAACCTATTTTATTATCTTGTGTAACACCCTACCATACAGAGTCTTATGCTTAAGTCATAATTCAGAGATGGCAAGGTATTACGACCTCTAAAACAAAAATTTAGTACGTATAGTAGTATGAGTGATTGATTATAACTAGGAGCCTTTGAAGAAAAAGGGGTAAACAAAAATCGTAACTCGAAAACGCAACACTCCGAATGATAACGTAACGAGCAAAGGATAAGCTAGCGCAAGATCATATATATAAAGAGTGTCAAAAACGGGAATATCAAGACTCAAAACCCGGTTTCGAAGATAACTGGTCCGAGCATAGTAATATATACATATGATAAAATAAGGAAACCCCAAAGGAAACTCAAAGGGACACAAATACAGAAAACCTATTCTCCAAAAATCCCCTCTAGAAGGAGTCATCACAGTTTGTATTATTTAATGGAGATAAAAGTATCTAAACAAGATATATAAACCAAAACAGAGTCCCGAGAACAAAGGATCTTCGCTAATCCAGAAGTCTCCAGCATGCTTCAGCGAGAAACCTCACGTCCTGCATCTGAAAACCACAAAATCCGCATGGGTGAGAACCAGAGATCCCCAGCATGGTAACAGCTTCCATATATATAATACATAATAATAGAGGAAAGCCGAAGGCAATCCTGGAACTTCCTCCAGATAATATCAAAGCTTATAAACAAGCTAAACCGTAAGCGGCAACTGACTAAAGATCCTTCAGTCTAACTAATACTTCCCTTTCCAATTCCTTCAGACCACCCAACCACCAGCAGGAGTATAATATAACAAACACAGTTATATCAGACAAGAGATTTACAAATAGGAACAGATAAGGCATTTAGGCAATTAGCAAGTAATATGCAGTCAAATAGGCAATCTCAAACAATTCATGTAGTATGCTTATGATGCATGCCTGTCCCTAGTGGCTGATGATATCATTTGTCGGTTATAGAGCCAACCCGACAAGTCCTGGTAGCTAACCATTGGACTGTCCCTCTGTCGTGCATCCCCAACTCGAGTTATACTCATCATAAACTTGATCATAATCATGATCCATATCCATCACCCTCACTGGTGAATATTTATCCATCACCATCATTGGTGAATATTTACGGGGGCGAGCTCATCCGGGCCTTTCACAGTGCCCGGCCACACTTACGACATTGGGTTAACAGAGCTTCGAGTCTCAACCTGGAGCACATGGTGGCTAGCCATTGCTACTACCCAGGGAAACCCTCATCTCCAATGGTAGAAGTGCAAACATTCACAATTCAATCAACAGCATATATGCATTTATACTTGGCCATAAACATGGCTCCGCCGTAACACGGCAATAATCTAGCCATCCGGCTCACGGTTAAATCCATAACCAGCCAATTCATTGACAAAAATGGCCCTTCAGCCCATGGCATAACAAGCACTTCCACCGCCATTCTTCGCATCTCACATAATCATCTTTGATCCTCAATGATCATTCATTTTTCCCCTTGCTTCACTCGCAAGTTACCACATTCACTAGCCCTTTTTCTCATGCTAGGCATATCATAATGATTTAAGACATAAGTGGTGAGATCGGAGGCTTAGAAGTATGAAATTTGGCTTTTAAAACTCAAAAATCAACTTTGGGATGAAAACAGGGCCACGCGTACGCGCACTCCACGCGCACGCGTGGATGGCATTAAAACTCATCGACGCGCAAGCGTCATACGCGCAAACGCGTGGGTTGAAAATTAGCCAAACTGCGCGCACGCGTCAGCCACGCATACGCGTGGCTGTTCTTGCGCACCAGGCACAAAACTGGCACAACTTTGGCACAACTCTCGGAAAAATGGCTGGGCATTGGGTGCAGCACATTCGGCGCACCCGCGCACATCACGCGCATGCGTGGATGGCGCTTCCTGGAAGAACGGCGCGTACGCGCCAAGTGCGCCTACGCGCGGGGGGTCATTCTGCTCAAAATTTTCTAAGTTAAAAGCTGCAGAATTTACAGATTCAACCCCCAATCTTCCGACGGACATAACTTCCTCATTTTAAATCGTTTTTCACCCGTTCTTCGAACGGCATGGACATCCCGAATCCAATTTCATTTTTAAACAGATTTGGCACAAATCAGAGATCCGTAGTCCAAGTTACGTCCCGTCAAATTATGCCCAAAAACCATATTTTCATACAAAACCACAAAGTGCCATTTTCAAAACAAGCCACTTTTAACTCTTTTCAAAATCAATCAAAACATGCCAATTTCAACCCTTCTCTTTGAAATCATTCAAAATGTACCAAAATCAACAACAAGCCATCCTCAACTCACACATTGACCCTTTACCCAAAATTCCCAAAATCACCATCTAACCATTTTAACACTTCTCAATCAAATGGCTAAAGGACAAACATAATATCATGTCATACATCCTCCCTCATCCCAATTTCTAATAATACCATTTCCAATCAACAATCATTATACATAATCAACATCATACTCACCATCAACATGGTACCACCCACCAATTCAACCTTAATCATCCATCAAGCATATATCACAACATGCATTTCTCATATATCACACAATCAAGGCATCAATATTCATAATCACATATATGAACACATCATATATCTCAACCATTCAACAACACCAACAATTCAATGCCTATCTTAGGGCCTCTAGCCTAAGTATTTCCTACCACATTACATATTAGATACGGGAAACCGAAACCATACCTTAGCCGATTCCCCAATCTCAACCGGAGCACTTCCAAACCATTTGTCCACAAGCTCTCAAGGTAGCAACACCTCCAAGGATAGATTTTATCACACAAAACCCTCTTCCAAGCTTTCCAAAATCACCAATCAAGCTCCAATATTCACATATACACAACCTAAGCCACAATCATCATACCCATACACAATATCTCAATACCCAAACCTCATAGAACAACAAATTACACTAGGGTTGAGAATCTTACTACACCCAAGGTCCAAGGAGACAAGATTAACCTTCTCCTTCAAGAGAGTTGGGTCCTATAACATCAAAGAACCCAAAATCTCAACATTTTTGCTCATGAAACTCGAAATCAAGGGCTGGAATTTCGAACAGTAAAATATGGCTTACCTCAAGATTTATTGTATGGGTTTTGTAGAGCTCTCCGCGATGAACGCGTGGCCGCAAACGGAGCGGCGATCGGAGCTCTAGATCAAAAGTTATGGTGGTTTGAAGATCAAGTGAGAGAAAGAACTTGAGAGAGTGTTCTTCCTTCCATAGCCTCCATTTTCAGCGTGTTTAGTGTGTTGTGAGGAGAGAGAGTACTGAAAACTAGGGTTTTGGTTTAGTTTAGTTGGGCCAAGGACCCACTTTGGGTCCGGTTGGACCGGTTTGGGCCGTTCGGTCCAATCTTGGTCCGAATTCTATAAAATTGGTATCGAAATTCTCGTCTCAATCTCCTCTATCACATTTATCCATAAAAATAACATTTTTGGCTTTCTAGAATAAATTCTCATTTATGGGTTAATTAGCCGTTAATTAACCAGATCTTACATCTTGTGCCTTCAAAGAATTTACACGACTGATATAAAAATATAACAATTGAAAAAAAATCATTACAATGGGTATATTCATTTTAATAAATATTTTTCAATCTAATACTATAAAAAAAATACATTGACAACTTTGAATTGCTACAGGTCAACTTATATCTACAGCAGTAGAATGCTTAAATTGAGATATATTCATCAAATAAATAATCAATAAAACACTCATCCGTACTTTCTCATTTTGGATACATTTATATATAAAATAAATTATACATAAAGAAAAAAAAAGAACAAAAGAAGAGTTGAAATAGCAAGAGCGATAAAAATTATAATTCTTATAATTTTGTGTGGCCATCTATATATAGTAGACCAGACAACTATAATTATCTATCAAAATTAATTTGTATTTATTGCACATAACTTGAATAAGTAAGAAATTATCTTATTTTAATTTAGTCCTTAATTAACATGATTTGAATTTAGTTCAATATATATGATTTGATTTGATTTGATTTAATTATTAGTTAAAAATATTTCAGTTGCCTATTTTATTCATAAATTTATTATTTTAATGACTAATAAATTAATCAAATTAATTAATAAGTTCATACAATAAATTTGGTTTAATAAATTAAAAGAAATAAATTAAAAAATACTATTAAAATATTAAAATAAATAAATTAGGAAATACTACCAAATCAAATTGATATAAATTATAATAAATTATATGATATTTAAATATCTAATCAAATCAATTAGTTGATATAGTTAGCTTATAGTAATAACTTGTATTTAATATTTAATACGTTAAAAGAAATAAATCCAGAAATACTCTCAGAAGTATGCCACATCAGCTCCATCATTAAGTACAGTAATCTGATTTTTATATAATAGAATAGATCAGAGGAACGCTTAAGAATGTGTTTGAAAATAGGGACAAATAAAAAAAATAGGGATATAAAAGCAAAAAATAAAGATATAAGGTGTAGGCATTAGAGATTGGTAGTGAATGAGTGAGTGAGTGCCCTATAGATATAGTAGAGAGTATATTCCAGATTTCAGATATGGAGATGACGAGGAATAAAGGAGTTGAATTTTGTGGTAGTGGTGGTGGTGCTCATGCATGTTAGTGGGGACTAAGAGGTGAGGTGACTCAATATTAAGGCAATGCCACCAAACCCATCCAAAATGCTCTGACACCAATTCATTAGCTTTGATTCCAAATAATAGGGAACAGCCCTTCATTATGTACTTCTTATACCATTTTTGTTCCAACAAGATTATGTGATATAAAACGAATACGGGAAAATTAACTAAGATATTAATTTCCTTTTGGAAAACGGAGATCTAAAGTACCTATGAAGAAAAAATTCATTGATTTTTATTCAATGTATGCCTTAAAAATATTGTTATTGTAAAGAAATATATGCTTATCTGTTATGCATATAGTTTTTTTTAGACTGATGGATAGAGGGTTTAAGTTTTTTATTATGGATTAGAACTTAGATTTAAGAGGAAGTTATTTATAATATTTTTAATAATACAGTAAAATTTTTATTTTTAATGTTTTTGAAAAAATTTAAAAATATTTTTAATGATTAATTTATTTTAATTTCATTCTTAATATTTTTAACATATTTCAATTTTATTTTTATTGTTAATTTTTTTAATAGTCAATATTTTTTTTTTTCAATTTTACTCTTCTAATTTTCTTTTTCTTTTTCTACTTCATTATTATCACAGTCTCTTCTTTCTCTTCTCTACCCTTTTAAATTTTAACACTAAAAAACTCTCACCCCACCGCACTACATTCACACTCACGATTGCTATCCTATCTTCTATCTCTTACTACAGTAATACAGTCTTTATTCAAAAAACAGGTTTGCTACACATACAAGCCTTTTTGACTTACTAGTTCTACAAGTTGGTCCAAACGCAACAAAAACGACGCACACCATACTCCCCACACTCGAGCGTAAAAACCACGCGCCTTACTCAACCATTTTATTTTTCTAAAGCGCGCTCATTATGAAAGACTCTTCCTCTTCTTCCTCAATCAATACCTAAATCCTCAAGATTCAAACCACGTTCAAAACCAAATAAAGCTCTGAAAAAACCGTCCAACTCCTAGCGAAAAGTAGAAGAAATCAAGAAAAAAACTTACAAATCTCCATAAAAAAGACCAAAAAGAAGGAACAAACATTATTCAAGGTACTGTTTCATTTTTCTTCTAGGTTTTTGACATTTCTGTTTCTGATTTCGAAATCGAAGCACTATATCGTCGTATTTCTCTCTATGTTTCACTGTTCTTGGTTTCGATCTCATATTCCTGTTCTGATGAAACTTTTCAAGTCGTTTACGCTGTTTTACGTACTTCTAGTGAAATGATTTTTGGGTTTATACATATAAACTCTGTTTTGTGAATGTTTGGATATTTTTTAAATAGGTTTGTATACATATAAACTCTCTATAGCGCATTTCAGGGTGTATATGTTGGTATTGAATGTGATTGGTGCTTCTAGTGGCATTTTGAACTTAAATATCATTCTTAAGTCGTATAATATCATTTTATGCATGTTTGGTTGAGTTGAATATGATTTTGAAATCATTTAATTTCGTTTAATTGAAAAAACATATGTATAGGATTGGATTTGGGTGTGTGTGGCTGGTGTTTGGGTGTACGTGACTGGTCTTTGGGTGTATGTCTCTGGTATTTGGGTGCATTTTTTATCTATTGACAGTATTTTTTTCCTTACAGTAAAAATGACAACCAAGAACCAAGGTGGAAAAAAAATACAATGTAAGCGCGTATATATATATATATATATCTCTTAGAACAAGTAAATTTTTTCTAATACAAATATAGGTTATTTAAATGACTCTAATTTTGCTTTGTTTAGAGCAAACTAAAGACTTGAAGTGTGCCACCAGACTATTGAGTGAAAAATTTGAAAAGATGAGCAAGCCAAAGAAAGCGATCGTTCGTGAATTAGGTTTTGGTGGACTCATGCACATCCCGCCAATGAATGTGCCTCACAAACTATTAAAGGAGTTGGCTAACTCCTTTAAATTGGGCAAAAACACACTGGAAACAAGCTATGGTTCCTTTAAAGTTAAACCCAAAACAATAGGGGCTGCCCTAGGCCTCAATACATCAGGTAACTAATTACAGAAAACCTCTATAGTTCCATTCTTTGTAATATGTTCTTCGTAATATCTTATTCTGATCTCATGTAATCAAGTAATAAATTTAGGTGCATATGAGTGATATTTGGGTGCATTTCAAGTAATAAATTATTTTATTTTTTTTATAGGAGATCTATTTTCTAATAAAGTGAGTTATAGGAATCTTTCTAAAGAGAACAAACTGATTTTCAAAAGGTTCCAAGGCAACACTCTAAAGAAGCTGACCGATGACATAATGAGTATCGGTGTTGAAAACGAACAAGATCGGCTGATGTTCAAGAGGATTTTCATCCTCTATATTCATATGGCGTTCTTGTTTCCAACTACAATAAGTAAAGTATCTTCCGTGCACATAGCTCCAATTTTTGAGATGAAGAAAATAACGGAGGGCAACTAGTGAGCCCATGTGCTGAATTTCATCATCAAAGGCATAACAAATTACCGTCTGAAAAACAAAAAATCAATCGATGGATGCCTCTATGCCTTGATGATAATTTATTTCCGTCTAGCAAAAAACAAGGACAAGAAAGGAGAAGAAAATTCTGGACTGTCCTGGGTTAGCAACTGGGACACAGAGCAGCTGGTTGCAAGGATGAGAGCAGAGATAGATGGTCATATGGTAAGCGAATAGAATACCTTCTCTAATTTGGGTGTGTTTTATTTATTTAGATGGTATAAACTTACATTTCTTCTGTTTCAGGGCATCGTCAAGATGGTAGAAACAAAAAAGAAATTGAAAGAAATGAAAAAAAAAAGAAAGAAGAAAAGAAAAAAGAAGAAGCCAAGTTCATTGTCTGAGAGTGATCCATCAGAAACTGATGTTGATTTTTTCTCTGAGTCTGATTCGGAAGAAGACTCAGAGGAACCTAGAAGGAAACAACCCAAAAGGACGGCCAAAAAGTAAGTAATATTTGTGGGTCTATTTTGTCAATTTTAGGGTATTTTTTCCTAATGATTGTTCGCTTTCTAGAATAGAATCCAGAAAGAGGAAGCAGATTTTAGAGGATTCCAGTTCAGAAAGCAAAAGTGAACCCAATGATGAGTAAGATTCTAAAATTATCATCACTTTCTTTCCTATTTCTATCAAAATTTAATGTATTAACAGAGGGTTTCTCATTTAATTTCAGGAGTGAAGAATGGTTGCCAATTAAAAAACAAAAATCAAAGAAAAAAATTCACACTCCCACCAAAAAGTATGCACTGCTTTCGAGAATATCTCATCATCAATATTGTTGTATTTGTCTGATTCATAATTTTTTTTTATTTTCAGGATGCAATCCAAAAAAAGAAAGCACATAGTTGAGGATTCATCTTCAGAAGAAGAAATCCATTCCTATGATGGGTAAGATACTTTCTAAAGCTATCTTATACTCTGTAATAAAAACTATATTTTGTTAACATGTACTTTTAAATGTACTGTCAGAATCAAAATTAGAACTGAAACAATAGAAGAATTTTTAAGACAATCAAAAAAGAAGAAAATAAATAAAGAGGCTGCTACACAAGGGTATGCTGAATTTAGGTGTATATTACCTTTTTTAAGGTGTTTTGCTTGATGATTATTGTTCTTCCTTTAATTGATAGAATTTTGATATCTTGATTTAACTAAATAGTAATTTTAATGAATGATATTTATTCTATACTTAGAATGCCAGAGATAAACTTAGCAAACGAGACTGATCCTTTGTCTCAAGGCCAGACGGATCAAAGCAGTGTAAACAAACCTTCGAATTGCACGTAATTTATTTTTCTAATACCATTTTCTAAATTCTTTTTTTACCATATTCTTCTAATCCTATATATATATATATATATATATATATATATATATATATATATATTTTAGAACAAAAAGCCCTTTAATGTTTTATTCAAGAAAAAAAAAGGCAGGAAAAAAACAAAAATCTGCAACTACGTAAGTTCTCAAAAAAAAGAGAGCATTTCCGGGTGTATCTGATTATTATTTGGGTGTATTGTCTTTTTATTTGGGTGGATTTCAGGTTGAGCCAGAAAGAAGAATCGGTGAGTGACCCAACTCAATAACAGATGATCGTTTTTTAACTGCCCTCTCAACTGTTTAATATGTAAGTTTTATAACTAAATTTCAACCTTCTAATAATCTATTTTAAAGGGATTTCTTAATATTTTATTTTTGTCTTGTTTAGACTTCTAATTCAACTATGCCTACCTTCATCCCAGACAACATCAGCAATCCCTGTGCCACCATTTGAACCATCACCCCAATAGAGAGGTGAGGAAAAATATTCGGTTTCATTTCATTATTGTTTGGGTATAATCTTTTCTTATTTGGGTGTATATCTTGAAAATTGAGCTATAATTATTTTTTTTTATAATTTGATTCATTTTCTCTAACCCCGCAGCACTCCATAACCCTAGAAAGTTGATGAAAGCACACCAACGGTGCCACCAGCTCCATCTAAAATGTAAGTTCAGCACAATAGAACTTAGTTTTCAATATCATTCATCTATTCTTATTCTTATAGTACGATATATGTCAGCACGCAGTGATCCAGCCCCTGAAACCACTGCTGCTACACTATTGATGATAGCCCAGATAGCATCCTATGTACCTAGAGAATTTCTGTGGCAATCATTCAGCCTTGGTTTGACTGATTCAAGCCAAGAAGAAACAGCGACCCAAGAGGGGGAGGGGCAACCAGAACCTCAGGTGGAAAAAAGTCCGAAAACCACAATACTAATAGAAGAATTAGATGTGCTGGTGGAAAAGATTGCAAAGAGTGGAGAAAAGACAGCACTAGATTTTGCAGAAGGTAAAAGTCCCCCAATTGAAAAGCAGACTGTTGGCCAGATTTTTGACAAGTTTGAAACTCCTGCAAGGAGAAATTTAATGTCGGCCGAAATGAAAGAAAAATGCTACCTTTTGGCCACACGTATAAGGACATACGAGGACAGAAGTACTGATGAGTATGATCCACTTTGCACACTCAATGCCCAACAACCATTGGTGTTGTCAAGAGTCCACTTTGCATCTCTAAAAGCTACTTCACATATCGAAGCTGACATAAGATTAGAATAAGATTAATTATTATGTTATGATATGTGACTGCAATATTGATTAATGTAATTAATTTGGCTATTTTATTTTTCTAGATTGTCACTGCTATGTGCCTGATCCTTAACCAAAAAAATAGTAAAAGATTCCAGGAAGAAATTTACTTTCTCCCATCTAATATTGTGGTAAGGTGTAATGTATTTAAATTTGGGTGCATTTTGTTATCTTTTGGGTGTATTAAAAGATTTCTTTTGGTGTTTCACAAATGCTGCAGAACATGACCATTGGAAATCATCTAGGCGGGAAGTTCTTACAGCCGAAATCCAAAAAGCCATTTAAGGTTGAAGACTACCCAATATTTATACCATTTTTGGATCGAACAAAATTAGCATCACATCCATATGTAAGTTTTCATTTCTAAAACTTCTTATCACAATTCTTTGGTTATGTGCAAATTAAACTAAAACACTGTTCAATGTGGACATGTTTCAGATTTTTGCACCTGTTTACTATTCAGAACATTGGTGGATATAGGTGGTTAATGTATGAAAGAAAAAAATTTATATACTTGACCCCTATCATAAGGAGTGTCCCTCCAAACCCAAAATAAAGCTAAATAAATTTATTTTAAGTTGTTTATGTTTTTTGCGTTTTAAAATTTGGGTGTATTTTAATTGAAAGTAAGGTGTATAGTGTTATCCTTTGGGTGTATTCATTTATTAGATTTATTCCTTCTTATATTCTGCCTTATTTTTTGTTTTTAGGGGTATGTGATTTCAAGAATTAGGGTATATATCGGGGGTACCTCTCAAGATAAAAGATCGTGAAATTGAACTTCCGTACATTGACATTTCAGGCCACCAAACACCGTACAAATCTTTCACTCTGAAAAATGTGTTTTCTCTTGCTGTCCTATTTTAATTTGCTAAATTATTTTTGGTTTTCAGCTATGATTGTGCTGTTTATGTCATGAAATGGTTTGAAATAATCAAGCCTCAAAACGTTAAAAGGAGGAAGTATGAGTGGGACAATTGGACTTAGGTAATTGTATTTAAAACTATATAACTCTCTATTACTTTTCTAAATTAACAGAGTTGAATAATAAAAAATATTCTTTCAAACTGTAGGCGGAGGTAGACCACTTCAGAGATGAATTTGCTTCCCGAATTCTTTTTCATGAGATGAATAGTGACAGAGATACAGCGATCAGGGGAAGTGAAGCAATGAGATTGTCCAAGCCATCTGCAGCTTTGTTGAGTCCATATTGTCAAGTAGATTTATATGATATTGACAGTGACAGTGATTGATTTCAGTTTTATCTAGTCTTAAAATAGTTTGAACACTTGTAAATTTTGTGAATATTTAATGTAGTTGTATTATAAATTTTGTTTGCATAAATAAACTGTCTGTGCTGTATTCAAAAGCTATAAATTACAGGTACAAAAAATAAAGGAAAACAACACCAAACCAACTAATACGCCCAATTACTTTAATTATGCACCCAAATATATACCCTAAAACCTATACCCGAAACCTGTAAACCCTAAAATCCTAAACCGTAAACCCTAAACCCTAAAACCCTAAACCCTAACCACTGAACCCCTAAAACCTAAATCCTAAACCCTTAAACCCTTAAATCCTAAATCCTAAACCCATAAATCCCTAAATCCCTAAACCCTAAACCCTAAACCCTAAATCCCTAAAACCTAAATCCTAAACCCCTAGACCCTAAACCCTAACCCCTAAACCCTAAAATCCTAAACCATAAACTTTAATTATGCACCCAAATATATATCCTAAAAACCTAAACCCTAAACCTTAAAACCCTAAACCCTAAATCTTAACCCTAAACCCTAAACCTTAATTATGCACCTAAATATAACCCGTATACACCCAAATATATAGCCTAAACCCTAAACCCTGAATCCTAAACCCCTAAACCATAAAACCCTAAACCTTAAACCCTAAACCCCTAAAACCTAAACTCCTAAACCCTAAATCATAAACCCTAAAACCCTAAACCCTAAATCCTAAACTCCTAAACCCTAAAATCCTAAACCCTAAACCCCTAAAACCTAAACTCCTAAACCCTAAATCATAAACCCTAAAACCCTAAACCCTAAACCCTAAACCCTAAAACCCTAAACCCCTAAAACCTAAACACTAAACCCTAAACCCCTAAACCCCTAAACTCTAAACCATAAAACCCAAAACCCTTAAACCCCTAAATCCTAAACCCTAAATCCCTAAAACCCTAAATCCTAAAACCCTAAAACCCTAAAACCCTAAACCATAAATCCTAAAAACTAAAAAGAACACTAATTTCTAACATAAATAGAAACATCTAAAAAATATAAAATTAAAATGTCAAACACAAGAATTTTCAGAAATACACCCAAAAAGCTGAGCGTTACACCAATATCCTATAACTATACACCCAAAAATCTATCCGCTGCTGCTGGATCCCTGAACTAATAATTCATAGTATGTCTGTGATAATGGTTGTTTGCTTGGACCACTGATGCAGCATCAAAAAGGTTTAATTGAAAATAATAAAATCACATATTAGAAAAACTATTAACAAAATAATCAAACTCAATTACCACCTATTTAAAGAACATCACTTTTACCTCGCTTAGAGATTTCGTTTCCTTCTTCTTTGAGGAATTTGAAATCTGTTTGTCCAACTTTGAACTTAGCCTATTTTTTGGACGTCCTCTTGTTTGAACCCTTGGAGAGCTTTGAAGCTCATTAACGGATTCCAAGTTAGAATCTTTGTGAGATAGTGAATATGTCCCCTTCCTTTTGGATTTCAGTTCTTCCATCTCAACCATGACGTTATCTGATGAGCGGATAATTTATACGCTTTTTGGCATTATTTTTACATAGTTTTTAGTATGATTTATTTAGTTTTTAATATATTTTTATTAGTTTTTAAATAAAAATCACATTTTTGGACTTTACTATGAGTTTGTGTGTTTTTCTATGATTTCAAGTATTTTCTGGCTGAAATTGAGGGACTTGAGCAAAAATCTGCTTCAGAGGCTGAAGAAGGACTGCAGATGCTGTTGGATTCTGACATTCCTGCACTCAAAGTGGATTTTCTGGAGCTACAGAAGTCCAAATGGTGCGTTCTCAACTGCGTTGAAAAGTAGACATCCAGGGCTTTCCAGCAATATATAATAGTCCATACTTTGCCCAAGTTTAAATGATGCAAACTGGCGTTCAACGCCAGCTTTCTGCCCTATTCTGGCGTTAAACGCCAGAAACAAGTTGCAAAGCAGAGTTAAACGCCAGAAACAAGTTACA
Source organism: Arachis hypogaea (assembly GCF_003086295.3). Classification (NCBI taxonomy): domain Eukaryota; kingdom Viridiplantae; phylum Streptophyta; class Magnoliopsida; order Fabales; family Fabaceae; genus Arachis; species Arachis hypogaea. The sequence continues at coordinate 52,245,473 of NC_092055.1, forward strand.
AACTGGCGTTCAACTCCAAGGAAGACCTCTACACGTGAAAGCTTCAATGCTCAGCCCAAGCACACACCAAGTGGGCCCGGAAGTGGATTTCTGCATCATTTACTCATTTCTATAAACCCTAGTTACTAGTTTAGTATAAAAACTACTTTTAGTGATTTATTTCACATCTCTGGAACACATTATGTAACTTTTACATTCTGAGACCTCCATGGGAGGCTGGCCATTCGGCCATGTCTACCCTATCTTCACATATGTATTTTCAACGGTAGAGTTTCTACACACCATAGATTAAGGTGTGGAGCTCTGCTGTTCCTCATGAATTAATGCAAAGTACTATTATTTTTCTATTCAACTCAAGCCTATTTCTTCTCTAAGATATTCATTCGCACACAAGAACATGATGAAAGTGATGATTATGTGACGCTCATCACCATTCTCACTTATGAACGCGTGCCTGACAAACACTTCTGTTCTACATGAAAGCAAGCTTGAATGCATATCTCTTAGCCTTCTGATTTACGGTCAGAGACTTTGTGGTATAGGCTAGAATTAATGGCGGCCATTCTTGAGATCCGGAAAGTCTAAACCTTGTCTGTGGTATTCTGAGTAGGATCTGGGAAGGGATGGCTGTGACGAGCTTCAAACTCGCGAGTGCTGGGCGTAGTGACAGACACAAAAGGATTACTGAATCCTATTCCAGCATGATCGAGAATCGACAGATGATTAGTCGTGCGGTGACAGCGCATTTGGACCATTTTCACTGAGAGGACGGGATGTAGCCATTGACAACGGTGATGCCCAACATACAGCTTGCCATGGAAATGAGTATGAAGACAGTAGGAAAGCAGAGGTTCAGAAGGAACAAAAGCATCTCCATATGCTTATATGAAATTCTCACTAATGAATTACATAAGTATTTCTATCCCAATTTATATTTTAATTATTAAAACTCTATAACCATTTGAATCTGCCTGACTGAGATTTACAAGGTGACCATAGCTTGTTTCAAGTCGACAATCTCCGTGGGATCGTGATGAGCGGATAATTTATACGCTTTTTGGTATTGTTTTTAGTATGTTTTTAGTAGGATCTAGTTACTTTTAGGGATGTTTTCATTAGTTTTTATGTTAAATTCACATTTCTAGACTTTACTATGAGTTTGTGTGTTTTTCTGTGATTTCAGGTATTTTCTGGCTGAAATTGAGGGACTTGAGCAAAAATCAAATTCAGAGGTTGAAGAAGGACTGCTGATGCTGTTGGATTTTGACCTCCCTGCACTCAAAGTGGATTTTCTGGAGCTACAGAACTCGAAATGGTGCGCTTTTAATTGCGTTGGAAAGTAGACATCCAGGGCTTTCCAGAAATATATAATAGTCCATACTTTAGCTAAGAATAGATGACGTAAACTGGCGTTCAACGCCAGTTCTCTGCCCAATTCTGGCGTCCAGCGCCAGAAAAGGATCCAAAACCAGAGTTGAACGCCCAAACTGGCACAAATACTGGCGTTCAACTCCAAGAAGGACCTCTACATGTGCAGCACTCAAGCTCAGCCCAAGCACACACCAGGTGGGCCCCGGAAGTGGATTTATGCATCAATTACTTACTTCTGTAAACCCTAGTAGCTAGTTTATTATAAATAGGACCTTTTTCTATTGTATTAGACATCTTTGGATTATCTTTTGATCCTTTGATCATCTTTGGACGCCTGGTTCTTAGATCAGAGGGGCTGGCCATTCGGCCATGCCTGGACCTTTCACTTATGTAATTTTAACGGTAGAGTTTCTACACTCCATAGATTAAGGTGTGGAGCTCTGCTGTTCCTCAAAGATTAATGCAAAGTACTACTGTTTCCTATTCAATTCATCTTATTTCGCTTCTAAGATATTCATTCGCACTTCAACCTGAATGTGATGAACGTGACAATCATCATCATTCCCCATGAACGCGTGCCTGACAACCACTTCCGTTCTACTTTCGATTGAATGAGTGTCTCTTAGATCTCTTAACCAGAATCTCCGTGGTATAAGCTAGATTGATGGCGGCATTCAAGAGAATCCGGAAAGTCTAAACCTTGTCTGTGGTATTCCGAGTAGGATTCAATGATTGAATGACTGTGACGAGCTTCAAACTCGCGATTGCTGGGCGTAGTGACAGAACGCAAAAGGATAGTAAATCCTATTCCAGCATGATCGAGAACCGACAGATGAATAGCCGTGCCGCGACAGGGTGCGTTGACCATTTTCACTGAGAGGATAAGATGTAAACCATTGACAAGGGTGATGCCTCCAGACGATTAACCGTGCCGTGACAGGGCATTTGGATCATTTTCCCGAGAGAAGACCGAAAGTAGCCATTGACAATGGTGATGCATTACATAAAGCCAGCCATGGAACGGAGTAAGACTGATTGGATGAAGATAGCAGGAAAGCAGAGGTTCAGAGGAACGAAAGCATCTCTATTCGCTTATCTGAAATTCTCACCAGTGATTTATATAAGTATCTCTATCCCTATCTTATTAATTATTTTCTAAAACCCTATTACTATTTTATATTCACCTGACTGAGATTTACAAGGTGACCATAGTTTGCTTCATACCAACAATCTCCGTGGGATTCGACCCTTACTCACGTAAGGTATTACTTGGACGACCCAGTGCACTTGCTGGTTAGTTGTGCGAAGTTGTGAACCATGGTATTGGCATCATGTTTTTGGCGCCATTACCAGGGAAAGAAAGAGCGATGAATTTTACATAATTAAAGTGTAATCACAATTTCTGCGCACCAAGTTTTTGGCACCGTTGTCGGGGATTGTTCGAGTTTGGACAACTGACGGTTCATCTTGTTGCTCAGATTAGGTAATTTTCTTTTTGTTTTATTTTCAAAAAAATTTTTCAAAAAAAAAATCTTTCAAAAATTTCTCCTTTGTTTTCGAAAAAAATTTCTAAAATAAAAATGTTTTCAAAAATATATTTTCCTTCAGAATTTTTAAGAATGAATTCTAGTGTTTCATGAAGCATGTTGAAGCCTGGTTGGCTGTAAAGTCACAACTGTAGGGCATGTTAGACGTGTCATGTCTGAGTTACATACTAAAGCTTGGCTGGCTATTAAGCCATGCCTGACCCTCTGATTGGAGCTTTAGAGCATAAGATTCCTGGAATTCATATTAAAAATTTTGAATCCTTATTTTTCTTTTTTTCAAAATGATTTTCGAAAAAATTAAAAGAAAATACAAAAAAATTCATAAAATCAAAAAAATCAAAAATATTTTTTTGTGTTCTTGTTTGAGTCTTGAGTCATGTTATAAGTTTGATGTCAATTGCATGTGCATCTTGCATTTTTCGAAAAAATCATGCATTCATAGTGTTCTTCATGATCTTCAAGTTGTTCTTGGTAAGTCTTCTTGTTTGATCTTTGCATTTGCATGTTTTGTGTCTTTTCTTATTTTTCATATGCATTCTTGGATTCTTAGTGTCTAAGCATTAAAGAATTCTAAGTTTGGTGTCTTGCATGTTTTTTTTGCATTAAAAATTTTTCAAAAATGTGTTCTTGATGTTCATCATGATCTTCATAGTATTCTTGGTGTTCATCTTGACATTCATAGCATTCTTGCATGTATTCATTGTTTTGATCCATAACTTTCATGCATTGCATCATTTTTCTTGTTTTTCTCTCTCATCATAAAAAGTCAAAAAAATCAAAAAAATATCTTTCCCTTTTTCTTTCTCATAAATTCGAAAATTGGATTTGACTTTTTAAAAAAAATTTTAAAATCTAGTTGTTTCTTATGAGTCAAATCAAATTTTCAATTTGAAAAATCTTATCTTTTTCAAAATCTTTTTCAAAAATCAAATCTTTTTCATTTTTCTTAGTTATTTTCGAAAATTATAAAAATATTTTTCAAAAATCTTTTTCTTAACTTTATCACATAATTTTCAAAAATAACACCACCAATTAATGTTTTGATTCAAAAATTTCAAGTTTGTTACTTGCTTGTTAAGAAAGATTCAAACTTTGAGTTCTAGAATCATATCTTGTGATTTCTTGTGAATCAAGTCATTAATTGTGATTTTAAAAATCAAATTTTTTTTTCAAAAACTAATTTCTATCATATCTTTTCAAAAAAAAATCTTCTTATCTCACCTTTTCCAAAAATTTGATTTCAAAATATCTTTTCTAACTTCCTAACTTCTTATCTTTTCAAAATTTGTTTTAACTAACTAACTAACTTTTTGTTTGTTTCTTATCTTTTTCAAAACTACCTAACTAACTCTCTCTCTCTCTAATTTTCGAAAATATCTCCCCCTTTTTCAAAATTTCTTTTTAATTAACTAATTATTTCAATTTTTAAAATCTTAATTTTCGAAAATTACTAACATTTTTCAAAAACTATTTTCGAAAATTACTAACTCTTTTTCAAAAATTATTTTCGAAAATCCTCTCCCTCTCTCATCTTATTCTAATTATTTATTCATCTACTAACATCTCTTCCTCACATCACTCACCAAATTCGAACCCCCCTCTTCTATATGTGTTCAAATTTCTTCTTCTTCTTCTCTTCTTCTACTAACAATAAGGAACCTCTTTACTGTGACATAGAGGATTCCTCTTCTTTTCTTTTTCTCTTCTCTTTCTTATGAGCAGGGATAAAGAAAAAGGCATTCTTGTTGAAGCAGATCCAGAACCTGAAAGGACTCTGAAGAGAAAACTAAGAGAAGCTAAATTACAACAATCCAGAGATAACCTTATTGAAAATTTTGAACAAGTAAAGGAGATGGCAGCCGAACCCAACAACAATAATGCAAGGAGAATGCTTGGTGACTTTACTGCACCTAATTCCAATTTACATGGAAGAAGCATCTCTATTCCTGCCATTGGAGCAAACAACTTTGAGCTGAAACCTCAATTAGTTTCTCTGATGCAGTAGAACTGCAAGTTTCATGGACTTCCATCTGAAGATTCTTTTCAGTTTTTAACTGAATTCTTGCAGATATGTGATACTGTCAAGACTAATGGAGTAGATCCTGAAGTCTACAGGCTCATGCTTTTCCCTTTTGCTGTAAGAGACAGAGCTAGAGTATGGTTGGACTCTCAACCTAAGGATAGCCTGAACTCTTGGGATAAGCTGGTCAAGGCTTTCCTAGCCAAGTTCTTTCCTCCTCAAAAGCTGAGCAAGCTTAGAGTGGATGTTCAAACCTTCAGACAGAAAGAAGGTGAATCCCTCTATGAAGCTTGGGAGAGATACAAAGGACTGACCAAAAAGTGTCCTTCTGACATGCTTTCAGAATGGACCATCCTGGATATATTCTATGATGGTCTGTCTGAGTTATCTAAGATGTCATTGGATACCTCTGCAGGTGGATCTATTCACCTAAAGAAAACGCCTGCAGAGGTTCAAGAACTCATTGACATGGTTGCTAATAACCAGTTCATGTACACTTCTGAAAGGAATCCTGCGAATAATGGGACGCCTATGAAGAAGGGAGTTCTTGAGGTTGATACCCTGAATGCCATATTGGCTCAGAACAAAATAATGACTCAGCAAGTCAATATGATTTCTTAGAGTCTGAATGGAATGCAAGCTGCATCCAACAGTACTCAAGAGGCATCTTCTGAAGAAGAAGCTTATGATCCTGAGAACCCTGCAATAGCAGAGGTGAATTACTTAGGTGAACCTTATGGAAACACCTATAACTCATCATGGAGAAATCATCCAAATTTCTCATGGAAGGATCAAAAGCCTCAACAAGGCTTTAATAATGGTGGAAGAAACAGGTTTAACAATAATAAACCTTTTCCATCATCCACTCAGCAACAAACAGAGAACTCTGAACAAAATACTTCTAATTTAGCAAACTTAGTCTCTGATCTATCTAAGGCCACTGTAAGTTTCATGAATGAAATAAGGTCTTCCATTAGAAATTTGGAAGCACAAGTGGGCCAGCTGAGTAAAAGGATCACTGAAATCCCTCCTAGTACTCTCCCAAGCAATACAGAAGAGAATCCAAAAGGAGAGTGCAAGGCCATTGACATCAGCATCATGGCCGAACCTGTAAGGAAAGGAGAGGACGTGAATCCCAAGGAGGAAGACCTCCTGGGACGTCCAGTGATCAATAAGGAGCTTCCCTCTGAGGAACCAAAGGAATCTAAGACTCATCTAGAGACCATAGAGATTCCATTGAACCTCCTTATGCCATTCATGAGCTCTGATGAGTATTCCTCTTCTGAAGAGAATGAGGATGTTACTGAAGAGCAAACTGCCAAGTTTCTTGGTGCAATCATGAAGCTGAATGCCAAATTATTTGGTATTGAAACTTGGGAAGATGAACCTCCCTTATTCATCAATGAACTAAGTGATCTGGATCAACTGACATTGCCTCAGAAGAGACAGGATCCTGGAAAGTTCATAATACCTTGTACTATAGGCACCATGATCTTTAAGGCTCTGTGTGACCTTGGTTCAGGAATAAACCTCATGCCCCTCTCTATAATAGAGAAACTGGGAATCTATGGGGTGCAAGCTGCTAAAATCTCATTAGAGATGGCAGACAATTCAAGAAAACAGGCTTATGGACAAGTAGAGGACGTGTTAGTAAAGGTTGAAGGCCTTTACATCCCTGCTGATTTCATAGTCTTGGATACTGGAAAGGAAGAGGATGAATCCGTCATCCTAGGAAGACCTTTCCTGGCCACAGCAAGAGCTGTGATTGATGTGGACAGAGGAGAATTGATCCTTCAAATGAATGAGGACAACCTTGTGTTTACAACTCAAGGATCTCTCTCTGCATCCATGGAGAGGAAGCATAAAAAGCTTCTCTCAAAGCAGAGTCAACCAAAGCCCCTACAGTTAAACCCTAAGTTTGGTGTTGGGAGGCCACAACCAAACTCTAAGTTTGGTGTTGAACTCCCATATCCAAACTCTAAGTTTGGTGTTGGAGAGTCCCAACAATGCTCTGAACATCTGTGAGGCTCCATGAGAGCCCACTGTCAAGCTACTGACATTAAAGAAGCGCTTGTTGGGAGGCAACCCAATTTTTATTTATCTAACTATATTTTTCTTAGTTATATGTCTTTATAGGTTCATGATCATGTGGAGTCACAAAATAAATATAAAAATTGAAAACGGAATCAAAAACAGCAGAAGAAAAATCACACCCTGGAGGAAGCATCTGCCTGGCGTTCAACGCCAGAACAGAGCATGGTTCTGGCGCTGAACGCCCAAAATGGGCAGCATCTGGGCGCTGAACGCCAGAACAAGCATGGTTCTCGCGTTCAACGCCAGAAATGGCCAACAAATGGGCGTTGAACGCCCAAAATGGGCACCAACTTGGCGCTGAACGCCCAGAGTTGTGTGCAAGGGCATTTTACATGCCTAATGGGTGCAGGGATGTAAATCCTTGACACCTCCGGATCTGTGGACACCACAAGATCACCTCAAGATCTGTGGACACCACAGGATCATCTCAGGATCTGTGAATCCCACAGGATCCCCACCCACCTCACCCTCTCTCTCTCCATTCATGGTCATCCCTTCTGTTTTCCATTCACCACTCACATTCATACACACATCCTTCCATCTCCTCCATATCTTCGTCTTCTTCTTCTATTCTTTCTTCTTTTGCTCGAGGGTGAGCAACATTCTAAGTTTGGTGTGGTAAAAGCATAAGCTTTTTATTTTTCCATAACCATTAATGACACCTAAGGCTAGAGAAACCTCAAAGAGGAAAGGGAAGGCAAGTGCTTTCACCTCTGAGCCATGGGAGATCGAAAGATTCATCTCTAAAGCCCATCACTAAGAAAAGGATGGAGCAAGCAATTAAGGGTGGAACATCAAGAGCACTCCATCATCCTTCATGAAATCAGAGAAGATCAAAAAGCAATGAGGGAGGAGCAACAAAGACAAGGAAGAGACATAGAAGAGCTCAAGGACATCATTGGTTCCTCAAGAAGGAAACGCCACCATCACTAAGGTGGATTCATTCCTTGTTCTTATTTCTTCTGTTTTTCGTTTTCTATGTTATGTGCTTATCTATGTTTGTGTCTTCATTACATGATCATTAGTAGTTAGTAACTATGTCTTAAAGTTATGAATGTCCTATGAATCCATCACCTCTCTTAAATGAAAAATGTTTTAATTCAAAAGAACAAGAAGTACATGAGTTTCGAATTTATCCTTGAACTTAGTTAATTATATTGATGTGGTGACAATGCTTCTTGTTTTCTGAATGTATGCTTGAACAGTGCATATGTCTTTCGAAGTTGTTGTTTAAGAATGTTAAATATGTTGGCCCTTGAAAGAATGATGACTAGGAGACATGTTATTTGATAATCTGAAAAATCATAAAAATGATTCTTGAAGCAAGAAAAAGCAGCAAAGAACAAAGCTTACAGAAAAAAAAAGAAAAAAAAATATAGGCGAAAAAAAATAGAAAGAAAAAGCAAGCAGAAAAAGCCAAAAGCTCTTAAAACCAAGAGGCAAGAGCAAAAAGCCAATAACCCTTAAAACCAAAAGGCAAGGGCAAATAAAAAGGATCCCAAGGCTTTGAGCATCAGTGGATAGGAGGGCCTAAAGGAATAAAATCCTGGTCTAAGCGGCTAAACCAAGCTGTCCCTAACCATGTGCTTGTGGCGTGAAGGTGTCAAGTGAAAACTTGAGACTGAGCGGTTAAAGTCAAGGTCCAAAGCAAAAAAAGAGTGTGCTTAAGAACCCTGGACACCTCTAATTGTGGACTTTAGCAAAGCTGAGTCACAATCTTAAAAGGTTCACCCAATTATGTGTCTGTGGCATTTATGTATCCGGTGGTAATACTGGAAAACAAAGTGCTTAGGGCCATGGCCAAGACTCATAAAACAGCTGTGTTCAAGAATCATCATACTAAACTAGGAGAATCAATAACACTATCTAAACTCTGAGTTCCTATAGATGCCAATCATTCTGAACCTCAATGGATAAAGTGAGATGCCAAAACTATTCAAGAGGCAAAAAGCTATAAGTCCCGCTCATTTGATTGGAGCTATGTTTCATTGATAGTTTGGAATTTATAGTATATTCTCTTCTTTTTATCCTATTTGATTTTCCGTTACTTGGGGACAAGCAACAATTTAAGTTTAGTGTTGTGATGAGCGGATAATTTATACGCTTTTTGGCATTGTTTTTAGTATGTTTTTAGTAGGATCTAGTTACTTTTAGGGATGTTTTCATTAGTTTTTATGTTAAATTCACATTTCTGGACTTTACTATGAGTTTGTGTGTTTTTCTGTGATTTCAGGTATTTTCTGGCTGAAATTGAGGGACTTGAGCAAAAATCAGATTCAGAGGTTGAAGAAGGACTGCTGATGCTGTTGGATTCTTGAGATCCGGAAAGTCTAAATCTTGTCTGTGGTATTCCGAGTAGGATCTGGGAAGGGATGGCTGTGACGAGCTTCAAACTCGCGAGTGCAGGGCGTAATGACAGACGCAAAAGGATTACTGAATCCTATTCCAGCATGATCGAGAATCGACAGATGATTAGTCGTGCGGTGACAGCGCATTTGGACCATTTTCACTGAGAGGACGGGATGTAGCCATTGACAACGGTGATGCCCAACATACAGCTTGCCATGGAAATGAGTATGAAGACAGTAGGAAAGCAGAGGTTCAGAAGGAACAAAAGCATCTCCATATGCTTATATGAAATTCTCACTAATGAATTACATAAGTATTTCTATCCCAATTTATATTTTAATTATTAAAACTCTATAACCATTTGAATCTGCCTGACTGAGATTTACAAGGTGACCATAGCTTGCTTCAAGTCGACAATCTCCGTGGGATCGTGATGAGCGGATAATTTATACGCTTTTTGGCATTGTTTTTAGTATGTTTTTAGTAGGATCTAGTTACTTTTAGGGATGTTTTCATTAGTTTTTATGTTAAATTCACATTTCTGGACTTTACTATGAGTTTGTGTGTTTTTCTGTGATTTTAGGTATTTTCTGGCTGAAATTGAGGGACTTGAGCAAAAATCAGATTCAGAGGTTGAAGAAGGACTGCTGATGCTGTTGGATTCTGACCTCCCTGCACTCAAAGTGGATTTTCTGGAGCTAAAGAACTTGAAAAGGCGCGCTTCTAATTGCGTTGGAAAGTAGACATCTAGGGCTTTCCAGCAATATATAATAGTCCATACTTTGGCCAAGAATAGATGACGTAAACTGGCATTCAACGCGAGTTCTCTGCCCAATTCTGGCGTCCAGCGCCAGAAAAGGATCCAAAACCAGAGTTGAACGCCCAAACTGGCACAAATACTGGCGTTCAACTCCAAGAAGGACCTCTACACGTGCAGCACTCAAGCTCAGCCCAAGCACATTCCAAGTGGGCCCCGGAAGTGGATTTATGCATCAATTACTTACTTCTGTAAATCCTAGTAGCTAGTTTATTATAAATAGGACCTTTTTCTATTGTATTAGACATCTTTGGATTATCTTTTGATCCTTTGATCATCTTTGGACGCCTGGTTCTTAGATCAGAGGGGCTGGCCATTCGGCCATGCCTGGACCTTTCACTTATGTAATTTTAACGGTAGAGTTTCTACACTCCATAGATTAAGGTGTGGAGCTCTGCTGTTCCTCAAACATTAATGCAAAGTACTACTGTTTCCTATTCAATTCATCTTATTTCGCTTCTAAGATATTCATTCGCACTTCAACCTGAAAGTGATGAACGTGACAATCATCATCATTCCCCATGAACGCGTGCCTGACAACTGACAAACCCCAATTTGACGGTTTGTTTTGCCTTGAATTTAGAACATTTTGATAACCTTTGTCACATTTAGCCTAAGAATTAGCATGGTTTTGTTATCTCTTCCATGATTGTGCTTAAGTGTAAAAACATGTTTTTTAAGCCTTGTCTTGGTGAATTCTAGTTTCTGTTTGATTCCATACGATGCCTTGATGTGTTTGCTAGTAACCTCAGGTTGAAACTAGGCATGGATCAAAGGAAGCAAGGAAGGAAGCATACAAGTGGAGAGAAGCATAAAAAAGTCAAAGAAGCAAAGTCAGCCATGCACGCGCACGCGCACAAGGCGCTCGCGCGCACATTGCAGAACCGACCAGGGACGCGCACGCGTACCATGCGCGCACGCGCCGATGAAGGCACATGACCTCATTAATGCAACACATGCCTGGCGATTTTGAGAGGTTTTCTGAACCCATTTTGGCGCCAAATTGCTAAAGGAAAGGAATAAAAGGATGAAGGATTAAGGGAGGAGAAAGGGGGATGACTTAGGATCATTGATCACTTTAGATGTTAGTTACCAATTAGTTTATTTTAGCTTTGTAGTTAGTTTCTAGAGAGAGAAGCTCTCTCTTCTCTCTAGGATTAGGATTAGGTTTAGGTTAATCTCTCTTCTTAGATCTAGGTTTAACTCATGCTTTGATTCACTTTTCATTCACCAATTCCTAATCTTCTCCTCTTCCTCTTTCTAGATGTGTGCTTTAATAATTGTAATTCTTCATTTTGTTTTGGATATATTGTTGTTCCTTGGTTTTCTTTCAATAATGCAATTTGAGGTAATTCATGATAATTGTGATTTCCTTGATTGTTGTTGTTAATTCTTTACATTCAATTGTAGTTAGAATTCATTCTTGTTGTGATTGACTATACTTTTCTTTTGTGCCTTCCAAGTGTTTGATGAAATGCTTGGTTGGATTTTAGTATAGATTTTGTTCCTCTTGGCCTAGGTAGAGTAATTAGTGACACTTGAGTTATCTAGTTCCTTTGTTGATTGATAATTGGAGAGATTGCTAATTGGTTTGGAGTGCACTAAGGCTAGTCTTTCCTTGGGAGTTGGCTAGGACTTGTGGCTCAAGTCAATTCATCCATTTGACTTTCCTTTAATTAGTAAGGGTTAACTAAGTGGTAGCAATGAACAATTCTCATCACAATTGAGAAGGATAACTAGGATAGGACTTCTAGTTCTCACACCTTACCAAGAGCCTTTTATAGTTGTTAGTTTATTTTCATTGCCATTTACTTTTCATGCTTCTTATCCAAAACCCCAAAATAACTCATAACCAATAACAAGGCACTTTATTGCAATTCCTAGGGAGAACGACCTGAGGTTTGAATACTTCGGTTTATAAATTTTAGGGGTTTGTTTTAGTGACAAACAACTTTTTGTATGAAAGGATTAGTGATTGGTTTAGAAACTATACTTGCAACGAGACTTCATTTGTGAAATTCTAAACCGTCAAAAATCCAAATCATCAAAATGGCGTCGTTGCCGGGGATGAGAAATGGTGTTATGTTATTGGTTATTGTACATATGTGAATAGTGTAAATAGCTTGTCTTTTGCTTGTTTACTAGATTTTGTTAGCTTTATTTTTGTTTTTTTCCATAATGAATTCTCACCACTTTGGCTATGAGTTTGGTTCTAAGTGTGTTGTAGGAAATGTGGACTTTAATGGCAACATGTACCAAGGATGGAACACTCCAAGATGGGAGGAGCCTCAAGGAATTGATCACTCCTATTGGCATCAACCTCCGGACACTTATAGGTATAACCCTCATCCTAATGCATGTCAATTCAATGGCTATGGTGAATCACCTTGTGACTTCCAAGCACCACCACCATATGCCTATGAATCTCATCCTCAACATGAACCTCAACCATTCTCACAAGCCTTTCATCACCAAGCACCACCCTATGATCCATATCCATCATATAACCAATCATCCTTACCATATTTTTATGGCCATAATGAGCAAGAACCTCTAGAATCACCACAACCATGTCAAGACTACTCCTAAGAACCACCTCAATACTCATCATTTCCATACCCTTACCAAGAAGAACCACCGTCCTACTATGAACCCTCTCTCCAAAATAATGAACCTTCCTATTCACCCCAAGCCCCAATAGACGATCCTCTCACTTTGTTACTCCAAGGACAAGAAGCCATGAAGCGGGATACACTTGAGTTTGTCACCAATTTGACCAAGGTGGTGCACACTTTAGCCCACCAATGCTTGAATACTCAAGGTACTTCCGTGACCACATGTGAAAAGTCAAAAGAAGAGCAAAGTGTGAAGGAGAAATTGGAAATTTCGGTGGAGAAGGAGGAGTCAAATTTTGTGTTGGAACAATTAGAGGAGCCTATGATCATTGAAGAAAAGGAAGAGGTGGTTGAAGATTTAGGAGATGTTGACAGTCCAAGGGAATGTAGCATCATGGAGAACTCTTCCAAGAAGCTTGATATTGATGTTGAGGAGGGTGCGCAATCTCCAAGGCATATCATCGTTGGAGACTTGGAAGAAGTTTATCAAGAGATGGATTCAATCATAGATGAATTGCTCTCTACAATGGAATCCTTCCCCGTTGGACATGGAGTTGAAATTATAGAAGAGTGTGCACAACCTCCCAAGGAAGATGAGAAGGGCATGGTGTATATTGAAATTGAAGAATATGAAGAGGTTGATCAAGAGATGACCTCGTTCATCAATGAATTTCTATCCAAAATTGAATCGCCTCTCATTAAACAAGATGAAGTTCTTGAAGATAACACCAAGCCACGTAGCAAAGAAGATGAGGTTGAAAGTGAAGAGAATTGTGAAGAGGTGGAAACAACTAAAGAAGAGCACAAGGAAGTAGACCTTGCATTGTCTAAGTGTGGGGAAGACCCTCTTCCCAAGTCACCATCCAACACAACATTCAAGTGGGTAAAATTCTTATCCATAAGCTTTACTTTCTCGCTTGAATATGGTTTGATTGAAACGGATGGACAACTTAGAGCTCTTTGTGGAACTAAAAGTAAGAATGAGTTGTGTAGTCGTTGCAAGTTAGGAATTAGGCTCATTGAGGTCAAAGCTTCAAGGTATAGGGATGATGGTGGGACAAGAATTACTTTATATGGATCTAGGAGGAAGCATTGGTGGAGTAAAGAGAATTCTATGAGTCAATCCCCTCTATGTCAACCGCTCATCCGACAAAACCATGAAACTCAACTAACGGATGGGTGTGAAGACAAGATATGGGATCCCGGTTCGCTAAATGAAGACCAACTATGGGAACTCGTGTCTTGGGTAGAACTTTGCCCAAGTTTGGTGAATATGGTTGGAAATTCTGTCAACCAATTGAGAAGCAAAGATCCTTGGAGATTCAGGGATGAGTACAAACATAAGCCACCATGACAATGCGCCCCTCAAAATGTCCAACTTAAGGACTTAAACTAAAAGTGCTAGGTGGGAGACACCCCACCATGGTAAACTCTTTCCATTCCCTTTTAAATTTGCCTAATAAGTGATTTGAGTTACCATTGTAGGTAGATGTTTCATACAAATTTGTTTGTACAATTTAATTGTTAGCTTAGTCACATGCATGTTGTGTTTAGTAGTAGATGACTTATATCAAAAATTGCATTTTTGTGAATTGTGTGATGGTTGAGTGAATAAGAGTTGTGAACACTAAGGGGAGCACCCAGCAAGTTTTTCTTTCAAAAAAAAAAAAAAAAAAAAAGAGAGATAGAGATGAAGAAATGGGCATGGACGCGCGCGCGCAACGTGCGCGTACGCGTCCTGACGCGCATGCACCATAAGCCACATTCCAGAGAGTTGGGCCTCTCCTGGGCCAGCGTTGTGCCTCCGGCCCAACTCATTCCACGCTGACGCGCGCTACGTGCGTACGCGCACATACAGCTATGGGGAACTACACGCGTACGCGCACTTGCCGCGTCCGCGTCGATTCGCTGATGCAACTTCTGGGCCAATATCCAGAGAGTTGCGCTAAATTTGGGCCAACTTTAAGCCCCCAGCTCAACTCACCTCGCGCGGACGCGCACAGGCCGCGTGCGCACATATATGCCAGAAGCTGAAAAGACGCGAGCGCACGCATCGCGCTTGCGCGTCCTACAATAAACTGTCAAATGCACGCGGACGCGCACTTGCCGCGTGCGCGCAAATCTCGTGGCGCGACTTCCAGGCCATTCTCCAGAGAGTTAGGCCTGGGTTGGGCCAACTCTAAGCCCCTGGCCCAACTCCATGCACGCGTGCGCGCACGGTACGCGCACGCGTCCTTTCCTCTTTCGCTCACCCTCGCCTAAGCGCGTTGTACGCGCACGCGTATGACCCCATTTTTCTTAATGGGCGCGGACGCGCAAGGTGCGCGCACGCGCCAATTCAAAAATCGGGATAACCCTACCTCGCGAAGCACACTGCGCAGTCGCGCAAACCCACCCCCTCCAACGTTCCAGTTCTTCTCCTCGCCCCATCTGTGCTCGCAGCAGCAGCGCCGCCTCCGCCGCCGCGCCATCGTCATCGCCGGCGACTCGCCCTGCTCAACCTCACCTTCTCTTCCCCCTCACCCCCACCCATTCTCGCTCTCTCACTCTTCTCTCCCTCTCCCTCCTCTCAACCGCGCCGTGACTAACCCCTCCGCCGCCACCCCGTCCTCACTGCCGGCGGCTCGCTCCTCCCTCTCTGTTCTCCCTACACACCCTCATATCCTCCTTCCCTCTCGCCATCACCCCCCTCCTCCCTTTCGGCTCTTCCCCCTCCGGCCAAACCACCGCGCCACCGCGCCACCGCGCCACCGTTCACGGCGGTGCCAGTCTGTCTCCGTTGCCCCGGCTCTATCGTGGTCCCCATTTCCATTTTCAGTTTTCCCGGCTCCCAGGTTCCTGCTCCATTTCTGCCATCTCTGTTTCTATTTTCCCTTTTTCTTTGATTCAATTATGTTAGTTCCTAGAGTTGCCTGTTAATTAGCTAAATTCCAATTTTGCATGTTAGGTTTAGTTAGAAATAATTGCGGTTAGGTAGCTAGGGCTGGATAGAGGATTCTAGGCCTGATAAGTGCTCCGTATGTGCTAACTTGCTGTTTATCTGTTTGAATGCTGTATGCTGGTTTTGGCTTGCTTTTTATGCACTTCTTGTTGCCTGATTGCTATACCACTGTTGCTGTGCTTCATTGATGCTGCCTTCTTCCTGTTTGTGCTATTCTGTTATCCGGGAACGTCCAATTCTAAGCCGGAATGCTGCCCGATTTTTCAAGGAATTAGTTTCATTTTGATCTTTATTTCAGTTTTGGGCGACTTTCCGTTTCCTTTTGACTTCCCGGATTTGCACAATCATTGTGAACATGAACCACAATCTCTAGTTCAATTGAGCCTATATATCATCATATCACTAATCCACTTTTCCTAACTCATTAATTTCTTTCACCATTTTACTTACCCTCACTTTTAACCCTCTTTAACAATTCTTTCATGACTATGATGATATTAGTGCCTTTTGCATATGAGGTGTTACCTTATGGTTTTGGTTCGGTCACTTATGCTTACTTGTTCAATTTTACATATTCAGTGCAACATCATGATTGCTCTTTGATAATGATATCCTGAACATGTCTTCTTTGTTACATGCTAAATGTTTCATATATTCTATCATATTCTTTTCAGGATGTCGGATAAGGGCAAAGCCGTAGCCACCACCTCTAAAAAGAGAAAACACTCTACCCCCTCCACTCCTTCCATCTACAAGAACTATGCTAGGAATCCATTACAGGACGAGGATAAGGAGAATCAGCTGTTACCTTCTACCAACCCGGGCAAATTCCCCAATCTCTACTGTGAGCTTCGGTTCTCTAGATATCGGACCACGAAGCTGAATATTGAGAAGAAGT
Organism: Arachis hypogaea; assembly: GCF_003086295.3. NCBI lineage: Eukaryota > Viridiplantae > Streptophyta > Magnoliopsida > Fabales > Fabaceae > Arachis > Arachis hypogaea. Next base: position 52,262,125 of record NC_092055.1, read on the forward strand.
TGCTCCTCCCTAATGATGTGAGACGGCGCATTAATGGCCGGATCCTTGAGTTAGGTATTGATTTTTTTGACCGGGACTTGGGTGACATCAATATCTCTTGGGTGAAGGAATTCTACTGCAACTTCTTCCGTCCGACCTTGGATTCGGTTCAGGTGCGGGGTAGAGAGATTCTGCTCACCGAGGCCGCCATTGGGGAGGCATTACATTGCCGTCACATTCCGCTTGACCAGTGTGCCCACCATCAGGCTGAGATAGCCATCCATACCATGACATTTGATTATGAGGCGCTTCGGCGCGTGATTGGGATACCGGAGGCTTCATAGGTTATGGATGCGGGCAACCCCAAGCCGAAGGGAATGTTATTCACTCATTTTACCAGGGAGGCCAAGACTTGGCAGATGATCTTCGCCCACTACGTCCTGCCTACCACCCACTTTTCTGAGGTCCCCATGGAGATTCTTTTGCTGATAGGGTGTGTTATGGAGGGGAAGGATGTCTCCTTCCCTAGACTTATCCGACAGTGCATGTGGCGGGCGCATATTCGTGGCCTGCTTCCATTTCCTACATTGGTCACGAGTATGGCGGCCTTAGCTGATGTCCCATGGTCAGATGATGATGTGTGACCACTACCCGCTGATGCAGACGACAGGGAGGTTACTATCCCCTGGGGTGTTTGGGTACACGAGAAGCCGCCTGCTAGCCGCCGCTCTCGGGCTAGAGCTGCCATAGGGACACCTTCACCACCAGCCCCTGCAGCTGGCCCATCATCTTCTACAGCCGTAGCTCCTCCACCATCTACAGACCCTCCGGCAGCACCTGAGCCTACTTATCTCCTGGTCCAGCGTCTCTTCCGGTTCCTAGAGCGAGAGCGACGCCATGTCAGACGCCGTTTGGATCGGATGGACCAGGCCCTTATCTCTCTGGGCGCCGAGCTACCTCCGCTTCCCGATTCTCCGGCCTCCGATGAGCAGGATCATCAGGAGGAGGACGCGGAGGCACCAGCTCAGCAGGATGCCCCGGACACTACAGAGCCGGCACATATGGAGGCACCACCTCAGACTCAGGAGGAGCCTGTTCCTCAGCCTGTTCCTCAGCCGGTCCCACAGCCACAGACAGAGCCAGAGCCTATCGTTGCACCTCCCACTGATCCTCCGGTTTAGCATCGAGGACGATGCTTGATTTTAAGTGTGGGGAGGGCACCGGTAGCATTATTTAGGAACCGGTGAACTCTTTTTCGGCCTAGTTATCTCATTTTGCACATTTTTGTATATATTTTGATGCATTTCTAGTTTGCTTTGGATACTTTTATTGCTTATTTTGGATTTTAGATATTTTGATGCTTTTGGATACTTTTAGATATTTTGGATGATAGATTCCATATTTTAGTTTGATTTTTCTTTATACATTTTCGCATATCTCCTTTTGTATATTCTCCTTTTAGTTTGTGGTTGTGATTAGAAATCATGTTTTGAGCGAAACTTAGTCACCCCTTTTTGCATAAGAATTTGGTTTTGAGTGAAAAAAAGAAAAGGGTAAACTAAGAAAAATTTTTGAATTTTTCAATCACAACAATGCTTAGTCAAACATTGAGGTTTTTCAAGAAAGTTTAAATATAGGGCATTAACCCAATTGATTGAAAGAAAATTTTTGAAACTTGCTTGAAATTCATACCTTTTGAAGCATGTATTGAATTAAGAACACAAGCTTGTGAGACTTGAGCTTATTGATGTGGTTACATTTTATAACCACTTATTTTCCATTCTTATGTGAAATTGTTCTCTTTCCATGATTGTGATCCTTAATTTGCTTGATTCTATATATCCGTTTATTTCTTGTGTTTGTGCATTTATATGATTGAGGCCATTATTTCATTTGCCACTTACCCAAATAGCCAACCTTTTACTCTCCATTGTTAGGCAATTTTGAGCCTATGCGTAACCAACTTATTCTTATTTTAGCACATTACAAGCCCAAGGCGGAAAACCAATGAAAGGTCCTTGTTTGGATCTTTGATTAGCCTAGGCTAGTGAGAGTATATATTATTCAAGTTGGTGAGGCTTGGGAACATTGGACGGGATAGAAAGGGGCAATACACTTTTATGTTTAGGAATTGGGCACATATTCATGTATTAATCAAATGTAGAGACCTTATGCATTGATGTTCGTGTATTTAGCTTGAAAGAAAAAAAAATGTATATATATATATAGAAAAAAATAATAATGATGAAAAAAAAATAAAATGAAAAAAAAAAGGAAGAAAAAAAATAATAAAAGGGGACAAAATGCCCCAAAGTGAAGTCAATAATAAGGAATCAATGCATAAGTGTTGTGAAATGAAAAAAAAAAAGGCATGAAGTATGTAAGAAAAAGTGAAGAATGGGTAGTTAGAATAGCTCGCATTTGTATAGGTCATCAATTAGGTTAGGTGGGAAAGTCTATGCTAATCAAAGACTCAAATCCTAGGCCACTTGACCATAAATGATCCTACCTTGACCCTAACCCCATTACAACCTAAATGAAAGACCTCATGATGAATGTATGCACGCATTGAATAAATGTTGATTGTTAGAAGAAAATCAAATCTTGGAAAACATGATTAGAAGAGAATTGAGTGGATTAACCCTTAAACACTTGAGTGAATAGAGCGGATACACATCCGGTGAGGGTTCAAAAGTTCAATTACATGCATTTCACCTATATTATCTATATTCTTGCAAGTTTGAACTCCTTTTTAATAATTCAATACAATTGTGGTTTGGACTTGGTCCTTATTACTTAGCTCTTGTACTTACACATGCTCTCTTGGGAATTGATTTGTTTGAACTAAGCATTTCCAATTGCCTTAGATAGTTGCATTTAGATAGGACTCATATAGTTTAGTTGCATTCAAAAAATGCCATACCCCTTAGTTCCTTCTTATTTTAGCATGAGGACATGCTAAGGCTTAAGTGTGGGGAGGTTGACAAACCCCAATTTGGCGGTTTGTTTTGCCTTGAATTTAGAACATTTTGATAACCTTTGTCACATTTAGCCTAAGAATTAGCATGGTTTTGTTATCTCTTCCATGATTGTGCTTAAGTGTAAAAACATGTTTTTTAAGCCTTGTCTTGGTGAATTCTAGTTTCTGTTTGATTCCATACGATGCCTTGATGTGTTTGCTAGTAACCTCAGGTTGAAACTAGGCATGGATCAAAGGAAGCATACAAGTGGAGAGAAGCATAAAAAAGTCAAAGAAGCAAAGTCAGCCATGCACGCGCACGCGCACAAGGCGCTCGCGCGCACATTGCAGAACCGACCAGGGACGCGCACGCGTACCATGCGCGCACGCGCCGATGAAGGCACATGACCTCATTAATGCAACACGTGCCTGGCGATTTTGAGAGGTTTTCTGAACCCATTTTGGCGCCAAATTGCTAAAGGAAAGGAATAAAAGGATGAAGGATTAAGGGAGGAGAAAGGGGGATGACTTAGGATCATTGATCACTTTAGATGTTAGTTACCAATTAGTTTATTTTAGCTTTGTAGTTAGTTTCTAGAGAGAGAAGCTCTCTCTTCTCTCTAGGATTAGGATTAGGTTTAGGTTAATCTCTCTTCTTAGATCTAGGTTTAACTCATGCTTTGATTCACTTTTCATTCACCAATTCCTAATCTTCTCCTCTTCCTCTTTCTAGATGTGTGCTTTAATAATTGTAATTCTTCATTTTATTTTGGATATATTGTTGTTCCTTGGTTTTCTTTCAATAATGCAATTTGAGGTAATTCATGATAATTGTGATTTCCTTGATTGTTGTTGTTAATTCTTTACATTCAATTGTAGTTAGAATTCATTCTTGTTGTGATTGACTATACTTTTCTTTTGTGCCTTCCAAGTGTTTGATGAAATGCTTGGTTGGATTTTAGTATAGATTTTGTTCCTCTTGGCCTAGGTAGAGTAATTAGTGACACTTGAGTTATCTAGTTCCTTTGTTGATTGATAATTGGAGAGATTGCTAATTGGTTTGGAGTGCACTAAGGCTAGTCTTTCCTTGGGAGTTGGCTAGGACTTGTGGCTCAAGTCAATTCATCCATTTGACTTTCCTTTAATTAGTAAGGGTTAACTAAGTGGTAGCAATGAACAATTCTCATCACAATTGAGAAGGATAACTAGGATAGGACTTCTAGTTCTCACACCTTACCAAGAGCCTTTTATAGTTGTTAGTTTATTTTCATTGCCATTTACTTTTCATGCTTCTTATCCAAAACCCCAAAATAACTCATAACCAATAACAAGGCACTTTATTGCAATTCCTAGGGAGAACGACCCGGGGTTTGAATACTTCGGTTTATAAATTTTAGGGGTTTGTTTTAGTGACAAACAACTTTTTGTATGAAAGGATTAGTGATTGGTTTAGAAACTATACTTGCAACGAGACTTCATTTGTGAAATTCTAAACCGTCAAAAATCCAAATCATCAACAACCACTTTCGTTCTACTTTCGATTGAATGAGTGTCTCTTAGATCTCTTAACCAGAATCTCCGTGGTATAAGCTAGATTGATGCGGCATTCAAGAGAATCCGAAAAGTCTAAACCTTGTCTGTGGTATTCCGAGTAGGATTTAATGATTGAATGACTGTAACGAGCTTCAAACTCGCGATTGCTGGGCGTAGTGACAGAACGCAAAAGGATAGTAAATCCTATTCCAGCATGATCGAGAACCGACAGATGAATAGCCGTGCCGTGACAGGGTGCGTTGACCATTTTCACTGAGAGGATAAGATGTAAACCATTGACAAGGGTGATGCCTCCGGACGATTAGCCGTGCTGTGACAGGGCATTTGGATCATTTTCCCGAGAGAAGACCGAAAGTAGCCATTGACAATGGTGATGCATTACATAAAGCCAGCCATGGAACGGAGTAAGACTGATTGGATTAAGATAGCAGGAAAGCAGAGGTTCAGAGGAACGAAAGCATCTCTATTCGCTTATTTGAAATTCTCACCAGTGATTTACATAAGTATCTCTATCCCTATCTTATTAATTATTTTCGAAAACCCTATTACTATTTTATATCCACCTGACTGAGATTTACAAGGTGACCATAGTTTGCTTCATACCAACAATCTCCGTGGGATTCGACCCTTACTCACGTAAGGTATTACTTGGACGACCCAGTGCACTTGCTGGTTAGTTGTGCGAAGTTGTGAACCATGGTATTGGCATCATGTTTTTGGCGCGCCATTACCAGGGTAAGAAAGAGCGATGAATTTTACATAATTAAAGTGTAATCACAATTTCTGCGCACCATATCGACCCTTACTCACGTAAGGTTTATTACTTGGACGACCTAGTGCACTTGCTGGTTAGTTGTGCGAAGTTGTGACAAAGAACTAAGATTATGAACGTGCGTATAAAGTTTTTGGCGCCGCCAAGGAATGAACGATCACGATTTCGTGCACCAAGTTTTTGGCGCCGTTGCCGGGGATTGTTCGAGTTTGGACAACTGACGGTTCATCTTGTTGCTCAGATTAGGTAATTTTATTTTAATTTTAAGCTTTTTATTTTTATTTTTATTTCTATTTTTGAAAAAAATTTCAAAAAAAAAACAATAAAAATTAAATTATTCTATGTTTTTCAGAATGTTTAAGAATGAATTCTAGAGTTTCAAGATAACATGTTGAAGTCTGGCTGGCTGTAAAGCCATGTCTAAATTTTTTTGGACTGAGGCTTCCTCTTCACATGCTTGAACTATGTATGCTGAAGCTTGGCTGGCCATTGGCCATGTCTAGTGTTTTGGACCAGAGCTTTCACTGAAAGCTTGGCTGGCTAGTAAGCCATGTCTAATTCCTGGACTGGAGCTTTAGACTAACATTGCATGATTCCTGGAATTCTCATTAGAAATTTTGAAATCCTTATTTTCTTTTTCAAAATAATTTTCGAAAAATATACAAAAAAAATTTTTAATAAAATCATAAAATCAAAAATAATTTGATGTTTCTTGTTTGAGTCTAGTGTCAAATTTGAAGTTTGGTGTCAATTGCATATTTTTAATTTCATTAAAATTTTCGAAAACTCATGCATAATATTCTTCATGATCTTCAAGTTGTTCTTGATGATTTCCTTGTTTGATCTTTGCATTTCCTTGTTTTGTGTCTTTTCTTGTTTTCCATATGCATTTTTTGAATTGTTAGTGTCTCAACATTAAAAATTTTTAAGTTTGGTGTCCTGCATGCTTTTCTTTTCTTAAAAATTTTCAAAAACATGTTCTTGATGTTCATCTTGACATTCAAAGTGTTCTTGCATATTTTTCTTGTTTTGATTCATAATTTTTATGTCTTGTGTCTTTTTTGTGTTTTTCTCTCTCCTCATTAAAAATTCAAAAATAAAAAAAATATATCTTTCCCTTTTTCTCTCATAAATTTTTGAAAATTTGAGTTGATTCTCTCAAAACTTTTCAAAATTTAGTTGTTTCTTATGAGTCAAATCAAATTTTCAATTTAAAAATTCTATCTTTTTCAAATATTTTTTTTCAAAAATCAAATCTTTTTCATTTTTTTCTTTCATAATTTCGAAATTTTCAAAATTTATTTCAAAATTTTTTTCTTATTTCTATTTCATATTTTCGAAATTAATGCTAACAATTAATGTGATTGATTCAAAAAAAAATATTTTTTTAGTTTGTTACTTACCTAGTAAGAAAGGTTCAATCTTTAAATTTTAAAATCATATCTTTTTGTTTCTTGTTAGTCAAGTAATCAACTTCAATTTTCAAAATCAAATCTTTTTAATTTCCAATTCAAATCTTTTTCAAAATGATTTTCAATAAGGAATCTCTATACTGTGACATAGAGGATTCTATATTTTTTTTTTCTATTCTCTTCTTTTTCATATGAGCAGGAACAAGGATAAGAACATTCTTGTGAAGCTGATCCTGAACCTGAAAGGACTCTAAAGAGGAAGCTAAGAAAAGCTAAAGCACAACTCTCTGGAGAAAATCTGACAGAAATTTTCGAAAAAGAAGGAGACATGGCCGAACCCAACAACAATGCAAGGAAGATGCTTGGTGACTTCACTGCACCAAATTCCAACTTACATGGAAGAAGCATCTCAATCCCTGCCATTGGAGTAAACAATTTTAAGCTAAAGCCTCAATTATTTTCTCTGATGCAACAGAATTGCAAGTTTCATGGACTTCCATCAGAAGATCCTTTTTAGTTCTTAACTGGATTCTTGAAAATCTGTGATACTGTTAAGACCAATGGGGTTGATCCCGAGGTCTACAGGCTTATGCTTCTCTCGTTTGCTGTAAGAGACAGAGCTAGAATATGGTTGGACTCTCAACCTAAAGATAGCCTGAACTCTTGGGATAAGCTGGTCACGACTTTCTTAGCCAAGTTCTTTCCTCCTCAAAAGCTTAGCAAGCTTAGAGTGGATGTTCAAACCTTCAAACAGAAAGAAGGTGAATCCCTCTATGAAGCTTGGGAAAGATACAAGCAACTGACCAAAAAGTGTCCTTTTGACATGCTTTCAGAATGGACCATCCTGGATATATTCTATGATGGTCTGTCTGAATTATCAAAGATGTCATTGGACCATTCTGCAGGTGGATCCATTCACCTAAAGAAAACGCCTGCAGAAGCTCAGAAACTCATTGACATGGTTGCAAATAACCAGTTCATGTACACTTCTGAGAGGAATCCTGTGAACAATGGGACGCCTCAGAAGAAGGGAGTTCTTGAAATTGATACTCTGAATGTCATATTGGCTCAGAATAAAATATTGACTTAGCAAGTCAATATGATTTCTCAGAGTCTGAATGGATTGCAAGATGCATCCAACAGTACTAAAGAAGCATCTTCTGAAGAAGAAGCTTATGATCCTGAGAACCCTGCAATAGCAGAGGTGAATTACATGGGGGAACCCTATGAAAACACCTATAATTCCTCATGGAGAAATCATCCAAAATTCTCATGGAAGGATCAACAAAAGCCTCAACAAGGCTTTAATAATGGTAGAAAAAACAGGTTTAGCAATAGCAAGCCTTTTCCATCATCCTCTCAGTAATAGACAGAGAACTCTGAGCAGAATCCATCTAGCTTAGCAAATATAATCTCTGATCTATCTAAGGCCACTCTAAGTTTCATGAATGAAACAAGGTCCTCCATTAGAAATTTGGAGGCACAAGTGGGCCAGCAGAGTAAAAGAGTCACTGAAGCTCCTCCTAGTACTCTCCCAAGCAATACAGAAGAAAATCCAAAGAGAGAGTGCAAGGCTATTGATTTGACCATCATGGCCGAACCTACAAGGGAGGAGGGGGACATGAATCCCAATGAGGACCTGAAGAAATCTGAGGCTCATACAGAGACCATAGAGATCCCATTCAACCTGCTTCTGCCCTTTATGAGCTCTGATGAGTATTCTTCCTCTGAAGAGGATGAAGACATTACTGAAGAGCAAGTTGCTAAGTACCTTAGTGCAATCATGAAGCTGAATGCCAAATTATTTAGTAATGAGACTTGGGAAGATGAACCTCCCTTGCTCACCAATGAATTGAATGCATTGGATAGGCAGAAATTACCTCAAAAGAAATAGGATCCTGGTAAATTCTTAATACCTTGTACCATAGGCACCATGACCTTTGAGGAGGCTCTGTGTGACCTGGGGTCAGGCATTAACCTTATGCCACTCTCTGTAATGGAGAAACTTGGGATCTTTGAGGTGCAAGCTGCCAGAATCTCATTAGAGATGGCAGACAACTCAAGAAAATAGGCTTATGGACTAGTAGAGGACGTGTTAGTAAAGGTTGAAGGCCTTTACATCCCTGCTGATTTCATAATCCTAGAAACTGGGAAGGATGAGGATGAATCCATCATCCTTGGAAGACCCTTCCTAGCCACAGCAAGAGCTGTGATTAATGTGGACAAAGGAGAGTTGGTCCTTCAACTGAATGAAGACTACCTTGTATTTAAAACTCAAGGTTCTCCTTCTGTAACCATGGAGAGGAAGCATAAAAAGCTTTTCTCACTGCAGAGTCAACCAAATCCCCCACAGTCAAACTCTAAGTTTGGTGTTGAACCCCCACATTCAAACTCTAAGTTTGGTGTTGGGAGGTCCCAACAATGCTCTGAATATCTGTGAGGCTCCATGAGAGCTCACTATCAAGCTATTGACATTAAAAAAGCGCTTGTTGGGAGGCAACCTAATGTTATTTAACTATATTTAATTATTTTCTATTTCTATTTTATGTTTTCTTTAGGTTGATGATCATGTGAAGTCACAAAAACTACTGAAGAGTCAAAAACAGAATGAAAACCAGCATTAAAAACAACTCACCTTGGAGGTAGAACTTACTGGCGTTTAACGCCAAGAAGAAGCATCAAGCTGGCGTTAAACGCCAAAAACAAGCACAAGACTGGCATTTAATACCAGAACAGAGCATGGAATTGGCGTTAAACGCCAGAAACAAGTAGCAAGCTGGCGTTTAACGCCAGACATGCATTCTAAGGGCGTTTTACACGCCTAAATGGAGCAAGGATGTTAAGTCCTTGACCCCTCTGGATCTGTGGACCCCACAAGATCCCCACCTACCCCACCTCTTCTTCTCTCCTCTTCACACCTTTTCATAACTCTCTTCCCCAAATACCCTTCACCAATCACCTCCATACCTCATCCCTAAATACCCTTAACCACTCACATCCATCCACTCTTCCCCATAAACCCCACCTACCTCCCAAATTCAAATTCTTTTCTCTCCTAAACCCAACCCTAATGGCCGAAACCTACCCTCCACCCCACCCCTATATAAACCCCTCAACACTACTCCATTTTCACACATCACAACCACTACTTCTCCCCCTTGGCCGAATACACTCTCTCCCTCCATCTCCTCCATTTTCTTCTTCTTCTACTACTTTCTTTCTTCTTTTGCTCGAGGACGAGCAAACCTTTTAAGTTTGGTGTGGTAAAAGCATTGCTTTTTATTTTTTCATAACCATCAATGGCACCTAAGGCCAGAGAAACCTCAAGAAAGAGGAAAGGGAAGGCAATTGCTTCCACCTCTGAGTCATGGGAGATGGAGAGAATCATATCAAAGGTCCATCAAGACCACTTCTATGAAGTTGTGGCCAAGAAGAAGGTGATCCCTGAGGTCCCTTTTAAGCTCAAAAAGAGCAAATATCCAGAGATCCGACAAGAGATTAGAAGAAGAGGATGGGAAGTTCTCTCTAATCCTATTCAACAAGTCGGGATCTTAATGGTTCAAGAGTTCTATGCAAATGCATGGATCACTAGGAACCATGATCAAAGTAGGAACCCGAATCCAAAGAATTGGCTTACAATGATTCGGGAGAAATACTTAGATTTCAGTCCGGAAAATATAAGGTTGGCACTCAACTTGCCAATGATGCAAGAAAATGCACGCCCTTACACTAGAAGGGTCAACTTTGATCAAAGGTTGGACCAAGTCCTCATGGACATATGTGTGGAAGGAGCTCAATGGAAAGTTGACTCAAGAGGCAAGCCGGTTCAATTGAGAAGACCGGACCTTAAGCCTGTAGCTAGAGGATGGTTGGAGTTCATTCAACGCTCAATTATTCCTACTAGCAACCGGTCTGAAGTTACTGTAGACCGGGCCATCATGATCCATAGTATCATGATTGGGGAGGAAGTGGAAGTTCATGAGATTATACCTCAAGAACTCTACAAGGTGGCTGACAAGTCCTCCATTTTGGCAAGGTTAGCCTTTCTTCACCTCATTTGCCACCTCTGCAATTCGGCTGGAATTGACATAGTGGGAGATATCCTCATTGATGAGGACAAGCCCATCACTAAGAAAAGGATGGAGCAAACAAGAGATCATGGACCTCAACAAGAGCATGAGGAAATTTCTCACCATGAAATCTCTGAGATGCCTCAAGGGATGCACTTTCCTCCATAAAACTATTGGGAGCAAATCAACACCTCCCTAGGAGAATTAAGTTCCAACATGGGACAACTAAGGATGGAACACCAAGAGCACTCCATCATTCTCCATGAGATTAGAGAAGATCAAAGAGCTATGAGGGAGGAGCAACAAAGACAAGGAAGAGACATAGAGGAGCTCAAGAGCACCATTGGTTCTTCAAGAAGAAGAAGACGCCACCCTCACTAAGGTGGACCCGTTCCTTAATCTCTTTGTCTATTTATTTTTCTCTGTTTTTCGTTTACTATGCTTTATGTTTATGTTTGTGTCTTATTACATGATCATTAGTATTTAAGTGTCTATGTCATAAAGCTATGAATGTCCTATAAATCCATCACCTTTCTTAAATGAAAAATACTTTAATTACAAAAGAACAAGAAGTACATGAATTTCGAATTCATCCTTGAAATTAGTTTAATTATTTTGATGTGGTGACAATACTTTTTTTTCTGAATGAATGCTTGAACAGTGCATATATCTTTTGAATTTGTTGTTTATAAATGTTAAAATTGTTGGCTCTTGAAGAATAATGAAAAAGGAGAAATGTTATTTGATAATCTGAAAAATCATAAAATTGATTCTTGAAGCAAGAAATAGAAGTGAAGAACAAAGCTTGCAGAAAAAAAAATGCGAAAAAAAATGCGAAAAAAATATATTAATAAAGAAAAAGAAAAAGCAAGCAGAAAAAGCCAATAGCCCTTAAAACCAAAAGGCAAGGGTAATAAAAAGGATCCAAGGCTCTGAGCATCAGTGGATAGGAGGGCCCAAAGGAATAAAATCCTGGCCTAAGCGGCTAAACCAAGCTGTCCCTAACCATGTGCTTGTGGCGTGAAGGTGTCAAGCCAAAAGTTTGAGACTGAGCGGTTAAAGTCGAGGTCCAAAGCAAAAAGAAGAGTGTGCTTAAGAACCCTGGACACCTCTAATTGGGGACTCTAGCAAAGCTGAGTCACGATCTGAAAAGGTTCACCCAGTTATGTGTCTGTGGCATTTATGTATCCAGTGGTAATATTGGAAAATAAAGTGCTTAGGGCCACGGCCAAGACTCATAAAGTAGCTGTGTTCAAGAATCAACATACTGAACTAGGAGAATCAATAACACTATCTAAATTCTAAGTTCCTATAGATGACAATCATTCTGAACTTCAATGGATTAAGTGAGATGCCAAAACTGTTCAGAGGCAAAAAGCTACTAGTCCCGCTCATCTAATTGGAGCTAAGTTTCATTGATATTTTGAAATTTATAGTTTATTCTCTTCTTTTTATCCTATTTGAATTTCAGTTGCTTGAGGACAAGCAATAATTTAAGTTTGGTGTTGTGATGAGCGGATAATTTATACGCTTTTTGACATCGTTTTTACATAGTTTTTAGTATGATTTAGTTAGTTTTTAATATATTTTTATTAGTTTTTAAAGAAAAATCAAATTTCTGGAATTTACTATGAGTTTATGTATTTTTTTGTGATTTCAGGTATTTTCTGGCTGAAATTGAGGGACTTGAGCAAAAATCTGATTCAGAGGCTGAAGAAGGACTGTAGATGCTGTTGGATTCTGACCTCCCTGCACTCAAAGTGGATTTTCTGGAGCTACAGAAGTCCAAATGGTGCGCTCTCAACTGCGTTGGAAAGTAGACATCCAGGGCTTTCCAGAAATATATAATAGTTTATACTTTTCCTAAGTTTAGATGACGCAAACTGGCGTTTAACAGCAGCTTTCTGCCCTATTCTGGCGTTAAACTCCAGAAACAAGTTGCAAAGCAGAGTTAAACGCCAGAAAGAAGTTACACACTAGCGTTCAACTCCAAGGAAGACCTCTACACGTGAAAGCTTCAATGCTCAGCCCAAGCACATACCAAGTGGGCCCGGAAGTGGATTTCTGCATCATTTACTCATTTCTGTAAACCCTAGTTACTAGTTTAGTATAAAAACTACTTTTAGTGATTTATTTCACATCTCTGGAATACATTATGTAACTTTTACGTTCTGAGACCTCCATGGGAGGCTGGCCATTCGGCCATGTCTACTCTATCTTCACTTATGTATTTTCAACGGTAGAGTTTCTACACACCATAGATTAAGGTGTGGAGCTCTGCTGTTTCTCATGAATTAATGCAAAGTACTATGGTTTTTCTATTCAACTCAAGCCTATTTCTTCTCTAAGATATTCATTCGCACACAAGAACATGATAAATGTGATAATTATGTGACGCTCATCACCATTCTCACTTATGAACGCGTGCCTGACAAACACTTCCGTTCTACATGAAAACAAGCTTAAATGCATATCTCTTAGCCTCCTGATTTACGATCAGAGTCTTCGTGGTATAGGCTAGAATTATTGGCGGCCATTCTTGAGATCCAGAAAGTCTAAACCTTGTCTGTGGTATTCCAAGTAGGATCTGGGAAGGGATGGCTGTGATGAGCTTCAAACTCGCGAGTGCTGGGCGTAGTGACAGACGCAAAAGGATTACTGAATCCTATTCCAGCATGATCGAGAACCGACAGATGATTAGCCGTGCGGTGACAGCGCATTTGGACCATTTTCACTGAGAGGATGGGATGTAGCCATTGACAACGGTGATGTCCAACATACAGCTTGCCATGGAAAGGAGTATGAAGGATTGTATGAAGGCAGTAAGAAAGCAGAGGTTCAGAAGGAACAAAAGCATCTCCATATGCTTATCTGAAATTCTCACCAATGAATTACATAAGTATTTCTATCCCAATTTATATTTTAATTATATTTTAATTATTAAAACTCTATAACCATTTGAATCCGCCTGACTGAGATTTACAAGGTGACCATAGCTTGCTTCAAGCCGACAATCTCCGTGGGATCGACCCTTACTCACATAAGGTTTATTACTTGGACGACCCAGTGCACTTGCTGGTTAGTTGTGCGAAGTTGCGACAAAGAACTAAGATTATGAATGTGCATATAAAGTTTTTGGCGCCGTTACCAAGGAATGAAAGATCACAATTTTGTGCACCATTATCGTATGCACAGTACAAAATGGCAGTCAGCTCCTCGGATTATGATGCATATTCGCATATATTTTGCGAATGAAACACCAATTTGTCAAACCTTTTGCTTCTTGGCTCCAACAGTGGCTCGTCGTGGTTGCTCTTGATGTGTGTGTTGTCTATTTACCTTCTTGCTTCATCATTCTAATATATATCTCGGTGACACTTGGGTTACTCATTCAAAGCTTAACACGCTTAGGGCATGATGGCACAATATCCCTCTTGATTCGAATAATAAGCATTGGCATTTCACTTGGGCTGCTACTGAATCGTAAGTAACCGCAAACTTGTTGAATATTGAGCTGGAAACTTGTTCTCCAACTTCGTATACTGAATAGCCTAGAGCGGAGTTCGTTAATCTTGTGATGCAATTCGCCTTCCCTCTGAATTGTGCTTGGACTTCCCTAAACATTTGGTGAGTGTACACATGTTGAAACTGAGCTTCTATGGAGAATTTTGTTGCACACGGTATGACCGTGCGAAAATCTGCAGCATCCGATTCTCTCTCTATTTGCTCCCTGCTTTCGAGGCAATTATCGTATTGTTTGACAAATTGGATAAGTGAGCTGTTTCGGGTAATGAACTTGTTGAAAAATGAACGCATGCTCTCGCTCCTTTGTGTGATTCTCATCCCGACACAGAAGTGGTGATCCAGATAAATTGGAACCCATATATGACGGTCTTCATAAAGATCTGCAAATTACACCCAGATCAGACTATAATGCACCCAAAAGCATGCAATTTACACCTCTGCTACAGATTTTAAACGTCATTACCTAAAAGCCACTTGTTGTCCACAAGACCATACTTTAGCAGAAAATCATCCCAATTCCTTTCAAATGATTCTTTGGTTTGAGAGTTCCAAACAACTTGGCTCATTTCTTGTTCGATTTCTATGTGTCCCTTGTATCCGTTTAATTTGCTTGGAATCTTCTTTATAAAACAACATTAATTCAGCATCATAAACCAGAACAGCATGTTACTTGTTTGTATTGTAGATGGTGTCAAATAAAATAACATCTCCGAAATAGTCACAGGCAGCTCTGCTCTCTTTGCATCTGCCCAAAAAGCAAGCTTAATGGACTGATCATCCTCGAGTTCGAGCTCGAAAAAGAAATTCTGATTCTTCTCTTTCATTCTTAATAAGTATTTCACGAATTCTTTTGCATCCTCTTGTTCCGAAATATTCCGCACTTCTCTAGTGATATAATTCCTCACGTCTTTTTCGATAAAATTTAACTCGCGGTGACCTCCGGCTGCTGCAACAAATGATTGAAAAGTTTTGCTAGGTCTGATACCAGCTTCCTCGTTATTCTCTATTGGACGACGCACGAACATGCTTAGTTCCCTGTGCTGTTTGAGCATCTATGCTTGATCTGGACAGCAAGGATGTGAATGATGTAACACGACCTTCAAAATGATCCAAACACCAACATCCTTCAATACGTGTATATAAATTCTTGCAGGACAATTTAAACCAGCGGAGGAATTTGTCTTCTCGGTCGGAGATATTTTTGATTTCCATTTTCCCTCTCTGCTATATGTAATCAATTGATTCTTAATTTCATTTCCTTCTTATTTGTGCACCGAACTCTTGTAGATAAACCTGCAACCTTGAATAATCCTTGTAGAATTTTGCAGCATCTTCAAGGGTGTTAAAAGTCATCCCAACCTTGGGGACAAACTGGTCATCAACACCATAGAAGGTCTGCAAAAATACACTCAAAATATACCATATCAAAACAAGCATAAACTATAGAATGCAAATACAACTATAAAACCATTATCAAAACTAAGAAAACCAGATTCATGAATCATAACTAAACAGAAACAAAAATAATTCAACTAAAATAATAAAACAATTCACCCTCCATCAGTTGAAAAGTCATAAACTGTAAATGCACCCAAATTTTCCTGAAATGCACCCAATTATTACTGATCTACACCCGAATATCTGACATAAAATGGACAAAATTATTTTAATTCTAATGAGAACTAGTGTGTTAGATTCAATTCAAACAAGGAAGAATAAACATCAAATATCACAGGCAAGGCGCACGCATTATTCAGCTACACAATAAAAAACTACTAATTGGATTCAAATTCAGATTCAATTATTAACTAAAACTAAATCACACCTTTGGAACTTCATTGGATTCAGTTTCAAAATCCATTTCGCTCTGGTTCAGCTCACAATCTGAAGTTGAATCATCCATTATCTTCAAAAACGGTTTCACAGCTTGATGTAAAAAATAATGGATAAACGCACAATGAAAAATCTGAAGCACGTAAATGAAGAAGGAGAAAGTAGAGAGAAACGCACGTAAAAGACAAAGGAGAAGGCAGAGAGAAACGCATGAAAGAGATGGAAGAGAGAAGGCAAGAAAACGCAGAAGAAATTCGAAAAAGAAAACGAAATCTTTTTGAAAAAGAAAGTTATATATTCGCGCGTTTTAGGGATAAAGGATATTGAGGACTTGTAAGACTTGTATAGTAAAAAGACTTGAATATGGAGATTTTCTATTAAAAAAATAACCAAAAAATTTAAATAAATTTGGGTGAATACTCATTTTGGTTCTTAATAATTTTTTCGAAGGGCTACGAATTAAAAAAAAAAAAATATATATATATATATATATATATATATATATATATATATATATATTCATTTCGACTCTTAATAATTAATTTTCTGATACTGGTTAGTCTTTTTGTCAATGATCTTTTTTCAGAATATGTTTATGTGATACACTAATTATCAATATATCCTCTATTTAATTTTTATAAATAAAAATAATTTAAAAATCACTAATACTTTTTAGTTTTACACAGTAAATTTAACTAATTTATTTAAAAAAATAACTAAAAAAAATTTAACAATTATTACTTTTAAAAGATAACAGATTCCAACAAAAAATTTTTTGTTTTGGTTGATTTTTTACAAATAAATCAACAATTTAATGTACTATATAAATTTATTCTGTTAATACAAAAAAAATATTGACAAAAAATTAATCAATCTCATAAAAATAAAATTTAAAAACTAAAAAAACATTTTTTATTAAAAATTTTATTATTTTTTAAAATAATTGTCAGCATCGTTTAAAAGTTTTTTTTTTCAACAAACATTACTATTTGAATATATTGCATCAAAGCTTGCAAAATTTGTTGTCGAGATGCATGCACTATTTATTGCATCAAAGCTTGCAAAATTTGTTGTCGAAGAAGGATCAAATTTTAAAATTTTTACTGGTTGACAAAGGGAGCTAGGTTTTACCTTCTTCTTTGCCTTGCAAACATCAATTGATATTGAAAACCTTATAAAGTGGACAAAAGACTTCTCCATAGATGATAAAGTTAATACTTAATACTGCATTCTAATTCCTTTGCTTCCATTTATTTTCTTTTATCTCAAATGTTCTGGTCCCCAACTTTGAATTTACAAATACTTCAAAAGTTGATATAATAAATTATTATTATTATTTAATAATCATTATATTATCTTACTACATTACAAAGATATTAGTAAAGAGGTAGTAATGATGAGAGTAATAGTCGTGCGGTGGGATGACGTGGTTGTAAGGTGGTGGAGCACTGTGGGAAGTCGGGTGGATTAGTGGCGGTGGGGTAAAAACTTAGGTAAAAAAAAAAAGAGCGATGAAGCAGAAGGCGAGGAAGGTAGAAAGGAGGGTAAAATTAAAAATAAAAATATTGACTATCAAAAAATTAATATCAAGAATAAAATTAAAATTTATCAAAAAAGTTAAGAATAAAATTAAAATAAATTAAATATTAAAGATATTTTTAAAATTAAAAAAATTAAAGATAAAAAATATATTTTATTTTTGTAGCAATAAAAATTTAGGTTAAACTAACATGTGTTTTTAACATGTGGGTTTTAATTTTTTCATCTAATCACGCGAAAACAATTTTAATGCATTGAAAATTTGAATTTTGTGTATTTTTAATATTTTTTTTAATTTGTAATCTTAACATATGTCTTTAGGATATAAGATAAATAAATTCATAAAAATAAAAAAAATTATAATATATTTTCAAAAAAGGAGTGCAAGATATTAATGCAGGAGATCCAAGTAAAGTTGAGACAGGAATTATTTGAGGTCATCGACGGGTGAATCCAGAATTTTGTTAGGTTATAATTAATGGATTTATCTATGTTGTGCCTTAAAAACATATGATAAGATTATAAATTAAAAATATTTTATTGAAAATATAAAAAAATTTTAAATTTTTTTAAATTAAAATATTTTATTAATAAGAATAAAATAGGCATTGTCTATGATTAAAATAACAAACACATAAATTGGGGATCTCTCAAAAACTCAGTTCAAACTAAGACGCTAAGCACTAAAAAAGGAAGATGAAATACACTAAAAAAAGAAGATGAAATACACTGGAATAAGAAAATTAGAATATATGGGCTTGCATGTCTTGAAAAAGGTTGCGAGATGACGCCAGAATTCGTTTTATTTCCTCAATGTTTGGTTGGAAGGAAAGAAATAGATAGGAAGGAAATAGAAAGGAAAAAAAGAAAGGAAAGAAATTGAGTGGATTTTTATTTTCTTTAGATGTGTTTGAATGAAAGGAAAATAAGAAGGAAAGAAATATTATAAAAAGACAATTTTATCCTTATATTATAAATTATATAGAAAAAAATAAAGGGGTAATATTGAAAGTAGAGAGAGATTTAGTTTTCTCTCCATTTTCTTTCTATTGTTGGAGGAAAAAAAATTGGTGAGTCCCACCAATATTTTTCCATTCATTTTCCTTCTTCTCCCATTTCTCTCCTCAATCAAACAAGGAAAAATAACTATTTTCCTTCCTATTTCTTTCCCTCCATTTTCCTTCTTCCCATTTTCATCTCAAACAAACACACTCGAAAATGAACCTATTTCTTGACTTTTAGATTTGCCAACATAGAACCACCAACACCAATATAAAAAATTGAAATTTTTAACGCATATATTTTATATCTATTAAATAAAAATATTTAAAACTTTCTAAGCTTATATGTTAACTAAATCCATAATTAATTAACTTTCTTTTGTTAATTAAAGGCCGAAACAATTACTAATTAAGAGTATGTTTAACTTTTATATGCAGATTCAATATTTTTCATCGCCTCAAAGTTACTTAGGTCGACATCACAGGTTTGTATTTTTGATAAGCAAAATATCTCGTCTTTAACAATTCTTATATTTAAATAATAAATATGATATTTATTTTTTATTTTTATTTTTCTTATAATATCAAGCACAGTAAATAATATAACTATTTTTGAGAAAATATTAAGTAAAAAATATAAATGCATTCAATGTCATCATAAGAATATATAGAGCATTATTTTCTAATATAATTTCTTATTTTATACTCATTTTGAATGATTTATGGGTAGGATGTATCAAGTCATCAACTATTTGTCATGTTGTTCTGAGCCCAAAAACAGAAGGTATAAGTCAAAAATACTTTGCAGATTGCAATGAGAGCAAGTGCTTAAGACTTGCAAATGATGAACTGGATGGAAGCTCAAAAACTATGGGATTATGCAAAAACTGTTTCGAGGTGAGAAAGCACCGATGGGGTATGAATTGGTGAAAGGATGATTGTTATATAAAGGGATGATGGTTCTCTCAAAGAACTCCCAATATATTCCACAGATTTTACAGGAATTTCACAATTCAAAGATGGGGGACATTCAGGTTGCTTCTAGACTTACAAGAGGTTAGCGGTTGTGCTGTTTTAGAAGGCATGAAAAAGACAATTATGAAGTATGTACGACGGTAGGATGTGTGCCAGCAAAACAAACACTCTACCTTGACACTAATAGGGTTACTACAACCTCTTCCTATACTTGAAAATGTTTGGAAAGAGGTAACTATAAATTTTATTGGAGGACTTCCGAAGGCAATAATCAAGGATACTATTATGCTAGTAGTTGATTAGCTGACTAAATTCAGCCATTTCTTTGTGCTCTCTCATCCATTTTCAACAAAGGACATGGATGAAATATTTATCAAAAGAATTGTCACTCTTCATAAGTTTTCCTCTTTAATTATCTTAGATAGAGATAGTTTGTTTATAATCTCTTTTTGGTTAGAGATGTTTAAAGCGGCTGACACAACCCTCAAAAGCATACCATCTGGAGACAGACGGACAAAGTAAAATAATAAAAAAGTGGGGGAAAGCCTATTTGAGGTGTTTTACAGGGTCTAAATCAAAGCAGTGGCCTAAATAACTCCATTGGGTAGAGTATTAGTACAATACTAATTATCATAATTCCATTAGAATGACTCCCTTTAAAGCTCTATATGGACAAGACCCTCCCACACTTTTGCAAGGAGGTGGCGAGGTAACTGTGGAGGCTGTTAAGGTATTGATGGAGGAAAGAAACAAAATGTTAGATGAGAAAAAGGCACATTCCGTACGTGCTCAAGAAAGGATGAAGCACCATGCGGATAAAAGCCGAAGAGAAAAGGAGTTTTTAGTTGGGGACAAGATTTTCTTGAAGATACAACCTTATAAACTCTAATACCGAGGTGAAACTTGGAAAAAATATTTTATGAAAAGTTAAAAATTTTAAATATCTTGGGTGCATCATACAGGATAATTGAGAGATTGAACAAGATGTAAATCATATGATTCAAGCAGGTTGGTCAAAATAGTAGAGTGCGTATAATTTTATGTGACAAAAAAGTGCTTTTAAAACTTAAAGGTAAATTCTATCGCACTACTATCAGACCGGCTATATTTTATGGTACAGAGTGTTGGACGGTCAAAAAAGAGCACGGACATAAGTTAAGTGTGACAGAGATGAAGATGTTGAGATGGATGAATGGTCATACACGATTGGATAGAATTAGGAACGAAGATATAAGAGAGAGAGTTGAAGTAGCACCTATTGTAGAAAAGATGGTAAAATTGCATCTCATCAGGTGGTTTGGACATGTGAGAAGAAGACCGACAAAGTACCTAATCAGGAGGGTGGATGAGATGAAAGATAGACAATGGATGAAAGGCAGAGAAAGACCTAGAAAAATCATCCATGAGGTGGTCAAACGAGATCTGTACGTAAAAGATCTCTTTGTAGACATGTGACATGATAGAGCTCAAAGACGTCATTTAATCCATGTAGCCGACTCCACCTAGTGGGACAAAGCTTTGTTATATACAACCTTATAAACTTAATTTCTTTGCCAAAAGAAGCGATCAAAAGTTGAGGCTCCGCTTTTATGGCCAATTTGAGGTGTTGGAAAGGTAGCTTATTAGTTGCAATTGTCGAAAGGTTCCAGAGTGCACTTGGTTTTTCATGTCTTACTGCTAAAGAGGAGTGTGTAATCATCAGACATATCTACTCAACCCTTCTAGGAGATGCTATATGAAGATTATGAATTGCAAACAGTGCCGCAAGAGGTGTTGCCTATTTGCAAAATTAATCATAATCAATTGGAAGTGCTGATTAAATAGGAACATCTACCAGATTTTGAGAACACTTGGGAATTGGCAACAGCAATTCAAGTGGCTTTTTTCTCTTTCCACCTTGAGGACAAGGAGCATCTTCAAGAGGGGGTATTGTTATCTGCTCATACATTACACTAGAAAAAAGAGAGTGGAGGATAGAATTAGGACTGAAAATAAGTCAAGCCAGCTCGAGCTCGACTCGTAGCTCGATACGCTAAACTCGTGAGCTGGTGAGTCAAGCTTGAGCTTGAAAGTGAGCTCATAAATTAAATGAGTTGAGATTGAGTTTGGATAAGCTTAGCTCATTAGCCCATGAGCTGGCTCGATTATATATATATATAGACACACACACATATCCTATATGCATTTAAGCTATACTTTTAATATTATATATATACATATGAAATAATATATTATATTATATTATATATATATGATCTTAATTATTTAAAATTTCATATTTATTTTTTATATATAATTTTGATGTAGGACATAAATAAAAAATTTATAATTTATTGATAGATAAACAATATATAAAATTAATCTTTTTAAATATTTTTTAAAATATATAGAATTATAGATTATTTTTCTAATATTTGAGCCAGCTCGTGAGCTTTCGATGAGCCGAGCTTGAGTTTAAGAAACAGGCTCGATTGTTAATGAGGTGAGCTGTGAGCCAAGCTCGAATTTTGTGAGTCGAGCTTGAGCTTGGTCTAACTCGTCTCAACTCGACTCACTTCCAACCCTACGTAGAATAAGAAAGACAAAAAAAGAGAATCATGACAATGTTAGTGGAAAAAAACGTAAGAGATGGTCAGTAGGGATGATTCTAACGATTCTCATAATAAGAGTGAGGAGAGTATAAGTAATAGCAAAAATAAGGAGAGGGCTAACGATTCTCATGATTGGAGTGAGGAGAGTATAAATAGTAGCAAAAATAAGGAGATGGGATACAGACTTGTGAAAGGAATTAAGGCTAGGCTAGGAGAGTGAGGCTGACTCTTACCATCACAGATTCACAACCATTATCTTTTCCTCCTTGTATTTCATTTCTTCTATATCAATAAATTGAGTGAAATCATCTTGCTTCACTCTTTTATTTTGTCTTGCTGTTCCATTTTTGTTAATTTCACTACCTCAGGTACCAGTTGTTATAGATTTTAGAAAACTTATTGACATATCTAAGATTTCAAGAGCAAAAAACTTAGTAATATTTACAAACATGCATTAATATTAGTCATAACTTCTCAATATCTTCTCAATATTTTCAAGCCCTTAGCCATAGCCAAAGTTGCCTCACACTGTTTAACCTTTTTCCAGGCTTTAGATAGATCAAACATCAGTGTCTCTTTCTTAGCCTTCAACTCTTTCTTCGTCCCCATTAAAGACGCCATCTCAGCCTGCAAATTAGCCAAAGTGCTCTAGGTGGTGCCTAAGGGGGTCTTTTTCAAGAAGGCCGCATAGAGCCTAGCCGTTTGAACTCCTCCTCGGGCCATAACCTGGAGGTGAGATTCTATAGCCACATCATCCTACTTATAATACTATGAGAAAGGATATACTTCTCTCTCCAGGATAAGGCATCAAAACCCTTTTTGTAGATTCCTGAGCTCGACATCTTGTGCTTCATGTAGGCCAGCTCAGGATTTGAAGGGGGCGGATGGTTTACTTGCTTAGAGGGAGGAGGTATTAGTTTCTCCGAGGTGGAGGAAAGCAGCCAAGGACCTGGGTCAGGCGTAATCTTCACGGAAGCAGAGGCGCCCGAGTCCGACTTGGAAGGCGAGCCAACCCATCGACCTCTTGCAGTTGAAGATTGCGAGAAACAACACTCTTCCTCACGGTCCGTAGATTTTTCGTTGCGGCTGACTTAGGAGCCATCTTTTTTTGCACAACATCAAAAAATAAAAAACAATGTCAGGCAAAAAATGTAGGATTAACGGCACCTCAAAAGAAAATAGAAAGAAGGCTATCTAGCTTGGATTGGAGTAGGTTGGGGTTTCCTAAAAATTTTTGGTATCCAAATAGGGAGCACGACCCTAACACTCTTGGAACAGGCTAACTATTCTTTCTTTGAGCTCGTCTAAATCATCCAAATTGTACTTAACTATCACTGGTTTCTCTTTCCAGTATAAAGAAAAACAGGGTTCATCGTTCTCATTAAAAAAGAAAAGTCGGACATTCTCAACAGCTTAGATTTTGAATAAATAATTCCTAAAATCATGGAAAGACTCGTAAAAAATAGCAAAAACCTTTCTCCCCTCAACAGTTCGGAAAGAGACCCAACCTTATTTTTTGGAATTAGAATTAAAAGGCTTAGTAAGAATAAAGAGTTAAAGAAGACCTTCAGAGAAGGTCGGACATCAAGCTCCCTACACAGCAGCTGGTATATTTTAAAAAAACTCCAAGAATTAGGGTGCAGTTGGGTAGGAGCGACATTACAAGTCCAGAGGACATCAATCTCGAAATTGGAAAAAGAAAAGCAGATATCTAGTTTAGTAAAAAAGCAATCATAGGCATAGAAGAAGTGGCGTTTCGACCTATCAAGTCGGAAAAAATATACCCTCTCCTCGAGATCAGCAACAATTATCTCATCATTTCTCTCATCATCCTAATTTACACACAGCCTGTGATGTCTACGAAATTATTTAGCATACTCTCTATCAATTACAGAGATGGGAGAAAGATAGTTATATCTACTCATGTCAGGTCAAATAGAACTTTGGTTGACATATTGTGAATTACAGATCAAGACATAAAAGCTACACCTACAATGCAACAAACAGAGAAATCGTCACAGAAGGAACTCGGGTACCAATCAAAGGAAGTCGGGTTGTTGTCAACAACATAAAAGGTACAAGTTTTACAATTTCTCAATATATTGCCAAATACAGAAATGGTACCACCTTCAAGTATATAAAGTGGCACCATTTGGGGACAACACAATAGAAAATTACATCAAAGTTCATAGCGACAACAAATATTCAAAGAAAGAAATACAATTCCTTTACCACAGCAGCATTTCAAAACTACCATTCATTCGAAACAAACATACTACCTAGAACGTTGAAATAAAGCAGAAAACACGAAAAATGGAATAAAGAACCAACCTTGAAGGAGCGCAAAAACAAGGGCAGTTCAAATAGCAATACACAAACGATCCTCTCCAAAGAATGAATAAAAATCCTCTAAAGCCTCAAGCTAATGAAATCTTGAACTAGGGAACAATTACATGAAGGAAGAAGAAAGAAAGTGAAAGAAGGAGAGAAAACAAACGTTTCAGAAACAGAAAAAGAAAGAAGATGAAAAAGGTGAAGCATTTATAAGATACAAGGAAAAGAGAGATTTCACACCCCACTTTAGTGTCATGCATGGATCCCAACGAAACTACTACATAACGTATTCCATGTCATCAAGTAGCGCAACGTTTTAAAAATTTTAAAACACGTCGAGTACCCGACCTCTTGAAGGCGGCGTACCCAACGAAGGAAATTGAAGCCGCAAATGCTCCAGTCCGACATTATAAAAGCTCGGGCTCAAGTAGGGGCACTGTTCATACCCTAACCAAAAAACATAAAGCCACGGCCCTTAAGGATAAAGGCCCACCCAAAAAAGGGTGGTCTCTTCTATATGCCCGACTTTATAAGAGGTCGAGTACGACAAGGAGGTCCAGTCCTACCTATTCAAATAAGTAACTACCTCCTTAAATATCTCCTATTATCTCTATGTCATCTATAAGATAGATTTCAACAAACTTCCAAGATAAAGGGAACAATTATCGACCAACAAAGGTGGAACTACTCCAAAGGGTTATTATCTACTTTATATAAATACACTGACAACTCTCAGGTATATTTAAGTCCTAATCTACTAAAAATCTGCTTAAAACTCTTGCTAACTTAAGTATCAGAGTCTCTTACAGGTACCAACCCCACCTCCTCACCAGGAACTCAGACGGTAGAACCTTGGCACCAGAACAAGTCGGTTGCTGCCTCAAATGGAGTCTGGACCTCACGTTCAGGCATAAATTACCGTTTCAGGTAACTCTTGGAACAGATATGGAGATAATTTTTTTTTAATTAGAATTTTCAAATAGAAGGTTGAGTTTTGTTTGGGATAAAAAACCTAAAGTTTGATTTATGGCATGATGAAGGTGATGAACAAACTAGAGGCTCAGTTTTGCCTCGAATACAAAACTTAGGGTCCGATTTACACATTTAAAATTTTTTAGTACTAAAATACAAGGTTCAGAAAACCGCACCGGTCATCAAACTGCTCTAATTACTGGTTCACTGGTCTAACCGGTCCAACCGGTAGTTCAACCAAAAAAACCGTTTTAGAATAGAAATAATAAATAAATTATAAATACACATCCTAGAATATAATTATAGTCTAATATAAATCTTAAAAATTGAGTGGGTACTGCTGAAAAATTATAGTCAATTCTCCAAACAAACATTGTATGTACTGCTAAAAAATAGACTAAACAGATTTTAAAGTTTGTAAGTTTAAAACTAGTTTAGAGTTTACGCAAAGAGAGATGAGCAACAGGTACATAACTCAGCATATTATCATGCCAAAGGAAAATATGCACAACTAAGGTAACGCCAAACAAAACAACCACAGTGGCACATTCCAAGCTCAGTTTGGTGTTGCAGCAAAAATTACATTAAGGTGCATAATCAAATCAAGCTCAGGCAACATTCAACTCAACAGAAGACTGCACAAGTAGGAATTACAATGCATAATGGAAAGAAAATTCAAAAGCTTATGCTGATCAGACACAAAAATTAAATAAAAAATTCCATTCAGGCATTTCATCAGGCAGGTTATGTGCAGAATATAGAAATAGCACTCACAGTTCAATCACAGCAGCATTCACAGTTCAGACATTGCAGCATTCAATCCAGAAAAATCCAAAATACTCAGCCAGTCAACAACAATATTCAAACCAGAAAACAGAAGTCAGCTAACCTAAAGCCTCCTAGTGACTCGAACAAAAATCCAGAACAGAATTGAAAGCAAGTAAAATAAGGCAGTAAAAAGGGAACAGGGCAGGGAGCTTGGGGGTAGAACCTGCGTTGCAGAAGAAGAATGGGGGAAGAAAGGTGAAGGCGAGGCGGAGAGGGGTGCAGCGGCACAGAGGTCCGCCGCTGCTGGTGCTCGCCGGACTAGGAGGGCGCGGCCTAGGGCTGGCTGTGGCGCAGCAAGGTCGCTGTCGCAAAAACAGCAGAAATGGAGGAGAAATGTAGGAGAAGAAAGGGAAGAAAGAGAGAGATAGAAGAGAGGTCATTAAATTGGAATACAATGAAATAGAAGACCAGAATTAAGCAGAGGAACGAAGAACGAAGAAGATGAGCAGAGGAAGTTCAGAGAAGATGAACATTGAAGACGACGACTCACTCACCTGGGTTCGATGGAGGGCTACTGGGCTGGGAGCCTGGGAATGCTTCTGTTCAGAGTTCAGAGGGCTAGGGTTCACTGGGCTGGGAACCAGGCGTCGGCGGTGGCGCTAACGACCTAAGACCGTGGCGACGATGGAGGGCTACTGGGCTGGGAGCCTGGGAATGCTTCAGTTCAGAGGAGGAGGGCTAGGGTTCACTGTGAGACTGAGATGAACGAATGGGGCTCGTGGGAAGAAGGGGGGTTGGGTTCGCGAGTGGGTCCTGGGTCGGGTCGGGTTTCAATTTTTATTTTTTTAAACAATTACAAAAACGGCGCCGTTTAGAAGAACCGGCCGGTCACCGGTCCGGCCCAACCGGCCGGTTTTCGACCGGTTCACTGATTTTCAAGCAATTTTTTGTCTGGCGGTTATTCGAGGAGGACCGGACCGCTTGCGTCGCAGATTCGCAGTTAAACCGGTCGAACCGGCTGGTCCGGTCCGATTTTCAGAACCTTGCTAAAATACAAATTTGAGGATCAAATATATATGTTAAAAAAATAAAAATAAAAAACTCAAATCTAACCCCAGATTTACATGTTTTAAAAAATAAAAATAAAAAACATCAAATCTCTACATTATTTGAAAACACGATTAAAAACCAACACCAAAATTTAAAGGCGACATTGTGAATGCCTTTTTTCCTTTTTTTTTTAACAATTGTGAACGCTTTTTTTTCTTGTAATTTGATTTATTAGTTCCGTTTGAATTTATTTGGACTCAATCAGTTAAATCAAGTTCTTTCTTTAGGCCCAAGCACTAACCAGGCTACATACACTAGTATTTAGTAAGAGTATTAATCGAAAATTCTAATTTTCATCTTTTTAATTTTTTAAAATATCAGCAAGATAAAAAAAAAATCAATGTTTTTATTTAAAATAATTACTAAAAGTTGGAAAACAATTCATTTGCTTGGTTTTGGAAGGCATCCTAACTAGTAACTACACCAAAATAAATTAATCTCGTTCTTTCATAATAGAGAAGCAATGCCCTAGAACATGAAAAGTACTAAATTTGAAGATGATTTAGCATCATTATAGTTGAATAATATAGAAATCAGTTATTAAAAGTCACAGTAACCGAAAATTAGATATAATAACTTTTGGGTATAGAATTAAAGGTTATAACTTACAATAACATAAAATGATAAAGAAAAATATATTTTTGATTAGATTCATATTCGATTGGTGGGAACTTGCCAGCTTGTCAAGGCGTTTTATGCTCCAACAAATCAATTTAAGTACCAAAATTACCGATCATGTCACAGTATCAAACCTATTAAAGAATAGAAACTCATGTTCCTAACAGAAATGTCCCTTTTGAGTAAACTTGTTAAACAAATCAAAACATTCTCGGACGGTATTTTTTCTTGCATGAGTATACATGATCGTTCAGTTGGTAATTTTGGTACTTCAGTGTGCCTTACAAAGAATCATTAGAATTAACTTCTCTTGTTTATCTCTTCTTGTTCATATCCCCCCCCCCCCCCCCCCTCTCCTCTTTTCTCTTCTGTTTTTCTTAACTTGTCTCTCTCTCTCTCTCTCCTGTATTTGCTATCAAGTTCATTCAGCATTTGTACCACTGTTGCTCCCTCTCCTGCTAGCTGTTGTATTCTTTAATATCTGCAAAAAGCAATCACACAAAGTTACAACTTACAAAACCAAAGCTATATATTTAAGAAAACCAAATTCATCAGCAGCCACAGAGGAGTGAAACATAACATGTAAAGTTTGCAAACATATAGGATCAAATAAATAAGAACCAAACACATAAAGATGAGCAATTTACTTTGACATAATGTGGGAAAGACAACAGGCCTCTTAGCATGATGCTTAGAGATTCATAATGTATGGCAATTTCCACCACCCATTCTCCGAGTTATGTATTGTTCAGTAAACCGAAGATATACGGCCATTTGCTAAAAGTTCAATCTCATTTCATCTACATAAATTCCTATCCAAACTGATCCTAAAGATTGTAAACTATCGAAGAGATCACGCAAATATCCTTTATATTCTTTCACTAAAGTATATATATCCACAGAAACAATAGATAAAGAGAAGCTATGAGGATGCCTTAAATTGTTTTGCAGCTTTTATTTTGTCAGCAGATGAAGCTATAAAAGAAAGCATAAATCATGACTGTGTTTAATGCTTTAGACAGAATGCAAAGTTGCGTTTGCATTTTGTCTCTAAGATGAACAAAAAGAAACAAAAAAACTGGAAAAAAGAAAGAGATAGAGAAACAGTGACAAATATTTTCTGCCACTATTAGGAAGTATAGAAAATACAAGAATTTTGTCTCTCATACAGAAAAGAAAAAGGAAAACAAAATTATTTCTATGTCTACGCCTCCATAAACAAATGAATATCACAATGGTGATGAGAATATATTGAACAACTATAATGTGATTGTGACAATGACATGGTATAATAAATATGCAATACTGACATACTTGTCTTAGCATTTGATTCTCATTCTGCAAAGTGGAAAGCCTCTCTTTGAGCTCTGAGTTCTTCTTCTCCAAGTCTTTGACTCTGGTTTCCAAATCGATCAAATATGCCTTTTTCCTCTCCCTTGCTTGTTGAGCTGACACTCTGTTCCTCAGTAGCCTATTTCCATTTTCATACCCCACCAACGAAAGAAACAATTAGAAATGCAACAAAACAAAACCAGAGAAAAAGCAAAAGAAAGTAACCATGAATAGATGAAAGATTGGTATTCTTTTCTTGTTAGAAAAATCAGTTATTGTTTCCCCATATCACCAACCTTACACAAACATTACCTCTTTAGCCGTTTGTTTTCTTTGTCTGCCGGGCTTCTGCCTCTCTTCCGTTGACCATCCCCAGTCCCCTGACCACGTTCTTGCCCACCAGTTGGACCGGCGCCTGGACGGGAAGCTGAAGGTCCAGCAGATTCACCTCCGATCTCTGGCACTCTTCTTACCTCTTCATCACTCTCAAGACCTGGATCATGTGAAAAAGGGGGAAAAATCAAGATGACCAAATTATTTCTATATATATGGAAACAACACAACAGCAAGAATGCATTCATTCAATGAACTCTGGCAGCAAAAAAGATTACATGAATAATATGACCGGATTCCCCTTTACAAGAACAAAAGGGTAAAAAAATTCTCAACGTGACAGAATTTTTCAACTCCTCAACATATCTAAGAGAGGAATTGCTCTTCAGTATATAATGCTACCACCAACACCAAATAGTGATGTATATAGCATACTGCCACAAAGATTTGGTTTCCTACCACCAATACTTGTTAATTAAACTATGAACTGCAAGTTAGGAACCTTAATATCAGATAAAGAAGGAAAGACATTTAATAATCTGTAATTTTGTATTACTAACAAAATGAAAGATTTGGTTGCGAGGTATTATCTCATGCACAACGTCATAACAGCCCCTTTTCTAATTCGATATTAAATTACAGCAATAGTATTAATATTAGGACACCTAGCAGCAGATTAACATTTCAAATTGATGAAACTTTTTTATGAAGAAAAAGAGAGCACCTTAATAAAAGCGAGAATTGACGGAAGGAATCTGACAGTGATTATGGCTGTTGAAACTTTTGACCTTTGACAGTGAGAAAAACACCAGATGAGTTCAAACGTAAAGCCTAGAGAAATCCGCTTAATCAAAGGATGATCTAAAGTTCAACCGTTATTGGACTATCTTCCATAAAACATGTATTGGTAAATTGGGAAAAGACTGTGTTGGCCAACACTTCGGTAGGAGTATGATATAATTGGTTTAGAAAATGCTCACCACACTGGAATTCTTGAATAATGATAGCAATGAGCCCTAATTCTCTACAAAGTTGAAAGAATAAGGACAATGCCATAATTCCATCAATACCCAAAAGTTGAAAACTTGTATAGTAGTTCTCAATATTGCCTCTCAAATCCCACCTTTCCTAATATCCATTCATAACCTACTCCTCCCAAGCATGACATGTAACTAATATCAATTTCCAAAATTTTTCAAACCAAAAAGCTTCTAAAACTTCTATCTGAATCTAGTAAACTATTAACATATATAAAAAGAAGAATGTATAAACCACTAAAGGTAATAACGCCTCAATTCTTGCATCAAAAATCACAATTAATTTTTCTTAAACTTGGACACTGAGGAAGAATATTCCATACTTTGGTTAGTTTTAGTGTGGATGTACATATAATATATAGGTGTAGGAATTACATTAGGTATTTAGTAGCTTCAGCAAAAACAAGATTTTATCTTCTATTTCAAAATTAAGGGACCTGAATCATCTTTTTGTCCTATGGTGGGTTGACAACAGTAACTTAAACTGCAATGATAGAAATGTTCAATTGAATATTCCAAAAAACAATAAAGTTTGGCATACTACCATCACATCAGGTTAACTTTTGATACCTGGCTGCTTTGAATCGGTGTAGGAAAGTGAGTGAGCCTTGGATGGACCCAAAGGACCCAAAGGACCAGATGTAGCTTGAACAGATTTTGTATCAGGAGTAGCACACGGTTTTTCACCAGATAGCTGACGATACAAAAGAGATTAATTTGTTGTTTGTTCATTTTAGTAAATCAATGCAAAAGCATCAAATACGTGTAGAGGGTTGTTTTCAAACTATTTGTTGTTTCTATCAGCGTAGTTCATGATCATGATCAATAGAACATGGCAGAGAAAAAATAAAGGTGTCGAACATATTCTAAAATGTGGCTCGCTGATCTCTAACGCCTATCTAACACAATGTTAACGAAGAAAAGGAAAGCACAAGTGCCATTGAATTATATATATATATATATATATATATATATATATATATATATGAAAACATAAATAGAGTTCATATCTAAATGAATAACAATAAAGACTTGATTTATATTATTTCCTTACACATACAATCACTTATTTCACTGAGCATTCTTTAAATATTGACTTCTACATCAAGCACAAAATTAAAGGCAGCAGAACAAATAGAAGTAAGAAGCAACCTTACCAAACTCACAAGGCTTCATAAATAAACTCTTAAGAGAGAATGTAAAGCACAAGAACAAAATGAGAGAAAACGTGGTGGAAGATCTTGAAAGTTTACGAGTCTCAAAGAGTTTGAGTTACAAGCATACTCAAATTGAGAATATCAAAAATAGCATGAATTTTTCTTTTTCTATATCATACTTCAATTTTTTTTTATCAAATATAAACTTACTAGCATACTCAAGTTGAAAATATCAAAAACAAGTTTATTACATTACCGGCTGCCTATTTGTCATATGGAGATTTGAATTTGGCATCCGAGAATCATGTCCCGACGAAGAAGAGAGGTCAGCATCTTCTTCCCATTGCATCCCTGCTGTGTTAATGTTTCCTTCTCCATAATTTACCTCATTCTCTATATCATCAACATCATCATCATCTTCATAATCATCCTCATCTCCCTCCAAATGGGAACTATCTGAAAACCAGATTCATGTCTGTTAAAATTCATTTCAGGACCCAAAGGTGTAACAATAAAATAATGTATTATGCACAAGCTAGCACCTTTGTGACTATTGTATCTGGTCTTGCACTGGGGGCAAGATTGGTTCCCATTCTCGCACTCACATTCATAGCAACGGTGACAAAGTGGGAAGGAACATTCTTGGCAAGCAACAAAAACATCACCGGTGGCTGTTAATCCAACAGTATCGCCACATATCTGACAGATTTTACCATTCAAATTCTTCAAGGGTTTACACTGCAAGTAAGGTATATCAATTACACGTTAGAATTGGATCATATTAGAAAACATTAAGCATGTAAGTACCAAATTTAAGGTCAAAACTTAAAATGTGACATGGCCAAAGGCCAACAGTATTAAGATTAAACAAGTTCTCCTTTATCATAATCTTGATGTCTGAAAAATCTTGACTGAACACAGATTCAATCATTAAGTAAATTTAATTGGATAAACTGAACTAAAAGAGTTTTCCAAGACATTTTCCACTGACAAATCCAACAAAAGAAGAAAGTATTTAGCAGCATATAGAAATTAGAATTCCCTTCAATTGGAAGGGAAAATGAATAAATAAAGAGCACTCATGTGAAATCTCTATATCTCTATAACTATACAGACTACAACTTCCATCTCCCATTTCAATTGCAAGAACATATCATCCTGGTTAACTGGATTCTAACGCGAGATCTTGCTCACTTGAGATCTGTTCCCTATTGACTATGTTTGTTGGTTTTGGAAGGAGGAAAGAGGCAACAACATTGTGCCACTGTGCAGTATACACCACTACTTAGAGTATTTGGTCACTTTGTATTTGTGTATAAATACATATGTTGTTTCGTACGTTTTCAATATATATTTTGTATTTTAGCATGTATTTTATACCAGTGAGCGGTGACGATTTGGTGGCTGGTTTTTTGTGTGTAAACGTAGCATGGATGTTTCATAAAAGCAAGTGTTATGTGATAGGATTAGACATGCTGTATCCATTTGGTGTAAAGCTTGTGATCTTTCATCATCTTTATAGGCTTGTTGAGAGATTGAAAAACTATGCTAAAACGATTAATCTCGTGGTTGTTTTTTGCACTTGTAAAGAAAAACTCTTATCCTCTATCTTGTATTATTCTTGTCTTAACGAAATTCTTCTTTTATTTATTTAAAAAACTTCAAGAACAGATAACGGAACTTTGGGAGAGAAACCATTCATAAACACAGACTGATGCAGAATAAGTAAATACAAAACTAAACAAATCAAAACGAAAACAACATTGTGATCGTCCATAATCTTATGAACAAAAAACGAAAAGTTGGTAAATTAAAATTTTGAAAACAAAATTATCTATATCATTTGCGTAAAGGGATTACACAGAAGCTGATTTTTTTTTTTTTAACACAAAAGAGGATACGATACTAAGTTACTAACCCCAATGTCGGAACCGTTCCTAACTCCTAGGACATCGCGCGGCCCAGTCGCAATTCCACCACTTTGATCCATTCCTTTATTTTTTTTTCCCAAACTGTTCAGCCAACTCAACAGTCACTCTCTCCCTTGAATTGTTGTTACTTGTTGCTGTTGTTTGCTTCGCTGCCATGTTCTTAGGTTCTATGCAAAAATATTAGCCGTTGGATGATTTGGGATCTTATGGTGGAAAAGTGGTCATCGTGGAGGAACGCCAGCCATGTAGAACCTAGTTAATCAAAGGCTGGTATGTGAGATCGTGGAGGATTGTAAGCCGTTGGATTCGTTATGTATCGGACGGACAAGGAGTGCAGTGGAGTGTAAAATTCAGTGGGGACCACGTGTAACTGACTGGCAGATGTGTTTATGGGAATTATGCGTGGGGTCACTGCAGTATAAAATTCAAAAGAAAAAAGAATTTCGTAATAAAAATACTTTTATAACCTATTGTAATTTTTTTTTTAGAAACTATCAGGGTATATTGATGTAATACTATTAATAAAAATAAAAATTAATTTAGTTTTTCAGTGTAGTTATTTTATATTTTGTTATATTACATCATGTGTACTCCTAAAAACTCGGCAGCTATCCTTCTCAGCTAACTAACCAAATATTTCGGCACCAAGAGCAGACCTCAAACGTAACTTGATCACAGTCACACGCAAGTCAGATCCTATCTTCAGCGCGTTACTAACAAACGGAACTCACCAAGAATATCGGAACAAACCTAACAGTATAGACCCCCCACTCGTCTATAAAACAGAACCAAGCAAACTCACAAAGGCTCAGGTTACACATACTCGCTCTAGTTTATTTCATTTATTCTCTGATAATTCTCATTCTTACTTGAGCGTTGGAGTGCTCTTTGCAAGTGCTCCCGCCGTCGTGTTTCAAGAGGCCGAGGTTTCCTTATAACACCACTCCCTGGACGAGACATAGCTCCTCCCGGAAGTCAAGCAGCCGACCTAGGCGTTGTATACCTCGGCTCACTCTGGACAGAACATTTGGCGCCTACCGTGAGGCCCGAAAGTTAATTTAACCCCACTACCTTTTTATATCGCACTTTGCATTTCTTTTTTACGCAGGGTTTCTCAACCTTCGAACATGGCCGATAATGGAGTCCACCAACTCACTTAGGCCGAACTCATGGCCTAGATGGCTGAGCTACAAGTTGAAGTCAAAAGACTTGCCGAACTATCCACCCAAAACAACGCTAGTAAATGTGAGGAGAATGGTTCCAAAGGAAAAGGCAACGCAGACCTACTAAGTGTCAACCCACCAAAGGAGAAACTGACCTTGGACAACCCGTTCTCCGAGGAAATCACCAATTACAAGATGCTAAAAAATTTCACGCTGCCTTCTTCACTCGAGCCATATAAGGGGATTGGTGACCCCCGGGCTCATATTAAAAAATTTCAATCTATGATGTTCTTTAATGGCCCTAATAATGAACCTGTTCTTTGCAGAGCTTTCCCTACTTACCTTGACGGCGCTGCGCTACTTTGGTTTTCAAAACTACCTGCAGGTTCGATCTCTTCTTTTGAAGAACTGGCAAAATCCTTCATAGACTACTTCGCTGCAGCACAGATATATGTACACGGATTAGACTACCTCGGCACCATCCGCCAAGGTCCCCAAGAAAGCTTGAAAGACTATCTGACCAGATTTGCAGAAGCAACAATGGAAATACCCGATCTGGATCCTGCCATCCACCTGCATGCCCTGAAGGCCGGACTCCGACCCGGAAAATTCAGAGAGACAATCGCGATAACTAAGCCGAAGACTTTGGAAGAATTCCGAGAAAGGTCAGCAGAACAGATGGAGATTGAAGAGCTCTGCAAAGCCGAAAGAACGGAGAGAAAACAGCCAAAGAAAGAGGATGACAGAGCCACAAGGTCGGCAAATATCAAAGACTCCAGAAAACCCTTCAGACTGACCCCAAAATTCGACAATGGTATGCGAAATTGTGATCATCAACAATGGCGCCAAATGACTTGGAGCTCTTAAACGTGAATCACACTTTGTCACAATTCCGCACAACTAACCAGCAAGTGCACTGGGTCGTCCAAGTAATAAACCTTACGTGAGTAAGGGTCGATCCCACGGAGACTGTCGGCTTGAAGCAAGCTATGGTCACCTTGTAAATCTCAGTCAGGCGAATTCAGATGGTGATGGAGAATTGATAATTAAAAGATAAATAAAACATAAAATAAAGATAGAGATACTTATGTAATTCTTTGGTTGGAATTTCAGATAAGCGTATGAAGATGCTTTGTTCCTCCTGAACCTCTGCTTTCCTATTGCCTTCTTCCAATCATTCATACTCCTTTCCATGGCAAGCTTTATGTTGGGCATCACCGTTGTCAATGGCTACTTCCCGTCCTCTCAGTGAAAACGTTCCAAATGCGCTGTCACCGCACGGCTAATCATCTGTCGGTTCTCGATCATGTTGGAATAGGATCCATTGATCCTTTTCCGTCTGTCACACGCCCAACAATCGCGAGTTTGAAGCTCGTCACAGTCATCCCTTCCCAGATCCTACTCGGAATACCACAGACAAGGTTTAGACTTTCCAAATCTCAAGAATGACCGCCAATAATTCTAGCCTATACCACGAAGGTTCCGATCTTAGATTAGAAACCCAAGAGATACGCATTCAAGCCATTGCTAGTAGAACAGAGGTGGTTGTCAGGCACATGTTCATAGGTGAGAATGATTATGAGTGTCACGGATCATCACATTCATCAAGTTGAAGAACGAATGAATATCTTAGAGAAGAAGTAGGCGTGAATTGAATAGAAAAACAGTAGTACTTTGCATTAATTCATGAAGAACAGCAGAGCTCCACACCTTAATCTATGGTGTGTAGAAACTCCACCGTTGAAAATACATAAGAACAAAAGGTTCTAGGCATGGCCGTGAGGCCAGCCCCCAAACGTGAAAAGGTCTATCCAAGTATGAAAATACAATAGCAAAAGGTCCTATTTATAGAAAACTAGTAGCCTAGGGTTACAGAAATAAGTAATTAATGCAGAAATCTTCTTCCGGGCCCACTTGGTATGTGCTTGGGCTGAGCATTTAAGCTTTCATGTGTAGAGACTTTTCTTGGAGTTAAACGCCAGCTTTTGTGCCAGTTTGGGCGTTTAACTCCAGCTTTTATGCCAGTTCTGGCGTTTTGACGCCAGAATTTTTGTGCTGACTTGGAACGCCGGTTTGGGCCACCAAATCTCGGGCAAAGTATAGACTATTATATATTTCTGGAAAGCCCAGGATGTCTACTTTCCAAAGCAATTGAGAGCGTGCCAATTGGGCTTCTGTAGCTCCAGAAAATTCACTTCAAGTGCAGGGAGGTCAGAATCCAACAGCATCTGCAGTCCTTTTTCAGCCTCTGAATAAGATTTTTGCTCAGGTCCCTCAATTTCAGCCAGAAAATACTTGAAATCATAGAAAAATACACAAACTCATAGTAAAGTCCAGAAATATAATTTTTATTTAAAAACTAATAAAAACATAATAAAAACTAACTAAAATATACTAAAAACATACTAAAAATATTGCCAAAAAGCGTATAAATTATCCGCTCATCAGACAACTACACCAAATTCAACACAAAGAGGGAAAAGATAATTAAAGAAATCCTCAGCGCTAAAATCATAAATCCACCAGCAAGGGCAAGAAGCTACCAGGACCAGCGATTCATCGACAAAAGCAAACACTGCGCTTTCCATCAGAAGTATGGACACACAACTAACGAATGCGTGATAGTTAAAGATCTGCTAGAGAGACTAGCTCGACAAGGCCTCCTTGACAAATATATTGAAGGAAGAAGGTACAAAGAAGGTAACAAAGACCGAGAAGAACGTCATCAAGCTACAGGGCATAAGGAGGACAACAAATGGTCAAACAACACTCCACCCAAAAGCATCATAAACTGTATATCCGGAGGATTCGCCTGGGGAGGTGAAACGACTTCGGCGCGAAAACGAAGCTACCGCGCAATTCTAGCAATCGAAGGAACAACACCACAAAACAATAAAAGTGCGCCTGACCTCAATATTACTTTCAGCCAGACAGATATATGCTCGGCGGCACCAAACTTGGACGATCCAGTGGTAATTTCCATCCAAACAGGCGAGTTACTGGTAAGAAAAGTCCTTTTGGACCCAGGTTGCAGTACAGATATTCTTTTTTACTCCACTTTCTTAAAAATGAAATTATCTGAAAAACTCATACAACCCTCATCTGGAGAACTAGTAGGGTTCTCCGGAGAAAGAGTCCCAATTAAAGGTTATGTATGGTTAAAAACGATGATGGAAGAGGACTCATTGTCACGAACTATTGATATACAATATCTAATAGTTGACTGCCCAAGCCCTTACAATATTATTCTCGGAAGACCTGCTCTGAACATGTTCAGGGCAGTAGTATCTACTCTTCATCTATGTGTTAAATTTCAGGCACAGGACGGCAGGATAGCTATACTTCACTCAGTCCGCCAACAAGCTCGGCAATGCTATAACGCAAGCCTGAAAAGGTCGGCCGCAAGACAAGAGTTCCAACAAGAGGTCAAAGCAATTCATAGCACAAATAAGATATTATCCCTAGCGGATCTTGACCCCAGAGAAGACACCGAAGAAAGACCTCAACCAGCGGACAAGCTCCAGAAGGTTCCACTGACGTCCAAATCGGAGCATGTCACATACATCGGCCAAGCGCTCCAAGGACAAGAAAGAACAGAACTTATACGGGTGTTACAAGCCAACGCCCAGATATGCCAGGGATAGACCTAAATATCATCTGCCCTAAACTTGCCACTGACAAAGCAGTCCAGCCTATAGCTCAGAAGAAGAGGAATCTCGGAGCAGAAAAATCAAAGGCAGCCCTAGAAGAGACTAGAAAGCTTCTTAGTGCAAAATTTATTAAAGAAATCCGATTCACCACATGGCTATCTAACGTGGTAATGGTAAGAAAAAACTCAGGTAAATGGCGCATGTGCGTTGACTTTACAGATTTGAACAAGGCATGTCCTAAAGATGCATACCCTTTGCCAAGCATTGACAAGCTTGTGGACAATGCATCAAGCTTCAAAAGCTTAAGCTTCATGGATGCATATTCTGGTTACAACCAGATTCTCATGCACCCAGAAGACCAAAGCAAAATAGCCTTCATAACTGAACATGGAAATTTTTGTTACAAAGTAATGCCATTTGGACTAAAGAACGCAGGTGCAACATACCAGCGCTTAATGGACAAGGTCTTCCGTGACCAAATAGGTTGGAACATAGAGATCTACGTTGATGATATGGTCGCCAAAACTACCTCGAAAAAGTCCCACTACGACGACCTCAGAGAAATATTTAAGCAAATCTGAGCATACAACATGAGACTAAACCCAGAGAAATGCGCCTTTGGGGTGCAAGGAGGCAAATTCCTCGGATTCATGCTGACATCACGGGGAATCGAGGCAAATCTTGAAAAATGTGACGCAGTACTCAACATGGCAAGCCCTAGAACAATAAAGAAGGTGCAACAATTGGCAGGTAGGGTAGCGGCTCTGTCCCGATTCTTACCGGCAGCGTCAAACCGATCTTATCACTTCTTCCAGACGATATCAAAGAACAAAAGTTCGAGTGGACAAAAGAGTGTGAGACAGCATTCAACGAACTCAAAGCCTTCTTATCATCACCACCAGTACTGCAAAGACCAGAGGATGGTAAACCTTTATATTTATATTTGTCCGCTTCTAATTACTTTATAAGCTCGGCTCTTGTCATTGAGACAGGAAAAATACAACGGCCAGTGTATTTCGGTCGAACACCCACAAACCAATGGGCAAGCCGAGGCTGCTAATCGAGTTATACTGCAGGCAATAAAGAAAAAGCTCGATAATGCGAAAGGAGAATGGGCGGAGCTAATTCCAGAAGTATTGTGGAGCTACAACACCACAATACAAACCACCACGGGCGAAACACCCTTCAAACTAGTCTATAGGTCGGAGGCGTTAATCCCGGTAGAGGTCAGAATTCCCACATTGAGAACCGAACTATACGACGAACTACATAACACAAACGCAAGAAACGCCGAGCTTGACCTCGTAGAAGAAGACAGGGAAATCGCCGCCATTAAGCAGAGAGCCCAGAAACAACTAGCAGAAAGAAAGTATAATAAGAAGGTGGTTCCGAGGACATTCGAGGAGGGTGACTTAGTCCTCAGACGAACAGAAGAAGCCAGACGACCTCCTTCACATGGAAAGCTCGCCGCAAACTGGGAAGGACCATTCCGAGTATCCAGAGTGCTCGGAATGGGGGCTTACCAGCTACAAACATTACAAGGCAATCCAATTTCAGGGAATCAGAACATCTCTTCACTAAAGTTGTACAGATCATAAAATTGTACATTTTGCGAATGAAGGTACTCTTTTTCCCCCTTAGAGGTTTTTTTATCCCAAAATGGGTTTTTACCTAAGGAGGGTTTTAATGAGGCCGGACGCCCAAATCAAACAAATGCAACCGATTATTTGTTCACCAATCTTACACTACTGTTTAATACACCATTCTATCAAAATAACTATATCATCAAGGTGACCTAACCACGGTCAACGCATAACTTAAGTCAAAACAAGAACTAAGTGTTCACAAAACATCAAAACGACTATAACTCGGCCAAACAAAACAAAATAAGTCATCATTACAAACAAAACATGTCCAAACACATAAATAAAAAACAACTCAAGGAGGAGGGGCGTTCTCGTCATGGTCCTCCACTGTGCCATCCACCACCAACTTCCCATCAATAACGACCTTTGTCACGTCCATCCAAGCACAATCAAAATTAGGTGCCAAAGTGGCAATCTGACTAACAGCTTGATCGAAACCAGAAGCAAACATTTCCATACCCAACTCCTCCAATTCGTGAACTCGGGAAGTCAGCTGACCTTTAGCCAAGTCACTATCCTTGATGTTGGACTGGAGGAGCCGAATCTGATCCCTGAGACGATTAACCTCGTCCTTAAATGACTTCAGCTTCAATGTCACATCCGCAATCGCCTCGTCCTTCTCCTTCAAAGCCTTCTCCATTATAGTATCTTTATCCTTCAACAACTTCTCCAGCTCGGCAGCTCTCCCCGCACTTGCCTGCTGCTCAGCTCCGATCAATTCGGTAGTACGACTAACGCACATCAAGCGTGAAGTAACAATCTATCAATGGCAACACGAAAACACATAAACAACGGCAGTAACACTAGAGGGCAAAAAGAAATAGAATAAATAAACACAGAGGCTAACCTGAATAAATTTTCCCATACCCTCCATCCCAATACGACGAGTCATGAGCATGTCGCCAGGGTATTGAGAAACCCTATCAGAGAGCTCGGCTATGGGGAACTGGTCACTCCATAGAGAATGAGTGCTCGTCCCTGGTATGAACCCGTGAAGTCTCCTTTGCTGATCAAATGCAGACCTAGCATCCCCCGCAATATCCTTATCACATTCGGAAATAACCTCCAGAGACTGATCCGTTTCATCTCTCTTTCTCTTATGTGACGATGCGGGGTGGGCAGTGGATTGAACTACCTCGCCACCACCATCCTTGAGAACCCCAGAAACTCCAGCATCCTTCTCCTTTTTCTTCTTAAAAAAGATTGGAATCGAGAGAGATCAAGAAGAGGAGCTCGCCCACCTGCAAAAGGAAGAACAGTCAAATAAACAAAATAAATACACAACAGACAGTACAGTAACCATCGTTACCTATGTAAGCTTTCAAACCCTCACTATCACCTACATCATGCAGACGAAGAAGGTCGAGAATTGATAAACACACCCCATCAGCAAAACACTCAATCAGAAACTCTAGAAGGCAATCCTCATCCTCACTTCTCTCGGTAGCCTCTAAGATCTGACATTGCTCGGATCACCAGTACAAGGGAAACCTTTCTATGAGCTCGTCATCCAGATAAAACGGATACTCGGCCTCCAGCGACCGAACCTTAACAAACAAAGATTTAAAGTTTTTGAAAGAAAATTTATAAAGCAAGAAAAGGGAACGACCGGGAAAACTACTCAGACAAACCCACAACCCTTTTCCTAACCCCTTTAGACTGAAACAGCGAAAAGAATAGAGGAAGGGAACAAGGAAAAGATAGGAACTCCATTAAGCACTGAAAAGCACGAAGGAAGGCCCATGAATTTGGGTGTAGTTGAGAAGGCGCACAGTTTAGTTGAGTCAACAAGTCACACTTGAAGGCAGAGAAAGGTAACTTAACACCTAACTCTATGAAACATGGAGTATACATGTAAAAATATTCCCAATCCCCCTCCTTTCGCAAACCCTATCATCAGTTGAACAGGGAAGCAATTGCACACCCACACCAGAATCCTCTCTCACAACTTTCAGACTTTCTAGTTCATGCATGGATGCCGAATCAACATACGAAGAAGAACGAGTTTTCACATCATCATGAACTAAATGATATGGGTTATCTTTCTTCTCCTCAACAGCCATCTTTTTCTCTTTCTCTTTCGCCATAACAAAAGCAAAAACCAGTAAGTGTGGGAGAAAATACTAACCTCTAGAATTCATAGTCGAAGATAAAAACCGAAAGAAGATGAGCTAACAGAACGTCAGTTCCCAAAAACAAAAACCAAATAATATCACTAAGCCCACTAACTTAGTGGGTAAACCAAGTGACAACCGTAAATGCCTCGAAAAACCAAAGCGATTCATTAAACATGACGCGCCAAACGAGATAGAAAACTCTTGACTTTCTTTGACTCTCCTTGACCCCCAAGACCAAAAATGGGCCCAACGACCAACAACTCAACCCAAACAAAACCCAGTTGATCAAAACTTGCTTGCCACCAAAGACATGGAGACAAACAAGCTTGTGGGGCTATGATGTGTACCCCTAAAAACTCGGCAGCTATCCTTCTCAGCTAACCGACCAAATATCTCGGCACCAAGAGCAGACCCCAAACGTAACTTGATCACAGTCACACGTAAGTCAGATCCTATCTTCAGCCCGTTACTAACAAACGGAACTCACCAAGAATATCGGAACAAACCCAACAGCATAGACCCCCACTCGTCTATAAAACAGAACCAAGCAAATTCACAAAGGCTCAGGTTACACATACTCACTCTAGTTTATTTCATTTATTCTCTGATAATTCTCATTTTTACTTGAGCGTTGGAGTGCTCTTTGCAGGTGCTCCCGCCGTCGTGTTTCAAGAGGTCGAGGTTTCTTATAACACCACTCCCTGGACGAGACATAGCTCCTCCCGGAAGTCAAGCAGC
The DNA here is from genome assembly GCF_003086295.3 of Arachis hypogaea. NCBI lineage: Eukaryota > Viridiplantae > Streptophyta > Magnoliopsida > Fabales > Fabaceae > Arachis > Arachis hypogaea. Next base: position 52,305,241 of record NC_092055.1, read on the forward strand.
CGACCTAGGCGTTGTATACCTCGGCTCAATCTGGACGGAACATTACATAAATAACAGATGATAAAATTTATTTAACAAAATAATAATTTGTATTTACACTAATAACATTATTTCAGTTGAGTATATATTGTTATGAGAATGATTCTAATTTATATGTGTCTAAGAATTAAAATAATTTAGATATTATTTAAATAATTTAGTTTTAATATTGGTATTTGATTAAATTAGTTTTATAAAAATTTAAATTGTTGTCTCAATTTATATATTATGACTATTATTTCTAGATATGTTATTTTTAAATTTTATAATATGAATTTTTTTTTAATTTTTTTTATTCTTTTTTACTTTCAGTATAACTAAAAAAAATAATTAAGTTAAAAAATCTGTCAATAATAAATAATATCTTTTATATGACAATTATTTTAATCAATTATATAAAATTATTATAAACAAATGATAAAATAATTAATAGTTTGATTAAAAATTTATTAACAATAGTATTTATTGAAAATTTTAGATATTAAATAATATATTTAGTTAGGTTAAAATTTTGTTAATGTATAATTAATAGCATCGTTGGGTTAAAATTTTATTAATACATATTAACGTATAATCTTATAATAACCTATAATAAATAGTATATTAGGATAAAATTTAGTATATATATATATAGGTATAAAAAAATATGTTAATAGTTGGAATTTATGACCATAATTAATATATATTAAATTAATTTATTATTAATTAAAATTTTATATTTTTAGCTTAAAGCAGATTAATTCTATTATTATTACTATTAAATAAATATATAATTATAATTAACATTATTTTATGTAATTATAATACCATTCATAATTATATTATTTTTATTATACCACTATTTTCATAAAAATTTATATCTTTAATAGTAATTTATAAAAATCCCATGCTTAATGAAATTTACTATGATTTATGAATATTACACGTATACTAATATTAATAATAAAGAATATAAAAAATCCTTAAATGATTGTAGGTTCAAAAATAATTATATATATATAATCGAAATTAAAAAATAAACATATCCTAAGAATAAGAAAATTATTAATTATAAAAAATAATTATAATAAAAAATAATTAATACATGTAACTTAAATATATTTACCTATAATTAATATAATATGTATATATAAATAATAAAATATTCAGAATTATTTAAATAAAATAAATATATTTTAAGAATAAAAAAACTATTAATTACATAATTAATATATAGGTATATATAAATAAAAAAATTATCATAATTTATGAAGAGTATTATATGTATGTGATATTAATAGAATAAAAAAAAATCATTGAATGATTATAGACTCAAAAGAAAATAATCATAATAAAAAAATAATTGACCTATGTAACTTAAATATATTTATGTATAAGAAATACATACGTGTGTATAATAATAATAATAATAATAATAATAATAATAATAATTGAAAAATCATATATTTTAATTTTAGGAATCAAATGCACATAATTATAATAATTTATTTTGAAATAGATAATCAAATTAATTGAATATTTCTATTTTTATTTAGAGTTGATTAATTTTATACTATATATGTGTCTCTTTAATATATGATGTGATTGTATACTTTTATATCTGAGATTTATATTTTTCTTGACAAATATCATGGCTACTAAATTATGTTCAAACGTTGAGTTTAATATAATGTTAAATATAATTTTTTTAATTAGTTTTTTACTTACATTCTTTTGTCCTTTTATTTTATCTTAATTTTTTTGTAGGTATGATCTTATTAAGAATCTTAAGACAACATCTGGGTATAAACTTTGGAAATTTAAGATTAGAATAATTCGATTATGGAGTGTTAAATAATTTAAAATACGTATACAAAAAGCTCTAATAAAAATGATTCTACTTGATGAAGAGATAATATAAATTTGTATATCATTTTTAAATTAATTTACTATTTTTTATCATTTTTAACTTTTTTATTGTGATATTATTTACAAGGATTTTCATATATAATGCACAATAAAAAAATTCAAAAGCATCCCTTTTTGAGAAAAGGATATGTTATAACCAACCTTGGCATAGTTAAAATAATATTGGATTCAAGTCAATGAGGCATGAATATAGGATTTACCACAGAAAGCATACCATTTTGCATTCGATTGGAGACTTCTTGATCCCGATAAATTTGTTTTGCTTTGAACTGTATGAATAAATATTCCAAAAAAAAAAAAAGAAGAGAACACTCGCACTTGATAGGTAAGAGTTGTATAATTCATATTAAAATTATTGGTATCAATTTATTTTGATAATTTTTTAAAGTAATAACACTTTGTATTTTTAAAATTCTAAGTATAATAGGCCTTCTAACTAGAAAAGGAAATTTAGAAGTCTCTAATAAGTTTAGAAATCCTTTATTTTTATTATGCTAGAACTTGATGAAATACAACACGTTAAAAAAATTTGTGATAGTTTTTATTAATTTTATTTTCTAAATTTCTAAAAGTTGTTATGTTTCTAATTATTTTGTCTTCATGTGATATAGGGGTGGACCTAAATTTAGATGCACATTGTAAAAAAATTTGTAAAATGGTTCATTGAGTATATTCAAAATCTCCCAAATAGACAGTATATTGAAAAGTTTAAGAGTTTTGACTGTAAGTAGCTATTTCTTTTATATAGTATTTTAAGCCATACATACATAACTATAAATTTTAAATAATATATTATTTTGTAATTCTTTTAGGAATAATGTGAGTTTTAAATATCAATTATGAATCCACATTTTTTATTAATCGAGATTTTTAGAAAGTACAGGAATTTAGAAAAAGGTATCTATTTGATTATTTATCTTTTGAGACATGACTTTGTCTAGCAGAATTGCTGGCCACAATTTTCAGATGATATTTTACATAGAAGTATTTGAACACGAATAATATAGCATTTTATTATCTTATTTTTGTATTTATTAACTTCAAATAATATTTTATGGCTAAATATAGTTTGTTGACCTAGCTTTTATTAAACCGTGATAGATTTAATGTTGACTGATAAGGATATAAAAAATTTTGTATTGTCAAACATAGAAGATATCATGCATTCTTATAGAAGGAACTTGCAAGAGAATATCCTCCAATGTCAATCCTTTCTGGTAGTAACTACTCATTGCAAGATGAACGACAAATAATAGAGGAATTCAGGTATGACAAATATCAATTAGAGATCTTAACATCATTGATGTTGTACATGATAACTATAGAACAGAAGGAAGCTTATGACGGAGTTATGAGGACTGTAAATAAATCTGAGGGAGGATTTTTTTCCTTTTATAGCCACAGTGGTTATGGTAAAACGTTCCTTTATAACTGCACACTCTAGATTCAAAATACCTCTAACCGTAGATAAATATTCTACACGAAATATCCGATAGGGCTCACCTCTTGTCAAATTATTAATAAGGACAAATTTAATAATCTGGGATAAGACACATATGCTTAGCAGGTATTATTATGAGGCACTGGATAGATGTTTGAGGGATATTGTGACGCAGCATCAATTGCTAATGGCGAGCGTCCATTCATGGAAAATGCAGTTGTACTCAATGAAGACTTTAGACAAATATTGTTTGTAGTTACAAGAGAATCTCGATAAGATATAGTGTATGCAATCACAAATTCTTCGTATCTTTGGGAGTCTGTTGAATTTCTACAACTGTTGAGGAACCTGAGGCTAACTATGAAATGCAAAAATAAAACCCAATAGGATATCAAGGAATTTAGTGATTGGTTTTTAAAAGTTGGTGATGGCCTAATAGAAGATAACCTAGACAGAAAGTCAGAAATTGAGATTCCTATAGATATGATAGTTCTATATTTCGAACAGGCATTTGGAGAGTTAATTGACTTTGTCTTTATGGGCTTGGTGCATAGCTATCAGTCAAGCAATTACTTTAATGATCGAATATTACTATCACCAACCTTAGACATTGTTGACAAAATAAATAGTCAACTACTATCAATTATTTATGGTGATAAAAAAGTGTATCTTAATTCAGACAATCTTTGTGTTGAAGAAGATAATATGAAAAGTCACTTGAAATTCTTTGGTCCATAAGTATTAAATGCTCTTAATTATTCTAGTCTTCTACCTCATAAGCTCACACTTAAGATTGGTATGGTGTTTCAGTGATGCTACTTAGGAACATAGATCGGTCAAATGGCCTATGCAATGATACACGACTACAGGTTAAGAGACTTGAAGATCACTTGGTTGAATGCGAAATACTAATAGGGACCAAAATAGGAGTGTTACGGATCTGGCCCACGGATCCTACACCCGGAACGGTCCCCGAACCCGGTTACCAGGGTCTAACCCGCTTCGCCCTTCCAGAAGGCCTGGAACCAGCCCAATAGAGCTCCTAACCAACTTTCGAATTCAAACGTCTCCCTTATCTTAGCCAAATAAGATAAGATAAGATAAGATAATTCAAACGTCTCCCTTATCTTAGCCAAATAAGATAAGATAAGATATTCACCATCACCTATAAATAGAGGACCCAGGTCCCTCCAGATATTCATCCATTCCTCACACCTTATACCTCTCAGATCCATTCTGACTTGAGCGTCGGAGTGACTTTGCAGTACCTCCCCCCATTTCTCCAGTCAAGTGATCCGGCATCTACCTCAACCCACAAGTTCTCGATCTATCTCTCAACCCGTACCAGAGACATCTTGTACATTGGCACCGTCTGTGGGGACTTTGCAGCATTGTGGCAGCATGGCGGATAACCTAGAAGAGCAATCATCAAACTCAGATTTCTTGCGTGTAACTGAGAGCAAAAAGGAATAATGTTTCCTTAACTTGCATCACCTTTGCAGTGATAACACACCTTCGCCCTACTCCAACGGCGAAATCCCAAAGGAATAATGTTTCCTTAACTTGCATCACCTTTGCAGTGATAACACACCTTCGCCCTACTCTAACGGTGAAATCCCAAAGGAACAATGTTTCTTCGACTTGCAATCACATTCTTAGTGATAACACTCTTTATGCACCCTCGCCCTACTCCAACGGTGAAATTTCAAATCCTCCGAGCCCAAAGTCTCGCCTCCCTTTAGTGGGACACCTCCACCTCTTGGACCCTCTCATTCACCACTCCCTCATCCATCTCTCCAAGCGCCATGGCCCCATCTTCTCTCTCTATTTTGGCTCCATGCCCCCCGTGGTTGCTTCTTCTTTTGAACTCTTCAAGCTATTCCTCCAAACCCACGAGGTCACCTCCTTCAACACTAGGTTCCAAACCTTTGCCATCCACCGCCTCACCTATGACAACTCTGTCGCCATGATCCCCCTTCGGACCTTACTGAAAATTCATAAGGAAGCTCATCATGAACGATCTCCTTAAACGCTACCACCGTGGCCAAGCTCAGACCTCTCAGGATCCAAGAGATCAAGAAAAATCTCAAGGTTCTTGCACAGATGCGGGGGACAGCCAAATCGTGGCGGTATGACAGAGGACCTCGAGGAGCAATCCTCCACCCAACACCCCAACTCCCGAACTCCAAGATAACACTCCTCCCACCCACGGAAGGATAATAAGCGCGGCACATCGCCAACCAACCCCAACCCAGCAAAAACCAAGAAAGGACAACCGTCCTCCCACTGAAGCCCGGCCACCCGACGGCCTAGGAGAGAAGGCGGTCCAGATAATCCAAGAGTTGTGCCTCAGGATGCAAGACCTCAAAGGCCGAGTTACACCCAAAGAAAAGCACAACGCTGAAAATGGAAGTCACGCAACCTCTAGATCAAGATCTCGCCATGAAACCAGGCACGGCGGATCGCCAGAACGGCGACATGCCAAGAGATACAATCGCAGTATCTCCCGTGACCACAGACACGATAGGATGCCTGAACGACGACACGGCAAAAGGTATGATCGCAGCGTCTCACGCAACCCAGCTCATTAACATGACACGGACGACAATCGACGACATCGAGAGGCCAAACGCACAAGAAGTGACCACATGATAATGGGAGCCACTCCCTTCACTAAAAGAATCCTGAAAGCAAAACTCCCTAAAGGCTTTGACAAACCTACGGATATGAAGTACGACGGAACCAAGGACCCCAAGGAGCACCTAACGGCCTTCAAGGCCAGGATGAACCTGGAAGGGGCCGCTGACGCGGTCTGAGGTAGGGCCTTCCCGGTAACCCTAGCCGGGCCAGCGATTAAATGGTTCAACGCCCTCCCCAACGGATCCATAACTAGCTTCCACGATATCTCACAGAAGTTCATGGCCCAATTCACCACCAGAATCACCAAAGCTAAACACCCCATCAGCTTATTGGGAGTCACCCAGAGACAAGACGAGTCCACGAGAAAATACCTCGATCGGCTTCAACGATGAATGTTTAACGGTCGACGGACTCACGGACTCAATCGCAAGCCTTTGCCTAACTAACGGGCTCATGAATGAAGACTTCCGGAAACACCTAACTACCAGACCAGTGTGGACCATGCACGAGATCCAGAGCATCGCAAAGAAGTACATAAACGACAAGGAAGTAAGCCAAGTCGTAGTCGCTAATAAACGGCATCACGGCAGCACACGACACGGCAGCACGGCACCTCGACATAACCCCCCACCAAGAGAAAACCATAAAGAACATCCCAAACCAGCAAACGTAAACCAACCCCCCAGAATTAGAAAATTCTCTAACTACACACCTCTGACGGCCCCGATCACCGAGATATACCACCAAATAGCTGATCGAGGTATTCTCCCGAGGGCCAGACAACTCAAGGAAAGAATAGGCGGCAACAAGACCTTGTACTGCGACTACCACCGAGGATGCGGACACAGGACGCAAGATTGTTTCAACCTAAAAGACGCCCTCGAGCAAGCTATACAAGACGGCAAACTCCCCGAGCTTGCCAAAATCATCAGGGAACCAAGACGTGCGGAAAAAGACAGATCACTAGAAAAAGAAGGACATAACCCGAGGAGACGGAGACAAGCCTCTAGGGAAAGCCCTGAAACATATTCGACCATTATCGTGAACGTCATCACAGGGAAAGACACCCCAGGAAAATCAAAATCAGCACTGAAGAAGGATCTCAAGATCCTGGCAGTTAGAGACCAAAGCCCAATCGCCACCACCAATAGAGCGATAACATTCTCCCCCGAGGATTGCCAGCACGACACCTCGGCAGAAGACGCCCCCTTCGTCATCTCGGCAAAGATTGGAACCGGGCTAGTAAGAAGAATACTGGTGGATACAGGAGCAGACTCTAACATCCTCTTCAGAGGAGCCTTCGACAAACTCGGACTCCGCAACGACAATCTAAAGACACATCGTAACGGAGTCACGAGACTCGGAGACAACTTCCTCAAACCAGACGGTTCCATCGTCCTTCCCCTCATGATAGGAATGGGAAACCAAAGGAAGATAATCCTATCCGAGTTTGTGGTCCTCAAAGACTCCACCGCCTACAACGTCATCCTCGGAAGAAAAATAATTAATGACCTCTCTGCCGTCATCTTTACCAAATACCTTCTCATGCAGTTCACAGCAGAGGATGGCTCCATCGGAAATATTCACGGAGACCGGGAGATCGCAGTAGAATGCGACAACACCAGCTTAGCCCTGTGAAAGAAATCTCGCAACGCGGCCGGCATATTCTTAGCCGACCTGGATGCCTGACAAGGCGGGCAACCTAGGCCGAAACCAGAAGGGGACATGGAGAAAATTGCAAATAGGGCAAACCAAAGAAGAATATACTTTCATCAACAAGAACTTCCCATACGACCTTAAAGAGGATCTCTCACGCCTCCTAAGACGAAGCAGAGACTTGTTTGCATTCACACCTGCCGATATGCCGGGAATAGACCCCGATCTAAGGCCTCACCGAATAACCGTAGACCCCAAGGCTAAACCTGTGGCACAGAGGAGATGAAAAATGTCTCCCGACCGAGCAACCGAAGTCAAAAGCCAGGTTAAAGCCCACCTCGAAGCAAGCTTTATCAGGGAACTGCCCTACACAACCTGGTTGGCTAACGTTGTGCTAGTAAAAAAGGCTAATGAGAAGTGGCGGATGTGCGTCAACCACACGGACCTGAATAAAGCCAGTCCAAAAGATGCCTTCCCTCTAACGAATATTGACGGGCTGGTAGACGCCGCATCCGACCACTAGTACCTTAGTTTCATGGACGTGTATTTCGGATACAATCAGATACCCATGCACCGACCCGACGAGGAGAAGACGGCCTTCATCACTCCCGACAGCACGTACTGCTACACAGTCATGCCCTTCGGCCTAAAAAACGCCGGAGCCACTTACCAAAGGCTCGTCAACAAGATTTTCCAAAACCTGTCTGGGACCAAGCTGGAAGTCCTCATAGATGACATGCTCGCCAAGACCGAATCCGGCGGGTAACTCATCAGCTTATAATGAACACCCTAAGAAGACATCAAATGCGCCTCAACCCAACAAAATGCGCCTTTGGGATGGAAGCAGAAAAGTTCCTCGGTTTCATGATCACGCAACGCGGGGTAGAAGCTAACCCCGAAAAATGTAGAGCCATCCTTAAAATGGCAAGCGCGAAAAATCTCAAAGACATCCAGAAACTTACCGGCCAACTAACCATACTATCTTGTATTCTCGGCGCGTCGGCCCAAAAGGCGAACCCTTTCTTCAAACTTATGAAGAAAGGAACCCCCTTCAAATGGGAAGCAGAATGCGAAGAGGCATTCCAACATTTCAAGAAGTCCTAGCAAAACCCCCGGTTTTTGCTAATCCCCAAACAGGAGAGGTCATCTACCTATACCTATCTATAACAGAGGAAGCACTCGCAGCAGCGCTCATCCGAGAAGACGAGAATAAGGCCCAGCGACCCATCTACTTCATAAGCAAAGTCTTACAAGACACGGAATCGCACTACTAAGGCCTCGAGAAACTCACATTTTCACTCCTCACGGCATCCCGTCGTCTCGGACAATATTTTCAGGCCCACCCCATTACGGTCTGAACCGACCAAGCGGTTAGGCAAGTCCTGCAAAAGCCCGACCTAGTCAAAGGAATAATCGGGAAAGGAGCCTACAAGCTCGAAAAACTCGACAGAACCGAGATCCCGAGAACCTGGAATGCCGCCAACTTACGGCGATATTACACGTAGGAACACTCCCTCCCTTAAAACTATGTCTTTCACTTATATTATTTTATTTTATTCTCCTTATATTATTTTAGGGTACTCTTTCCCTCCCCCCAAAACGGAGGGTTTTAATGAGGCCCAAACTTAATAAAATTTCATTTAAAAATGCACTTACCCTGCTTCGTCCCATATTGTCGTAACGACAAAAAGAGTAAAACGGCCAAACACCTGGAAATCGATCACCCCAAAGCCAATAAAATGGATATCCAAACAACAAAACGGATATCCAATAAGTAAATGGCTACTCGGGAATCAATCACCCCGAAGCCAATAAAACGGATATCCAAACAACAAAATGGATATCCAAATAAGTAAACAGCTACTCGGGAATCGATCATCCCGAAGCCAAAAAAATGGATATCCAAACAACAAAATGGATATCCAAATAAGTAAATGACTCCCCGAGGCCAACAAAATGGATATTCAAATAACCAAACGGGTATCCAAACAAGTAAACGGCTACCCGGGAATCGATCATCCCGAGGCCAACAAAACTGATATCCAAAAAACAAAACGGGTATCCAAACAACAAAAAATGACGGCCCGGGATCGATCACCGTGAGGCCAACAAAATGGAAATCCAAATAAGCTAAATAAACAAAGTCTTGAAATCGGCCCACCAAGAGGCCTAAAATAAGTTCACAATAACGGTCTAGGAAAGGTCACACAAAACAAGCATGAGCTGATGGTCTTCCAACTCCCGGAAAATCGGACTGGCCAACATCCCGCCAATCAGTGCAGGATGACGTCACGCCCTTTCTAGACTCCTAACAGTCTTTCAAACTACAGAGAATTGGACTCTCCAAACAACTTAGTATTGAGACCAAGTAAGCATGCTCTCATGCTCCAGGGACAACTGTTCCAGACCCGATCTCCGGACCCTTCCTCGGAACGGTCATCAAACCCGGCATGTGATAAGACGCACAAAAAATGCGGTCCTCGCTTGACCATGAAACGGCTAGAAACTCCCCAAATTCTCGACCTTGATCGGAAAAACCAAACAACGATCTCCTTACTAAACCACAATGGCGAGGAAAAGGTTCCTCCAGTGATGAGACTGAGCACCCTCACTCTCTCGCTCCGGGGGCAACTGTTACGGATCTGGCCCACAGATCCTACACCCGGAACGGTCCCCGAACCCAGTTAGCAGGGTCTGACCCGCTTCGCCCTTCCAGAAGGCCTGGAACCAGCCCAATAGAGCTCCTAACCAACTTTCGAATTCAAACGTCTCCCTTATCTTAGCCAAATAAGATAAGATAATTCAAACGTTTCCCTTATCTTAGCCAAATAAGATAAGATAAGATATTCACCATCACCTATAAATAGAGGACCCAGGTCCCTCCAGGTATTCATCCATTCCTCACACCTTATACCTCTCAGATCCATTCTGACTTGAGCGTCGGAGTGTCTTTGCAGGTACCTCTCCCCATTGCTCCAGTCAAGTGATCCGGCATCTGCCTCAACCCGCAAGTTCTCGATCCATCTCTCAACCCGTACCAGAGACATCTTGTACAAGGAGGAATTGCATTAATCTCAAAAATGAATATGGTTCTAACTATTATTCAAGTATATCAACAATTTGAGTATTGCATATTATATCTTTTTCTTTAATTAATCCAATTATTTTGTAATTTTTTTTGTTGTGTACTACTATTTAGTAATACATAAATAGAAATAAATAAATTGGCCTTAACTTAAAATTAAATATGTTAAAGAATATTTTTTTGTTAAAAACACCTCAAAAATAAATAAAATATTAAATATTTTTCATGTATCGTACGGATACAAACACTAGTAAAATTCAAAGAAAAAAGATATATAAGTTTGTGAACTTTTAATTTGAGGATAATTTTGTCCTTTATAATTTGAAAATACAAAATCACTTTTGACCATTTAAAAACATGACATATGGATCTTCTTGTACAATCTACTTGCCAAAGGTAACGAAATTGGCTTATGTGGTGCCTATGTAGATTTGATGGTATTATTTGTGTAAAACTCTGCAAAATACCAAATAATTAATTGATATCTAATAAACAAATTAAATATGAGTGAAAAAGGATTAGATATTTAATATTTATAATTTGGATAAATAAAAATATTTAGGGTGCGAATTAAAATGCTTATCTTAAAGGTTTTGGTCCAAAATTGGGGCAACGGGCTAAAATAAGTGAATTGGGCCCAAGGGAACCCAAGAACCCATATATATACCCACACTTAATGAGATTTCAGCCACCATTCTCCCCATTTTAGTGAGAGAGTTCGGATAGAAGAGAGAAGAGAGATGTGAGAGCAAAAACCCTAACTTTACCATCTTCAATCCATCATAACTTTTGTTTTGAAGCTTCGATTGATGAGCTGTTTGTGGTCACGCGTTCGTCTAGGAACCCTCTACAATTATATCAAATTAGTTTGGTGAGTAACTCGAAATTCTAGCTCCAGTTTTTCATTCAAAGCTAAAATTGCATTTTTGATTTAGGTATTGAGGATTTTTGGTGATTTTGATATTATAAGGGTTCTCTAGCTTATGTTCTTAGTGGTATCCATCACTAGTTTCAGTGGGTAAAGATTGAGTAATTAGAATCTTGGCTCGGTAAAACTTTGAAAAGGAAAGGCTTAGAAGCTTGGAACTGCGGCATTAAGGTACCGGTGGTAGTTTTGAGTAGGCATTATGTAAGGTTATGGGAAAACCAAGGTTACTTGCCCCTAAGATAAGTTGAATGGAATTGATTGTTGATATACTTGAATAATAGTTAGTATGAGTATTGAGTTGGTTGATGTATTTTTGGCATAAAATTGGGAGTGAAAATAATGAGTTTTTGATGAATTGAGAAGTGCTATATGATATATGTTGGTACTATGTTGCATGAAAGTGATTATGTATGTTGAAGTTTTAATCCAGAATTGGATGTATGAATATTGTAATTTGTGTAAATTTGGCCGAAGACTGTGATAGGATGAGGAATCCCCTATGAGGTAAGTTGAGGTATGTGGTATGAAATGTTGAATGAGTATGAGATATTTGATGATGATTGGTTGTAAATTTTGTTTTTATGAGTGTGTATGTTGAGGTTGTCTTGAGAAATTACTTACGGGTGTTGAATGATTAGAAAGGGCAGAGAATCGATCAATGTAGAGGGAGCTTAGAGGTGGTATTGGAATAGTTTTGAACTGAATTGGAATTGGAATTAATGAAAGTGGTTATGCAAAAATTTTTGGGTAAAAATGGATTTTTGACAAAATTTGACGGGTCATAACTTGGCCTTCGGACCTCTAACTTATGTGAAACTTATTTTAAATGAAAATTGGATTTGTATATTTTATGAACTTTAAAGAACAGACGGAAAATAATTTTTACCGAAAAAGTTATGAACGTTTGAAAATCTAGTTTCAAAACTGAATTCTGTAGAAGTTACAAAAAACTGAGGTCATGCGTACGCATGATGGGTGAAACAGAAGTGAAATGATTTCATGCAAGTTTCATGCGCACGCACAAAAACTGAGTTGCACATATGCACGAGGCATGCGTACACACAATCCGCATTTCCAGAACTAAATGTTTTACGTGTGGGTAGCATGCGCATGCACAAAAGGGATCTCGCGTGTACGCATACACAAATGTCCTATTTTGATGAAAATATGATTTTTAACTATTTTGCCTATTCCATTATGTGTTTTCACTTTCGTAATCCCTATTTGAGATCTAATAACTATTTTCTATGATTTAGAATGAATCTGATGCCTCTAAACCATTTTCTTAACGTGTTAAACTTTCATAAATCCTATAATGGCATAAAGGATAACAAGAATGGGATGATGTAATTGAATGATGAGATTGAGTTGATTCGAGAGGATAATGAGGGTGAGATTATATGATTGACTGATGAGATTGAGATGATTCGAGAGGATAACGAGAATGAGATGACATGAATGAATGATGAGAATGCGTTGAGATGATTGAATAATGAGAATGAGTTGGGATGATTGAATGATTAGAATGAGTTGAGATCATTGAGTGACGAGAATGAGTTGAGATGATTGAATGACGAGAATGAGTTGAGATGATTGAATGATGAGAATGAATTGATATGACTGAATAATGAGAATGAATTGATATGACTGAATGAATGATAAGAATGCGTTGAGATGATTGAATGATGAGAATGAGTTGGGATGATTGAATGATTAGAATGAGTTGAGATGATTGAATGACGAGAATGAGTTGAGATGATTGAATGATGAGAATGAATTGATATGACTGAATAATGAGAATGAATTGATATTACTGAATGCTGATATTGAATTGATAGGATTGAATGATGAGATTGAGTTAATATGATTAGAGGGAGAGAATGAGCTTGTTGATATTTGAGCTTCCGAGATAGATGCAAGGATTGTGGTTCTATCACACTTGCTCCATGATGGTATATGAGCTTCTTGGGTAGACGCACGGATTATGGTTTTGTCCCGCTTGCTCCATGATGGAATTGAGACAATTGTCGACATGTGGTTGTAGCCCGAGCAAGGATAGTGGTAAAATCCCGCTTGTTTGTGATTCTCTTTCTGTTGGTGTAGTGTGTCAAGCACTATATCTGAAGAATGTGGCGGGCACTATATCCCAAAAGTGTGATGGGCACTATATCTCAGGTTTTGTATTCTCTCGATATATGAAGTGTGCCGGAAACTATATCCTAAGAGTGTGTCGGGCCATATATGTCGGGCACTATATCCCTGAAGTGTGTCGGGCACTATATTCCAGATCACACAAGAGAGACGATATCTGGGTTAGCTACTGGATGTATCGGGTTCTGAAAATTTAGCCGACATATGAGTGGTGTGGAATTTAGAATATCCACAACTGAACCGGCAAGTACACCGGGTCGTCCAAGTAATACCTCAGGTAAGTGAGGGTCGATCCCATGAGGACTAAGGAACTGAGCAACAATGGTCAACTGATTGGCTTAGTCAGGCGAACAGAGAAGTTGGATTTTTGTGGGTTTTCAAAAGCATTAAACAATAAATAAAGAGTAAAGACAGTAAATAATGAGTTTGGTGTGAAAACAGTGAGAGAGAATAGTTAAGGTATCAGAGATGTTTACTTTTTCAGATTAAAGTTTCTTACCAACTATTTTAACCATGCAAGATTTATTTCATGGAAACTGTAATTAACTAAACCCTAATATCTTGTTGATTTAGTCTCCTCTAACCTTCATCAACCGCCAATCTCTTAGTCACTTGATTCTGATTAGAGGGTTAAGTGCAAATCTAGTTTATGGCCACAAAAACCTAATTACCCAAAGCTAAATAGATTATATGTAATGTATCCATATTAGTTCAAGTAATTAGCAATTTAGAAGGAATTTACTTTCAAGTTGTTGTTCATATGAGAGGCCTCGCTCGAGGATCACATAAACGCTTATAGAATAAGGGTCATACTCTCGTTTCACCCAGATTCATGAAATTAAGAATGAAAGTAATCCTTGAAATTGAATCAATGCATTAATTAGAATAGAAGAGTAATAGTTTCAATCCATAGAAATAAATAGAGCTCCTAACCTTAACCAAGAAGGTTTAGTGACTCATGACTTATAGAGAAAAACTAGGGTTCTGAAAAGTGTGGAAGTCTGATCTCCCTTTCTAAGGGTGGATCTTTTCCCTTTTATACTAACCTAATTTAATTTGAAAATAAAATAAAATATTAAATCTTAAAACTAAAAGATATTTTTTGTAAATAAAATTACAAAAATAAAAGATACGATAACTAATAAGAGCTAAATCTAACTAGAGATTCTCCAAGAGTGGGCCTTCAGATCAGCTTGCCTGGCGCTAAATGCCAGTTGGGTGTTTAGTGCCCAAAAGGGGGCAGAAGCTTTCTGTTTTGTGCGTGTTGCTGGCGCTAAATGCCAAGCTGGCGTTTAGCACCCAAGGAGGTGCACAAATCTTTTCGTTTTTGCTCCAAACTCTACCAAACTATTTCGAATTTTACCTAAAATCATAAAAACACTAAAACAACTCAAAGTAGCATCCAAAGATGATTTTTGCACTAAAATATAATAAAATTTAATAATTACTAACTGAAAATAACTAGAAAATAGGTGGAAAAAGGGTATAAGATGCTCACGCATCAGTGAGCTCTTGGCCAGTAGGACAAGTATACATCATTTGTATTTGTGTGTATTGTTTGGGTGTTAATCTTGTATCTGGCTTGCCTATTTGAATCATTGTATCTATATGCTATTTGAACTAGTTGCTTTACCTGTTATCTCTATTTGTGTCTTCCTTGTATTATCTTGTATATATTTGCACAACTGAGAGATCCCTTATGCGGGTGGTGGTGACTGATGAGCGGATATTTTATACACTTTTTAATTAGTACTGTTTTCATAGTGTTTTTGGTTATGTTTTGTTAAGTTTTATCAAGTTTTAGCAGGTTTTAGTGTAAAAATCACTTTTTGGATACTACTTTGAGTTTTTGTGTTTTTCCTATGTTTTTAGGTGATTTTTGGGTGATTCTGGAAAGTTTTGAAAAAGCCTGATTCAGAGACAGAGAAAGGACTGCAGATGCTGTTAGATTCTGACCTCTGTGAGTTCAAACAAGCGTTTCTGGAGGTATAGAGATCCAACTAATGCACTCTTAATGGTGTTAGAGAGCTAACATCCAGGGCTTTCCATCAATATATAATGATTCATACTTATCTTTGGAAAGGAAGGCCCAAAACGGGTGTTGAACGCCCTACTGACCCGCTGCCTGGCATTTCAACGCTCCAAAGGGAGCAAGATGGTGTTTAGACGCCCCAAAGGGAGCAAGCCTGGCGTCCAATGCCCCAAGAGGAGTCTCAACACATGGATTCACCCAAGCTTAGCCCAAACACTCACCAAGTAAGTCCAAGAAGTGGATTTTCGCACTAAGAGTCCAGTCTATCTTATTTCTGTAATCCCTAGTTATTAGTTTATTTTCATAGTTGTTTCCTTTGCTTTTTAATGTTTGTGATCATGTACAGTACTTAGAACAGAAATAAATACAGTGGAAGAGGACGAGTAGAACACCCTGGAGAGACCCCTAGCTGGCATTGAAATGACACCCAGGGGGCAGCAAGGGCGTTCAATGCCCCACAGGAGTAGAGACCTGGCGTTGAACGCTACCCTGGGGGTAACAAGGGCGTTCAACGCCCTACAGGGACCTAAGATCTGGCGTTGAACGCCCATTGATAAACCCATATTTTATGATGTATTTTATGTTCAATTCAAGTGATTTATTCAATCCCTCACCCACTTATTCATGTAAATTACATGGTTTTACTTTTCCTTCCTTATTATGTGATATATGTGAAAAACATGTTTCCTATGCTTTAAAAATATAAATTTTAATTAACCTTTATTACCATTCGATGCCGTCATTTGTGTGTTAAGTATTTTCAGATCTCCCAAGGCAGGAATGGCTTAGAGGACAGAAAAGAAAACATACAAAAATAGAAGGAAAGCACAAAAATGGAGTTTTGAAGAAAAGGGCAGCGATGCGAACGCATGGACGACGCGGCCGCGTGCCTGGCGTGAAAAGGCAGCAACACGAACGCGTAACTGACGCGGACGCGTGCCTTGAGCAGAACGCAAATGATGCGTACGCGTGACCAAAGCGAACGCGTGACAAGAAAAACTCTCAGATGACGCGACCGCGTGACCCACGCGGACGCGTGACAGACGCCACGTGCAGAAACTACAGAAAATACCCCCAGTGATTTCTGAAACCCTTTTGGCCCAGATCCAAGTCCAGAAAACATAGATTAGAGGTTATAAAGTGGGGAATTGCATCCATTAAGAGGAGGTCTTCCATTATTCACTTTTCATAATTTAGATGTAATTTTTAGAGAGAGGTTCTCTCCTTTCTCTTAGGGTTTAGGATTAGGATTCCTCTTAAAGGAATTAGGATTTCTTATTATTTCAACTTCTTCACAGGTTCAATATTCCTTTTGCTTTATATTTCTCTTTTACTTTTAGATACTTTAATGCTTTTAATTGTTAATTACTTATGTCGCCAAATTGGCTTACGAACCATTCATGTTTGGATTGATTTTCTTTTATTAATGCAATTTGAGGTATTTCAGAATTATGATTGCTTCCCTTTATTTATATAAATAATTTAGATTTTCCCTTTTGGCTTTGGTTGATTAATTGGTAACTCTTGAGTTGTCAAACTCATCGTGATTGATAATTATTATTTTTGCTAATTGAATTGAATTCCGATAACTCTAGTCTTTCCTTAGGAGTTGGCTAGGACTTGAGGATCTAACTAATTAGTCCACTTGACTTTCCTTTGCTTTAGTAAAGGTTAACTAAGTGGGATTAAAACTCAATTCTCATCACCATTGATAAGGATAACTAGGATAGGACTTCTAATTTTCATACATTGCCAAGAGTTTTATTAGATATTAATTTATTAATTCCGGAAATTTATTTTCCTTGTTCAAACCTTTTGAAACCCAAAAGCACTGTTTTCCATAACTAATAATAAGAACACCTCCCTGCAGTTCCTTGAAAAGACGACCCGAGGTTTGAATACTTCGATTTATAAATTTTATTGGGTTTGTTACTTGTGACAACCAAACGTTTGTACGAAAGGATTTTCTGTTGGTTTAGGAGCTATACTTACAACGCGATAATATTTGTGAAATTTCTTTACCGATAGGAAATCAGTTCGTCAAAATGGCACCGTTGCCGGGGAATTACAAACGTGTGCCTTATTATTGGTTATTGTAAATATTTTTCTTTTGCTTGTTTATTTGTTTCTGTTTTCAATTTTTTTTAATTCTTATTAGCTACCATGAATTCTCATCCCTCTCGCTTTGAGTTTGGTTCTAATATTGTTGAAGGGAATGAAAGCTATAGCAGGAATATGCATCAAGGTCAGAGCAATCAAGGATGGATGGAGCCACGAGGACTTGATCAACCCTTTAGGCAACAACACCCTCCACAGTATCGCAGACGATGACCATTCTACAATCATACCAAGCTGATAGATACGGTGGACCCCCTTGTAGTTACCAACAAGTTCCACCTTGTGCTTATGAACCACCCTCTCAACATAGCTTTGAACCACCACACTCACAAGTTCCTTTTTACCATTCACCACCATATGACCCTTATCCACCATAATTCTAATCCAATTACTCCCAAGAGCTACCACATTCTTATTATGAACCCTCTCCCCCAACCAATGAACCCTCATATCCACCCCAATCTCCAATGAATGACAAACTTCGTGTCTTCCTTCAAGGGCAAGTGAAGATGCAAAGGGACGTACTGGAACTCACTACTGCCTTAACCGAGGTAGTAAATAAATTAGCTTCCCAACATCTGAGCACTAAAAGTACTCCCATGGCTACATGTGGAGAATCAAAAAAAGAGCGTAGCATGAAAGAGACACTAGAAACTTCGGTGGATAATGAGGAACATGGCTTTGTATTGGAACAAGTGGAGGAAGCCATAATAGTGGTAGAGAAAGAAGTGGTTGAGGATTTAGGAGATGCTGAACCTCCATGGGAATCGAGAACTGTAAAGGATTCCACCGAGAAGTTTGAATTTGATTCCAAGGAGGATAGTGCACAACCTCCAAAGCATATACCTTGTGAAAAATTGGACGGAACAGACCAAGAAACTGATTTCTTAGGCAGTGATGATCATGAATCAAGCTCTCCTAGTCATGAACTTGCATCTGCAACTGAACTCCTTGAGCCTGAAGAACTTTATCCAAGTGAATACGAAGATGATGTCGAAGTAGATTTCTCTCAACCTCCAACTTATGACTTGAGTGACGAGGAAGACATAGAAGGCTTTGATCAAGACGCAATTGCAGTTGAGGAATCTTGGGAAGAAGTGAAGGAATTCACAGAAGAATACAAGGGAGTAAAGCTTACAGAACCACTGGAAACACCTATCCCAAGGCCATTACCACCTAATACAAGCTTCAAGTGGGTACAATCCTTAACCTTTGTCTTTACTTTTCCACTTGAATATGGTTTGCTTGAAATAGATGGCCAGCTTAGAGCTCTCTGTGGCTTTAAGAGTAAGAAGGAAATGGCTCATACTCAGAGCTGGTGTGCAAGATTCGATAAGGTTCCACCCTTCAATTCGAAGTGCACGGATTGGTATCAAGTTCAATTGAATGGGTCTCGGAAGGCGTTTGGTCATCTTGGTGAGAATACAATTTCTAAACTGCCCGGATTGAAGAATATAGATCAAGACAAAGGTGGATTTAAAAGCAAAGTTTGGGATCCTAGAATCTATTCTGACATTCGTCACCCCGGGAGCCTAAGAATCTGTTTGAAGCTGCTCAAGGGCTTTACATGCCTTATTTGGGACCCCGGAGGCTGTTGGCATTCCAAACATTGGTGGAGATTTTTGGATGAATTCAAGCATAAGCCACCATAGCAGGAAGCTCCTCAAATGTCCAACTTAGGGACTTTAACTAAAAGTGCTAGGTGGGAGATAACCCACCATGGCATGATCGTTCCTGTTTCAATTTTATTTCGTTTTGTTTGTTTTTATATTGTTTTATTTTCGTTGAACCTGGATATTATTCGTAGCATTTGCATTAGCATTGCATACTGCATAATTGCATAATGGCATAAAAAAAAAAATTTACCCCACGCGAGCGCGCAGGCCACGCGTGGGCGTGAAAAGGAAATCGGCGTAAAGATCCAATGCCCAGAAAGTTGGGATGGAATCGTGCGGCTGGTGTGCGTTTAGCACAAAACGGCCCACGCGTTCGTGTCCCTAACGCAAACGCGTCACTTGCAAAACACTCATCCCACGCGAAAGCGTGAGCGACGCTTTCGCGTCGCGTGGATATAATGGCCCCCTAAATGGAAATAGAGAGTTGCGCTGAAACGACGCTGGAAGTGTGCGTCTAGCACAATTTTCAACGACGCGGTCGCGTGCCTCACGCGTCCACGTCACCCATCTTTTACCCAACCCACGCGACTGCGTCAATCACGCGACCGCGTCAAACCCATTTCACCCTAGTCACGCGATCGCGTGCTCCACGCGTTCGCGTGGATTCAAAAATACTAACCCCCTTTCACGCGAAACCCTACCCGTCGCGCCACATACCCCCCTTCTTCTTCTCTTCTATGCAACTCCCTCCCTCCTCTGCAACCACCACCGCACCAGCTGCCCACCACCTCCGACCACCGCACCACTCCACCGACACCCCCTCTCTTCTTTCTCCCCTTCTTCTCTCCCCTCCTTCTCTCCCCTTCCTCCACCCCTCTCAACCACCGCTGCCCCCCACCGCGGCCAGCCCCGACCACCCCGCCACCAGCGCCGCCTCCCACCACCACAACACTCGTCCCCTTCTTCCTTCCTCTCCCCCTCGCCCAACCTAAGCCTAACCTCCAACCCGCCCCTGCTCCACCACCGCGCCGCCGTGCTCATCCCAGCGTCGCCGCGTCACCACCACCATCTCTCTGCCCTCATCTCTGTTCCACACATTTGTACTTCTACATACCAGGTTCCGCCATACTGCGATTCCTCTTTTCGATTCCTTAGTTAGTTTTTCAATTTTTGTTCAGAATAGGATAGTTAGAGATGCATGTTTGTAGTGGATTTTAGGTGGTTAGGTAGCTAGGATGTGGTTAGTGGATTTAGGCCTGATAATTGTGCCGTTCTTGCTACTTGTTTTATCTATTTCGCAATTCTGATTTTGCTGTGATGATCATATTGTTCATATATTGTTCTTCCATGTTTCTTGCTGTTGTTACACTGCTCTTTCATGTTCATGTTATTTGTGTCTATTTGCAGCTTTATTTAAATTTATATGAACTGATTTGTCCTGCTGTTTATTACTCGGGAACATCCAATTTTAGCCGGACTGCTGCCCAATTTTCTATAAATTGTTTCATTTTCATTCATGTATTGGTTTTGGCAATTTTGCATTTTGCATTACTTAGCTATAACCAAACCAATTCATGAATGCACGGGCTCGCATTCTTATTCCTTTCGATTCCCTGGTTAATTAATTGCATTTTGATGATTTCATTTTAGCTTTAGCTACTCCTGTATCTATATGAATTATCATCAATAACCTGATATCATTGCTTGAATATGAGTTGACTGTTCTTTAAATTTCTGAATCTCTTGTTACAATGGAAACCATTAATCATGCCACTTACTTTAACTTTCTTTCTACTAACTCACTACTTTAACTTTCTAACTTCTTTTTTTTCACTCCTAACCATTTTAAACTTTCAAACTTCTCTTTTCGGTTTTTACCTAACTACTTTAACTTTCTAACTCAATGAATGATCACTGTCTTTTCCTAATTAACTTGAATTCCACCTATCCTATGTTTTGGATTGCACTTTTTCTTTTCAGACTTTTTTACTCGATTACAATCCAAATTGTACATATATTCAACTCATTTCATGATTCTCTTGCTCTTTTGCCACTCTGTGCTTATATTGATATTATTCTATTTGCCTACTTATTTTCCTACCTTGTTCTTCAATTATATCCTAAAATTTCTGCTTTTCAGGATGTCTGACCCTCAGCGCAAAGGAAAGGGCAAAGCTACCACTGGCAAAAGGAAAAGAGGCGAATCCTCTATGACCATTCTGGGCATTTTACATGATGACTCCTGGCAGGAAAAGTACTTTACCCCGCAGAAGAAGGATGACCAGCTCCTCACTGCCACAGATCCAGTTAAATTTGCAAACAGATACTGTGAGCTTAAGTTTCCAGTGTTTGCCACTTCTAGGAACCTGTACCTGGAAAGAACTCTAAAAATTCCAGAAGAACTACAGCAGTACACCTCCAAACAGATAAAACAGAGAGGCTGGTTCTTCTTGGAAAGAAACTTGACAGAGGTCAATGCTTCCTGGGTAAGAGAGTATTACTGCAACTATTTCAAGACTTCCCTGGATGCAGTGCACCTCAGAGGGAAACAACTTTTGATCACTGAGGAAGCTATTGAGGACATCCTCCACCTTCAGCTTAAGTCAGATCAGCCTGACGGTTACCAAAAGGCTGAAGAGGATATGCGATTTATGATATTTGACTGGGATACTGTCAAGCAGAGAATAGCCCTTGATCCTAATGTCCCATGGGTCATGGGAAAGAATACAGCAATGCCTAAGAGAATCAAGCTGATTTACCTGAATGATGAGGCTCGGCTCTGGCACCAGATTCTGAGCAACTATATGATGCCGAGCACTCATGAGATAGAGCTGCCCGCTGCTATGATCACCCTCATCTGGTGTGTGATAGAGGGTAAGGATCTGTATCTTCCACATTTCATCAGGCATTACATGGCCAGGGCCCATGTCAGAGGCACTCTCCCTTTCCCTTATCTGATCACCCAGCTAGGCCGTCGAGCTGACGTGCCTTGGGAGCTGGCCGACGCGAAGCCAACTACTGCAGATTGTAAGAAGATCATCCCGTACAATAGGAAATTTCAGGCTTCAGGCTACAGACCCCATTATTCATCGCTTCTGCTGAGGCAGCCACATCTTCAGCTGCCCCATCTACCTCCACTGCTGCACCAGCCTCATCCGCTGCACATCCACCTGCTCCTGAGCCCATTTATCATCTGGTGCATCGACTCTTTGCCCGCCTGGATCATATGGAGCGTCGCAACAAGCGGCGCTATGAGCACCTTAAGTTGATGATCCGATCCGGCAGCGACATCCCCTCCGAGCATGACACCCCTTCTGATACATCTAAGGCGGAAGCGAGCGACCATGAGGCGGAGACACATGCCCAGGCTGAGCAGGTAGGACCAGAGCAGGCTACGCCACTGCATGAGGAGCAACACCAGATCCAGGCCGCAGACCCGGAGATTCCTCTACAGTCAGAGCCTCCATTGCAGCAGACCGATCCTCCTACACTTATCCAGCTTGCAGATGTTCAGCCTACCACAGAGACACCAGCAGCACATGATGACGCTTCTTCACACCCAACTTGAGTGAGCATCGAGGACGATGCTATATTTTAAGTATGGGGAGGTCGCCATCCCTGGCTTATCTTTTTGGTGAACCACTACAGACTCTTCTATCTTATTTTATTTATTTTTCTATATTTTTATTTTTATTTTTATCTTTTAGTACTTACACATTGTTCTTTTGCTGTATTTTTACTTTATTTCTGCATTTTTCACTTTAGTTTATATCTTAGACATTTAGTTTGGTTTGCAGTTCTAAACTTATTAGTTATAGAATATGTGGATTAATTAGTATAGTTTACCCTTTTAGCATATATTAGTTTGGTTTAATTGAAAATAAAAAGGAGTAAACTAGAAACTTTAGTAAATTAAAACAATCCACACACCTTGTATATATAGCATTACATGTTAGTTAGTTAACAACATTTCATCAAGGAGGAACACTAAGATTTTAAAGGCCACCCTAAGAATTACATTGAGAATAATGGGAACTCTTGATTTCTACTTGCATGACATACATAACTGATATATGATTTTTGAGCTGGAGAACATACAGCCTGTGAGTTTTGAGCTTAATTGTATGGTTACATTCAAACCATAAATTTCATTCTTGTGTGTTCTGCCCTTCTTTTTCATTCTGATGTTCTTTACTTTGTTTTAATCTATATGTCCAATATAGAATATAGATACATACCAAGAGATAATTGAGGCCATCATTTGAATTTTTCCTCACTTATCCCAATTTAGCCTACCTTTTACATCACCCTTGTTAGCCCCCTTGAGCTTTTTAATCCCCTCTTGTTCTATAACCACATTACTAGCCTTAAGCAGAAAAACAAAATAAAAATCCCAAGTTGAATCCTTGGTTAGCTTAAGACAGATATTGTGTACAATTTAAGTGTGGGAAATTTTATGGGAACATGAGATGATAGAAACAAAGTAGGAATTTAAAATAAATAAAGTTATTTCAGAAATTTGGGAAGCATGCTCATGTGAAATCAAAATAACTAAATTACTATGTGCATAAAATATTTTTTTTTATATTTTCAGTACTCAAATAAAGGGATACAAAAATTCCCCAAGTACAAAATAAAAGAAGGAATCAATGCACATGGGACAAAATTTCAAAATTAAAATTAATGCATGAGCTTGTAATACAAAGTGGGAAAATTTGGGTAAATAGGTAAAGGAACTTTAAATTATATAAAGTATGTATGTTAGGTGAAATCTTAGACTAATCAAGGATTCACTTTATTAGCTCACTTAGCCTTATACATATACCTTTACCTTTACCTTGGCCCCATTACAACCTTGAAAAAGACCTCATGATTTTTGTATGTCCATATTCCATAGTTATTGATTAGTTAGATGAAGAACAAAGTTTTAGAAAGCAAGGATAGAAAGAAGAATAGAGTGATTAACCCAATAAATACTGAGTGACTAGAGAGTAAACACAAAATCCAGTGAGGGTTCAAAAGCTCATCATCATATATCTCTGCTTAATCTTTAATTGTCTTGCAAGTTTGTGAAATACTTTTACCCATCTCAATTGTAAAAGTGCTTTAACATTATCTAGGGTCTGGCTATGCATATATGATTCCTTGAGGATATGAATTAATTTAACTACATGTAAGCTTTATATACAAGTGGATAATAATTAGAATTGCATGATTCATTTAGGTAGTTTGCATTTAGAATAGAATGCATTGCATGAGATTCCACCATTCTAACCTTACCCTTTCTCTTGGATTTAGCATGAGGACATGCTATTGTTTAAGTGTGGGGAGGTTGATAAACCCATATTTTATGATGTATTTTATGTTCAATTCAAGTGATTTATTCAATCCCTCACCCACTTATTCATGTAAATTGCATGGTTTTACTTTCCCTTCCTTATTATGTGATATATGAGAAAAACATGTTTCCTATGCTTTAAAAATATAAATTTTAATTACCCTTTATTACCATTTGATGCCGTGATTTGTGTGTTAAGTATTTTCAGATCTCCCAAGGCAGGAATGGCTTAGAGGACAGAAAGGAAACATACAAAAATGGAAGGAAAGCACAAAAATAAAGTTTTAAAGAAAAGGGCAGTGACGCGAACGCATGGACGACGTGGCCGCGTGCCTGGCGTGAAAAGGCAGCAATGCGAACGTATGACTGACGTGGACGCGTGCCTTGAGCAGAACGCAAATGACACGTACGCGTGACCGAAGCGAACGCGTGACAAGGAAAACTCCCAGATGACGCGACCGCGTGACCCACGCGGACGCGTGACAGACGCCACGTGCGGAAACTGCAGAAAATGCCCCCAGCGATTTCTGAAACCCTTTTGGCCCAGATTCAAGTCCAGAAAACATAGATTAGAGGTTATAAAGTGGAGAATTGCATCCATTAAGAGGAGGTCTTCCATTATTCACTTTTCATAATTTAGATGTAGTTTTTAGAGAGAGAGGTTCTCTCCTCTCTCTTAGGGTTTAGGATTAGGATTCCTCTTAAAGGAATTAAGATTTCTTATTATTTCAACTTATTATTTCAACTTCTTCACAGGTTCAATATTCCTTTTGCTTTATATTTCTCTTTTACTTTCAGATACTTTAATGCTTTTAATTGTTAATTACTTATGTCGCCAAATTGGCTTACGAACCATTCATGTTTGGATTGATTTTCTTTTATTAATGCAATTTGAGGTATTTCAGAATTATGATTGCTTCCCTTTATTTATATAAATAATTTAGATTTTTTCCTTTTGGCTTTGGTTGATTAATTGGTAACTCTTGAGTTGTCAAACTCATCGTGATTGATAATTGTTATTTTTGCTAATTGAATTGAATTCCGATAACTCTAGTCTTTCCTTAGGAGTTGGCTAAGACTTGAGGATCTAACTAATTAGTCCACTTGACTTTCCTTTGCTTTAGTAAAGGTTAACTAAGTGGGATTAAAACTCAATTCTCATCACCATTGATAAGGATAACTAGGATAGGACTTCCAATTTTCATACCTTGCCAAGAGTTTTATTAGATATTAATTTATTAATTCCGGTAATTTATTTTCCTTGTTCAAACTTTTCGAAACACAAAAATACTATTTTCCATAACTAATAATAAGAACACCTCCCTGCAGTTCCTTGAGAAGACGACCCGATGTTTGAATACTTCGGTTTATAAATTTTATTGGGTTTGTTACTTGTGACAACCAAACGTTAGTACGAAAGGATTTTCTGTTGGTTTAGGAGCTATACTTACAACGCGATAATATTTGTGAAATTTCTTTACCGACAGGAAATCAGTTCGTCAACCATCAAGGAGCAGTATGGGTGTTCAACGCCCTTGACGGAGAGGAGTTGGCATTGAACGCCAGGATGGGAGTGCCCTGGGCATTCAATGGCCACACAGGGGCCGGGCCATTCGAGTTTTTAAGGCCTCCTGGGTCCCACCCAACCCTCCCCTCTCTCTCTCTTTTATCTTCATTCTTCTACTACTCTCTCTTCTTCTCCTACTATTTGCTCGAGGATGAGCAAAGTTCTTAAGTTTGGTATTATAAAAGCTTAGCTTTTTTACTTCTACCATTCCTAAGTATAGCACCAAAGATTGGTGAAACCTCAAGAAAGTGGAAGGGAAAGGCCACTGTATCCGCTTCTAAATCTTGGAAAATAAAGAGATTCATCATTAAGGCTCACCAAGACAACTTCTATGAAGTGGTGAAACACAAAACGGTGATCTTCGGGGTCCCTTTTAGGCTAAAAAGAATGAGTACCCAAAGATCCAACAAGAAATCCGGAGAAGAGATTGGGAAGTTCTGACCAATCCTATCCCAGAAGTTAGAATCTTAATGGTGCAAGAGTTTTATGCCAATGCTTGGGTCACCAAAAAGTATGATACTAGTGTGAACCCACATCCCAAAAATTGGCGCACCATGGTTCGAGAGAGGCTCTTGGATTTCAGCCCGAAAAGTGTAAGGTTGGACTTCCAACTACCACAAAAGCAAGGAGACCCACACTCTTACACTAGAAGAGTTAATTCTGAGCAAAGGCTGAATCAAGTTCTTTCATACATCTGTGTAGAAGGAGCTCAGTGCTAGTGGGACACTCAAGGCAAGCCTTCCCAACTAAGAAGGCTTGACCTCAAGCCTGTAGCTAGAGGATGGTTAGAATTCATCCAACACTCTATCATCCCTACTAGCAACCGGTTCGAAGTGACCATTGACCAAGCCATCATGATTTATTGCATCATGCTTGGGAATAAGATGGAAGTGCATGAGGTGATACCTCAAGAATTATACAAGATAGCTGATAAGCCTTCCACCCTAGCAAGGCTGGCTTTTCCCCACCTTATCTATCACTTATGCAATTCAGCTGGAATTGTCGTAGAAAGAGATGTCCCCATTAAGGAGGACAAGCCCATCACTAAAAGAAGGATGGAGCATCTAAGAGAGCCACAGCAAGAGCCTGTGCAGCCGCCTCCAGAAATCCCTAAGATACCTCAAGGGATGTATTTTCCTCCTAGAGACTACTGGGATCAACTAAATACCTCAATAGGAGAGCTGAGTTCGAATATGGATCAGTTGAGGGTGGAGCACAGGGAGCACGCCACTATCTTCCATTAGTCCAGAGAAGATCAGAAAAGATTGATGGAAGAGCAACAGAGGCAAGGGCGTGACATTGAGGAGGTGAAACGCTCCGTAGGACTCTCCCAAGGAAGCAGCAGCCGCCGTCACTAAGGTTGTTGAGTCCCCTTTTCTCCATGTTTATTTTTCTATTTTGTTCTTTGATTTCTGTTCTAGTTCATGATCACTTGTCTTATCTTTTCTAGTTTTATTTACTGGTCTTTTATTTTGAAATATCCAACATATCTCCATCAAGCTTAAAAGAATTTTTTTCCAAAAGGAATAGTGAGGTGCATAATTTTTGAGTATATCATGACTTGTCTCTAATTATTTTTTTGTGGTAGCCTTGCATTGATTTTCTGAATGTATGAATCAACTATGAACATTTGATAGTGAAGTTAAGTGTATTGGCTCTTGAAGAACAAGAAATTCAGAGAAGTATTATTGAATCTCTAAAAAATAAAAAAACATTGATTCTTGGAGTGAAAGAAATAGCAGAAAAAAAGAAAAAAAAAAGCAGAAAGCAAAAAGAAAAAGTAAAAAAAAAAGAAAAACAAAAAGAAAAAGCAAAAGAAAAAACAAAAGAAAAATCCGAAAAGCTCAAAAGAAAGGAAAAAGAGAGCTAGGATCCAAGGCTTTGAGAATCAATATTTAGGAGGGTAAAAATTAAGGCCTAAAAAGTTCAATTGAGCTACTTTCCCTAACTATATGCTTGTTGTGTGCAGGTGTCAACTGAAAAGCTTGAGTGTGAGCAGTTAAAGTCGTGATCCAAAGTAAAAGAAAAAAAAAAGAGTACGCCTAAGAACTCTGAGTACCACTGTCTGGGGATTCTAGCAAAGCTGAATTATAATCCAATTGAGTTCATGCAGTTAAGTGCCTATGGCATTTATATATCCGGTGGTAATATTGGAAAACAAAACGGTTAGGGTCACGACTAGGCTAAAAAGGGTGCAAAGTACTAAAAGAAACTGGGGTCAAGAATCAAGAAAAAGCTAAACTAGGAGAATCAATAATACCATCCGGATTCTAGTTCCAAGGGATGCCAATACTCCTGAGCTTCAAAGGAAAGTGAGGTGCCAAATCTATTCAGAAATCAAGAAGCTAAGTGCCCCATTCCAATAATTGGAGCTAAGCTTCATTGAGAGCTCTGAGACTTATTGTATTCTTCTCTTCTTTATCCTATCTTATTTTTGGTTGCTTGGGGACAAGCAATAGTTTAAGTTTGGTGTTCTGATGAGCGGATATTTTATACACTTTTTGGTGTTGTTTTCTTAGTGTTTTTGGTTATGTTTTGTTAAATTTTATCAAGTTTTAGTAGGTTTTAGTGTGAAAATCATTTTTTGGATGCTACTTTGAGTTTTGTGTTCTTCCTATATTTTTAGGTGATTTTTCGGTGATTCTGGCAAGTTTTGAAAAAGCCTGATTCAGAGACAGAGAAAGGACTGCAGACGCTGTCAGATTCTGACCTTCGTGCGTTCGAACGAGCATTTCTGGAGCTATAGAGATCCAAATGACACGATCTCAACGGCGTTGGAGAGCTAACATCTAGGGATTTCCAGAAATATATAATGGTTCATACTTATATTTGGAAAGGAAGGCCCAAAACGGGCGTTGAACGCCCTACTGACCCCTTCCCTATTGTTTCAACGCCCCAAAGGGAGCAAGATGGCGTCCAACGCCCCAAGAGGAGTCTCAACACGTAGATTCACCCTAAGCTCAGTCCAAACACTCACTAAGTAGGCCCAAGAAGTGGATTTTCGCACTAAGAATCCAGTCTATCTTATTTCTGTAATCCCTAGTTGTTAGATTAGTATTTAAAGGAGAAGATCACCCATGTTTAGGATCTTCTTCCTCAACTTCTTCCACCCTATTTTTGAATTCATCATTATTTTCTGCAAGCTATGAGCAATGAAACCTCCTAAGTTAGGGTTAGGAGCTCTGCTGATTCTCATAGATTAATAATATTACTATTTCTATTTCAATATGTCTGATTATATTCTCTTATGCGTTCTCATTCTTCAATCTCAATGAATTGGGGGTTAACCATGACATTCATCCCTGTTCTACGTTTGTTCCGTTCGAGTCCTGACCCGGATAGCATTGAACTAAAGCTAGAGGATGCATTGCGGATTCCACGAGAATGCTTGGGCAACTTTGGATATGTGACATGAAATCCCGTTGACCGTTGGTTACTGAGATCTCTGTGGCGCTAAAGGTAGAGTCAGAAAAGCAGCACTCTAGATCCGAAAGATCCGACCTTGTTTGTGGCGTTTTGAGTAGGATCGTGAAGGGGAGTGGATTGCTTAGAGCTTCATCTTCGGCTACAGTGAGAAGCCATGAGTCAACTTGATGAGAAGACATGAGTTACTCAGATATGGTGGACTGTTGTGGTTTAGAAGAGATTAACTTGATGAGAGGACATGAGTTAGTCACTTACGGCTGCCATTGAATGAATCATTCGTTATTGAAGTAGACAGTAAGAAAAGTTAATCTGGAAGGAATAAGCATCTCCGAAGCCTTAACTAAATCATTATCATTGTTTCCTTTACATCAATCTGGTATGTTGTTCCTTACTATTTCGTTTATGCTTTCAACAAACAACCATCTTTTCTAATCGCTTGACTAAGATTTACAAGATAGCCATTGCTTGCTCAATCCGACAATCTCCATGGGATTCGACCCTCACTCACCTGAGGTATTACGTGGACGACCCGGTGCACTTGTCGGTTCAGTTGTGCGGAGTTCAATTTCGTGCACCAGTGACGCTGAGGGTTATTCCTTATGAGATGTGGTGATTGAGGTTTGATGAAAAATTGAGAATAAATTTATAATATTGAAACTAAATCTTAATAATGAATTAAATGAGTTGGGAATCTATGATATTGAGAAAGATGATAATTTGTATAAGGGAATATTGAGATTTAAAGATCACTAATATAGTTGAGATTTAATTTATCTACCTTGAATCGGATTAGTAAGAACCCTAGGCTTAAAATTTATGTGATTGGAGATTAGGATTGCCTAGCGGGTTCATGTGGTTTCACATACTCTCTATTTGGAATTATTGCCCTGCTGAGAACCCCGTAAGGGATGATGTTTGATGAGCGGATATTTTATAAGCTTTTTGACATCATTTTCATATAGTTTTTAGTAGTTTTTATTTAGTTTTTATTAAGTTTTTTATAGGTTTTAGCGTTAAACTCACATTTTTGGATTCTACTAGGAGTTTTTGTATTTTTGGCAATTTCAGGTATTTTCTAGCTGAAATTGAGGAGGTGGAGCAGAAGTCTGATTCAGAGATAGAGAAAGAACTGCAGATGCTGTCCAAATCTGACCTGCATACATTCAGAAGAGCTTTTATGGAGTTACAGACGTCCAAATGGAGCGCTGTCAATGGCTCTAGAAAGCTGACTTCTAGAGATTTCCAGAAATATATAATAGTCCATACCTTGCTTCGGATTAGAAGGCCCAAAACTGGCGTCCAGCATCAATTTCCTGCCCCCTTCCACGCGTCCAGCGCCGAAAGAGCAGAACCCAAAGTCCAAAGGCCCAGAGAGGACCCCCTAGCTGGTGTTCCATGCCCAAGAGACGTCATAGAATGTGGATCTCATCAAAGCTCAGCACAAACACTCACCAAGTGGGCCCCAAAAGTGTATTTTAGCACTAAATAGACTGTTTTACCCTTACTAGTCTTCTGTTTAGTATTTAAAGTGTATTTTATATAATTATTAGGAGATATCATACATCATTCAGCCCTGTTTCATTTTCACCATTGTATTTTACTTTCAGTATGGGTTTCTAAACCTCCTAGGTTGAGGGGAGGAGCCTTACTGAGTCCTAAGAATTAATAAAAGTACCACTGTTTCTCTTCGATCCGTGTTTGATCTATCTCTAAGATGTATATTCATTCTTCATCATTATGAATGCGTTGAACTGGCATAACATTATCACATTCTACATGAGTTCAGAGTGCGTCTTTCATCAGACAATGATGAACCACCAACCTGAATATACGTCTCTCAGACGGCTAATCCACGACTTTGTTGGGGACTTCTTGAGACATCAGTTCAGCCAATTTCTGGGGAGATTAGGGTCTCTGTGGTAGAGGCTAGAACCTAACACACTTCACCCTCAAGTAGAGATTGATCCGCACTAAACCTGGGGTTCAAATTTGGAGGAGTATTGGCAGTTGCTCAAACCAGTGTCAATCATATACAGCCTGCCATTGAAGAAATCACTCACAAGCAAAGAGAGCAGTAATACCAGAGTTAATTCAGAAAGACAACGCAACTCCAATCCTTCAACATATCTCTATTGCTGATTCCAACAGTCCTAATACAATTCCGTATCCAACAACACCTTCTACCCTTTTCTCATATACCTATTGATGATTTTAAGGTATACATTACTCTTACAACTTCAAACAACCTTCTGATCTGCCTGACTAAGACCTGCAAGATAACCATAGCTTGCTTCAAACCACAATCCTCGTGGGATCGATCCTGACTCGCTTAGGTATTACTTGGACGACCCAGTGCACTTGCTGATTCAGTTGTATAAAGTGTGGGGATTCGTGCACCAAGTTTTTGGTGCCGTTGCCGGGAATTGTTGAGTTTGGACAAACTGTCGAATTGTCTTGCTCCCTAGATCAGGTACTTTATTTCTTGATCATTTTTAATTGAGTTTTGAGTCCTCTATTTTTATTTTCTTCTTCTTATTTTTTTCGAAAAACTAAAAACCTTTTCAAAATTTTTTTTTTCTTTTCTTTGTTCAATTTATGTTCTTGTTAAGTCTTTGATTTTTGCAAGAGTATAACTTTGATTAGAGTCCTTTATTTTTATTTTCTTCTTCTTCAAATTTTCGAAAATATTAAAAGCTTTTCAAAAATAATTTTTATTTTATTTGTTTAATTTTTGTTCTTAGTTTGAGTCTTAGGTCCTTGTTCTTGTCGAATTTTTCGTGTTCTTGGAGTCTTTCTTTCTAAAAATTTTCAAAAATATTTTCTTTGGTTAAATCTTATTTCAAATCTTTAAGTTTGGTGTTTTCTTGTGTTTTTCTTTTTGTTTTCCTAAAATTTCTTGTTAGTTTTCTAAAAATTTTAAGTTTGGTGTTCTTTTTTATGTTCTTAAGTTCTTTAAGTCTTTAAAATTTTGTTCTTGGTGTTCTTGTGAGTCTTCAACGTGTTTTTGAGTCTTGTGTGTGACTTGATCTTAAAATTTTTAAATTTGGTGTTCCCTTGTATTTTCCTCCAAATTTTCGAAAATTTGGGTGCACTAGATCTAAAAATTTTAAGTCTTGTATCTTTTTTGTGTTTTTCTCTTTCATCATAAATTCAAAAATAAAAAATATCTTTTCTAACTTAATTTCAACTTAATTTTCGAATTTTTTTATTTAAAATTCAGATTTCAATTTTAAAATTTTATCTTACCATGTCTTAGTTGTCAAGTTTTCAAAAATCAAAATTTTCAAAAGTAAAAATCATATCTTTTTCAAAAAAATCTTATCTTATTCAAAATCATATCATATCTTTTTCAAAATTCAAAAATCTTATCTTATCTTTTTCAAATTTTAATTTTTAAAAATTAATTTCAAAATCAATTTACTAATCTTATCTTTTTTGTTTCTTATCTTATCTTTTCTAACTTTGAATTTTTAAATCATATCTTTTTCAAAACTTTTTAATTTCATATCTTATCTTTTTCTAATTTCAAATTTTAAATCTTTTCTTATCTTATCTTTTATTTTCATTTTTTATTTTTATCTTTTCTTAATTAATATCTTATCTTATCTCTCTTATTTTTCAAAAGCACCTAACCAACTTTTCCCTCTCTCAAATTTTTGAAAATATATCTTTTCTTTTTCAAAACCTCTTAACTAACTCTTCCCTCCTTGATTTTCGAAAATTTCTTCTTCTTTTCCCTCCTCTATTTTCAAAAATTTAACAATTAAAATTGAAATCTTTTTAAAATTAATTTAATCTAATTTTCGAAAAATTAATTAATTAATTAATTAAAAATTAAAAATATTTTAATCCTTATTTATTTTTTTTATTTATACCTCTTCTCTTCTCATCTCTATTCATTCAACTCTACTTCCTTCTCTAGCTCTGGCTCAACTTCTTTATTTGCTTTGCTTTCTTCTTCACATCTCACTTGGAGCTTCTTGCCAATTGGCATAGAAAACTCTCTTGTGATTTTCTTTCTTTATTTACTCTTATTTACTGTTTTCAAGGTATTTTTTCTACTTATTTTATTTATTTTTATTTTCTTCTTCTTTCTCTACTTCTGACTTTAAGGAAGAGCTTCTTGCCTATTGGAAGTCTCTTTCTTTTCTTTCTTTTTCTTGGCTTCTTGTTTATGACTAGGAACAGGGATAAAGAACCCCTCTTAACTCCTAATCTTGAACCTGAGAAGACTCTGAGGAGGTGTTTACAACAAGCTAAAGTACAACACTCCAGAAGAGAACTTTCAGAAAACTTTGAACAAGAAAAGGGAGACATCTCCGAACCTGGAAGAGAGGCAAGAAAGGTGCTTGGTGGCTTCAACCCTGATTTCTATGGAAAAAATATCAATGTACCTCCTATGAGAGCAAGAAGCTTTGAGATCAACCCACAACATATTACATTAGTGTTGCAGAAGTTTTAATGTCACGGACATCCACAAGAAGACCCCAGTAAATTCATCACTAACTTCCTGCAGTTTTGTGACACTACAGACACCAATGGAGTGGATCCTGAACTCCACAAGCTAAAACTATTCCCATTTGCTCTAAAAGATTGAGCAAATGATTGGGGGGATCTTGCACCCAGGGGAAGTATGAACACCTGGGATTAGGTTATTAATAATTTCCTGAACAAGTTCTCTCCCTCACAGAGACTAGCAAAGCTAGTGACAGATGTCCAGACCTTCAGACAGAAGGAGAGTGAGTCTCTCCGTGATGCTTGAGAGAGATACAAGTTGATATTCAGCAATTATCCCCTACCATGTGTTGTCTGGATGGGGGAAGACGATCATCTTCTATGAAGTTATCTCTGAGATGGCCAGAGAGACAATAGATGACTTTGTAGGTGGTTCTCTGGACCTAATAGAGACACATAAAGAGGCAGATGAGCTCATTGAGATAGCTGTCAATAACCAGCACTTATACTCCTGTGAGGAGACCCCAGCTAGGACAGAAGTTCTAGATATGAAAACCTTAAAAGAAGGTGAGACAGTAGTCTTCACTAGGGAGGCCAAACTTCAGGAGCATGCTACTGAGGGACTTAAGGCAAGCAAGGACCAAGAGGATCCTGAGACTACCATTAAGCACGCCCCTACAGAAGAGAAGGAACCTCAAGTTGATTCCTTTCTGGGCGTACAAGAGGAGTCTGTGATGATCACAAAGCTCCCTCTTGCAGAGATGAAAGAACCTTAAGAGCCACATTTCCTTGGCGTTCAGAAAGAACTGGCAGATGAGCAGTTAGCTCATTCCCCAGCAGTCCTTAAGGAACTGCAAGTTAATATCTCCTTTATAGAGGTATTTGAAAAGAAGGACCCAAGGGGAGATGAAATAGAGATACTTACTAAGAAGTACAGTATCCTAATTCAGCCTGAGCTGCCAAGGAAGATGCCAGATCCATGGAGCTTCCAGATCCTATGGATTACTGGAAAGATCATTTTTGACAAAGCCCTGTATAATCTTGGATTAAGTTTAAATCTGCTACCTTCCACTAAGGCAGAGGCCGAGTATGGAGAGATTGGAAAGGCATTGAATGCTAGTGAGGAAGCCCTCACTGGGCGTTCAACGCCCATACACCCAGGGAAGCTGATGTTGAACGCCAGCAAGGACACCCTTGCTAGGCATCCAACGCTCAGAATGCTAGAGGGACTGGCGTTGAACTCCAGTCAGGGTGGACAGCAAGGGCGTTTAATGCCCAATAAGCTGACAGAGCTGGCGTTGAACGCCAATGAGAGCACACCACTTGAGAGCTTAAAGCCCACTCAAGAACCCTTTATCTCAGAACTAAAGGAAACCATAAAGACCATTGAGGTTCCTTTGAATGTACTTCTGAAATGTATGAGTTCTGATGACTACTCATCCTCAAGTGAGGATGAAGATAATAGGAAAGAGCAAGTTGCTTGGCACTTAAGAAATTGATGAATGGGAAATTGATGGTAGAGAATTTCACTAATGAAGTCTCGTTGCAAGTATAGTTTCTAAACCAACAATAATCCTTTCATACAAAAATTTGGTTATCACAAGTAACAAACCCCTATAAAAATAATCGAAGTATTCAAACCTCGGGTTGTTCTCCCTAGGAATTGCAATAAAGTGTTCTTGTTATTGGTTATGAAGTATGTTTGGGGTTTTTTAGGTAATAGACAAGAAATATAAATGGCAAAGGAAATAAACTAACAACTAACAAAGCTCTTGGCAAGGTATGAGAACTAGAAGTCCTATCCTAATTATCCTCCTCAACTGTGACAACAATTGTCCATTGCTCCCACTTAGTTAACCTCTAACTATGAAGGAAAGTCAAGCATTCCAAACCAAGCATTCCAAACCTCCAAACAGATACCAAAACACCACAAAACCTTATTCAATACACCATATTACTATTTAAACTCAATAAACTAAACAAAATATGAAATCAAACTAATTCCTACCAATATTTACAAAAGAGAAGATGAAAAGATTTTACCATGGTGGGGAGTCTCCCACCTAGCACTTTTATTTATTGTCCTTAAGTTGGACATTTGGTGAGCTCCTTGTCATGGTGGCTTGTGCTTGTATCCATCTTTGACTAATTCCTACCAATGCTTGAACCTCCAATAAGCTCTATTTTCCAAAGATAATAACTCCAAGTCTTGATGGAGTTCCGCACAAGCTAAGGGATCCCAAATTTGATCCTCATGTATTCCTGGATCCCATATCTTGTTTCTACACCCATCTTCAAATTGGTCATCATTATTCCATTTGGGTGGTAGGTAAGATGAATTCTCAATCAGGCGACCAAACATCATCCTAGACCCAAGCAATCTAGTACTACACAAACCCTTGCTATTAAGCTTTGAACATGCAACCATCATGAACTTAGAATAATGCTTCAAACCACTAACCATGTCCCTTTTACTCTTAAAGCCACAAATATGTCTAAGTTGACCATCTGTCTCAAGCAAACCATATTCAAGGGGAATAATAAGGCTTAAGTATAAGGAATTTATCCACTTGAATGAAAGAATAGATGGTGGGAGAGGTGCTCCAATGGCCTTGCAAGCTCTACTCCCTTAGGTTCTTCCTTGATTACTTCCACCTCTTCATTAACTTCTTCAATTCCAATCCTTTGCTCATCTACTCCCTTAGGTTCTTCCTTGATTACTTCCACCTCTTCATTAACTTCTTCAATTCCAATCCTTTGCTCATCAATTCATCTAACTCTCCTCCATCACTCAAATCATAAATGGGAGAATGAGAAAAATCTACATCCACATCGCTTTCTATCTCATCGGGAGAAGGTTCTTCCAACTCAAAGGATTCACCACCAAGGAGGTTTGATGCATGATCTTTATCACCAAGAGAACTCAATTCTTGCTTCATTCCTTCCAAGCTTTCATTCAACAATTGTTTTGGAGGTTATGCACTCTCCTCCTCAACATCAAATTCAATCTTCTTGGAAGAATCTTCTATGATTTTAGGTTCCCACGGAGGTTCCGCATCTCCTAAGTCTACAACCACTTCTTCCTTTTCTTCAATAACCATAGGCTCCTCTAATTTTTCTATCACAAAGTCGCATTCCTCATTCTCCACCGGAGTTTCCAATCTCTCCTTCATGCTATGCTCTTCAATTGATTCTCCATATGTGACCATGGGAGTGCTTTGAGTATTCAAGCATATGGAGGCTAATTAGCTTACTACCTCGGTCAAGGTAGCCACGAATTCTAGTGTCTCCCTTTGTATTTCTCTTTGCCCTTGAAGTAACAAAGTGAGAGAATCATCTATTAGAGCTTGGGGTAGATAGGAGGGTTCGTTATTTGGGAGGAAGGGTTTATAGTAGGAAGGTGGTTTATTATGATAAGGATGTGGTGGACTGGTGGTGTATATTGAGGCGATTCTTGGGAGTATTGATATTGGAGTGGTGATGGTTCTATGTATGGCTCATATGGTTCAAAAGGTGGTTGGTATGATGGATATGGGTTAGGGTCATATGGAGGTGTTTGGTGAAAAGGTGCTTGTGAGTATGGTTGAGGGTTATGTTAAGGATATGGCTCATAGGCATATGGTGGTGGTTCTTGAAAGTCACAAGGAGATTCACCATAGCCATTGGATTGATATGCATCATAGAACGGTTCTTGTTCATAGTGTATTGGTGGAGGTTGTTGCCAAGAGGATTGATCATATGCATATGGCTCCTCTCACCTTTGATTGTCTGGTGCATGAAAATCGTGATTGAATAGAAAAACAATAGTAATTGCATTAATTCATAAAGAACAGCAGAGCTCCCCACCTTAATCTATGGGGTGTAGAAACTCCACCGTTGAAAATACATAAGTGAAAATAGTCTAGGCATGGCCAAATGGCCAACCTACAATGTCTAAGGACTAAACATCCAGAGATGATCAAAGATATAAAATAAATCTCTAAAAGTAGTTTTTATACTAAACTAGTAACCTAGGTTTACAGAAAATGAGTAACTAAGTGCAGATACTGCAGAAATCCACTTCCGGGGTCCACTTGGTGTGTGCTTGGGCTAGGCATTGAGCTTTACACATGCATAGGCTGTTCCTGGAGTTAAACGCCAGCTTTGGTGCCAGTTTGGGCATTTAACTCCAATTCTGGTGCCAATTTGGGCGTTTTCACCAAGATGTTTTAGGCTGGCTTTGGACACCAGTTTGGGCCATCAAATCTCGAGAAAAGTATGGACTATTATATATTGTTGGAAAGCCCAAGATGTATACTTTCCAACGCAATTGAGAGCGTGCCAATTGGGCTTTTGTAGCTCCAGAAAATTCACTTCGAGTGTAGGAGGGTAGAATCCAACAGCATCTGCAGTCCTTTTTCAGCCTCTGAATCAGATTTTTGCTCAGGTCCCTCAATTTCAGCCAGAAAATACCTGAAATAACAAATAAATACACAAACTCATAGTAAAGTCCAGAAATGTGATCTTTGCATAGAAACTAATAAAAATATAATAAAAAGTAACTAAAAGATACTAAAAACTAAGTAAAAACAATGCCAAAAAGGGTATAAATTATCCGCTCATCACAACACCAAACTTAAATTGTTGCTTGTCTCCAAGCAACTAAAAACAAAATAGGATAAAAAGAAGAGAATATACAATGAATTCCAAACTTATCAATGAACTTAGTTCCAATTAGATGAGCGGGGCTAGTAGCCTTTTTGCTTCTGAACAGTTTTGGCATCTCACTTTATCCTTTGAAGTTCAGAATGATTGGCATCCATAGGAACTCAGAATTCAGATAGTGTTATTGATTCTCCTAGTTCAGTATGTTGATTCTTGAACACAGCTACTTTATGAGTCTTGGCCGTGACCCTAAGCATTTTGTTTTCCAGTATTACCACCGGATACATAAATGCCACAGACACATAACTGGGTGAACCTTTTCAGATTGTGACTCAGCTTTGCTAGAGTCCTCAGTTAGAGGTGCCCAGAGCTCTTAAGTACACTCTTTTTTTTTGCTTTGGACCACGACTTTAACCGCTCAGTCTCAAGCTTTTCACTTGACACCTTCACGCCACAAGCACATGGCTAGGGACAACTTGATTTGGCCGCTTAGGCCAGGATTTTATTCCTTTGGGCCCTCCTATCTAATAATGCTCAAAGCCTTGGATCCTTCTTACCCTTGCCTTTTGGTTTAAAGGGCTATTGGCTTTTTCTGCTTGCTTTTTCTTTTTCTTTTTCTTTCTTTTTTTTTTATTTTTTTCGCATATTTTTTTTCGCAAGCTTTGATTTTCACTGCTTTTTCTTGCTTCAAGAATCAATTTTATGATTTTTCAGATTATCAATAATATTTTTCCTTTTTCATTATTCTTTCAAGAGCCAACAATTTTAACATTCATAAACAACAAATTAAAAAATATGCACTGTTCAAGCATTCATTCAGAAAACAAAAAGTATTGCCACCACATCAAAATAATTAAGCTAATTTCAAGATAAAATTCGAAATCCATGTACCTCTTGTTCTTTTGCAATTAAAAACATTTTTCATTTAAGAAAGGTGAAGGATTCATAGGACATTCATAGCTTTAAGACGTATACACTTAAACACTAATGATCATGTAATAAAGACATAAACATAGACAAAACATAAAGCATAATTTTTGAAAAATTGAAAAATAAAAAAAGGAAATTAAAGAACAGGTCCACCTTAGTGATGGCGGCTAGTTCTTCTTCTTGAAGATCTTATGGAGTGCTTGAGCTCCTCTATGTCTCTTCCTTGCCTTTGTTGCTCCTCTCTCATGGCTCTTTGGTCCTCTCTGATTTCATAGAGGATAATAGAGTGCTTTTGTTGAGGTCCATGAGTGGGCTCTCTTGTTTGCTCCATCCTCTTTCTAGTGATGGGCTTTTGAGATGAATCTCTCCATCTCCCATGACTCGGAGTTGGAAGCAATTGCCTTCCCTTTCCTCTTTCTAGAGGTTTCTCCGGCCTTAGGTGCCATTAATGGTTATGGAAAAATAAAAAGCAGAGCTTTTTCCACACCAAACTTAAAAAGTTTGCTCGTCCTCGAGCAAAAAAAGAAAGAATGGATTAGAAGAAGAAGAAATAGAGGAGATGGATGTGAAGAGAGGGTTCGGCTAAGGGGGGTTTAGTTGGTTATGATGTGTGAAAAAGGAAGGAGTGATGTGGGTCTTATATAGGAGTGGAGTGGAGAGGGAATTCTTGTAATAGGGGTTGGGTTTGGGAGGGAGTGGTCAAGGGTATTTGGGGAAGAGTGTTATAAAAAGGTGTGAAGAGGAGAGAAGAAGGGATGGGGTAGGTGGGGATCCTGTGGGATCCAGAGATCCTGAGGTGTCAAGGAATTCTGCTCCCTGCACCATTCTGGCATTCAAACGCCCCCTGTGTGCCATTTCTGGCGTTTAACGCCAGCTCTGCTACCTTTCTTGGCGTTAAATGCTAGTTTGCTGCCCATTTCTGGTGTTTAATGCCAGCCAGATGCCAGACAGCCTTTTCTGGCATTAAACGCCCAGAGTGCTGCCCATTCTGGTGTTTAACGCCCAGAATGCTGCCAGGCTGGGCGTTAAACGCCCATTCTACTATCCTTACTGGCGTTTAAACGCCAGTAAGCTTGTCCTCCAGGGTGTGCTGTTTTTTATGCTGTTTTTCATTTTGCTTTAATTTTGCAGTTGTTTTTATGACTTCACATGATCATCAATCTAAAGAAAATATAAAATGACAATGGAAAATAAATAAATATAATTAAATAACATTGGGTTGCCTCCCAACAAGCGCTTCTTTAATGTCAATAGCTTGACAGTGAGCTCTCAGAGAGCTTCACAGAGACTCAGAGCTTAATGGTGGCCTTCCAACACCAAAAATAGAAGTTGAGTGTGGGGGCTCTGTTTGACTCTGTACTGAGAGAAGCTTTTCATGCTTCCTCTCCATGGTTACAGAAGAAGATCTTTGAGCCTAAAACACAAGGTAGTCCTCATTCAGTTGAAGGACTAACTCTCCTCTGTCCACATCAATCACAGCTCTTGCTATGGCTAGGAAGGGTCTTCCAAGGATGATGGATTCATCCTCATCCTTTCCAGTATCTAGGATTTTGAAATCAGTAAGGATGTAAAAGCCTTCAACCTTCACTAAGACATAAGTGAAAAATAGTAGTAAAATCTATGGGGTGTAGAAACTCCACCGTTGAAAATACATAAGTGAAAATAGTCTAGGCATGGCCGAATGGCCAGCCTCCAATGTGTAAGGACTAAACGTCCAGAGATGATCAAAGATATAAAATAAATCTCTAAAAGTAGTTTTTATACTAAACTAGTAACCTAGGTTTATAGAAAATGAGTAGCTAAGTGCAGATAATGCAGAAATCCACTTCCGGGGACCACTTGGTGTGTGCTTGGGCTGATCATTGAGCTTTACACGTGCATAGGCTGTTCCTAGAGTTAAACACCAGCTTTTGTGCTAGTTTGGGCTTTTTACGCCAAGATGTTTTAGACTGGCTTTGGATGCCAATTTGGGCCATCAAATCTCGGGAAAAGTATAGACTATTATATATTGTTGGAAAGCCCAGTATGTCTACTTTCCAACGCAATTGAGAGCGCACCAATTGGGCTTCTGTAGCTCCAAAAAATCCACTTTGAGTGCAGGAGGGTCATAATCCAACAGCATCTGCAGTCCTTTTTCAGCCTCTGAATCAGATTTTTGCTCAGGTCCATCAATTTCAGCCAGAAAATAACTAAAGTCACAGAAAAACACACAAACTCATAGTAAAGTCCAGAAATGTGATTTTTGCATAAAAACTAATAAAAATATAATAAAAAGTAACTAAGACATACTAAAAACTAAGTAAAAACAATGCCAAAAAGGGTATAAATTATCTGCTCATCATTGTCCCATCCTTGATGCATATCTTCTTTGTAGCTCCTATTTCCTACAACATAGTTGTAATCACACTCATAGCCAAAGTGAGAATTCATAATGAAAAGAGAAATAGGAAACAAAAGCTAACAAGAATTAATGAAACAAAGTCCTAAAACTAGCAAAAACTAACAAGCAATCCAAAAATCAAGCTATTCACAATATTCACATATATACAATAACCAATAACATAACACCATTGTAACTCCCCGGCAACGGTGCCATTTTGATGAATGGGAAATTGATGATAGAGAATTTCACTAATGAAGTCTCGTTGCAAGTATAGTTTCTAAATCAACAATAATCCTTTCATACAAAAATTTGGTTGTCACAAGTAACAAACCTCTATAAAAATAACCGAAGAATTCAAACCTCAGGTCGTTCTCCCTAGGAATTACAATAAAGTGTTCTTGTTATTGGTCATGAAGTATGTTTGGGGTTTTTGAGGTAATAGACAAGAAATATAAATGGCAAAGGAAATAAACTAACAACTAACAAAGCTCTTGGTAAGGTATGAGAACTAGAAGTCCTATCCTCATTATCCTCCTCAATTGTGACAATAATTGTCCATTGCTCCCACTTAGTTAACCTCTAACTATAAAGGAAAGTCAAGTGGATGAATTAACTTGATTCCACAAGTCCTAGCCTAATCATGATGAAAGACTAGCTTTAGTGGCATTTAAGTTAATTAGCAACTTCTAATTATCAAACTCCTTCCTTAGCCTCTTAGCACCAAGAGGTCCCACAGAAGCTCCACCTACCCCACATTCTTCTTCCCTATTGGTCATATTTGCTCGAGGACAAGCAAAACTCTTAAGTTTGGTATTGCAAAAGCTTTGCTTTGTGACTTTTACCACTCTTAAGTATAGAAGAAGAGGATGGAGCAAACTAGAGAGCATGCACATGAGCCTGTGCAGCTGCCTCATCAAAGAAAAAGGAGTGACATAAAAGAGATCAAGCATTACATGGGATCCTCAAGGAGGAGCACTGGCCACCATCATTCAGGTGGATTCGTTCTCTTTTACTCCTTTCCTGTTCTTTCTTTCTGTTGTCTATTTATTTATCTGCTCTCTTGTTCTAGTTATATGATCTTTTGCATTGATGTCTTAAAGATGTAAAATGTTCCATATATCTCTCACCTTTCTTAAATAAAATTTTTATTTGAAAAGAACTGAGAGATGCATAAATTTCAAGTTTCAAATAAGATTAGTTTAATTAGTTTGATGTGGTGTCATTTGTTTCTGTTTTCTAAATGTATGAAATAAACAGTGCATATTTGAAGTTGAAATTTATGAATGTTGGCTCTTGAAAGAATAAGAAAAAAGGAAAAATATTACTGATAATCTGAAAAATATGAAAATTGATTCTTGAAGCAAAAGAAAAGGCATGTTGCAAAAGAAAAAAAAATATATGCATGCAAGAAAAAAAAAACAATAGCGAAAAAGAGAGAAAAAAAATTAAAAAGTAGAAGAATCCATTACTGCCAAAATATGCAGGAAAAGGAGGGCATATTGAAAAATCCAGTAACCCTTTAAACCAAAAGACAAGGGTAAAAGGGCCCAAGGCTTTGAGTATCAGTGGTTAGGAGGGCCCAAAAGAATAAAAATCCTGGCCTAAGCGGCTAAACCAAGCTGTCCCTAACCATGTGCTTGTGGCGTGAAGGTGTCAAGTGAAAAGCTTGAGACTGAGTGGTTAAAGTCGTGGTCCAAAGCAAAAAGAGTGTGCTTAAGAACTCTGGACACCTCTATCTAGGGACTCTAGCAAAGTTTAGTCACAATCTGAAAAGGTTCACCCAGGTAAAGTGTCTGTTGCGTGAATGTATCTGGTGGTAATACTAAAAAATATAGTGCTTAGGGTCACGGCCAAGACTCTAAAAGCTATGTTCAAGAATCAAAATAAGCTTAACTAAGAGAGTCAATAATATCATCTGGACTCTAAGTTCCTAAGGATGCCAACATCTTTAAGTTTCAATGGATAGTGAGATGCCAAAACTATTCAGAAGCAAAAAGCTACTAAGTCCCGCTCATCTGATTTTAACTAAGCTTCATTTG
The DNA here is from genome assembly GCF_003086295.3 of Arachis hypogaea. Classification (NCBI taxonomy): domain Eukaryota; kingdom Viridiplantae; phylum Streptophyta; class Magnoliopsida; order Fabales; family Fabaceae; genus Arachis; species Arachis hypogaea. The sequence goes on from NC_092055.1 coordinate 52,349,637, forward strand.
AAACTTAGAAATTTATTGTATCTTAATTTTATTTTTTATCCTACTATGTTTTTAGTTGCTTGGGGACAAGCAACAGTTTAAATTTGGTGTTGTGATGAGCGAATATTTTATACGCTTTTTGACATCATCTTCATATAGTTTTTAGTAGTTTTTATTTAGTTTTTATAGGTTTTAGTGTTAAATTCATATTTTTGGATTCTACTATGAGTTTTTGTGTTTTTGGGCAATTTCAGATATTTTCTGGCTGAAATTGAGGAGCTGGAGCAGAAGTCTGATTCAGAGACAGAAAAAGCACTGTAGATGCTGTCCAAATCTGACCTGCTTGCATTCAGAAGCACTTGTGTGGAGATACAGACATCCAAATAGAGCACTCTCAATGGGTATGGAAAGCTAACTTCCAGAGATTTCCAGCAATATATAATAGTCGATACCTTACTTCGGATTAGAAGGCCCAAAACTGGCGTCCAACGCCAGTTTCCTGCCCCCTTCCATGCGTCCAGCGCCAAAAGAGCAGAGCCCAATGTCCAAAGGCCCAGAGAGGACCCCCTAGCTGGTGTTCCATGCCCAAGAGATCTTACAGCACGTCGATATCATCAAAGCTCAGCCAAAACACTTACCAAGTGGGCCCCATAAGTGGAATTTAGCACTAAATAGACTGTTTTACCCGTACTAGTCATTTGTTTAGTATTTAAAGTGTATTTGACATAATCATTCGGAGACATCATACATCATTCAGCCCTATTTTCATTTTCACCATTGTATTTTACTTTCAGTATGAGTTTCTAAACCTCCTAGGTTGAGGGGAGGAGCCTTACTGAGTCCTATGAATTAATAGAAGTACCACTGTTTCTCTTCGATCCGTGTTTGATCTATCTCTAAGATGTATATTCATTCTTTATCACTATAAATGCGTTGAACTGGCAGAAGGTTATCATATTCTACATGGGTTCAGAGTGCGTCTTTCATCGGACAATGATGAATCGCCAGCTTGAATATACGTCTCTCAAATGGCTAATCCACGACTTCGTTGGGGACTTCTTGAGACATCAGTTCAGCCGATTTCTAGGGAGATTAGGGTCTCTATGGTAGAGGCTAGAACCTAATGCACTTTACCTTCAAGTAGAGATGGATCCACACTAAACCTGGGGTTCAGATTCAGAGGAGTATTGGCAGCTGCTCAAACCAGTGTCAATCACATATAGCCTACCATTGAAGAAATCACTTACAAGCAAAGAGAGCAGTAATACCAGAGTTAATTCAGAAAGAAAATGCAACTCCAATCCTTCAACATATCCCTATTGCTGATTCCAAAAGTCCTAATACATTTTCGTATCCAACAACACCTTCTACCATTTTCTCGTATTCCTATTGATGATTTTAAGGTATACATTACTCTTACAACTTAAAACAATCTTCTGATCTTCCTGACTAAGACCTGCAAGATAATCATAGCTTGCTTCAAATCACAATCCTCGTGGGATCGACCCTGACTTGCTTAGGTATTACTTGGATGACCCAGTGCACTTGCTGGTTCAGTTGTACGAAGCGTCGGGATTCGTGCACTAATGTTCTCACCCATTTAAGGAATTATTATATTTCAGATGCAGGTCTTGACACTTCTCAATGTGCGGGAGGTTTATCTGGAGGGATAGTGGTGCACGAATCCCCACAATCCGTACAATTGTACCAGCAAGTGCAATGGATCGTCCAAGTAATACCTGAGCGAGTCAGGGTCGATCCTACGAGGATTGTGGTTTGAAGCAAGCTATGGTTATCTTCCAGGTCTTAGTCAGGCGAATTAGAATTCAGTTGGATTTGTGAGTTCTAAACTATGTTGACATGTAACTAATAAAATACTCTGTAAATTAAATGGAATCAGTAATAGGAATATGGTAAAGGGTTAGAGTTGCTTTGTCTTTCTGGATCAACTCTGGTAATTACTGTCTTCTTTGCTTGTGAATGATTTCTTCTATGGCAGACTGTATGTGATCAACGCCATTGCCCGTGGTCATTAATCTCCTCTGCTACAAATCAAACGCCATTGCCCGTGGACATCCAATTTGACGGAGGGTGAAGGTCTAGCAATTCATTCTCTTGGCGATCCTACTCAAAACTCCACAGACAAGGTCGAATTTTCTGGATCAGAGAATACTGCTTCTTTGAGTTCTAGCCTATACCACAGAGACCCTAATCTCTGCAAAAATTGGCTGAACTGGTGTCTCAAGAAGTCCCCAACGAAGTCGTGGGTTAGCCGTCTGAGAGATGCATAATCAAGCTGGCGGTTCGCGCTTTCCAGTCACGTATTCACATGAACCCAAGTAGACATTGGTGGTTGTCAGGCACGCGGTCCTAGTATGATGAAAAGAGCTGATTATCACTGGTCATCATATTCACCATTTTAAAAAAAAAGTATGCATCTTAGAAATAAATCAAACACAAATCGAAGAAGAAACAGTAATACTTTTATTAATTCATAGGACTTAATAGGGCTCCTCCCTTCAACCTAGGAGGTTTAGAAACTCATACTGAAAGGAAATACAAAGTGTAAAACGAAAATATGCTGAATAATGGGTGAAAAATGTGATGATGTCCTTGAAAAACATAAATCTAATCTATTAAATACTAAACAAATGACTAGTAAGGGTAAAATAGTCTTTTTAGTGCTAAAATCCACTTCTGGGGCCCACTTGGTGAGTGTTTGAGCTGAGCTTTGATGAGATCCACCGTCCACATGCTATGAGGTCTTTAGGGCATTGAACGCTGGCTAGAGGGTCCTGTCTGGGCGTTTGGACGCTGGACTTTGGTCTGTGGGTGCTGGACACTTGGAAGGGGGCAGGAGGCTGGCGTTGGACGCTAGTTTTGGGCCTTCTACTCTGAAACAAAGTATAAACTAGTATACTTTGATGGAAAGCTATTGAAGTCAGCTTTCCATAGTCGTTAAGAACGCTCCATTTGGACTTCTGTAGCTCCAGAAAAGCTCTTCCAAGGTCAAGGAGGTCAGATCAAGACAGCATCTGCAGTGCTTTCTCTGTCTCTAAATCAGACTTTTGCTCCAGCTCCTCAGTTTTTGCCAGAAATTACCTGAAATTGCACAAAAACACAAAAACTCAAAGTAGTATCCAAAAATGTGAATTTAACACTAAAACCTATAAAAACTTAATAACAACTAAACAAAACATACAAAAACTATATGAAAATGAATAAAATATCCGCTCATCACAACACCAAACTTAAACTGTTGCTTGTCCCCAAGGAACTAAAAACACAGTAAGGTAGAAAAGAAAATTAAGATACAAATAAATTTCAAAGTTTCCAATGAAGCTCAGTTACAATTAGATGAGCCGGTCTTAGTAGCTTTTTGCTTCTGAATAGTTTTAGCATCTCACTATCCATTGAAACTTAGAATGGTTGGCATCTTTAGGAATTTAGGATCCAGATAATATTATTGACTCTCCTAGTTCAGTTGTTTTTGATTCTTGAACATAGCTTTTAGAGTCTTGGCCGTGACCCTAAGCACCTTGTTTTCCAATGTTACTACCGGATACAATAATGCCACAGACACTTTAACTGGGTGAACTTTTTCAGATTGTGACTCAGCTTTGCTAGAGTCCCCAGATAGAGGTATCCAGAGTTCTTAAGCACACTCTTTTTGCTTTAGACCACGACTTTAACCGCTCAGTCTCAAGCTTTTCACTTGACACCTTCACGCCACAAGCACATGGTTAGGGACAGCTTAGTTGAGCCACTTAGACTAGGATTTTATTCCTTTAGGCCCTCCTATCCACTGATGCTCAAAGCCTTGGATCCTTTTACCCTTGCCTTTTGGTTTAAAGGGTTATTGGCTTTTTGCTCTTGCCTTTTGATTTAAAGAGCTTTTGGCTTTTTCTGCTTGCTTTTTCTCTTTTTTTCTATTTATTTTTTCGCCACCTTTTTTTTTTTGCATGGAAGCTTTTTCTTTTTCTTTTTGCTGCTTTTTTTTGCTTCAAGAATCAATTTTAGATTTTTCAGATTACCAATAATACTTTTCCTTTTTCCTTATTCTTTCAAGAGCCAAAGTTCTAAAATTCCAACTTCAAATATGCACTTTTTAATTATATATTCAGAAAACAAAAGCAATGCCACCACATCAACATAATTAAACTATTCTTATTTTAAACTTAAAATTTATGTATCTCTCAATTCTTTTCAATTAAAATTTTCTTTTAAGCAAGGTGAGAGATATATGGAACATTTTACATCTTTAAGGCATAAATGGAAATGATCATGCAACAAGAACAAGAGTACAGATAAGACATAACAGGAAACAGAAAAATGATAAAAGAAAAGGGAGTAAAAGAGAACGAATCCACCTTTAATGGTGGCGGTTAGTGCTCCTCCTTGAGGATCCAATGTGATACTTGATCTCTTTAATATCACTCATTTGCCTTTGTTGTTCTGCCCTCATAGCCCTCTGGTCTTCTCTTATGGCCCTTTGATCTTCTTTTATTGCATTGAGGATGGTTAAATGCTCTTGATGCTCCACCCTCAATTGCTCTATGTTAGTGTAAAGTTCTCCAAGAGAAGTCTGCCACTGATCCCAATAGCTTAGAGGAAGAAAATACATCCCTTGAGGTATCTCAGGGATCTCATACTGAGGCGGCTACACAGGCTCATGTGCATGCTCTCTAGTTTGCTTCATCTTGTTCTTAGTGATGGGCTTGTCCTCCCCAACAGAGATATCTCCCTCTATGACAATTCTAGCTGAATTACATAGATGACAAATGAGGTGTGGGAATGCCAACCTTGCATTGGTGGAAGGCTTCTCAGCTATCTTGTACAATTCTTGAGGAATCACCTCATGTACTTCCACCTCACTTCCAATCATGAAGCAATGGATCATGATGTCTCTGTCAACAGTCACTTCTGACCGGTTACTAGTAGGAATGATGGAACGTTGGATGAATTCCAACCATCCTCTAGCTTTGGGCTTTAGATCAACCCTTCTTAGTTGAATGGGCTTGCCTTGGGAATCCCTTTTCCACTGTGCTCCTTCCACACAGATGTCCGAGAGCACTTGATCCAATCTTTGGTCAAAGTTAACTCTTCTAGTGTAAGGATGTGGGTCTCCTTGCATTAGAGGCAAGTTGAACACCAACCTCACACTTTCCGGGCTGAAATCTAAGATTTTCCCTCGGATCATGGTGCTCCAATTCCTTGGATTTTGGTTCGCACTAGTGTCATGGTTTTTAGTAACCCATGCATTAACATAGAACTCTTGCACCATTAGAATCCCAACATCCTGAATGGGATTAGTTAGGACTTCCCAACCTCTTCTCTGGATCTCTCTTCGGATTTTCAGATACTCATTCTTTTTGAGCCTGAAAGGGACCTCAGGGATCACTTTCTTCTCAGCCACTATTTTATAGAAGTAGTCTTGGTAAGCTTTGGTGATGAATCTCTCCATCTCCTAAGATTCATAAGGAGTGGCTACTGCCTTTCCTTTCTTCTTTCTAGAGGAGTCTCCAACCTTAGGTGCCATGAATGGTAATGGAAAGAAAAAAGCTATGCTTTTCCAATACCAAACTTAAAACTTTGCTTGTCCTCAAGCAAAAATAAAGAAAAGAGAAGAATAGAGTAGAAGAAGAAGAAAATAAAAGAAGATAGAGGGAGAGAGAGGGCTCGGCCTTGTGAGTTTTATGAGTGTAGGAGAGGTGTGTGTATGAAGGATATGAAGATGGGTATTTATAGGAGTGGGGATGGGTAGGGTTCGGCCATAGGGTGGGTTTTGGGTGGGAAATTCAATTTCGAAGTGGGTGAGAGTAGGTGGAAGTTATGATGGTTTGGGGAAATTGAATGGATATGATTGGGCAAGGGTTTATAGGAAAATGTGTGTGGCGACGTGTGAAAGTAAGTGGGGTAGGTGAAGATGCTGTGGGACCCACTAGTCCTAAGAGGCTAGCGAATTTTAGATTCCCTACTGTCTGTACTGGCGTTTGAACTCCCAGAGTCTGCTCCCTGGCTGGCGTTCAACACCAGCAATGTTGCCCATTAGGGGCGTTGGACGCCTAGCCAAAGGTCTCTGGCTGGCGTTCAACTTTTAATAACACTCCATCTAGAGTGTTCTATTTTTACTGCTGAACAAATCTGTCTCTATTCTGACTGTTGCATATGATTATGAACTTAAGAAAATAACTGAAAGAAAAACAAAATGAAATAAAATAAATAATTAACTAAGATTGGGTTGCCTCCCAACAAGCGCTTCTTTAACGTCATTAGCTTGACGGTTAGCTCCTTACGGAGGTGAGTGTGGCCTCAGATTTTTGCCCCTTACAGTGAACTTTCTTCCTGTCTTCTCATGAATGAGCTCTACATGCTCTAAAGACAGGAAACAACTCACTGTATGTGGTAAGACTGGCTTCTTAGTGAACACAACTCTCATGCCAGGTGAGAGGCCTTCAGTTGGGACTTTCTTGTCCTTCCAGCCTTTAGGTACTTTCTTCTTAGTACCTTTGTGCTTAGAGCTTGTTGATGGCTACCCAACAACAAACTTAGAATTAATGTTTGGGGGCTCTGCAAAGCTCTGCATGAAAGAGAGGGTTGGAACACTAAGTGTTGCACATTTATCTCTCTTTTAGAAAGAGAATTGTGATGAGACATCTTGAACAAGATGTGATCCTCCCTTAATTGTAGAGTCAATTCTCCCATAGCCACATCAATGATAGCATTGACAGTGGCTAGGAAAGGTCTTCCAAGGATGACAGAGTCATCCTCATCCTCTCCAATATCCAAGACTATGAAGTTTGCATGGATGTAATAGTTTTCAACTTTTACCAAGACATCCTCTACTAAGCCATATGACTTCTTCATTGTCTTGTCTGCCATCTCTAATAAGATGTTTGCAGCTTTCACCTCAATGATCCTAGCTTCTCCATTACAGAGAGTAGCATGAGGTTGATGCTTGACCCTAGGTCACACAGAGTCTTGTCAAAGGTCATGGTGCCTATGGTGTAAGGAATTAGAAAGCGTCCAGGATCTGGAAGCTTCTGAGGTAGCCTCTGCTGAACCAAAGCATGGAGTTCCTTGGTAAGCAATGGAGGTTCTTCCTCCAAAGGCTTTGTACCAAAGAGCTTGGCATTCAGCTTCATATGAGCTCCTAGGTACTGAGCAACTTGCTCTTTCCTAGTGTCTTCATCCTCATCAGAGGATGAGTATTCATCAGAACTCATGCACTGCAGAAGTGCATGCAAAGGAACCTCTATGGTCTTTATATGAGCATAGGCTTCATTGAGTTCAGGGATAGAGGGTTCTTGAGTGGGACTTAAGCTCTCAAAGGGTGTGCTTTTACTGGTATTCCTCTAGTATTTTGGGCGTTGAACGCCCAGCAGGGGTATCCTTGCTGGCGTTCAACGCCAGCTTCCTTGGGTGTATGGGTGTTGAACGCCCAGTGAGTGGTTCCTCACTGGCATTTAGCGCCAGCTTTCCTGTCTGGTTGGGCGTTGAACGCCCAGTGAGGGGTTGCTCAATGGCGTTCAGTGCCAGAGTTCCTGGGTGTTTAGGCGTTGAACGCCTAGCCAGTGCTCCCTGGCTGGCGTTCAATCCCAGCTTTGCTGCCAGGATGAGCGTTTGGTGCACGAATTGTGAATCACACTTTTCACAACGCGTACCACTAACCAGCAAGTGCACTGGGTCGTCCAAGTAATACCTCACGTGAGTAAAGGTCGAATCCCACGGAGATTGTTGGTTTGAAGCAATCTATGGTTATTTTGTAATTCTTAGTCAGGAAGTCAATTATGTTTATCAGTTGAATTGTGAATAACCAAGAGAACATAAATTAAAGATTACTTGTTGTGCAGTAATGGAGAATATGTTGGAGTTTTGGAGATGCTTTGTCTTCTGAATCTCTGCTTTCCTCTGTCTTCTGATTCACGCACGCACGCCCTCCTATGGCAAGCTGTGTGTTGGTGGATCACCGTTGTCAATGGCTACCTTCCATCCTCCCAGTGAAAACTACGCTCACGCGCTCTGTCACAGCACGGCTAATCACCGGTTGGTTCTCGATCCGGTTGGAATAGGATTTACTATCCTTTTGCGTCTGTCACTAACGCCCAGCCTTCAAGAGTTTGAAGCTCGTCACAGTCATTCAATCCTTGAATCCTACTCGGAACACCACAGACAAGGTTTAGACTTTTCGGATTCTCATGAATGCTGCCGTCAGTTTTAGCTTATACCACGGAGATTTTGATTAAGGAATCTAAGAGATACTCATTCAATCGTATATAGAACGGAGGTGGTTGTCAGGCACACGTTCATGATTTGAGGAAGGTGATGAGTGTCACAGCTCATCACCTCCATCATAGTTAAGCGCGAATGAACATCTTAGATAGGAACAAGCGTGTTTGAATGGAAAACAGAAATACTTGCATTAATTCATCGAGACACAGCAGAGCTCCTCACCCCCAACAATGGGGTTTAGAGACTCATGCCGTCAGAGAATACAAAGTTTTGATCTGAAATGTCATGAGATACAAAATAAGTCTCTAAAAGTTGTTTAAATACTAAACTAGTAGCCTAGGGTTACAAAATATGAGTGGACTATGATGGATGATGCAGAGGTCCACTTCTGGGGCCCACTTGGTGTGTGCTGGGGCTGAGATTTAAGTGAGTCACGTGCAGAGGCCATTTGTGGAGTTGAACGCCAGTTTTTATGCCAGTTTGGGCGTTCAACTCCAGTTGTTGATCCTTTTCTGGCGCTGGACGCCAGAATTGGGCAGAGAACTGGCGTTGAATGCCAGTTTACGTCGTCTATCCTTGTGCAAAGTATGGACTATTATATATTGCTGGAAAGCCCTGGATGTCTACTTTCCAATGCAATTGAAAGCGTGCCATTTCGAGTTCTGTAGCTCCAGAAAATCCAATTTGAGTGCAGGGAGGTCAGAATCCAACAGCATTAGCAGTCCTTTTTCAGCCTGAATCAGATTTTTGCTCAGCTCCTTCAATTTCAGCCAGAAAAATACCTGAAATTACAGAAAAACACACAACTCATAGTAAAGTCCAGAAATATGAATTTTTCCTAAAAACTACTAGAAATAGACTAAAAACTAACTAAAACATACTCTAAACTATATGAAATTATCCCCAAAAAGCGTATAAAATATCCGCTCATCACAACACCAAACTTAAACTGTTGCTTGTCCTCAAGCAACTAGACAAATAAAATAGAAGACTAATAGGTTGAGAGGCAATAATATCTCAGAGTTTTTTGAATGAAGCTCAGATTCTACTTAGATGAGCGGGACTAGTAGCTTTTTGCTTCTGAACAGTTTTGGCATCTTACTTTATCCATTGAAGCTCAGAGTGATTGGCATCTATAGGAACTTAGAATTCAGATAATGTTATTGATTTTCTTAGTTTCAGTGTGATGATTCTTGAACACAGCTTCTTTATGAGTCTTGGCCGTGGCCCTAAGCACTTTGTTTTCCAGTATTACCACCGGATACATAAATGCCACAGACACATAATTGGGTGAACCTTTTCAGATTGTGACTCAGCTTTGCTAAAGTCCCCAATTAGAGGTGTCCAGAGTTCTTAAGCACACTCTTTTTTTTTTTTTTTCTGCAAGCTTTGTTCTTTGCTGCTTTTTCTTGCTTCAAGAATCATTTTTATGATTTTTCAGATCATCAATAACATGTCTCATGTTCATCATTCTTTCAAGAGCCAACATATTTAACAGTCTTAAACAACAAATTCAAAAGACATATGCACTGTTCAAGCATTCATTCAGAAGACAGAAAGCATTGCCACCACATTTAACTAATTAGAATTTCTCTTATTAAAACTCAAAATTTTATTGCCTCTTATTCAAAAGATCTACTACTTTATTCATGTTTAATGATGATGAGAAAAATAAACTATAGCTTAATTGGAGATAAAATCAAAATAGATACTAATTACTACTATATGACTTCTAAGGTACTTTTATAAGGACACTGTCACAGAGTTAAGGCAGAAATTGGAAATTAACAACCTTTATTCTGGGGGTATCGGGGTTCCTCTGATCCTTGGGAGGCTTGGTATTACAGAAGACTTTTGGCGCTTCAGTTCCCTTAAGTCACGTCCCTGCTCCTCTTGTTCTTTAAGTATATGAGTCAGAATTTGACTGTGTTCCTTCTGTTGTTTTATTATTTGCTCCATAGCTTCCTGTATCTTGGTGACAGACGTCTCAAGATATTCCCAATATTCCGCTTGAGGAATCTCTGGGAGGAATTCCTGTGCTCTCTTCTTGATATGCTCCTCCTGTGCTTGTTGTCTCTCCATTGATGCTTTGGTGATTGACTTTTCAATTAGGATATATTCAGTTATTCCCATCTTGACTCCAGCGTCCTTGCAGAGCAGAAAAATCACGCTTGGATAAGCCAACCTGGCCTCTCTTGAATTTTTGTTAGCAATCTTATAGAGCTCTGTTGAAATCAGCTGATGAACCTCCACTTCCTTTCCCATCATGATGCAATGAATCATCACTGCTCTTTTAACTGTGACTTCAGAACGGTTGCTGGTGGGCAACAGAGAACGCCCAATGAAGTCCAGCCATCCTCTGGCAACTGGTTTGAGATCCTCCCTCTTGAGTTGATTTGGGACGCCCTTTGTGTTGGTGGTCCACCTGGCTCCAGGGATACATATGTCCTCTAGAATCTTATCCAGGCCAATGTCTGCTTTCATCATCCTCCTGTTGAAGGAGTCTGGATCATCCTTTAGCTGAGGTAGCTTTAATATCTCTCTGATCTTGTCAGGGGTGGTATGAACAATTTTTCCCCTGACCATGGTCCAAAATTCGTAGCAGGCAGTTCCAGATAGTCTTTGCTTGTCAGTCTGCCACATATTAGCATAGAACTCCTGGACCATGTTCCTTCCTACTTTCGTTTCAGGATTAGCTAAGACTTCCCAGTTCCTGGTTCGAATTTGCTCCTGGATCTCCGGATATTCATCTTCTTTCAGATCGAATCTCACTTTCGGGATCACTGATCTCAGACCCATTACTTTAAGATAATGGTCTGAATGTTCTTTAGATAAGAACTTCCCTTGATTCCAAAGTGATTTTGGAATGCTCTCTTTCTTGCCTCTTGGAGTGGATTGTTTTCCTTTGAGAGCCATAATCTTAGTAGTGATCTCGGATAAACACACCAAACTTAGAGGTTTGCTTATCCTCAAGCAAAAGAAAAGAAAGGAGAGGGATAGAAGGAGATTGAGTAGCACTTGTTGATGAAGGAGGGGGGAGGCCGAACCCAATTTAAAGGGGTGGGGGGGTGGGTTTTCGAAAAATTGGAAGAGATAAGATAAAAAGATTGAGTTGAAAAAGATAAGATAGAAGATAGAGTTTAATTTTGAAAAGATATGATAGATTTTTGAAAAAGATAACTCTGAATTTTGAAAAAGATAATATGGATATTTGAAAAAGATATGGATTATTTGAAAAGATTTTTGAGTGAAAAAGATAGATTTGTTTTCAGAAAAGATTTTGAAAAGAGTTGGATTGAATTTGGAAAGATGGATTTTTAGAAATTAAGGATTTTAGAAATCAGGGTTCTTGATATGTTCATGTAAAAATCATGCATTGGAGCATAAAATTTGAAATTAAAATGGAAATACGTGTGGGATTACTGGATTTGGCTCCTCCCTGTCCTCCTGGCATTTGAACGCCCAAACACTGCCTGTTTTGGGCGTTCAGCGCCCAAATGCTGATCTCCTGGGCGTTCAGCGCCCAGTTGCTGCCATTCCTGGCGTTCAACGCCCAGTGGGTGGCCATTTCTGGTGTTGAATGCCCAATTGCTGCCATTACTAGCGTTCAGCGCCCAGTGGATGCCCATTTTGGGCGCTGAACGCCCAAAATGCCCCTTTACTGGCGTTTTCTTGCCATTGAGCTTCCAATCTCTGTTTTGTGTGCAAATTCCTTCTGTAACCCTGTAAACTTATGCAATTGATCTTTTACCTTAGTGTCAGTAAACTTTATATAAACAAATAAAAAAAGAAAAATAGGGCAAAATGCGTAGAGGATTAGTGCCCCATGGCTGGGTTGCCTCCCAGTGAGCGCTTCTTTATTGTCTTTAGCTGGACCTTGCTGAGCTTTTAATCTAGCTTCAGCCTTGAGCATTCTTGCTCAATGTTGCCTTCAAGATAATGCTTGATTCTTTGTCCATTGACAATGAACTTCTTATCAGAATCAATATCTTGAAGCTCCACGTAACCATATGGTGACACACTTGTAATCACGTATGGTCCCCTCCACCGGGATTTCAGTTTCCCGGGGAATAGCCTGAGTCTAGAGTTAAACAACAGGACCTTCTGTCCTGGTTCAAAGATTCTAGATGATAGCTTTCTGTCATGCCATTTTTTTGATTTTTCTTTATAAAGCTTGGCATTTTCGAAAGCTGTGGATCTGAATTCCTCTAGCTCATTTAGCTGGAGCAATCGTTTTTCTCCTGCTAATTTGGCATCAAAGTTTAGGAATCTGGTTGCCCAGTAGGCCTTATGTTCTAGTTCCACGGGCAAGTGGCATGCCTTACCATACACGAGTTGGTATGGAGAGGTCCCTATAGGGGTCTTGAATGCTGTTCTGTAAGCCCACAGAGCATCATCCAAGCTCCTTGCCCAATCCTTTCTACGGGTATTTACTGTCCGTTCCAGGATTCTCTTTAATTCTCTGTTAGAGACTTCAGCTTGCCCATTGGTTTGTGGATGATATGGTGTGGCCACTTTGTGGCGAATTCCATACCTAACCATGGCAGAGTAAAGCTATTTATTGCAGAAGTGAGTGCCCCCATCACTGATTAACACTCTAGGGACACCAAACCTGCTAAAGATATGTTTCTGGAGGAACTTCAGCACTGTTTTAGTATCATTAGTGGGCGTGGCAATAGCCTCAACCCATTTTGATACATAGTCAACTGCCACCAGAATATAAGTGTTTGAATATGATGGCGGAAAAGGTCCCATGAAGTCAATTCCCCATACGTCAAACAACTCAATTTCCAAGATTCCTTGTTGAGGCATGGCGTAACCATGAGGCAGATTACCAGCTCTTTGGCAACTGTCACAATTACGTACAAACTTTCGGGAATCTTTATAGAGTGTGGGCCAATAGAAGCCACATTGGAGGACCTTGGTGGCTGTTCGCTCACCTCCGAAATGGCCTCCATATTGAGATCCGTGGCAATGCCATAGGATCCTCTGTGCTTTCTCTCTGGGACACACCTACGGATAATTCCGTCTGCACATCTCTTAAAGAGATAGGGTTCATCCCACAAGTAGTACTTTGCATCAGTGACTAATTTCTTCTTTTGTATTCTATTGTACTCCTTGGGTATGAACCGTGCAGCTTTATAGTTTGCAATATCGGCAAACCATGGTGCTTCCTGAATGGCAAATAGATGCTCATCAGGGAACGTCTCAGAGATCTCAAGAAAGGGGAGGGACGTCCCTTCCACTGGCTCTATCCGGGACAGATGATCAGCCACTTGGTTCTCTGTCCCTTTTCTGTCTCTTATTTCTATATCAAACTCTTGCAGAAGCAATACCCATCTGATGAGCCTGGGTTTTGAATCATGCTTTGTGAGTAGATATTTAAGAGCAGCATGGTCAGTATACACAATCACTTTTGATCCTACTAAGTATGATCTGAACTTGTCAATGGCGTAAACCACTGCAAGTAGTTCTTTTTCTGTGGTTGTGTAATTTTTCTGGGCATCATTTAGAATGCGACTGGCATAATAAATGACATGCAGAAGCTTGTCATGCCTCTGTCCCAATACTGCACCAATGGCATGATCACTGGCATCACACATTAACTCAAATGGCAATGTCCAGTCTGGTGCAGAAATGACTGGTGCTGTGACCAGCTTAGCTTTCAGCGTTTCAAACGCCTGCAGGCATGCTGTGTCAAACACAAATGGTGTGTCAGCAGCTAGCAGATTGCTTAGAGGTTTTGCGATTTTTGAAAAATCCTTTATAAACCTCCTATAGAATCCTGCATGCCCCAGAAAGCTTCTGATTGCCTTAACATTGGCAGGTGGTGGTAATTTTTCAATTACCTCTATTTTTGCTTGATCCACCTCTATTCCCTTGTTTGAGATTTTATGCCCAAGAACAATTCCTTCAGTCACCATGAAGTGACACTTTTCCCAGTTTAAAACTAGGTTGGTTTCTTGGCATCTTTTCAGAACAAGTTTCAGGTGATCAAGACAGGAGTTGAATGAGTCTCCATATACTGAGAAGTCATCCATGAAGACTTCCAGAAATTTTTCCACCATGTCAGAGAAAATAGAGAGCATGCATCTCTGGAAGGTTGCAGGCGCATTACATAGCCCAAATGGCATCCTTCTATAAGCAAACACTCCAGATGGACATGTGAATGCTGTTTTCTCTTGATCCTAAGGATCCACTGCAATTTGGTTATAGCCTGAATAGCCATCCAAAAAGTAGTAATAATCATGACCTGCTAGTCTCTCTAGCATCTGGTCTATGAATGGTAAAGGAAAATGATCCTTTCTGGTGGCTGTATTGAGCCTTCTGTAGTCAATACACATGCGCCACCCTGTAACTGTTCTTGTAGGAACCAGTTCATTTTTTTCATTATGAATCACTGTCATGCCTCCCTTTTTTGGGACGACTTGAACAGGGCTCACCCAGGGGCTATCAGAAATGGGATAAATAATCCCAGCCTCTAGTAATTTGGTGACCTCTTTCTGCACCACTTCCTTCATGGCTGGATTTAGCCGCCTCTGTGGTTGAACCACTGGTTTGGCATTATCCTCCAATAGGATTTTGTGCATGCATCTAGCTGGGCTTATGCCCTTAAGGTCACCTATGGACCACCCAAGAGCTGTCTTGTGTGTCCTTAGCACTTGAATAAGTGCTTCCTCTTCCTGTGAATTTAAAGCAGAGCTTATGATCACTGGAAAAGTGTCACCTTCTCCCAGAAATGCATATTTCAAGGATGGTGGTAGTGGCTTGAGCTCGGGTTTAGGAGGTTTTTCCTCTTTCAGAAGAAAGTTCAGAGGCTCTTTCATGTCCTCTGAATCCTCCAAATCAGGCTGAACATCTTTAAAGATGTCTTCCAACTCTGATTCGAGACTCTCAGCCATGTTGATCTCTTCTACCAAAGAGTCAATGAGATCAACTTTCATGCAGTCTGTTGATGTGTCTGGATGCTGCATGGCTTTGACAGCGTTCAACTTAAACTCATCATCATTGACTCTCAGGGTTATTTCCCCCTGTTGGACGTCAATGAGGGATCGTCCAGTTGCTAGGAAGGGTCTTCCTAGAATGAGAGTAGCACTCTTGTGCTCCTCCATTTCCAGCACAACAAAGTCAGTGGGAAAGGCGAATGGCCCAACTCTGACAATCATGTCCTCAATCACGCCTGATGGGTATTTAGTGGAACCATCAGCAAGTTGGAGACATATCCGGGTTGGTTTAACTTCTTCAGTTAAGCCAAGCTTCCTGATAGTGGATGCAGGTATCAGGTTGATGCTTGCCCCAAGATCGCATAAAGCTGTCTTGGTGCAATCACCTTCTAATATGCATGGTATCAGAAAACTCCCAGGGTCTTTAAGCTTTTCAGGAAAGCTTTTCAGAATGACTGCACTGCATTCTTCAGTGAGGAGAACTCTTTCTGTTTCTCTCCACTCCTTTTTATGACTCAAGATCTTTTTCATGAACTTGGCATAAGAAGGTATTTGCTCAAGTGCCTCTGCAAATGGAATCTTTATTTCAAGAGTCCTTAGGTAATCTGCAAAGCGAGCAAATTGCTTATCCTGCTCCTCTTTCTGGAGTTTTTGAGGATAAGGTATCTTGGCTTTATATTCCTCAACCTTAGTGGTTAAAGAAGCCTTTTTAGAGGGGTTGTTGTCAGCACTTGTGTGTGTCTGATCCCTCACTGGAAATTGAATGCCAGAGTCAGAAGCTGGAGTGACGTTAGACGCCAGCTCACTGTCTGTTCCTGGCGCCTGAACGCCAGAAATGTGCCCCTGTTGGGCGTTCAACGCTGGATTCTGCCCCATTTGGGCGTTCAACGCCAGATTCTTGCCCATTTCTGGCGTTGAACGCCAATCCTGCCTTGTTTCTGGCGCTGAACGCCAGTTTTGGGCATGGTTTGGGCGTTCAGCGCCAGCCTTCCACCCATTTTCTGGCGTTTTAGTGCCAGAATTATTTTTCCCTGGGCTCTTACTGTCCTCAGGGGAATCTTTGGTGGGTCGCTCATTTCTTGAATTTTTGATGCCTTGAGGTGGGGTATTTAATGTTTTCCCACTTCTTAATTGAACTGCTTGGCATTCTTCTGCTATTTGCTTTGATAGCTGCTGCTTTGTTTGCTTAAACTGTTCGTCCATATGTATATTAGCTATCCTTGTCTCCTGTAACCTGTCTTTGAATTCAGCTAGCTGCTTTGTTAGAAAATCTAATTGCTGATTGAATTCAGCAGCTTGTTTTACAGTACTGAATTCAGCAGTTACTGTTTTAACCTCTTCATTCATGGAAGGGTTGCTGCTTAGATACAGATGCTGATTCCTGGCAACTGTATCAATGAGCTCTTGAGCCTCTTCAATTGTCTTTCTCATATGGATAGATCCACCAGCTGAGTAATCTAGAGACATCTGAGCTCCTTCTGCAAGCCCATAGTAGAAGATGTCTAACTGAACCCACTCTGAAAACATTTCAGAGGGGCATTTTCGTAGCATCTCTCTGTATCTCTCCCAGGCATCATAAAGAGATTCATTATCTCCTTGTTTAAAGCCTTGGATGTCCAGCCTTAGCTGTGTCATCCTTTTTGGAGGAAAATATTGATTCAGGAATTTTTCTGTCAGCTGTTTCCATGTTCTTATGCTGGCCTTAGGTTGGTTATTTAACCACCTCTTAGCTTGATCTTTTACAGCAAATGGAAACAGTAATAGTCTGTAGACATCCTGATCTATTTCCTTATCATGTACTGTGTCAGCAATTTGTAAAAATTGTGCCAGAAACTCTGTAGGTTCTTCCTGTGGAAGACCGGAATACTGGCAACTTTGCTGCACCATGATAATGAGCTGAGGATTCAACTCAAAGCTACTGACTCCAATGGAGGGTATGCAGATGCTACTCCCATATGAAGCAGTAGAGGGGTTAGAATATGACTCCAGAGTCCTCCTGGACTGTTCATTTCCACTTATGTCCATGATGGATCTATGGATATAACTTGGACTGATTTACCTTTTTATTTATTTTATTTTATAAGAAGTAAATACTTAAATAAAATAAAATAACTAAAAAGAATTTGAATTTTGAAGTTAAATATTTTTTTTTAAATAGAAATTAATTAGTTAATAAAAAAGAAATTTTTGAAAAAGAGGGAAGATATTTTCGAAATTTAGAGAGAGGGAGAGTTAGTTAGGTAGTTTTGAAAAAGTTAAGAAACAAACAAAAAGTTAGTTAGTTAGTTGAAACAAATTTTGAAAAGATAAGAAGTTAGGAAGTTAGAAGAGATATTTTGAAAAGATATTTTTTTTTGAATTTAGTGAGGAGAGAGAAAAACAATAAGATAGTACAAGATTTAAAATTTTTAGATCTAATGCTCCTTGTTTTCGAAAAATTTGGAGGGAAAACACCAAGGAACACCAAACTTAAAAATTTTAAGATCAAGACACAAGGAAAACTCAAGAACACTTTGAAGACTCACAAGAACACAAGAACATGAAGAAAGAACACCAAACTTAAAATTTTTTGAAAACCAAACCAAAATTTTCGAAACCAAAGGGAAATCAACAAGAAAACACCAAACTTTAAGTTTGGCACAAAATTTAATAGAGAAAATATTATTTATGAAAAAGAAGGTTTTGAAAAGAATATAAAAGACTCTAACTCAATTACCAAGAACACAGATTAACGCTCTAGCCAAATGAGTTATGGGACTTTCAAAAATTTTAAGAAAGATTATTTTTGAAAACACCAAACTTAAAGTTTGGCACAGGATTTAATAGAAAAATTATTTTTGAAAAAGGTTTTAAAAATATGATAGCCAATTATCATGAACATAAACACCACGTTCTAAATAACTGAGCTATAAGTTTAAAGTATTTTAACAAGGGATAAATAATAAAAGACTCTAAACCAAAAAAAGAAAGATTTTTCCTAATCTAAGCAACAAAATAATCCGTCAGTTGTTCAAACACGAACAATCCCCGGCAACGGCGCCAAAAACTTGGTGCACGAATTGTGAATCACACTTTTCACAACGCGTACCACTAACTAGCAAGTGCACTGGGTCGTCCAAGTAATACCTCACGTGAGTAAGGGTCGAATCCCACGGAGATTGTTGGTTTGAAGCAATCTATGGTTATTTTGTAATTCTTAGTCAGGAAGTCAATTATGTTTATCAGTTGAATTGTGAATAACCAAGAGAACATAAATTAAAGATTACTTGTTGTGCAGTAATGGAGAATATGTTGGAGTTTTGGAGATACTTTGTCTTCTGAATCTCTGCTTTCCTATGTCTTCTGATTCACGCACGCACGCCCTCCTATGGCAAGCTGTGTGTTGGTGGATCACCGTTGTCAATGGCTACCTTCCATCCTCCCAGTGAAAACTACGCTCACGCGCTCTGTCACAGCACGGCTAATCACCGGTTGGTTCTCGATCCGGTTGGAATAGGATTTACTATCCTTTTGCATCTGTCACTAACGCCCAGCCTTCAAGAGTTTGAAGCTCGTCACAGTCATTCAATCCTTGAATCCTACTCGGAATACCACAGATAAGGTTTAGACTTTCCGGATTCTCATGAATGCTGCCGTCAGTTTTAGCTTATACCACGGAGATTCTGATTAAGGAATCTAAGAGATACTCATTCAATCGTATATAGAACGGAGGTGGTTGTCAGGCACACGTTCATGATTTGAGGAAGGTGATGAGTGTCACAGCTCATCACCTCCATCATAGTTAAGCGCGAATGAACATCTTAGATAGGAACAAGCGTGTTTGAATGGAAAACAGAAATACTTGCATTAATTCATCGAGACACAGCAGAGCTCCTCACCCCCAACAATGGGGTTTAGAGACTCATGCCGTCAGAGAATACAAAGTTTTGATCTGAAATGTCATGAGATACAAAATAAGTCTCTAAAAGTTGTTTAAATACTAAACTAGTAGCCTAGGGTTACAAAATATGAGTGGACTATGATGGATGATGCAGAGGTCCACTTCTGGGGCCCACTTGGTGTGTGCTGGGGCTGAGATTTAAGTGAGTCACGTGCAGAGGCCATTTTTGGAGTTGAACGCCAGTTTTTATGCCAGTTTGGGCGTTCAACTCCAGTTTTTGATCCTTTTCTGGCGCTGGACGCCAGAATTGGGCAGAGAACTGGCGTTGAACGCCAGTTTACGTCGTCTATCCTTGTGCAAAGTATGGACTATTATATATTGCTGGAAATCCCTGGATGTCTACTTTCCAATGCAATTGAAAGTGTGCCATTTCGAGTTCTGTAGCTCCAGAAAATCCAATTTGAGTGCAGGGAGGTCAGAATCCAACAGCATCAGCAGTCCTTTTTCAGCCTGAATCAGATTTTTGCTCAGCTCCTTCAATTTCAGCCAGAAAAATACCTGAAATTACACAAAAACACACAACTCATAGTAAAGTCCAGAAATATGAATTTTTCCTAAAAACTACTAGAAATAGACTAAAAACTAACTAAAACATACTCTAAACTATATGAAATTATCCCCAAAAAGCGTATAAAATATCCGCTCATCAGCGTTGAACGCCTAGTGAGGGGCTCTTTACTGGCGTTCAGCGCCAGGCTTGCTGCCAGATTGTGCGTTGAACGCCTAGTGAAACCTTCTTCACTGGCATTCAATTCCTTCCTAATATTCTCAGATTCGGCCTCTACCTCCATGGTTATGCCCTTGCACTCTTCTCTTGGATTTACCTCAGTATTACTAGGAAGAGTTTCAGGAGGAGTCTTAGGGATCCTCTTGCTCAATTGGCCAACTTGCACCTCCAAGTTCCTAATGGAGGACCTTGTTTCATTTATGAAACTATGAGTGGTCTTAGAGAGGCTGGAAACCAGAATGACTAAGTCAGAGAGGCTCTGATTAGAGGTTTCCATATTCCCTTGAGAAGATGGGAATGGTGGTCTGTTATTGAACATATTCTGGTTCCTTCTACCTTGATTATTATTGAAACCTTGTTGAGGTTTCTGTTGATCCTTCCATGAAAGATTAGGATGATTCCTCCATGAAGGGTTGGAGGTTTTTTCATAGGGTTCTCCCATGTAATTCACTTCCTCCATGGTAGGTTGATCAGGATTATAAGCATCTTCATCAGGAGATACTTCTTGGGTACTTCCAGCTATAGTTGGCAGTCCAGTCAGATGTTGAGAGATCATATTGACCTGCTGGGTCAAGATCTTATTTTGATGGACATTGTTGTTTTTCCAACCCCTAGGCATCTTCCTTTTGGGGCCTTCCTCCTTGGTGGATGGTGTACATCTAACACCAAACTTACGTTCGGTCTTAGGAGGGATTGAATTAGTTTCAATCAAGATGGTTTTTTCTCTAATACCTCTACAGAAGAGATATTGAGTTACAGCTTCTTGGGAGCTGCTAAGAGATGAGTTAGTTGCTCATCTTTAAGCTCTCTCTATACACCAATGAAACGTGGCTCTTGAGGCTCTTTCACCTCTGCAAGGGCGAGCTCTGTGGCATTCTCAGGATCCTCCTGATTCTTGATTGCCTTCAGTCCCTCAGTAGCAAGCTCCTAAGGTTCGGCCTCCTTGGTGAAGACTACTGTCTCACCTTCTTTTAAGGTCTCCTTCTCGGAGAGCATTAGGCTTTCTGTGAAGGCCTTACAGGGATGAACCTCCTTAAACAACTCAGTGGGAGAAGTATTAACCTGCTCAGGTGTCCACTGGTCGTAGGTGTGAGTCTCTCCTTGAGGGTGGTCACCACCTATAGCACTAGGAGCACTATAACTCTCAGTAGGGGGTGCGACTACAGTCTCCCTGTCTAGAACATCTGTCCTGACTGGGGTCTGAACACCTGTTGCTAACTTAGCCAATCTTTGTGAAGGAGAGAACCTATTTAGAAATCTATTAACAACCTTATCCCAGTTGTTCACACTTCCCTTGGGTACATCATACCACCAATGTTTTGCTCGATCTCTCAGAGTAAATGGGAACAGTTTGAGCTTGTGGAATTCAGGGTCCACTCCATTGGTTTCTGCAGTGTCACAGAACTGCAGGAAGTCAGAGATGAATTTACCGAGGTCTTTCTGTGGGTGTCCATGAAACTGGAACGTCTGCAACACTAAGGCGATCTGTTATGGGTTGATCACAAAGCTTCTTGCTCTGCTAGGAGGTACATTGATACTTTCTCCATAGAAATCAGGAGAGTAGTCACCAAGAACCTCTCTTGCCTCTCCTTCAGGTTCGGCCATGTCTTCAGCTTCTTGTTCAAAATTTTCTAAAAGGTTTCTTCCAGAGTGTTGTGCTTTAATTTGTTACAAGAAGCTCCTGGATGAACTGAAGATTGATGGTTTAGAATTCACAATAAATTCTCGTTGCAAGTATAGTTTCTAAACCAAGCAATCATCCTTTCATACAAAAGTTTGGTTGTCACAAGTAACAAAACCCAATAAAATTTATAACCGAAGTATTTAAACCTCGGGTCGTCTTCTCAAGGAATTGCAGGGAGGTATGATTTATTATTGGTTATGTAAAAAGATATGTTTTTGGATTTTTTAAAATAAGGAACAAGTAATTTAAATAACAAGAAAAATAAATTAATAATTAATAAAATCTCTTGGCAAGGTATGAGAAATTTTAAGTCCTATCCTCGTTATCCTTATCAGGTGTGAAGAGAATTGGATTCTGCTCCCACTTTTAATTAACCCTTGCTAAACAAAGGAAAGTCAAGTGAAAAAATTAATTTGATCCTCAGGTCCTAGTCAACTCCTATGGAAAGACTAGAGTTATTGGGGTACAAATTAACCAGCAAAGAATTCCAATTTCAATCAACAGCTGAGTTTGATAACTCAAGTGTTACCAATTAATCAACCAAAGCCAAAAGGGAACACTACAACATTTTGGGTCTATGGCCACGATTTTTTTGGTCACGGTAAAAAACCATGACCATAGACCCTCTATGGTCACGGTTTTTTAGGGTGACAAAAAAAAAGCTATGGTCACGGTTCTTTTAGAAAGGGTGACCATAGAGTACCTATGGTCACGGTTTTCTAAAAAAGGGTGGCCTAAAAGGGTCTATGGTCACGATTTTGAGGGGTGGCCTAAATGGGTCTATGGTCACGATTTTTTACAGTGACCAAAAAGGGTCTATGGTCACGGTTTTTCAAAAAAGGGTGACCTAAAAGGGTCTATAGTCACAGTTTTGGGGGTGGCATAAAAGGGTCTATGGTCACGATTTTGGGGTGACCTAAAGGGGTCTATGGTCACGGTTTTTTACAGTGACCAAAAAGGAGCTATGGTCACGGTTTTTCAAAAAGGGTGACCTAAAAAGGTCTATGGTCACGATTTTGGGGGGTGACCTAAAGGGGTCTATGGTCACGGTTTTGGGGGGTGGCCTAAAAGAGTCTATGGTCATGGTTTTGGGGGTGACCTAAAGGGATCTATGGTCACGGTTTTTTACAGTGACAAAAAAGGAGCTATGGTCACGGTTTTTCAAAAAGGGTGACCTAAAAGGGTCTATGGTCACGGTTTTGGGGTGACCTAAAGGGGTCTATCGTCACGATTTTAGGGGTGGCCTAAAAGAATCTATAGTCATGGTTTTGCGGGGTGGCCTAAAGGGAGCTATGGTCACGGTTTTTTTCAATGACTAAAAAGGGGCTATGATCACGGTTTTTCGGAAGGGTGGCCTAAAAGGATCTATAGTCACGGTTTTGGGGTGACCTAAAGGTGTCTATGGTCAAGATTTTTTACAGTGACCAAAAAGGATCTATGGTCACAATTTTTCGGAAGGGTGGCCTATAAGGGTTTATCGTCACAGTTTTGGGGAGTGACCTAAAGGGGTCTATGGTCACAGTTTTAATCATTTGAGTTTTAATTAGTTAAGAATTTTATCTATTTTTTATTATTTTAAATATTTTTTTAAAATTAAAAATTTTAATAATTAAAAACTAGCTAATAATAATTTTATATATTTTATTTTAAATATTAAAATTTTAAATCTAATTTTATAAATATAAAATTAGGTTAAATACTATTAATAATTTTAAATTAAAAAATGATATAAAACTTACTAAAATGATTGTAAAGAATTGCGCATACACATTGATCATTGAATTTTAGGGGTTATTTTAAAAACTCACACAACTAAGACGTTATTTTAAAAATAATTTTTTAGATTTTAGATTTTTTATCTTTCTAATATTTTTAAAATTAACTATACAGTATACATTTAAATTTTTACCCATCTAATAATTAAAAAGGATAATATAACAAACCTAATGCGTTGCTTAATAAAAGAAGTTGGGTTTAGTAGCTCACACGTATGACGTTTTAATTTACCATTCATTCACATAGAACAAACCCTAAGTAGACGGCGATGGAATCATGCGGATCCTTATTTTTCTGCAAGACCAATTTCTGCAACCTTAACTAGTAATTGCTACTTTTATACCTAATTCGTTTTAAATTATTCATATTCAGGATTCGGATTATGGTTAATGTGCTGCTATTGGTGAGTTTTGGTTGTGAATGAAGCTGAGTTCTTGAGGCGATTGCGGGAGAACATGGAATTTTCTATTTTATTGTTAGGATAACGAAGGTTACGTTTTAAGCTTTTTCTGGTTTTGATTTGCTAAGATTTTCGATGTGGTTTGTTGTGCTTCTCCTTGCTCTGTGTTTTACGCTTGGGTTTTGAATAACAACGAAAAAAATGAGCTAGTTGCTCTATTTAATTTTTTTGCACCAATTTTAAAAAATAATAATTACAAATCTTGTATTTAACTGAGTTTAGATTGAGAACTATGCTTGATTATTTAGGTTTACACTTTAATCTTTGAGTACCAATTATTATTATTAACGAGGTTATATATATATTTTTTCAATTGAGATTTATTTTCTTTTTCAGATTTTTCATTTCAAATTTAATTGAGGATATATAAGTGAACTCTGACAGCATTCTAGATTCTTCATCTAGAATTGATTTATTAATTCCTCTTCAATGTTGGTTGTTTTAGTAAATTAATCTTGCAATGGAACAAAATGACTGTTAATGTTTCTGATGCTAACCCCAATGATCAAACCAATCCTGTGGAAAATTGCACACATTCAATAGTTTTACGGGTGATTATTTGTTATGCTGCTGTATAGAAAATTTTTTAAATCATGTATAGAAAATTCTTGTTCACAGGTCTATTTCATGAGTCTTTACCTCCACAAAGTGACGATGTTTTTGGTTTCTGAAGTCTAATCTGTCCCTTTAAAGCTCAACTTTATTCCCCATTATTACACTGCATTATTAGTTAGCACTTAGCACTTAGCACTACTACTCTATATTATGTATATATCAAGATCATGGGACACTAATGGGAATTATTCTGCCTATTTTAGATGCGAACCCATGTTAATAAAAAAAAGTTAACTTAATAAGTGCAAAAAAATGTACATTAATATAGGAACTTAAAATTGGGCATTATTTGGTATTCCCTTTCTTAACTTGATTATTTTGACTTTGTTTTGTGTACAGGATAAGTTTTCGTACTGGTAAAGGCAACAGAAGTTGAGTAGTTGCTGCGGCACGATTTATAACAACTTCAAATGGCATCTCAAAATGAAGGAACTAAGCAGTAAGTTTATCTCGTAATTGCCATATATAATAATTTGATAACACATTTAACTAGGGTAGTAAGCGGATATATGGTAGCTAGATTGTCACTATAATTGACCTATTAGATCATGTTTAGTAAGTTCAGATATTTGCATTCTTAGGTTTAATCATGTTTTGTCAAAAGATTGGATGGATTTACCAAGATTTGAGAACGAGTTCATAGTTGGTGTAAATAATTTTTTAGAGTTTGCCTTCTTAATTGGAAAGCCGGTTGGAAAAGAAATCCAATGTCCGTGTGCAAAGTGTGGAAACACTTATTGACATGAACGAGAAGACGTACATGAGCATCTTATTTGCTATGGGTTTGTCGAAGGTTATAAACGATGGTTTAATCATGGGGAATCAGTAATACCAACAGTTGTAGATAGTGACATGGATGATCGAGGGGGCGTTGATGATATTGACGGGTTACTGCGTGATGCATTCGGAAATATGACAAATCTTGAAGAGGGGAACAACGGGTTGAATGAAGATGCGAAGAGATTTTATAAGCTGGTAGATGAAGCAGGTCTAGAATTATATCCAAATTGTACTACTGGATTTTTGAGACTATCGTTTATCATTCGTCTTTACCACTTGAAGTGTTTGCATGGTTGGAGTAACACATCTTTTAACTCCCTCTTGGAGTTATTAAAAGAAGCTATACCTGATTTGAACATTCCCA
Organism: Arachis hypogaea; assembly: GCF_003086295.3. NCBI lineage: Eukaryota > Viridiplantae > Streptophyta > Magnoliopsida > Fabales > Fabaceae > Arachis > Arachis hypogaea. The sequence continues at coordinate 52,375,138 of NC_092055.1, forward strand.
CTTCTTTAATAAAGCTAAGAATATGGTTAAAGACTTGAGTCTTGACTATGAAAAGATTAATGCATGTCCTAATGACTTCATGCTGTATCGAAATGAGTACATAAATGACTCAGTTTGCCATATCTGTGGAGAGTCTCGATATAATCAGACTCCTACTCTGGATGGCAACGAAGATGACTTTGCGCTTCCGAACAAAGTTCATAAGGTTGCTGCGAAGACCTTAAGATACTTTCCTTTAATACCAAGGCTTAAAAGGCTTTTTATGTGCCCAAACACAGCAGAGGCGTTGAGGTGGCATGATGAGCAGCGTTTGAAAGACGGTTGCATAAGGCACCCTGCTGATGGCCAAGCATGGAAGAACTTGGACACTCGGTACCCAAACTTTTCAAAAGAACTTCGCAACTTGAGGCTTGGTTTGGCAAGTGATGGTTTTAATCCTTTTCGAACTATGAATGTGTCACATAGCACATGGCCAGTTGTCTTAATGGTGTACAATTTCCCCCCTTGGATGTCCATGAAGTCAGAATACTGCATGCTCTCTTTACTCATACCTGGACCTTGTTCACCAGGAAATAATATTGATATTTTTTTGCAACCATTGATCGAAGAGCTGAAGGAGCTATGGGTGTCACAGGTAGATACATATGATTCTTTTAAGGGAGAAACTTTTCAAATGCATGCTGCACTTCTTTGGACAATCAATGATTTTCCTGCGTATGCGATGTTGTCCGGTTAGAGTACGAAAGGGAAGCTAGCTTGCCCTTGTTGTAACCATAATACTTTTTTTTGTTACTTGAAACATAGCTAGCTAGCTTGCCCTTATATTTGTGCTTCGCATTTAAGTATCTTTGCATTTTTCATGTCATCTGTGTTAACTTCGAGTAATCTTTATGGTTTCTTTGTAGCGTGCAAAAAAAGAGGGCAATGAAGATCCATTACAGTCTGAGATGTTTGTTGTAACTCGTACTAACAAGAAAGGAAAGACGGATTCGGGAACACAAGAGACGATTGTGAGTTGTTTAGTTTCGTAGAAATGTACACTAAAAGAAATGTGTAAATCATTTTTTATATTTTCAGCATATGCGCACATGAACTTATTTCAATTTTCCTTCTGTGTAATAGGATCATCTTCAAAATTTGAAGCAAGCTGGATACAGTGATGATGAAGCGCTTCAAACGGTTTTTGGAAAGGAGAGACATGGTAGAGTTCGTTTCTATGGTCGATCAGTCACAAAATCCTCTCTTAAAAAGGATAAGCAAATCCGACAAATGCAACAACAACATGCTGAAGTGGTTTCAACTATGGAGAAAAATCAAAATAACTTGACTTCCAAGTTGGATGGTTTAACAAGCTTGATCAAAACGGTGTTGCAACAAGTTAATCCTGGTATGAGTGCGGAACAAGTGCAAGTAATGATAGAAGCTGCCCAACAATCTCTGCCTGATGCAAGTAGTGCACCAAATGATGCGAGGCGAAGCATTCCTCCTTCACTGGGATTGAACCATGTGTCAAAAGATATGGAAGTAAGTACTGTCAAAATTAGTAGTTAAATTAATAGTGGCTGATTGCTAAATAGTGCCTGATTGCTGTTGATGTTAATTTTATTATTGATTTTATTGGCTAATTGGCTCCATGAGTACATATTGAATAGAAGGGTAAGAAACTAATTACGAACTAAGATGCATAACTTACCATTATTTCTCTTCAGAAGGTATAGAAAAATAGATAAAGCAATAATAATACATGAAGGTGAAGGGGTAGCAATCATCATTGAATTAGTACTCAGTAATATATAGCAATAAGCATTATTATTATTATTTTAAAATTTACTTTGTCTATTGATTTCACACTCAATCTGGTTTTTCTGTTTCACTGGTGTTGATTACTTGATTTGTTTGATGGGTTGGAAGCTAATAATAGTATTTCGGTATTACCTTGTTTTTTAAGCTTCTATTTTGGTTGTGGTTGTTTCTTTGTGCTGGATTTTTTTCAGTTTTAAGCGACTTCAACAGGGGAGTTGAAGTTCCACTCAAAGATAGATTAAAAACATATAAATATTACCAAATGGCTTAAAACCACATGCAAATGCTCCTTGTTATTTAGTGGTTGAAATTTTCATATTGATTGACTTACTTAACTTGTGCTCCATATTCATTACTCAACTGCACTGCATGCATCATCAAAAACATTTTTGTTCTATTCTAACTTCTTTATTTCTTTTGCTAGCAGGAGGATATGATGTGAAGAAAATGTGTTCTATACAAATATAAGATGGGATGGGTCTTATAATAATTTTGGTTATCTAAATGTATTATTTTGATGTGTTCTTCACAGATATGGCTATGGTCACAGTTTTTGGTGGAGTGACCATAGAGGCTATGGTCACGGCCAAAACCGTGACCATAGATAAGGCTATGGTCACGGTTTTGGGAAGGGATGACCATAGAGGCTATGGTCACGGTCAAAACCGTGACCATAGCTTTATCTTTGGTCACGGTTTTGGGAAGGGGTGACTATAGAGGCTATGGTCACGGCCAAAACCGTGACCATAGATAGGCTATGGTCACGGTTTTATTGCGTGACTATAGATTAACCTATGGTCACGGTAAAAAAAACGTGGCCTAAAGTGCCAGAATTTGAACATTACAACCGTGACCATAGAAACCGTGACCATAGATAAAAAAATCGTGACCATAGGTCTATGGCCACGGCGGAAAAACCATGACCATAGGTCAAAAACCGTGACCATAGACCTATGGTCACCCTTTTCACTAGCTATGGTCACGGTTTTTCACCGTGACCATAGACCTTTTTTTGTAGTAGAAGAAAATCTACTTGAATGAAAATAATTTGGATACATAAATTAAAGAAAGCAATCATAAGTCTGAAATATCTCAAATAATATTAAATAGAATATTCAAATCTTAACATGAAAAGGTTCTGGTGCACGAAATTGTGATCTCCAGGCACAAACAATTCCTGATAATGGCTCCAAAGCTTGGTGCTATGATCTTAATTCATAATTGTCACAACTTCGATACAACTAACCAGCAAGTGCACTGGGTCGTCCAAGTAATACCTTACGTGAGTAAGGGTCGAATCCCACGGAGATTGTTGGTATGAAGCAAGCTATGGTCACCTTGTAAATCTCAGTCAGGCAGATATAAAGTGATAATGGTGTTTTCGAATATTATATAATAAAATAGGGATAGAGATACTTATGTAAATCATTGGTAGGAATTTCAGATAAGCAAATGGAGATGCTTTTCGTTCCTCTGAACCTCTGCTTTCCTGCTATCTTCATCCAATCAGTCTTACTCCTTTCCATGGCTGGCTTTATGCAAGGGCATCACCGTTGTCAGTGGCTACATCCCCTCCTCTCAGTGAATAATATGCTCACGCACCCTGTCACGGCACGGCTATTCATCTGTCGGTTCCCGATCATGCTGGAATAGGATTCACCCTCCTTTTGCGTCTGTCACTAACGCCCAACACTCGCGAGTTTGAAGCTCGTCACAGTCATTCAATCATTGAATCCTACTCAGAATACCACAGACAAGGTTTAGACCTTCCGGATTCTCTTGAATGCCGCCATCATTCTAGCTTACGCCACGAAGATTCTGGTTAGGAGATCTCAGAGATACTCATTCTAGCTTAATTCATGTAGAACAGAAGTGTTTGTCAGGAACGCGTTCATAAGGGAGAAGGATGATGAGCGTCACACATAATCATCACCTTCATCGCGTTCTTGGGTGCGAATGGATATCTTAGAAGAGAAATAAGAAGAATTGAATAGAAAACAGTAGTACTTTGCATTAATCTTTGAGGAACAGCAGAGCTCCACACCTTAATCTATGGAGTGTAGAAACTCTACCGTTAAAAATACATAAGTGAAGGTCCAGGCATGGCCGAGATGGCCAGCCCCCTAAAACGTGATCAAAGGATCATAAGGTAATCCAAAGATGCCTAATACAATAGTAAGAGGTCCTATTTATAATAAACTAGCTACTAGGGTTTACATAAGTAAGTATTTGATGTATAAATCCACTTCCGGGGCCCACTTGGTGTGTGTTTGGGCTGAGCTTAAGTGTTGCACGTGCAGAGGCCATTTGTGGAGTTGAACGCCAGTTTTTGTGCCAGTTTGGGCGTTCAACTCTGGTTTTGGATCCTTTTCTGGCGCTGGACGCCAGAGTTGGGTAGAAAGCTGGCGTTGAACGCCAGTTTACGTCGTCAATTCTTGGCCAAAGTATGGACTATTATATATTGCTGGAAAGCCCTGGATGTCTACTTTCCAACGCAATTGGAAGCGCGCCATTTCAAGTTCTGTAGCTCCAGAAAATCCACTTTGAGTGCAGGGAGGTCAGAATCCAACAGCATCAGCAGTCCTTTTTCAACCTCTGAATCTGATTTCTGCTCAAGTCCCTCAATTTCAGCCAGAAAATACCTGAAATCACAAAAAAACACACAAACTCATAGTAAAGTCCAGAAATGTGAATTTAACACAAAATCTATTAAAAACATCCCTAAAAGTAACTAGATCCTACTAAAAACATACTAAAAACAATGTCAAAAAGCGTATAAATTATCCGCTCATCACAACACCAAACTTAAATTGTTGCTTGTCCCCAAGCAACTGAAAATCAAAATAGGATAAAAAGAATAGAATATACTATAAATTCCAAACTATCAATGAAACAGAGCTTCAATCATATGAGCGGGACTTATAGCTTTTTGCCTCTTGAATAGTTTTGGCATCTCACTTTATCCATTGAGGTTCAGAATGATTGGCATCTATAGGAACTTCAGATTTCGAATAGTGTTATTGACTCTCTTAGTTCAGTATGATGATTCTTGAACACAGCTTCTTTATGAGTCTTGGCCGTGGCCCTAAGCATTTTGTTTTCCAGTATTACCACCGGATACATAAATGCCACAGACACATAATTGGGTGAACCCTTTCAGATTGTGACTCAGCTTTGCTAAAGTCCCCAATTAGAGGTGTCCAGGGTTCTTAAGCACACTCTTTTTTTTTTTTTTTTGCTTTGGACCTTGACTTTAACCGCTCAGTCTCAAGTTTTCACTTGACACCTACACGCCACAAGCACATGGTTAGGGACAGCTTGGTTTAGCCGCTTAGACCAGGATTTTATTCCTTTAGGCCCTCCTATCCATTGATGCTCAAAGCCTTGGGATCCTTTTTATTTGCCCTTGCCTTTTGGTTTTAAGGGTTATTGGCTTTTTCTGCTTGCTTTTTCTTTTTCTTTCTATTTTTTTTTCGCCTAATTTTTTTCTCTTTTTTTTCGCCCCTTTTTTTTTTCTGCAAGCTTTGTTCTTTGCTGCTTTTTCTTGCTTCAAGAATCATTTTTATGATTTTTCAGATTATCAAATAACATGTCTCCTAGTCATCATTCTTTCAAGAGCCAACATATTTAACATTCTTAAACAACAACTTCAAAAGACATATGCACTGTTCAAGCATACATTCAGAAAACAAGAAGCATTGTCACCACATCAATATAATTAAGCTAAGTTCAAGGATAAATTCGAAACTCATGTACTTCTTGTTCTTTTGAATTAAAATATTTTTCATTTAAGAGAGGTGATGGATTCATAGGACATTCATATCTTTAAGACAAAGTTACTAACTACTAATGATCATGTAATGAAGGCACAAACATAGATAAGCACATAACATAGAAAACGAAAAACAGAAGAAAGAAGAACAAGGAATGAATCCACCTTAGTGATGGTGGCGTTTCCTTCTTGAGGAACCAATGATGTCCTTGAGTTCTTCTATGTCTCTTCCTTGTCTTTGTTGCTCCTCCCTCATTGCTTTTTGATCTTCTCTTATTTCATGAAGGATGATGGAGTGCTCTTGATGTTCCACCCTTAGTTGCTTCCAATAATTGTGTGGAAGAAAATGTATCCCCTGAGGTATCTCAGGGATCTCTTGATTTACAGTCAAATGTTCTACCACTGAGCTATAGACCCTTGATGGAAGCTTTTGTCTTCCCTTTCCTCTTTCTAGAGGTTTCTCTGGCCTTAGATGCCATCAATGGTTATGGAAAAAACAAAAAAGCTATGCTTTTACCACACCAAACTTAGAATGTTGCTCGCCCTCGAGCAAAAGAAGAAAGAATAGAAGAAGAAGATATGGTGGAGATGGATGGCTGTGTGTATTCGGCCATATGGGTGGGATTGGGTGGGGAAGAGATGTTGAATTTTTGAAGATAAGTGGGTGTATGGGTGTGAGTGGTAAATGGAAGACAGAAGGGATGAGTGTTTATTGGGGATAGAGGATGATTGAGAAGAGAGAAGAGAGTGAGTGAAGGTAGGTGGGGATCCTGTGGGGTCCACAGATCTTGGGGTGTCAAGGCATTTACATCCCTGCACCAATTTAGGCATGCAAAATGCCCTTGCACACAACTCTGGGCGTTCAGCGCCAGGTTGGTGCCCATTTTGGGCGTTCAACGCCCCTTTGCTGCCATTTCTGGCGTTGAACGCCAGAACCATGCTTGTTCTGGGCGTTCAGCGCCAGGATGCTCCCATTCTGGGCGTTCAGCGCCAGAACTATGCTCTGTTCTGGCATTTGAACGCCAGACAGATGCTCCTACAGGGTGTGATTTTTCTTCTGCTGTTTTTGATTCCGTTTTCAATTTTTATATTTATTTTGTGACTTCTCATGATCATGAACCTATAAAGACACATAACTAAGAAAAAATATAGTTAGATAAATAAACATTGGGTTGCCTCCCAACAAGCGCTTCTTTAATGTCAATAGCTTGACAGTGGGCTCTCATGGAGCCTCACAGATGTGCAGAGCTTTGTTGAGACTCTCCAACACCAAACTTAGAGTTTGGATATGGGAGTTCAACACCAAACTTAGAGTTTGGTTGTGGCCTCTCAACACCAAACTTAGAGTTTGACTGTGGGGGCTCTGGTTGACTCTGCTTGGAGAGAAGCTTTTTCTGCTTCCTCTCCATGGTTGCAGAGGGAGATCCTTGAGTTTTAAACACAAGGGAGTTCTCATTCCATTGAAGGAATATTTCACCTCTGTCAACATCAATCACAGCTCTTGCTGTGGCCAGGAAAGGTCTTCCTAGGATGATGGATTCATCCTCTTCCTTTCCAGTATCCAGGACTATGAAATCAGTAGGTATGTAAAGGCCCTCAACCTTTACTAATACATCTTCTACTTGTCCATAAGCCTGTTTTCTTGAGCTGTCTGCCATCTCTAGTGAGATTTTAGCAGCTTGCACCCCATAGATTCCCAGTTTCTCTATTATAGAGAGGGGCATGAGGTTTATTCCTGAACCAAGGTCACACAGAGCCTTAAAGACCATGGTGCCTATGGTGCAGGGTATTATGAACTTTCCAGGATCCTGTCTCTTCTGAGGCAATGTCAGTTGATCCAGATCACTTAGTTCATTGATGAACAAGGGAGGTTCAACTTCCCAAGTATCAATGCCAAATAGTTTGGCATTCAGCTTCATGATTGCACCAGGAAACTTGGCAGTTTGCTCTTCAGTAACATCCTCATTCTCTTCAGAAGAGGAATACTCATCAGAGCTCATGAAGGGCATAAGGAGGTTCAATGGAATCTCTATGGTCTCTAGATGAGCCTCAGAATCCTTTGGTTCCTCAGAGGGAAGCTCCTTATTGACCACTGGACGTCCCAGGAGGTCTTCCTCCTTGGGATTCACGTCCTCTCCTCTCCTCACAGGTTCGGCCATGGTGCTTATGTCAATGGCCTTGCACTCTCCTTTTGGGTTCTCTTCTGTATTGCTTGGGAGAGTACTAGGAGGGATTTCAGTGATCCTTTTACTCAGCTGGCCCACTTGTGCTTCCAGATTTCTAATGGAAGATCTTGTTTCATTCATGAAACTTACAGTGGCTTTAGATAGATCAGAGACTAGATTTGCTAAATTAGAAGCATTTTGTTCAGAGTTCTCTGCTGTTGCTGAGTTGATGATGGAAAAGGTTTATTATTGTTAAACCTGTTTCTTCCACCATTATTAAAGCCTTGTTGGGGCTTTTGATCCTTCCATGAGAAATTTGGATGATTTCTCCATGTTGAGTTATAGGTGTTTCCATAAGGTTCACCTAAGTAATTTACCTCTGCTATTGCAGGGTTCTCAGGATCATAAGCTTCTTCTTCATAAGAAGCCTCTTGAGTACTGTTGGATGCAGCTTGCATTCCATGCAGACTCTGAGAGATCATATTGACTTGCTGAGTCAATATTTTATTCTGAGCCAATATGGCATTCAGAGTATCAACTTCAAGAACTCCCTTCTTCATAGGCGTCCCATTACTCACAGGATTCCTTTCAGAAGTGTACATGAACTGGTTATTAGCAACCATATTAATGAGTTCTTGAGCTTCTGCAGGCATTTTCTTTAGGTGAATGGATCCACCTGTAGAAGTGTCCAGTGACATTTTTGATAGCTCAGATAAACCATCATAGAATATATCCAGGATGGTCCATTCTGAAAGCATGTCAGAAGGACACTTTTTGGTCAACTGTTTGTATCTTTCCCAAGCTTCATAGAGGGATTCACCTTCTTTCTGTCTGAAGGTTTGAACATCAGCTCTAAGCTTGCTCAGCTTTTGAGGAGGAAAGTACTTGGCTAAGAAAGCCGTGACCAGCTTATCCCAAGAGTTCAGGCTGTCTTTGGGTTGAGAATCCAACCATAATCTAGCTCTGTCTCTTACAGCAAAAGGGAAAAGCATGAGCCTGTAGACTTCAGGATTTACTCCATTAGTCTTAACAGTATCACATATCTGCAAGAATTCAGTTAAGAACTGAAAAGGATCTTCAGATGGAAGTCCGTGAAACTTGCAGTTCTGCTGCATTAGAGAAACTAATTGAGGTTTCAGCTCAAAGTTGTTTGCTCCAATGGCAGGAATGGAGATGCTTCTTCCATGTAAATTGGAATTAGGTGCAGTAAAGTCACCAAGCATCTTCCTTGCATTATTATTATTTTCGGCTGCCATATCCTTTTCCTGTTCGAAAATTTCTGAAAGGGTATCTCTGGATTGTTGTAATTTAGCTTCTCTTGATTTTTTTTTTCAGAGTCCTTTCAGGTTATGGATCTGCTTCAACAAGAATGTTCTTGTCCTTGCTCCTGCTCATATGACAAAGAAGAGGGCGCACAAAAATAATAATAATAATATGGGTCCTTTATACCACAGTATAGGGATCCCTTTGTGAGTGGAAGAAAAGAGGGGGAGACAAAGAATGTAATGTAATGGAAGAAACACATCTGTGAGGAGGGTTGAGATGCGAGATGAGATGTTAGTAAATGAATAAACAAATAGAAGAAGATGAGAGGGGGAAGTGAATTTTCGAAAACAATTTTTGAAAAAGAGTTAGTGATTTTTGAAAATAGTTTTTGAAAAAGGTTAGTATTTTTTTTCGAAAATTTTTTAAATCAAAAATAAAAATAAAAATAATTAGTTAATTAAAAAGAAATTTTTGATAAAGGGGAAGATATTTTCGAAAATAAGAGAGAGAGAGTTAGTTAGGTAGTTTTGAAAAAGTTAAGAAACAAACAAAAAGTTAGTTAGTTAGTTGAAACAAATTTTGAAAAGATAAGAAGTTAGGAAGTTAGAAAAGATATTTTGAAAATCAAATTTTTTTTGAAAAAGATAAGATGAGAAGATATTTTTGAAAAGATATGATAGAAATTAGTTTTGAAAAAGATTTGATTTTTAAATTCTCAATTAATGACTTGATTCACATGAAATCACAAGATATGATTCTAGAACTTAAAGTTTGAATCTTTCTTAACAAGCAAGTAACAAACTTGAAATTTTTGAATCAAAACATTAATTGTTTATGTTATTTTCGAAAATTTGATATAAAAATAAGAAAAAGATTTTTGAAAAATATTTTTGGAATTTTCGAAAATAACTAAGGATTTTGAAAAAGATTTGATTTTTGAAAAAGATTTTGAAAAAGATAAGATTTTCAAATTGAAAATTTGATTTGACTCATAAGAAACAATTTGATTTTAAAAATTTTTGAAAAAGTCAATCCAAATTTTCGAATTTGAGGAGAGAAAAAGGGAAAGATATTTTTTTGATTTTTGAATTTTTATGATGCAAGAGAAAAACACTAAAAGGATGCAATGCATGAAATTTTTAGATCAAAATAATGAATGCATGCAAGAATGCTATGAATGTCAAGATGAACACCAAGAACACTATGAAGAACATGATGAACATCAAGAACATATTTTTGAAAAATTTTTAATGCAAAGAAAACATGTAAGACACCAAACTTAGAATTCTTTAATGCTTACGCACTAAGAATTCAAGAATGCATATGATAAACATGAAAAGACACAAAACAAAAAATCATCAAGATCAAACAAGAAGACTTACCAAGAACAACTTGAAGATCATGAAGAACACCATGAATGCATGATATTTTCGAAAAAAATGCAAGATGCATATGCAAGTGACACCAAACTTATGATATGACTCAAGACTCAAACAAGAAACACAAAAATATTTTTGATTTTTATGATTTTCTAATTTTTTTTTTTTTGGATTTTTATTTTATGTTTTTCGAAAAATAATTTTGAAAAAGAAAATAAGGATTCCAAAATTTTTAATATGAATTCCAGGAATCTTATGCTCTAAAGCTCTAATCAAAGGGTCAGGCATGGCTTAATAGCCAGCCAAGCTTTAGTATGTAACTCAGACATGGCATGCCTGACATTCCTTACATTCAATAGCCAATTGGCTAAGAAAGATAAAGAAGCTCTTCTCTTGAGTATAAGAATTGAGACATGGCTTTACAGCCAGCCAGGCTTCAACATGCTCCATGAAACACTAGAATTCATTCTTAAAAATTCTGAAAGGAAAATATATTTTTGAAAACATTTTTATTTTAAATTTTTTTTTTCGAAAAGATTTTTAAAAGATGAAAAATTTTTGAAAACAAAACAAAAAGAAAATTACCTAATCTGAGCAACAAGATGAACCGTCAGTTGTCCAAACTCGAACAATCCCCGGCAACGGCGCCAAAAACTTGGTGCACGAAATTGTGATCTCCAGGCTCAAACAATTCCTGATAATGGCTCCAAAGCTTGGTGCTCTGATCTTAATTCATAATTGTCACAACTTCGATACAACTAACCAGCAAGTGCACTGGGTCGTCCAAGTAATACCTTACGTGAGTAAGGGTCGAATCCCACGGAGATTGTTGGTATGAAGCAAGCTATGGTCACCTTGTAAATCTCAGTCAGGCAGATATAAAGTGATAATGGTGTTTTCGAATATTATATAATAAAATAGGGATAGAGATACTTATGTAAATCATTGGTAGGAATTTCAGATAAGCAAATGGAGACGCTTTTCGTTCCTCTGAACCTCTGCTTTCCTGCTATCTTCATCTAATCAGTCTTACTCCTTTCCATGGCTGGCTTTATGCAAGGGCATCACCGTTGTCAGTGGCTACATCCCCTCCTCTCAGTGAATAATATGCTCACGCACCCTGTCACGGCACGGCTATTCATCTGTCGGTTCCCGATCATGCTGGAATAGGATTCACCCTCCTTTTGCGTCTGTCACTAACGCCCAACACTCGCGAGTTTGAAGCTCGTCACAGTCATTCAATCATTGAATCCTACTCAGAATACCACAGACAAGGTTTAGACCTTCCGGATTCTCTTGAATGCCGCCATCATTCTAGCTTACGCCACGAAGATTCTGGTTAGGAGATCTCAGAGATACTCATTCTGGCTTAATTCATGTAGAACAGAAGTGTTTGTCAGGCACGCGTTCATAAGGGAGAAGGATGATGAGCGTCACACATAATCATCACCTTCATCGCGTTCTTGGGTGCGAATGGATATCTTAGAAGAGAAATAAGAAGAATTGAATAGAAAACAGTAGTACTTTGCATTAATCTTTGAGGAACAGCAGAGCTCCACACCTTAATCTATGGAGTGTAGAAACTCTACCTTTAAAAATACATAAGTGAAGGTCCAGGCATGGCCGAGATGGCCAGCCCCCTAAAACGTGATCAAAGGATCATAAGGTAATCCAAAGATGCCTAATACAATAGTAAGAGGTCCTATTTATAATAAACTAGCTACTAGGGTTTACATAAGTAAGTATTTGATGTATAAATCCACTTCCGGGGCCCACTTGGTGTGTGTTTGGGCTGAGCTTAAGTGTTGCACGTGCAGAGGCCATTTGTGGAGTTGAACGCCAGTTTTTGTGCCAGTTTGGGCGTTCAACTCTGGTTTTGGATCCTTTTCTGGTGCTGGACGCCAGAGTTGGGTAGAAAGCTGGCGTTGAATGCCAGTTTACGTCGTCAATTCTTGGCCAAAGTATGGACTATTATATATTGCTGGAAAGCCCTGGATGTCTACTTTCCAACGCAATTAGAAGCGCGCCATTTCGAGTTCTGTAGCTCCAGAAAATCCACTTTGAGTGCAGGGAGGTCAGAATCCAACAGCATCAGCAGTCCTTTTTCAACCTCTGAATCTGATTTCTGCTCAAGTCCCTCAATTTCAGCCAGAAAATACCTGAAATCACAGAAAAACACACAAACTCATAGTAAAGTCCAGAAATGTGAATTTAACACAAAATCTATTAAAAACATCCCTAAAAGTAACTAGATCCTACTAAAAACATACTAAAAACAATGTCAAAAAGCGTATAAATTATCCGCTCATCAGGTTCATAAGCCAATTTAGGAATATTAACGAGTAAAAGCATTGGAATAAATAAAAGTAGAAAATAAATTAAAGGAACTTTGAACCTGTGATTGTAGAAGCAATTCTAAAATAAGAGAAATCCTAATCCTAAATCCTAAGAGAGAGGAGAGAACCTCTCTCTGTCTAAAACTACATCTAAAACCTAAAAATTGTGTGAATGAAAAGTATGATGATTGAATGGATGCATTCCCCCACTCTGTAGCCTCTAATCTGTATTTTCTGGGTTGAAAATTGGGTCAAAAATAGCCTAGAAATCACTCCCAGCGATTTCCGATACATACAGGTCGCTGCAAAGTCACGCGGAAGCGTCGTCTACGCGTTCACGCAGATTGCATTTTTGCCAGGTCACGCGTCCGCGTGACCCACGCGGTCGCGTTGCCTGGGTTCGGGACAACTATGGAAAATTATATATTGTTGCGAAGCCCCGGACGTTAGCTTTCCAACGCAACTAGAACCGCGTCATTTGGACCTCTGTAGCTCAAGTTATGGTCAATTTAGTACCAAGAGGTCAGGCTGGACAACTTTAGCAGTTCCTTCAGTTTCTTGTATTCCTTCCACTTTTGCATGCTTCCTTTCCATCCTCTAAGCCATTCCTGCCCTGTAATCTCTGAAAACACTTAACACACATATCACGACATCGAATGGTAATAAGAGAGGATTAAAATTAATAAAATTAGGATCAAAGAAGCATGTTTTCAATCATAGCACAAAATCAGGAAGGGAAACGTAAAACATGTGATTTCTATGAATAAGCGTGAGAATAATGGATGAAAAATCACTCAATTTAGCATAATATAAACCATAAAATAGTGGTTTATCAACCTCTCCACACTTAAACATTATCATGTCTTCATGCTAAGCTCAAGAGAACTAAAAGAGTGAAGGGGAATGGTAGAATGTATGAAATGCAACCTATGAATGCAACTAAATGAAGAATGCTCTTTTTTCCTACTTGGTTAAAAGTAAACAAATCCTTCAAGAAAAAATATGAACTAGATTTCACTAATTCAAATCATAAAATAAAGTACAAGTAAACTTGCAGAAGAAAATAGCTCATGAAAGCCAGGAACAAAGAATCGAGCATCGAACCCTCACTGGAAGTGTATACACTCTAATCACTCAAGTGTTTAAGGTTCGATTCTCTCAATTCTCTACTAATCTTGCTTTCTAAGGCTTGCTTTTCTTCTACCAATCAACAAAAATTTAATGCATAAATACACATATCAAGAGGTCTTTTAAGGGTTGTAATGGGGTTAGGGTCAAGGTAGGATTGTATTTGGCCAAGTGGACTAAAATCTGAATCCTTAATTAACTTAAACTTTCCACCCAACTTTAGACAATCCATGTAATCATAATACAATATCTAACTATCCATTAACCATTTTTTTCCACATATTCATGCATTCTAATTTCGAGTACAGTACATATACATTGCTTTCACCATTTACTTTGGGGCATTTTGTCCCCTTTTTACTTAGTTGCTTTTTTTTCTTTTTTTATTATTTTTTTTCTCTTTCTTTTTTTTCTTTTCTTTTCTTTTTCAATACATATGGTTAAGGTATTGAATGCATAAACATGTTTTTTAACATTCTTGTTCATATTTTCTCAAGAATACACAACACCCAATCCTCAAACCAAATATTGGCAAACCCAATTTCCCACACTTAATTCGTGAGCACTGTCACTAGTCTAAGCTAACCAAGGATTCAAATTAAGGACATTATTGTTTTTCGCTTAGAGTTAATGATGTGCTAAAGTAAAGAACAAAGGGGTATAATAGGCTCAAAATTGGTTTGCAAGGGATAATGAAAGGTAAGGCCATTGGGTATGTAAGCTTAGTAAAATAAGGCCTCAATCATATAAGTGTATGCATACATTAAACAATGGAAATATAGAATTAAGTAAGACAAAGATCAAAATTTTAGAGAGAACAACACACACCAAAAATAAAATATTGGTTGGTAAAATGCAACCAATCAAATAAGCTCAAAATCTCACAGGTTTTGTGTGTTCGAGCTCTAAACCATGTTCCAGTATAATATTCCTTCAAACAATTTTTTCAAAAATTTTAATTCAAATTAGTGAAATGCTATAAAAAGTTTCTTGAAAAAGAAAATATTACTTTAACCAAGTGGTAAAATATGCACAAAAATCAAACAAATATGCAATCAAACATGCAAATGCAACAATGAACAAACAAAGAAAATAAAACATTGGTGTTGGGAAGGAAATAACTAACCCATGGAGATCGGTATCGACCTCCCCACACTTAAAGATTGCACCGTCTTTGGTGCATGCTGAGATGTACAAGTGGACAGGTAGCTCCAACTGATGCTTTTCTCCAAAGATTGAGCAGATGGACTTGTTTGTCTCCCTATTAAGAAGCTTTTTCTCTCCCTTCGTGGTGGCCATCCTGAAAGAAGAGGGAAAAGAAGAAAAGTAACCTAAAAGAAGATTGAAAACAAATGAAATATGGGTGTTAATGCCAAATAATAAGGGTCTCAAATTCATGGTAGCTACAACATGCAAGTGAGAAAATAGTAGAAGCAAATGGCATATCAATAGAGCAAAAATTTGCAATAAAGGGGAAGAATATGGGTAATGAAAGACAGTGTAAGTTCATGTCAATGCAAAAGGAATACCAGTAATACAAAAATTAGTATTGACTTATGAATAATAATACCCAATCAGAATAAAACAAGTCATGAAGTACTGGAAAAATGCAAGAAAAGATGCAACAGTTGAATAAAAAAATTTAACACCAATAGAAAAATAATAAATTTAGAAAAGAAAATAAAAATATGCACAAAATTAAAATGCAATAAATGAAAGTATGCAAACAAATTAAGTAAAATAGGATGAAAGTGAAGAAGGATGAGAAGTTAAAGAGATGAAGAAGAAGTAAGTAAGAAAGAAAGAAGGAAGAAAGAAGTAGAAAGGAGAGAAGAAAGAAGTAAGAATGTAGAAACAGGGTGCGACGCGTGAAAACTAAACTAGCTATGTAGTGCACGAATTGTGAATCACACTTTTCACACTCGTACCACTAACCAGCAAGTGCACTGGGTCGTCCAAGTAATACCTTACGTGAGTAAGGGTCGAATCCCACGGAGATTGTTGGTTTGAAGCAATCTATGGTTATCTTGCAATTCTTAGTCAGGAAGTCAATTATATTTATCAGTTGAGTTGCGAATAAACAAGAGAGCATGGATTAAAGGTTACTTGTTAAGCAGTAATGGATAATATGTTGGAGTTTTGGAGATGCTTTGTCTTCAGAATCTCTGCTTTCCTCTGTCCTCTAATTCAAGCATGCACGTCCTCCTATGGCAAGCTGTGTCTAGGTGGATCACCGTTGTCAATGGCTACCATCCATCCTTCCAGTGAAAAGGGTCCAGGTGCGCTATCACCGCACGGCTAATCATTTGCAGGTTCTCAGTCGTACCGGAATAGGATTTACTATCCTTTTGCGTCTGTCACTACGCCCAGCACTCGCGAGTTTGAAGTTCATCACAGCCATCCAATCCCAGAATCCTACTCGGAATACCACAGACAAGGTTTAGACTTTCCGGATTCTCATGAATGCCGCCATCAATCTAGCTTATACCACGGAGATTCTGATTAGGGAATCTAAGAGATATTCATTCAATCTGATGTAGAACGGAAGTGATTGTTAGATACACGTTCATGGATTGAGGAAGGTGATGAGTGTCACTGATCATCACCCTTTCCATAGTTAGACGCGAATGGATATCTTAGATAGGAACACACATGCTTGAATGGAAAACAGAAATACTTGCATTAATTCATCGAGACACAGCAGAGCTCCTCACCCCCAACAATGGAGTTTAGAGACTCATGCCGTCAAAGGGTACAAAGTTCAGATCTAAAATGTCATGAGATACAAAATAAATCTCTAAAAGTTGTTTAAATACTAAACTAGTAACCTAGGTTTACAGAAAATGAGTAAACTATGACAGATAGTGCAGAAATCCACTTCTGGGGCCCACTTGGTGTGTGCTGGGGCTGAGACTAAAGCTTTCACGTGCCTGAGGCTGTTTTGGGCATTCAACGCCAGCTTTGGATCCTTTTCTGGCGTTGAACTCCAACTTGCAACTTGTTTCTGGCGCTGGACGCCAGAATTGGATAGAGAACTGGCGTTGAACGCCAGTTTACATCGTCTATCCTTGAGCAAAGTATATACTTATATATATTTCTGGAAAGCCCTAGATGTCTACTTTCCAACGCAATCAGAAGCACGCCATTTGGAGTTCTGTAGCTCCAGAAAATCCATTTTGAGTGCAGGGAGGTCAGAATCCAACAGCATCAGCAGTCCTTTTTCAGCCTGAATCAGATTTTTGCTCAGCTCCCTCAATTTCAGCCAGAAAATACCTGAAATTACAGAAAAACACACAAACTCATAGTAAAGTCCAGAAATATGAATTTTGCCTAGAAACTAATGAAAAGAAACTAAAAACCAACTAAAACATACTAAAATCTATATGAAATTAACCCCAAAAAGCGTATAAAATATCCGCTCATCACAACACCAAACTTAAACTGTTGCTTGTCCTCAAGCAACTAGACAAATAAAATAGAAGACTAATAGGTTGAGAAGCAATAATATCTAAGAGTTTTTGAGTGAAGCTCAGATTCTAATTAGATGAGCGGGACTAGTAGCTTTTTGCTTCCGAACAGTTTTGGCATCTCACTTTATCCATTGAAGCTCAGAGTGATTGGCATCTATAGGAACTTAGAATTCAGATAGTGTTATTGATTCTCCTATTTCAGTATGATGATTCTTGAACACAGCTATTTTATGAGTCTTGGCCGTGGCCCTAAGCACTTTGTTTTCCAGTGTTACTACCGGATACATAAATGCCACAGACACATAATTGGGTGAACCTTTTAGATTGTGACTCAGCTTTGCTAAAGTCCCCAATTAGAGGTGTCCAGAGTTCTTAAGCACACTCTTCTTTTTTTTTTTGCTTTGGACCTTGACTTTAACCGCTCAGTCTCAAGTTTTCACTTGACACCTTCACGCCACAAGCACATGGTTAGGGACAGCTTGGTTTAGCTGCTTAGGCCAGGATTTTATTCCCTTAGGCCCTCCTATCCACTGATGCTCAAAGCCTTGGGATCCTTTTTATTACCCTTGCCTTTTGGTTTTAAGGGCTATTGGCTTTTTCTGCTTGCTTTCTCTTTTTCTTTCTCTATATTATTATTTTTTTTTTGCAAGCTTTGTTCTTTGCTGCTTTTTCTTGCTTCAAGAATCATTTTTTTATGATTTTTTAGATTATCAATAACATGTCTCATGTTCATCATTCTTTCAAGAGCCAACATATTTAATAGTCTTAAACAACAAATTCAAAAGACATATGCACTGTTCAAGCATTCATTCAGAAGACAGAAAGCATTACCACCACATGTAACTAATTAGAATTTTTATTATTAAAAACTCGAAATTTTATTGCCTCTTATTCAAAAGATCTACTATTTTATTCATGTTTGCCGATGATGAGAAAAATAGACTATAACTTAAGTGGAGATAAAATCAAAATAGATACTAATTACTACTATATGACTCCTAAGGTAAACTCCTATAACGACAACTATCACAGAGTTAAAGCAGAAATTGGAATTTAACAACCTTTGTTCTGGGAAGTGGATGTTCCTCAGATCTGTGGGGTGCTTGGTCCTTCAAGAGATAACTTCTGGCGCTTCAATTCCCTCAAATCACGCCCTTGCTCCTCTTGTTCTTTAATCAAATAGCAAAGAATTTGACTTTGTTCCTTCTATTCTTTTATTATTTGTTCTATAGCTTCTTGCATCTTGGTAACTGATGTTTCAAGATACTCCCAATATTCAGATTGAGGGATTTCTGGGAGAAATTCCTGTGTTTTCTTCTTGATGGGATCATCCTGTGCTTGTTGTTTTTCCATTGATGCTTTGGTGATTGGTTTCTCGATTGAGATATACTCAGTTATTCCCATCCTTACTCCAGCGTCCTTGCAGAGCAGAGAAATCAAGCTTGGGTAAGCCAACCTGGCCTCTTTAGAATTTTTATTAGCAATTTTGTAGAATTCAGTTGAAATTAGTTGATGAACTTCCACTTCTTTTCCCATCATGATGCAATGGATCATCACTGCTCTTTTAACAGTGACTTCAGAACGGTTGCTGGTGGGCAGCAGAGAATGCCCAATGAAGTCCAGCCATCCTCTGGCGACTGGTTTGAGATCTTCTCTTTTGAGTTGATTTGGGACAGCCTTCGTGTTGGTGGTCCACCTGGCTCTAGGGATACATAAATCCTCTAGAATCTTATCCAGGCCCTTGTCTGTTCTCATCATTCTCCTGTTGAAAGAGTCTGGATCATCTTTCAGCTGAGGTAGCTTTAAGATCTCCCTGATCTTGTCAGGGTTGGTATGAACAATCTTTCCTCTGACCACGGTTCGATATTCATAGAAAGCAGTTCCAGATAGTTTTTACTTGTCTGTCTGCCACATATTAGCATAGAACTCCTGGACCATATTCCTTTCCACTTTCGTTTCAGGATTAGCTAGGACCTCCCAGTTCCTGATTCGAATTTGCTCCTGGATCTCCGGATATTCATCTTCTTTCAGATCGAATCTAACTTCCGGGATCACTGATCTTAGACCCATTATTTTGTAATAATAATCTGAATGTTCTTTAGATAAGAACTTCCCTTGATTCCAAAGTGGTTTTGGAATGCTCTCTTTCTTGTCTCTTGAAGTGGGTTGTTTTCCCTTAGGAGCCATGATCTTAGTGATCACGGATAAACACACCAAACTTAGAGGTTTGCTTGTCCTCAAGCAAAAGAAAAGAAAGGAGAGGGATAGAAGGAGAGCTAGTGCAATTGTTGATGGAAGGGGGGGGGAGGCCGAACCCATATTTAAAGGGAGGGGGGGTGGGTTCGAAAATTTAGAAAAGATATGATAAAAAAAAGATTGATTTGGAAAAGATAGGATAGAAGATATGATAAGAGAGGATATAGTTTAAAATTGAAAAGATATAAAAGATTTTTGAAAAAGATAAATCAAAATTTTGAAAAAGATAATGTGGAGATTTGAAAAAGATAATAGTTGAAAAGATTTTTGAATGAAAAGAGATAGATTTGTTTTGAAAATTTTGAAAAAGAGTTGAATTGGGTAAAAAGGGTTGGTGCTTATGGATTAAGATACATTTGATATTTTTAAAATAGGGTTTTTGGAATTTAGGAATTTTAGAAATCAGGGTTCTTAACATGTTTATGTAAGAAATCATGAATTGAAACATGAAAATCAAAATTAAAATGAAAAATATGAAGAAAAAATGAATTTACCTCCTCCCCACCATCCTGGCGTTTGAACGCCCTAACGCTGCATGTTTTGGGCGTTCAACGCCCAAATGCTGCCTCTCCTGGGCGTTCAACGCCCAGCTGCTGCTTCTTTCTGGGCATTTTTCTGAACGCCCAGAATGCTGTAAATCTGGCGTTTAACGCCCAGATGGCTATCCTCACTGGCGTTCAACGCCCAGTGGATGCTTCTTTTGGGCGTTGAATGCCCAAAACAGACTCTTACTGGCGTTTTCTTGCCAGTGAGCTCTTTTTCTCTGTTTTGTGTGCAGATTCCTTCTATAACCCTATGAACTTATGCAATTGATTCTTTACCTTGTTATCAATGAACTTTATATAAACAAATAAAAATAAAAATAAAAATAGGGCAAAATTCTTAGAGGATTGATGCCCTATGGCTGGGTTGCCTCTCAGCAAGCGCTTCTTTATTGTCTTTAGCTGGACCTTGCTGAGCTTTTAGTCTAGCTTCAGCCTTGAGCACTCTTGCTCAACATTGCCTTCAAGATAGTGCTTGATTCTCTGTCCATTGACAATGAACTTCTTATCAGAATCAATATCTTGAAGCTCCATATAACCATATGGTGATACACTTGTAATCACATATGGTCCCCTCCACCGGGACTTCAGTTTGCCAGGGAATAGCCTGAGCCTAGAGTTGAACAACAGAACCTTTTGTCCTGGTTCAAAGATTCTAGATGACAGCTTTCTGTCATGCCATTTTTTTTATTTTTCTTTATAAAGCTTGGCATTTTCGAAAGCAGTGAATCTGAATTCCTCTAGCTCATTTAGCTGGAGCAATCTTTTTTCTCCAGCTAATTTGGCATCAAAGTTCAGGAATCTGGTTGCCTAGTAGGCTTTATGTTCCAGTTCCACCGGCAGGTAACATGCCTTACCATAGACCAGTTGGTATGGAGAGGTCCCTATAGGAGTCTTGAATGCTGTTCTGTATGCCCACAAAGCATCATCCAAGCTTCTTGCCCAATCCTTTCCACGGGTATTTACAGTCCTTTCTAGGATTCTTTTTAGCTCTCTGTTAGAGACTTCAGCTTGTCCATTAGTCTGTGGATGATATGGAGTCGCCACCTTGTGGCGAATCCCATACCGGACCATGGCAGAGTAAAGCTGTTTGTTGCAGAAGTGAGTGCCCCCATCACTGATTAGTACTCTAGGGACCCCAAACCTGCTGAAGATATATTTCTAGAGGAACTTCAGCACTGTTTTAGTACCATTGGTGGGTGTGGCAATGGCCTCAACCCATTTTGATACATAGTCAACTGCCACCAGAATATACGTGTTTGAGAATGATGGTGGGAAAGGTCCCATGAAGTCAATTCCCTATACGTCAAACAACTCAATCTCCAAGATTCCTTGTTGAGGCATGGCGTAACCATGCGGCAGATTACCAGCTCTTTGGCAACTGTCACAGTTACGTACAAACTCTCGGAAATCTTTATAGAGTGTGGGCCAATAGAAGCCACATTGGAGGACCTTGGTGGTTGTTCATTCACCTCCGAAATGGCCTCCATATTGAGATCCATGGCAATGCCATAGGGTCCTCTGTGCTTCTTCTCTAGGAACACACCTACGAATTATTCCGTCTGCACATCTCTTATAGAGATAGGGTTCATCCCATAAGTAATACTTTGCATCAGTGATTAATTTTTTCTTTTGTTGCCTGTTATACTCTTTGGGTATGAACCTTGCAGCTTTATAGTTTGCAATATCGGCAAACCATGGTGTTTCCTGAATGGCAAATAAATGCTCATCCGGAAAAGTCTCAGAGATCTCAAGAGAGGGGAAGGACGTCCCTTCTACTGGCTCTATCCGGGACAGATGATCAGCCACTTGGTTCTCTGTCCCTTTTCTGTCTCTTATTTCTATATCAAACTCTTGCAGAAGCAACACCCATCTGATGAGCCTGGGTTTTGAATCCTGCTTTGTGAGTAGATATTTAAGAGCAGCATGGTCAGTATACACAATCACTTTTGATCCTACTAAGTATGATCTGAACTTGTCAATGGCATAAACCACTGCAAGTAATTCTTTTTCTGTGGTTGTGTAATTTTTCTGGGTATCATTTAAAATGCGACTAGCATAATAAATAACGTGCAGAAGCTTGTCATGCCTCTGTCCCAATACTGCACCAATGGCGTGATCACTGGCATCACACATTAGCTCAAATGGTAATGTCCAGTCTGGTGCGGAAATAACTGGTGCTATGACCAGCTTAGCTTTCAGCGTTTCAAACGCCTGCAGACACTCTGTGTCAAACACAAATGGCGTGTCAGCAGCTAGCAGAATACTTAGAGGTTTTGCGATTTTTGAAAAATCCTTTATAAACCTCCTATAGAATCCTGCATGCCCCAGAAAGCTTCTGATTGCCTTAACATTGGCAGGTGGTGGTAATTTTTCAATTACCTCTATTTTTGCTTGATCCACCTCTATTCCCTTGTTTGAGATTTTATGCCCAAGGACAATCCCTTCAGTCACCATGAAGTGGCATTTTTCCCAGTTTAAGACTAGGTTGGTCTCTTGGCATCTCTTCAGGACAAGTTTCAGGTGATCAAGACAGGATCTGAATGAATCTCCATATACTGAGAAGTCATCCATGAAGACCTCCAGAAATTTTTCCACCATATCAGAGAAAATAGAGAGCATGCATCTCTGGAAGGTTGCAGGCGCATTACACAGCCCAAATGGCATCCTTCTATAAGCGAACACTCCAGATGGATATGTGAATGCTGTTTTCTCTTGATCCTGGGGATCTACTGCAATCTGGTTATAGCCTGAGTAGCCATCCAAAAAGCAGTAATAATCATGACCTGCCAGTCTTTCTAGCATCTGGTCTATGAATGGTAAAGGAAAATGATCCTTTCTGGTGGCTGTATTGAGCCTTCTGTAGTCAATACACATGCGCCACCCTGTAATTGTTCTTGTAGGAACCAGTTCATTTTTTTCATTATGGATCACTGTCATGCCTCCCTTTTTTGGGACGACTTGGACAGGACTCACCCAGGGGCTATCAGAAATAGGATAAATAATCCCAGCCTCTAGTAATTTGGTGACCTCTTTCTGCACCACTTCCTTCATGGCTGGATTTATCCGCCTCTGTGGTTGAACCACTAGTTTAGCATTATCCTCCAATAAGATTTTGTGCATGCATCTAGCTGGGCTTATGCCCTTAAGGTCACCTATTGACCACCCAAGAGCTGTCTTGTGTGTCCTTAGCACTTGAATAAGTGCTTCCTCTTCCTGTGGATTTAAAGCAGAGCTTATGATCACTGGAAAAGTGTCACCTTCTCCCAGAAATACATATTTCAGGGATGGTGGTAATGGTTTGAGCTCGGGTTTAGGAAGTTTTTCCTCTTCCAGAGGAATTTTCAGAGGCTCTTTCATCTCCTCTGAATTCTCCAAATCAGGCTGAACATCTTTAAAGATGTCTTCCAACTCTGATTCGAGACTCTCAGCCATGTTGATCTCTTCTACCAAAGAGTCAATAAGATCAACTTTCATGCAGTCTTTTGATGTGTCTGGATGCTGCATGGCTTTGATAGCATTCAACTTAAACTCATCATCATTGACTCTCAGGGTTATTTCCCCTTGTTGGACATCAATGAGGGTTCGTCCAGTTGCTAGGAAGGGTCTTCCTAAAATGAGAGTAGCACTCTTGTGCTCCTCCATTTCCAGCACTACAACATCAGTGGGAAAGGCGAATGGCCCAACTTTGACAATCATGTCTTCAATCACGCCTAATGGGCATTTAATGGAGCCATCAGCAAGTTGGAGACATATCCGGGTTGGTTTAACTTCTTCAGTTAAGCCAAGCTTTCTGATAGTGGATGCAGGTATTAGGTTGATGCTTGCCCCAAGATCGCACAAAGCTGTCTTGGTGCAATTACCTTCTAATATGCATGGTATCAGAAAACTCCCAGGGTCTTTAAGCTTTTCAGGAAAGCTTTTTAGAATGACTGCACTGCATTCTTCTGTGAGGAGAACTCTTTCTGTTTCTCTCCAATCCTTTTTATGACTCAAGATCTCTTTCATGAACTTGGCATAAGAAGGTATTTGCTCAAGTGCCTCTGCAAATGGAATCTTTATTTCAAGAGTCCTGAGATAATCTGCAAAGCGAGCAAATTGCTTATCCTGTTCCTCTTTCCGGAGTTTTTGAGGATAAGGTATCTTGGCTTTATATTCCTCAACCTTAGTTGCTGTAGGTTTATTGCCTACAGAAGTGGTTGAAGAAGCCTTTTTAGAGGGGTTGTCATCAGCACTTGTGTGTGTCTGATCCCTCACTGGCAATTGAGTGCCAGAGTTAGAAGCTGGAGTGATGTGAGACGCCAACTCCTTGTCTGTTCTTGGCGTCTGAACGCCAGAACTGTGCCCATTTTGGGCGTTTAGTGCCAGATCTTGCCCATTTTGGGCATTCAATGCCAGATCCTTGCTTGTTTCTGGCGTTGAACGCCAGTCCTTGCTTGTTACTGGTGTTAAACGCCAGTCTTGGGCATGATCTGGGCGTTCAGCGCCAGCCTTCCACCAGATTGCTGGCGTTTTAACGCCAGAATTACTTTTCCCTGGGCTCTTACTGTCCTCAGGTGAATTTTGGGTGGTTTGCTCATTCCTTAACTCTTTGCTGCCTTTAGGTGGGGTATTTGATATTTTCCCACTTCTTAATTGAACTGCTTGGCATTCTTCTGTTATTTGTCTTGACAGCTGCTACTTTGTTTGCTTCAATTGTTCTTCCATATTTATATTAGCCATCCTTGTCTCTTGTAGTTTATCCTTGAATTCGGCTAACTACTTTGTTAGAAAGTCCAATTGCTGATTGAATTCAGCAGCTTGTTATACAGGGCTGAGTTCAGCAGTTACTGTTTTAACCTCTTCTTTCATGGAAGGGTCACTGCTTAGGTACATATGCTGATTCTTGGCAACTGTATCAATAAGCTCTTGAGCCTCTTCAATTGTCTTTCTCATGTGGATAGATCAACCAGCTGAGTAATCTAGAGACATCTGAGCTCCTTCTGCAAGCCCATAATAGAAGATGTCTAACTGAACCCACTCTGAAAACATTTCAGAGGGGCATTTTCGTAGCATCTCTCTGTATCTCTCCCAGGCATCATAAAGAGATTCCTTATCTCCTTGTTTAAAGCCTTGGATGTCCAGCCTTAGCTGTGTCATCTGTTTTGGGGGACAGTATTGATTCAGGAATTTTTTTGTCAGCTGTTTCCATGTCCTTATGCTGGCCTTAGGTTGGTTATTTAACCACCTCTTAGCTTGATCTTTTACAGCAAATGGAAACAGTAATAGTCTGTAGACATCCTGATCTATTTCCTTATCATGTACTGTGTCAGTAATTTGTAAAAATTGTGCCAGAAACTCTGTAGGTTCTTCCTGTGGAAGACCGGAATACTGGCAATTTTGCTGCACCATGATGATGAGCTGAGGATTCAACTCAAAGCTACTGACTCCAATGGAGGGTATGCAGATACCGCTCCCATATGAAGCAGTAGAGGGGTTAGCATATGACCCCAGAGTCCTCCTGGACTGTTCATTTTCGCTTAGATCCATGATGGAGAAAGGGAGATGATGTAAAATAGAATAAAAATATTTTTTTTAATTAATTTATTTTATTTTCGAAATAAAAAAATTAAAATAAAATAAATAAAAATGGGTGAAGAATTTCGAAAAACTGAGGAGAGAGAAAGTAGTTAGGAAGTTTTGAAAAAGATATGAATTTTTTTAAAAAAATAATTTTCGAAAATTTGTTTTAAAATAGAGAAGGGAGATATTTTTGAATTTAAGGAGGAGAGAGAAAAACAATAAAATAGCACAAGATTTAAAATTTTTAGATCTAATGCTCCTTCTTTTCGAAAATTTTTGGAGGGAAAACACCAAGGAACACCAAACTTAAAAATTTTAAGATCAAGACACAAGGAAAAACTCAAGAACACTTTGAAGATTCACAAGAACACAAGAACATGAATAAGGAACACCAAACTTAGAATTTTTAGAAAACCAAAATAAAATTTTCGAAAACCAAAGAAAAAATCAACAAGAAAACACCAAACTTAAAGTTTGGCACAAGATTTAATCAAGGGAAAATTATTTTTGAAAAAGATTTTTAATAAAACTGGTGCCCAATCATCAAGAACATAAACCAACACTCTAGCCAATTGGGCAATAAATGTAACACTTGTTTTGAAGAAGGATATTTTTAACCAATAACAATAATAAGAGACTCTAAACCAAAAAGAAAAATTTTCCTAATCTAAGCAACAAAATAAACCGTCAGTTGTTCAAACACGAACAATCCCCGGCAACGGCGCCAAAAACTTGGTGCACGAATTGTGAGTCACACTTTTCACACTCGTACCACTAACCAGCAAGTGCACTGGGTCGTCCAAGTAATACCTTACGTGAGTAAGGGTCGAATCCCACGGAGATTGTTGGTTTGAAGCAATCTACGGTTATCTTGCAATTCTTAGTCAGGAAGTCAATTATATTTATCAGTTGAGTTGCTAATAAACAAGAGAGCATGGATTAAAGGTTACTTGTTAAGCAGTAATGGATAATATGTTGGAGTTTTGGAGATGCTTTGTCTTCAAAATCTCTGCTTTCCTCTGTCCTCTAATTCAAGCATGCACGTCCTCCTATGGCAAGCTGTGTTTAGGTGGATCACCGTTGTCAATGGCTACCATACATCCTTCTAGTGAAAAGGGTCCAGGTGCGCTGTCACCGCACGGCTAATCATCTGCAGGTTCTCAGTCGTACCGGAATAGGATTTACTATCCTTTTGCGTCTGTCACTATGCCCAGCACTCGCGAGTTTGAAGTTCGTCACAGCCATCCAATCCCAGAATCCTACTCGGAATACCACAGACAAGGTTTAGACTTTCCGGATTCTCATGAATGCCGCCATCAATCTAGCTTATACCACGGAGATTCTGATTAGGGAATCTAAGAGATATTCATTCAATCTGATGTAGAACGGAAGTGATTGTCAGACACACGTTCATGGATTGAGGAAGGTGATGAGTGTCACTGATCATCACCCTTTCCATAGTTAGACGCGAATGGATATCTTAGATAGGAACAAGCATGTTTGAATGGAAAACATAAATACTTGCATTAATTCATCGAGACACAGCAGAGCTCCTCACCCCCAACAATGGAGTTTAAAGACTCATGCCATCAAAGGGTACAAAGTTCAGATCTAAAATGTCATGAGATACAAAATAAATCTCTAAAAGTTGTTTAAATACTAAACTAGTAACCTAGGTTTACAGAAAATGAGTAAACTATGACAGATAGTGCAGAAATCAACTTCTAGGGCCTACTTGGTGTGTGCTGGGGCTGAGACTAAAGCTTTCATGTGCCTGAGGCTGTTTTGGGCGTTCATCGCCAGCTTTGGATCCTTTTCTGGCGTTGAACTCCAACTTGCAACTTGTTTCTGGCACTGGACGCCAGAATTGGGCAGAGAACTGGCGTTGAACGCCAGCTTACATCGTCTATCCTTGAGCAAAGTATGGACTATTATATATTGCTGGAAATCCTGGATGTCTACTTTCCAACGAAATTGGAAGCACGCCATTTGGAGTCCTGTAGCTCCAGAAAATCTATTTTTGAGTGCAGGAAGGTCAGAATCCAACAGCATCAGCAGTCCTTTTTCAGCCTGAATCAGATTTTTGCTCAGCTCCCTTAATTTCAGCCAGAAAATACCTGAAATTACAAAAAAATATAAAAACTCATAGTAAAGTCCAGAAATATGAATTTTTCCTAGAAACTAATGAAAATAAACTAAAAACATACTAAAATCTATATGAAATTAACCCCAAAAAGCGTATAAAATATCCGCTCATCACTATGCGACGCGTAAGCGTCGCCCACGCGTACGCGTGGGTGGCCATAAAGGGAACATGACACACACGCGTCATGGACGCGTACGCGTGAATGAATTTGTGCCTTTCGCACAATTCCCTCGCAAGGGCAGCACAACCCTCTGTCCTGGTGCTCTTTACGCCGCTTTGGGTATCCACGGGTACGCGTCGTTGACGCTTACGCGTGGGTGGTAAATATCACAGGGGACGCGTACGCGTGAGGCACGAGTACGTGTGGAGTGGCTTGTGTGCCACGCACCTTTCCCGCGCGTCTCTCGCGCAACTCACTGTTTGGTTGCGTAGTCACACATGACGCGTGCGCGTCGTAGACGCTTGCGCGTTGATCCCTCTTTTTTTTAATGCAAAATGCATAATGCAGTATGCAGATGCTAATGCAAACATTATGAATGACACTAATGAAATAAAAATAAAATAAACTAGGAATAAAAGGAACGATTATACCATGGTGGGTTGTCTCCCACCTAGCACTTTTAGTTAAAGTCCTTAAGTTGGACATTTGGGGAGTCCTTTGTTATGGTGCCTTGTGCTTGAACTCGTCCAGGAATCCCCACTAATGTTTGTACTTCTAGTATCCTGCGGGGTCCCAAATTAGACGCATAAAGTCTTCAAGCAAGTTAAAGCAAGTGACAAGGCCCCAAGAGTGTTGATTGGTAGAATGAATTCCAGGGTCCCAAACCTTGCTTTTGCACCCGTCTTCTTGTTGATCATCATGATTCCATCCGGGTGAGAAGCAATCTGAATTCTCACTAAGGCATCCAAACAGTTTCCTAGACCCATTCAATTGAGAATTGTACCAACCTTTGTACTCTAATTTGGAGCATGCAACCATATTGAACCTTGCATGACATTTCCTACCACTGACCATTTCCCGCTTGCTCTTATAGCCACAAAAAGCTCTAAGCTGACCATCTATCTCAAGTAAAGCATATTCAAGTGAGCTAATTAAGCTTAGAGATGAGAGATTTACCCACTTGAATGAAGGGATGGATGGTGATGGCTTTGGGGGAGATGTCTCCAACAACCTTGGCAAGGTGATTTGCAGCTCCATTCCCTTGAGTTCTTCCTTGATAACTTCCACCTCTTTGCAAGCTTCTTCAATATCAACCTATTTCTCTTAGTAGCTTTCTTCCAATTCGATCTCTTCTTCATTGTTCACCAAGGGCATGGGAGGTTGTGTTTCTTCTTCTTTAATCTCCATGTCAAGTCCAATGGGAGAGGATTCCGATGTAGATAAGAATTCATTGATGATTGAATCCATCTCTTGATCATTCCCTTCAAAGTCTTCAACCATGATATGCTTTGGAGGTTGTACACCCTCCTCAACATCTATTTCAAACGTCTTTGAAGGAGGCTCTTTGACTGGATTTTCCCATGGAGGTTCTGCATCTCTTAAGTCTTCAACCAATTCTTCCTCTACAACTATTATGGCTTCCTCCACTTGTTCCAATACAAAGCCATGTTCTTCATTATCCATCGGAGTTTCTAGTATCTCCTTCATGCTACGCTCTTCTTTTGATTCTCCACATGTAGCCGTGGGAGTACTTTGAGTGCTCAGATGTTGGAAAGCTAATCGATTTACTACCTCGGTTAAGGCAGTTGCGAATTCTAGTACATCCCTTTTCATCTTCGCTTGCCTTTGAAGAAGACCACGAAGGATGTCATCCATTGGAGATTGGGGTGGATATGAGGGTTCATTACTTGGGAGGAAGGGTTCATGATAAGAGGGTGGTTCTCCCTGATAAGGATATGGAGATGGTGAATATTGAGGTGGTGGTTCTGGGTGTGGTTCATATGGTGGTTGGTGTGGTGGATAAGGATTAAGGTCGTATGGGGGTGTTTGGTGGTAAGGGACTTGCGAGTGTGGTGGTTCAAAACTACGTTGAGGAGGAGGAGGTTCATAGACGTGTTGTGGTGGGTATTGAGTGTCATGGAAAGGTCCATCATAACCGTTGTCTTGGTATGCATCATGGAATGGTTGTTGCTTGTAGTACATTGGAGGGGGTTGTTGCCAAGAGGGTTGATCAAATCCTTGTGGCTCCTTCCCTCTCTGATTGCTCCAACCATGGTGCATGTTGGCATTATAATATCCTCTTCCTGTAACATCATTATAACCACGCTCGTAGCCAAAGGGGTGAGAGTTCATAGCAGAAAAGAAAAACAAAAACTAGTAAGAATAAGTAACCAAGTCCTAAAACTAACAAAAAAGCAAAAAGCAAATATTTACAATAAACAATAATAAGGCACACGTTTGCAATTCTCCGGCAACGGCGCCATTTTGATGAACTGAAGATTGATGGTTTAGAATTCACAATAAATCATCCTTTTATACAAAAGTTTGGTTGTCACAAGTAACAAAACCCAATAAAATTTATAACCGAAGTATTTAAACCTCGGGTCGTCTTCTCAAGGAATTCCAGGGAGGTATGATTTATTATTGGTTATGTAAAAAGATATGTTTTTGGGTTATTTTAAATAAGGAACAAGTAATTTAAATAACAAGAAAAATAAATTAATATTTAATAAAATCTCTTGGCAAGGTATGAGAAATTTTAAGTCCTATCCTAGTTATCCTTATCAGGTGTGAAGAGAATTGGATTCTGCTCCCACTTTTAATTAACCCTTGCTAAACAAAGGAAAGTCAAGTGGACAAATTAATTTGATCCTCAGGTCCTAGTCAACTCTTATAGAAAGACTAGAGTTATTGGGGTACAAATTAACCAGCTAAGAATTCCAATTTCAATCAACAGCTGAGTTTGATAACTCAAGTGTTGCCAATTAATCAACCAAAGCCAAAAGGGAAGAAAATCTACTTGAATGAAAATAATTTGGATACAGAAATTAAAGAAAGCAATCATAAGTCTGAAATACCTCAAATAATATTAAATAGAATATTCAAATCTTAACATGAAAAGGTTCATAAGCCAATTTAAGAACATTAACAAGTAAAATCATTGGAATAAATAAAAGTAGAAAATAAATTAAAGGAACTTTCAACCTGTGATTGTAGAAGCAATCCTAAAATAAGAGAAATCCTAATCCTAAATCCTAAGAGAGAGGAGAGAACCTCTCTCTCTCTAAAACTACATCTAAAACCTAAAAATTGTGTGAATGAAAAGTATGATGATTGAATGGATGCATTCCCCCACTCTGTAGCCTCTAATCTGTGTTTTCTGGGCCGAAAATTGGGTCAAAAATAGCCCAGAAATTGCCCCCAGCGATTTCTGGTACGTACAGGTCGCTGCAAAGTCACGCGGAAGCGTCGTCCACGCGTTCGTGCGGATTGCATTTTTGCCAGGTCACGCGTCCGCGTGACCCACGCGTTCGCATCGCGTGGCTTCGGGGAAGCTTTGGCAAATTATATATCGTTGCGAAGCCCCGGACGTTAGCTTTCCAACGCAACTAAAATCACGTCATTTAAACATTTGTAGCTCAAGTTATGGTCAATTTAGTACCAAGAGGTCAGGCTGAACAGCTTTAGCAGTTCCTTCAGTTTCTTGTATTCCTTCCACTTTTGCATGCTTCCTTTCCATTCTCTATGCCATTCCTACCCTGTAATCTATGAAAACACTTAACACACATATCACGGCATTGAATGGTAATAAGAGAGGATTAAAATTAATAAAATTAAGATCAAAGAAGCATGTTTTCAATCATAGCACAAAATCAGGAAGGAAAACGTAAAACATGCGATTTCTATGAATAAGCGTGAGAGTAATGGATGAAAAACCACTCAATTTAGTGCAATATAAACCATAAAATAGTGGTTTATCACTCCTCCTTAAAGTCCTTTCAGGTTCAGGATCAAGATCAAATAGGAGTTCTTTATCCCTGTTCCTGGTCATAAACAAGAAACGAAGAAAGACGACAAAAAAGAAGCCAACTAAGAGTTCTATGTTCAAGAACAAGGGACTCCCTGTGAGATGTGAAGAAAGAAGAGAAAGATAGAAAAGTGAAGATAGAAGATGAGAGAAGAGAAGAGTTCGAATAATATGAGTAGAGATGAGAAGAATTAGAAATAGAAAAGATAAATAAAAATAAAAATAATTTTGTTTTTGTTTTATTAACTATTTAAATTCAAAAATTAAGTTAATAATTTAAAAAGAATTGAAAATTAGTTAGTGAAGTTTTGAAAATAGAAGAGAGAAAAGAAGAATAGAGTTTTCGAAAATTGAGAGAGAGAAGAGTTAGTTAGAAAGTTTTGAAAAAGAAGAGAGATAAGATAAGATATTAATTAGAAAAGATTTGAAATTAAAATAAGATAAGAGATAAGGTAAGAAAAGATTTGAATTAAAAATTTTGAAAATAAAAAGATAAGAAAAGAAATTAAAAAGATATAAGAAAGATTTAATTTTAAAATTTGAGATTAGAAAAGATAAGATAAGAATCAAAAAAGATTTGAAAAAGATTTTAAAAAGATAAGATTTTGAAATTTGATTTTGAAAAAGATTTGATTTTAAAGTTTGAATTTTGAAATTTGAAAAAAAGTTAAGATTTCTTATTTTGAAAAGATTTGATTTTTTTTTTTGAAAATTGAAAGCAAAGATAAGATAAGATAATAATTTAAATTGAAATCTGAATTTTTATGATGTAATTTTCGAAATTGAAGTTAAAATAAAAATAGAAAAGATATTTTTTTTTTATTTTTGAATTTAATGAGGAAAGAGAAAAACAAGTAAAAGACACAAAACTTAAAATTTTTAGATCTAATGCCCCTAATTTTCGAAAATTTAGAGGAAAAACACAAAGGGTTACCAAACTTAAAAATTTTAAGATCAAAACAAAAAGAAGACACAAGACCACTTTGAAGATTGACAAGAACACCAAGAACAAGACTCAAAAAAATTAAAAGAACACAAGAACATACGAAGAACACCAAACTTAAAATATTTGAAAACTAAACACAAAATTTTCGAAAATTAAAAGAAAAACAAGAAGAAGACACCAAACTTAATTATTTGACACAAGATTTAACCAAAGAAAATATTTTTGAAAAATTTTTAGAAAGAAAGAATTAAAGAGAACGAAAGTTAACCAAGAACAAACACAAAAAATTCAAACTAAGAACAAAGATTAAACAATGAAAAGAAAAATATTTTTGAAAAAGTTTTTTAAATTTTTCGAAAAAAAGAGGAAGAAAATAAAAGACTCAACTAAAATAAAAAAACTCAATTAAAAATGATCAAGAAAAAAGAATAAATTACCTGATCTAGGGAGCAAGATAATCCGTCAGTTCGTCCAAACTCAAACAATCCCTGACAACGGCGCCAAAAGCTTGGTGCACGAATCCCCACACTCCGTACAGCTGTACCAGCATGTGCATTGGATCATCCAAGTAATATCTGAGCGAGTCAGGGTCGATCCCACGAGGATTGTGGTTTGAAGGAAGCTATGGTTATCTTGCAGGTCTTAGTCAGGCAAATCAGAATTCAGTTGGATTTGTAAGATCTAAACTATGTTGACATGTAACTAATAAAATACTCTGTAAATTAAATGGAATCAGTAATAGGAATATGGTAAAAGGTTGGAGTTGCTTTGTCTTTCTGGATTAACTTTGGTAATTAATGTCTTCTTTGCTTGTGAGTGATTTCTTCTATGGTAGGCTATATGTGATCAACGCCATTTCCCCCTGGTCATTGATCTCCTCTGCTCCAGATGAAATGCCATTGCCTGTGGTCATCCAATCTGACGAAGGGTGAAGCTTTAGCAGTTCATTCTCTTGGTGATCCTACTCAAAATGCCACAGACAAGGTCGAATTTTTCGGATCAGAGAATGCTGCTTCTTTGGGTTCTAGCCTATACCACAGAGACCCCGATCTCCCCAGAAATTGGCTGAACTGGTGTCTCGAGAAGTCCCCAACAAAGTCGTGGATTAGCCGTCTGAGAGATGCATAATCAAGCTGGTGGTTTACGCTTTCTAGCCACGTATTTGCACGAACCCAAGTAGACACGGGTGGTTGTCAGGGACGCGGTCCTAGTATGATGAACAGAGCTGATTGTCACTGGTCATCCTATTCACCATATTGAAAAATGAGTATGCATCTTAGAAATAAATCAAACACAGATCGAAGAAGAAACAGTAATACTTTTGTTAATTCATAGGACTCAGCAGGGCTCCTCCTCTCAACCTATGAGGTTTAGAAACTCATACTAAAAGGAAATACAAAGTGTAAAACGAAAATATGCTGAATGATGGGCAAAAGATGTGATTATGTCCCTGAAAAACATAAATCTAGTCCCTTAAATACTAAGCAAATGACTAGTGAGGGAAAAATAGTATTTTTAGTGCTAAAATCTATTTCTGGGGCCCACTTGATAAGTGTTTGGGCTGAGCTTTGATGAGATCCACGTGCTATGAGGTCTCTAGGGCATTGAACGCTGGCTAGGGGGTCCTCTCTGGGTGTTTGGACGCTGGACTCTACTCTATGGGTGTTGGACACCTGGAAGGGGGTAGGAGGCTAGCGTTGAATCCCCGTTTTGGGCCTTCTAATCTGAAGCAAAGTATAAACTATTATACATTGCTGGAAAGCTCTAGAAGTTAGATTTCCATAGCCATTGAGAACACTCTATTTGGATTTCTATAGCTACAGAAAATCTCTTCCGAGTGCAAGGAGGTCAGATCCGGACAGCATCTGCAGTGCTTTCTCTGTCTTTGAATCAGACTTTTGCTCCACCTCCTCAGTTTTAGCCAGAAATTACCTGAAATTGCACAAAAACACAAAATCTCAAAGTAGAATCAAAAAATGTGAATTTAACACTAAAAACTATAAAAACTTAATAAAAACTAAACAAAACATACTAAAAACTATATGAAAATGATGACCAAAAGCATATAAAATATCCGCTCATCAGATAGTAAGGAAGGCCTTTTATTCCTCTTTGATTAGACTCTCACGTTCTTTTAGAAACACTTATATTTTGCACTTGTTTTTAAGACTTGCCTTTAGAGGATTATGATGTATTTTGGAGAGATAGGTTATGTCTATCCAACTGTTTTACTGTTGTAACTCTAGCCGACGTAATCTTTACGGGCTGAGACTAGTTGATACTTATATATATACATATATACATATATATGTCTCTTTACTCTTATTCTTTATTCAAGTTTTTGATTATCTACGTTATTCGACGCGCTTTCAAGTGTGAATGATGGGTGAATTGTCTTTTATTCGAGTTTTAAATCTTTTCATAGGCTTCTAGTATAATATTACTGTCTATATATACATATTTATATCTTAACTTTGAGTCGTAGCACCAAACCATAATTGAATTATGTCTTAAGCATAAGGCAATAAATGGTAGGGTGTTACATTATGGTATCAGAGAAATTTATCCTTGTAAGCTTGAGGAATGGACTACTTATACTTCAATGCATACCCTGAATTTTTCCTGTGCTATTTAGGATATCTAATTGATATATTTAGCATAAAATTCATGAGTATACTTTTAGAAAATTGAAGTACTTAACTTGAGATATTAAGACTGATCACCTTGATATCACTTATTTTGTCTAGGTAGGACCCAAATGGCAACTCGTGGATAAGAACGGAGAGGAAGTGAGGGAAGTGCACTGGCAGATAACCAGGTTGAGTTCTTGGATGCTATGACTAATCTCGCGAATGCCACACAAGCAAATGATGTGGTTACTAAACAGGTATTGGAGAGGATGGCACAACATGTAGGAAATGGGAATGATGGTAGACATGGAAACAGTGATAGACCAAAAAATTGTCAAGTTGATAGTGGTCTGATGATGCTGGCTACATTTCTGAAGGTGAATCCTCTAGTGTTCAAAGGTTCAACCAGTCCCACCGAATCTGACAATTGGTTTCAAGCAATAGAGAGGGCGGTAAAAGCTCTTGAGAACCAATTTGAAGAGTTCACTGCTTACCTACTGGCTGGAGAGGCTCAATTTTGGTGGCAAGGAGCTCATCGCCTATTGCAACAGGGTAATGAGAATGTGATTATCACTTGGAAAATGTTCAAAGAGAAATTATACAATAAGTAATTCAAATTTTCAAGGGTAGCTAAGGAGTTGGAGTTGCTACTGTTAAAGCAAGGGTCTATGTCTGTGATAGAGTATACTAACAAATTTGAGGAGCTATATTATTTTTTGATGATTTGCTAAGGAGCACCTGAAGATTATGAGGAATAGAAGTGCCTCAAATATTAAGATGGTCTTCAAGATGACATAATGAGAGCTGTGGCACCTTTGGAGATCAAGAACTTTACTGAACTAGTCAACAAAAGCCGAGTAGTTGAGGAGTGCTCCAAAAAGAGCTCGGTGGCAAGCGATAACCGTGGAGGTTTCTACAATAAGGGATGAGAAGCCCTAAACTTTAAGAGAGGTGGTTACACCCCATAACCCTACCATGGCCAGAATAACTTTCGAAAAAACGATAACACAAATTATCGAGGAAGAGAAAGATGGAAGCATGCTCAAGTTCTTCACAATGATTTGACTTGTAAGAGCTGCAAAAGCTATCATCCTACTACTCTATGTAGAGCTGGTTTGGGCTTATGCTACTCTTGTGGTGGTGTCAATCACGTCATGGAATTGTCCAAAGAGGAAGAATCAGAATACCTGAAAAGCGCAAGGCAAGGTCGTGTCTTCACCCTAACGGCAGATGAAGCTTACCTACTCTGAACCAAGGTAAATGCAAGAGTAGTAATATGATTTTATTTGCTTTACATGATACTGGAATGAAAACATTAATTTATAGTCTGTGATACTTGCCTTGCATGAAGTGGGTGAATAAATAAGTTCTTGGGGGCAAACGATCAGAGTGACACTGCGGAAGTGGGGCAATTTTGAGAGAAAAAAGGATTAGATATTTAATATTTATAATTTGGAGAAATAAAAATATTTAGGGTGCGAAGTAAAACGCTTATTGAAGAAGTTTGAGGATTGTGCCGGTTTGGATTTTTTCACTTAAAATAACTTCCGTTGCAAGTATTGACCAAACCGGCAACCAATTCCCACCATTAAAGTTTAATTTCCAAATAAAAATAACTAAATGTGATTAAACCTCGGGTCGTCTCCCTCGGACAATGCAATTAAGATGTCACACTCTTGGTTGTGAGGAAAAATGGAGTTTTGAATCAAGGAACGAAAAATTAAAGGAACTAAGAAACAAAAGAACTAACAAATGATCAAAAAGGAAATTAATGCAATTAAAAGGGAACAAGATCAAAACTTAGTAAAAATGCTATAAATGCATAAAAGAGCCTTGACTTGGGAATGAGAATTAAGGAATCCTATCATCGTCATAACCACAACTATGGCAACTATGATGAGTCAATCTCGCTTCGTCAACCCATAACATCGAGATAGAGCGATAGAGCGATACTTAGCTAACTTAGATGAGTGGCTAGGTTCTTGAAGGATAAGAATCAGAATGACATAGTGGAAGCAGGGTAGATTATACCTAAGGAATTGGAACTGTCGAGAGCTATGCGGGGTTATCGTTTGAAATCCAGTGAAGTTAAGACTTCGAGGAAGAGGAATAGAGCGGATTCAACCTTTAGTTGCTAATTGATTAAGAGACGAGTCAAGGTGAGACCAAATTCCTATACGAAAGGGTTTTTGAGACTATTCTTAAAAATGTACCAGAATTTCCACCATAGAGAGAACGTGAGTTTGTGATAGGCTTAGTGCCGAAAGCCAGATCAGTGTTGATTGCACCACAAGTGAAGACATCATTATAATCAGTAAAACTCAAGACCGAGTTGAAGGGAGTACTGGAAGAGAGAATCGTCTAACTAAGTGTTTCTTTGTGAGAGCGCGCTAACTAATCTTCACGACTTAATCTAACCCTTCTCTTATAGTTACATTGAAAACTCTATCTTGAATCTTCTCCCGTAAAAGCCCAATTCATTGTTCTTCTAATTGTATTCCTACTCGTATAAAGCTTGTTTCTTTTGAAATAAGCTTGAACTCATCCTAATATAATCACATAATCTTTGAATCCTGGAGAATTGCGGTGCATGGAGTTGCTCTCTTGTGGAAACTCGCATTCCTTTAAAGCCAACTAGAAACTATTTAATTCGACATGTCTTATTCTTTATATTCAAGCTTTGATTCAAACTTCTCCCCTGAGATGCAACTAGGTTTCTCTTCTTGTGTATTCCATTAGTTCTGTACAACTCCGATTAACTGTATGCAAGACTTTCTTTTGAATTTCCGCAAACACCGTTCACGTTACTCGTTCTTCTCTTTGAACATAACATTTCTTGGGAAAAAATCAACTCGTACTGGATTTTGCGTCGCGTATAGCTCTTAGATACAATTAATAGAATGTCAATCCATTAGAGCAAGACTTTTGAACATGAAAATGAACTAGCGATATTACTAGGGAATTTAGAGCCTTAATCCTTGCCGATCGTATCTCTCGTGACTAAATAGATGCAATGA
This sequence comes from Arachis hypogaea, assembly GCF_003086295.3. NCBI lineage: Eukaryota > Viridiplantae > Streptophyta > Magnoliopsida > Fabales > Fabaceae > Arachis > Arachis hypogaea. The sequence continues at coordinate 52,413,524 of NC_092055.1, forward strand.
AGTGCACCGTGTGAACAAAATACCAGGATACGATGAAAGCCTTTGAGCCATAGAAAGAAGATTGATCTTCATGCCAATACTTGTATCACTTGAGCCTAACGAACCATATAGGGAATTGCTACGATGCATTATTGGAGGACTTAAGATGCGAGCTAAAGCGACATCGTGAGATCGTAGTAGATGCCCTAAGCAAGAAGTTTCTAAAGGATTCTTGAACGTTAATTCCAAAGGAGGAAATGTTAGATGAGTTAAAGTTCTAAATTAGAGAGTGAGAGTGTGGTTGGAAGTGTTAGACTAAACCTATTGCCAGTTTACAACATGGTAACGATGAGATATGGGACGCATAACGAGACAATAAGGAGCCTTCAAAAGTATCAAAGTCTGGTAAACAAAAGGGAACAAAGAAGAGATTTATATGCCTAATGTTGAAATAGAGATTGTAGAGTCAAGGACTTAGGGAGTGCAATAATGGTGATAAGGAGCTACTAAGACTACTGAAGCTGGTTGAATCAAGAAGATACCAAGAGAGGGTTATGTGTCAAAATCGGAAGTTGAAATGAGAAACTATTACCCGAAGCTTACAAGAGAGGATTTTTGAATTTACCTTGAGATTTCTAAAACATACCACGAATCCAAGAAGATATTTTTGAGCAGCCAGAAGTGAAACGAAGTGGCAATCCATGTGATTACATGTTTGACGCATGAAAAAGAAATGAGAGACCACCAAAAGCCGTTCGAAATGCTACAACTGTCGAAAGTTCTATATTAAAGGTAAAAGAGAATAGCTATCGATTTTGCAATAGATTGCCGAGGTCTAGGACAAAAGGTAATGCTGTTAGGAAATCGTGGATCAAGTGATCAAGTCCGTTTTGCCCATTGAATAAAACTACTTCTTGGGGATATCAATGAGACTATACATCAGGGAGAAGGTGAGACTTCATAGTATGCTAAACAACTCTGAATTAATCAAAGATTGGAATATCGAACGTCTTAGTTCCTGAAGTTGATAGCCGAGATAACAGAGAAAAAGTTACGCAAATCTGAGTTAGAATTCTCATTATGAAAGCCGACAAAAGATTTGGGCAGATCTAATAAGAAAACTTCTCAAGTTGAAAGGAAGAGGATAACTATCTCTGAAGATTACTTCAACGAACTAGAATCGGATGATCAATCAAAAACAAGGAAGTTAAAACCCGCTAAGTTAGCCCATTTCAATTTTGGGAAAGTATTGATGGTCGGAGGCGTGCCAATAGTTTTCTGTCGTACCTTTCGTAACTTCTGAAACACGCTTCTAAAACAAATTCATGTCTTACAACCTAAGCCAGTATAAATGAAAGGAGATGGATGTTTCGAGTAATGGGGTCGACTTCAAGAAACTTTGAATATGCCGAAGGACTACCCACACCTCTTTTCAGATAACTTAATCTGAATTTTGAGGGCAAAATTCCTAATTAGGTGGGTAGGATGTAAACCCTGCTAAAATTAGTAAATAATTAGTCAATAAATTGAATTTTAATAAGAAAAATTAAAAATATAAATCTCATATCAAAATAGGGTAGAGCTCTTCAAAACGAGAATTTTGATGCAATTTCGAAAAATTTGGCCCAAGATTGGGGCGAACGGGCCGAACCGGTCGAATCGGGCCTAAACCAGGCCCGTGGGCCCAACTAACCCATCATACTTAATGAGCTTCAGCTCATTATCTTCCCTATTCAGCATGCATACACGCTGGTGATATTAAAAAGGGGGAAGAACATGTATTAAGTTCACAAACCTTTAATTAAGATTGAAATCCACGTAACTTTTGATCCGGAGCTCCGATTGATGATCCGTTTGCGGGCACACGATCGCGTCGTCGAGCTTTACAAAGCCCAAAACCTTGAGAGGTAACGAAACCACGTTTTTTCCCCTCAATTTCCTCAGTTTTCATTTCAAAAATCTATGAGCAATTATGTTGAAAATTGTTCAATTTCGGTGTTTAGGATCAAATTAACTCGGTGCACTTGCCGGGTCTTATCCCAATTTCTCATTGGTAAGGTGAGAATTCTAGAACTCTAGTTAATTCATTATTTGGTATTTTGTGTATTGGATTTTGGGAATATATTGTGATAACTATGTTAGGTGCATATAAATATGTGATATGAGGAAATTGGATATGTTGGAAGCTTAATTGGAGGCTTGGTGAGAGTTCTAGTTGCCAAATTTTTGGTGGTTGAGGATTACAACTTTTAAATGAAGAAAATCATTAAAGAACTTGTTCAAACATAAATGATGTCTCAACATAATATTTTTCTCAGCATAACATGATACTTTCAAGCACAAAATGATAGCTAACTCAAATAAATAGTTTTAGAAACTTATTTTTTAACATCCACAAAGGTTAAGTACTCCCTTAAACTAAAAATAAATAAAAATATTGAATACAATTTTTTGCTACATAACAATAAGAAAATTATACTATGGCATCTAAATTATATTCCTTTCAACGAGTCAAGCATACAATTACATAACCCTACTGAACCTCAAATCTCATGGTCTTCACACATAAAAAAGTTAGCAGAAAATTCAGATAATCAAACTATACTATCAATCAACTCCCAAAACTATATGAATGCAGAATGAAGACTGTAGAACATATAATCAAGAGTGTATCCAATTAAGAGAAGAGAATTATTAAATGAACTAATTTTACTGTGGTACTAATTTGCATCAAACATGAGTTATGAGTTTGTTAGCTTTTTTTTTCTTCTTAAATTGATATCATTCACAAATTAATTGAATTGATAAGGATGATAGAGAATAATAGAGAATAGATTTTACAATAGATCAATCACTTTAGTTTTTCATTGTTTTGATTGACTATGTTCTTAGAATAGAATTAGTTACTAATGATATTAGAAACTTGATCTTGGCCTTCCCATATATATCATTAAAACTTCCAAACATGGCAAGATTCAAGACCATCATTCCAACAGGTAAAAAAAAAAGTCGAACAACCTTCAATGTCTTTTTCTTCAAATAGTAAAAGTGAAATCGCAAATGTGAAAAATGAAAAGTTATTTAAACCCGTTGCCTTTACTTTGGCAACAAAAATGGGGTGTAGAAACTGTTTTCAAGTTAGATAACATCCAAAATGTTTGGATTTTACAAAGAACATTAACAACTTTTTTTCTTTTTTCCTTTTTTTTTCTTTCTTTCTTTTGACATAGTTCATTGGTTGGTGGTCATTATATTCTTAACTAAGTCAAAAATACGCCAGTAATAAAAAAGAGGGAAAATTCTTTGCCCTCTAATCCACCCCCTGCTTACCCTATTGCTCCCAGCAAGGTTGTTGCAAGGGCTGCTGCCAACAATGAGATCGAGACCCCCAAATGTGTTCATCAGCTTCTCGATACGATAATTTAATCCTATACAGCAAGATTGTTTACAATGTTTGCGCAGGATTTTAGCGTCTCAGTTCAATAATTTCTATATCACTCTATATTATAATTTTTTTTGCTCTTATATACATATAACAAAATTTTATACACAGCAATAATAATATGTAGAACAGCGAAATCACATACCAGTAAACTAGAGAACAGGAAAATAATTTACTAACTAAAAGGTAAAAATCTAACTAAACTGTAATGAATTAATTCAGAGAACATCAAAATCAGTCTTCTTAAATACCTAGAAACGGAGGAACAGAGGAAGAACGAGAAGGTGAAGAGAAGGGAGAGGTGTTTCTCGCGATTGAGCACCGTGCCCGTCAAGGAGAGCACTGCGCCGTCGCTGTACATGGAGGAGTACACCGCGATTGAGCATTGCTATCGCCGTTAGGAAGGGGAGAAAGGGTTTGTGACTTGGTACCGCACCGTCGCCCGTCGAGGATAGCACCGCACCATCGGTGTACGTAAAGGAGTGCACGGCGATTGAAAGCTGCTGACCTGCTGTCGCCATTAGGAAGGGGAGAAAGGGTACGATGGGGGTGTTACGTTGTTGCAGGGGAGAAAGCTAAGGCTTAGGGCTCTTGTGTGTGGCGTGAAATGGAACCTCTGAAGCACTTTTGTATTTTTTGTGTTTAAGTTAAATATTTTTATTGAAAAAATAATTGGTGGGAATATGATTAAAAGTTTTTTCCTAAAATTTTTAATCATAAACAATTTTAGGTAACATTTTATAAATGTTATTTGTTTAATTTTTTTGACAACTCTTATAAAATGTTATATTTTTATTTAAAAATATTGTCTTAAAGTTTTTATTTTGTAACATTTTATAAATGTTGCTTTAGATATCAAAGACAACTCTTTTTATGGGTGGCTAAAAATTTTGTTATCTTTGCCTTACTCAAAGGTAACTCATAAAAAATGTTTTTTTTGCCTATCTAAAATAACTTTTATTAAATGTTGCTTCGAATAAGGGTTACCTTAGCCCAAAAATGTTGTAGTGATACGTGAAAATCGACCAATGTACGGTTTAGGTTTCACGAATTTAATATGTAAGGCTTTGTGAATACTTAAGCTAGGGAACTATAGGATAAGTTGAAATAGTAAAATGTGTTAAATGATTAGTTTATGTGATGTTGATGGATAATTTGATGTTGGGCTTGTGTTGGGCACTTGACAATGTGGATGTTGGTGTTGAAATTAATGAATATGAGTTATTAGAATTAATGAATATGAATTATTGGAATTAATGAATATGAGTTGTTGAAATTAATGATGGTGAGTTGAAGATGTTGTTGATACATGATAATGGAATTTTGTGGTTTGTTGCTTGTTGTTTGGTTAATGGTAATTGATAGTTTGTTATTAATGAATTAAGGATTTGAGCTAATGAATTTTAAAGTTGTAGCTTGTAGTTGGAATGGTGGATTTTGGAAAATGTATGAGTTTTATGGATTGAAATGAAGCATAAATGTGTTAGTAGTTGGTGTAAATGAAAAAGGATATGTTATGTTGCAAATGTGCAGGTTTGGTGGTTAATGGTATGGGGATTGTTTTGGTTGAAAGTGTTAATGTGGTGAAAATGGAGGCTTGGCATAATTTGGTTAAAAGTGATTTTTGATGAACTTTGGTAGTCCATAACTTGCTCCTCAAATTTTTGATGGAAATGCGGTTTGTTTCAAATGAAAGATGGTTTTGCAAGCTTTTGAACGATATAAAATTTGTGAAAAATGGAATTTTGTAGAGAAAGTTATGAACGACGGAAGTTTAGTGTGAAAAATGTGTATGCAGGTGGCTAAAGACTTGTGCGTACGCACACATGCTGATTTTCCTCCTGTTCGTGGGCACAGGTGCTGATTTTGACCCTTGTGCGTGGCACAGAAGGTGTGCATGGGCACAGGTTGAAATGCTTCTCTCCTTTGATTTCTTCATGTTTTTTTCCCAATTCCATACTTCTCTTCTACTCTCATCAAGCCATTCCTACCTATTACACCTGAAATCACTCATTAAACATATCAAGGCATCGAATGGAATGAAAGTAGAATAAAATTGATTAAATTAAGCACAAAATAGCATATTTTTACAATTAGGCACAATTTAGAGAAAAAACACAAAAGCATGCTATTTATGTGAATAAATGTGGGTTTATATGATGAAATCCACTCAAATCAAACCAAAATATATCGTCAAATACGGATTTATCAATGGTTAATAATGGTAGATATAATGGGTACGGCTATGTGGGTGAGTGAATTTAACTCAAAAATGGCCTCAGTCATGCTAAATGCATCCAAAACATCAAACATCGAAAATAATGAATCAAACAAATCTAAGATCACGATCATAGAAGGAGCATATCACACAATGAACAAAATTTGTGGTTAGAATGTGTAACCACTCATTAAAAGCTCAACAACTCACGAGGTATTTTGTTCCATCTCTCTTTTATGTTCCACAAGAATCATTCAAGCAAGTTTGAAAGGATTTTCCAAATCAATTTAATAGAGCGCCCTAAAAACAAAATTCTTGGAAATTTTTGTTGTTTTTCACCAAAATTATTTCCTATATGTATGTATGTATGTTGTGATGGATGCAATTTCATAAAAAATTTTCTTTGTTCTATTCCTAATTTTCAATATCCAAAAACCAATATGAACAATTAGGTCAAAATTGAACCAGGCACTATGCTATTCACATTATCCAATCACAACTTCTATCTATGAAATATATACCATACAAAAATGCAAATGAAATATATATATTAACTAAAGTGAAGATGCAATAGTAAAAAATACTAACAAATATCTATAAGGAAAGAAAACAGAAGTAAAGTGCAAAGTGTTCGAAAAAAAAATTTACGCCCCAAAAGTGGTGAATCCTCCCTCACACTTAAGCGTCGCACGGTCCTCCGTGCACGAACACAATCCGGGGAGATTGAAGCTCTAGGTTCCTCCACCTTCAGCTGGTGAATGTGGGGGCTCGGGCTGGTGAAAAGGTTGTCAAGTCCAATGCAGGATCGGCCTCTCCATCTTCGACGTCCTCCTCCTCTACCGGCTCCTTGCCTTTACGGCTCATCCTAAAAAGGAATGAATAGAGTCTACTTACGAATCAGAGGGCAAGTAGCACAAAAAGGCAAAGGATGAAGCAAATACAATATATACTTGGAGCCAAAAGGGAACAAACAAGCATTTATTTGAGGAAGTTTGCATAGTGGCGTGGTACGATAAAAATAAGCCGTGTGCATATTCCAATTATGCGCGCGGTTGGAGCACACATAACGGCTGGTGAAAATGGCATCCACACAATTAAAAGTTAAGCATGAGTTCCTCAATTAAATGGCCTAAGTTGTACGTAATGAATAAGCATCAATTAGACTCAAGCAAGCTTAGGCAATTACAACAAGAGTGAATTGAATTTAGAGAATATTGGAGATTGAAATTGTGCAAGTGAAACCGCAAGATTGATATAAAATAGCACAATAAACAATAACCAATTCAATGATGAAAAAAAACTACTTATTCATCCTAAAAAAATAATGAAATAATCACATGGACAAGGTGCTTGTTATAAAAAGTGACAAGCTTGATAAGAATCAAGTCAAGTCAACTCAAACAAAAGCAAAACATTAAAAAGAAACAAGATCTTGTGATGTGATTATATTGATTTAAAAATCCTGATAAGTAAGCAATTCAATTCAATTCACTAAATTCAATATGCACTTGTTAAAAATTTCACCAAATATGAAATCAAATGTCAATTTTTCATATCAACTTGGTGCTAGAAACTCAAAGCAACAAACAAGTACATTATTGAAATTCCAATCCAAAATAGCATCATAATCATGCAAAAGTGCACCATTCTTGATTAGAATGCCAAACAAGGATATAGTCTAACACATATGGTAGCTACAACACATGCATTAAACAAAAAGTTCATTCAGGCATTATATCAAACACATGGTATGCAGTGCACATATTTAACAATTTAAAACCAAAATTCAAGCATCAACAACCCATAAATCAGAAATTAAATGCTTACAACTCAATAACAACTAATTAAGCAAAACATAAGCTAGATTATCAAAGTTAAATAAAGAAAATAAAAATTAACCAAGAAAATAAACAAAACAAAGGAGAGTAAAGAGAGGAGAAGAAGAAAAAAGAAGAAGAAAGACGAGGAAAAGAGAGAAAGAAGAGGAGTGGTGGCGGCGCGATGTGGACAGTGCCCGCGGCAGTGGGGTCACCAGAAGAAAGGATGGTTGGGGCTGGTGTTGTAGCAGTGAAGAAGAAGAACAGAGTTGGGGGGTCTGGCGTGACTGGGTTCAGTTTCTAATCACTGCCCAGATTGACGCCTGTGCGTAAGCACAAGGAAGTGTGCGTATGCACAAAAGGGGAAAACATAGGGGACACGGACGCACAGAATTGTGCGAGCGCTCCCGGCAGGAAGGGTGTTACAGAGTGTGCGTATGCATGGGGCTGTGCGTACACACAGAAGGAAAAAGGGGTAGGGTGTACACGCACAAGCAGGTGTGAGCACCTCGGACAGAAGGGGTGATAAGGGGTGTGCATACGCATAGCCACGCACAGCACTGTGCGTACACACAGATGACGAAAAATGGGGGAAGTGTGCGTACACAAAGGTGTGTGCGATACGCACAATGCTCTATTTCTGCAACAATTTTTGGGCCACAAAGGCACCTAACATGACATCCAAAATGGTTTTTCAAACCCCAAAACATATTAAAATCTCAAAAACATATTATTCTGCTAAAATTACCTAGTAAACACCAAAATGCAACTAAACTACTTAGAAAGATAAGAAATTATTCAAGAAACAAAAGCTAAAAGAGAGAAAGAGAGAGAAAGATATTAGCATGGTGGGGTGTCTCCCACCTAGAACTTTGGTTTAAAGTCCTCAAGTTGGACTTTTGGTTAAAGCTCACATCAAGGAGGCTTGTGCTTCCATCCATCCTTGAGTTACCAACCAAGCTTGCTCATCCAAAATCCTCCGGGATCCCAACGAAGTACATCAAACTCTCAAGCAACCCTAACAAAGCAATTGGGACCTAAGATTGTTGGTTGTAGAATTGTATGCCCGGATCCCATACCTTAATTTTCTGGTCATCCTCTTGTAGACCTTCACTTTTGTACTTGGATGAACAATTTCCCTTGAAGCACCCATTTGAATCTTGGAATCCTCCTAATTGGACTTTGCACCACTTATGCCTTGAAGAACTCCTTTGGCAACCAACACCCATGTCTTCATTGTTGAACACTCCAAGAAGGATCTTAAGTTGGTGATCCATTTCCAAGATAACAAATTGATGTGGGCCTATGAAGCTCATTGATGATATTTTTACCCACTTAATTTTCCCTTGGGTTGGAGTCATCCTATTAGACTCTTGCATAAATATGCCTTCACTTCTTGGGTGACCACCTCTTCTTCACCACCCTTTTCTAGCTCTTCCTCACCAACCTCCTCTAAGTTTTCTCTACAATAATTCAATCCAAACTTAGGAGGTTGTGTGAGGTCTACTTTCATATCTCTCTCAAACTCTAAGGAGAAAGGTTCCTCAAGATCATTGAGGGGATTGACTGATGAGCGGATATTTTATACGCTTTTTGGGGATAATTTCATATAGTTTTGAGTATGTTTTAGTTAGTTTTTAGTCTATTTTTATTAGTTTTTAGGAAAAATTCATATTTCTGGACTTTACTATGATTTGTGTGTTTTTCTGTAATTTCAGGTATTTTTCTGGCTGAAATTGAAGGAGCTGAGCAAAAATCTGATTCAGGCTGAAAAAGGACTGCTGATGCTGTTGGATTCTGACCTCCCTGCACTCAAAGTGGATTTTCTGGAGCTACAGAACTCGAAATGGCGTGCTTCCAATTGCGTTGGAAAGTAGACATCCAGAGCTTTCCAGCAATATATAATAGTCCATACTTTGCAGAAGCATAGACGACGTAAACTGGCGTTCAACGCCAGTCCTCTGCCCAATTCTGGCGTCCAGCGCCAGAAAAGGATAAAAAACTGGAGTTGAACGCCCAAACTGGCACAAAAACTGGCGTTCAACTCCACAAATGGCCTCTGCACGTGAATTGCTTAAGTCTCAGCCCCAGCACACACCAAGTGGGCCCCAGCACACAAAAGTGGGCCCCAGAAGTGAATTTCTGCATCATCCATCATAATTTATCCAATTTTTGTAAACCTAGGCTACTAGTTTAGTATTTAAACAACTTTTAGAGACTTATTTTGTATCGCATGATATTTCAGATCTAAACTTTGTATTCTCTGACGGCATGAGTCTCTAAACCCCATTGTTGGGGGTGAGGAGCTCTGCTGTGTCTCGATGAATTAATGCAAGTATTTCTGTTTTCTATTCAAACACGCTTGTTCCTATCTAAGATGTTCATTCGCGCTTAACTGTGATGAAGGTGATGATCAGTGACATTCATCACCTTCCTCAAACCATGAACGTGTGCCTGACAACCACCTCCGTTCTATATCCGATTGAATGAGTATCTCTGAGATCTCTTAATCAGAATCTCCGTGGTATAAGCTAGAACTGATGGCGGCATTCATGAGAATCCGGAAAGTCTAAACCTTGTCTGTGGTATTCCGAGTAGGATTCAAGGATTGAGTGACTGTGACGAGCTTCAAACTCCTGAAGGCTGGGCGTTAGTGACAGATGCAAAAGGATAGTAAATCCTATTCCAACCGGATCGAAAACCAACCGGTGATTAGCCGTGCTGTGACAGAGCGCGTGAGCGTAGTTTTCACTGGAAGGATGGAAGGTAGCCATTGACAACGGTGATCCACCAACACACAGCTTGCCATAGGAGGACGTGCGTGCGTGAGTCAGAAGACAGAGGAAAGCAGAGATTCAGAAGACAAAGCATCTCCAAAACTCCAACATATTCTCCATTACTGCATAACAAGTAATCTTTAATTTATGCTCTCTCGGTTATTCACAATTCAACTGATAAACATAACTGACTTCCTGACTAAGAATTACAAGATAACCATAGATTGCTTCAAACCAACAATCTCCGTGGGATTCGACCCGTACTCACGTAAGGTATTACTTGGACGACCCAGTGCACTTGCTGGTTAGTGGTACGCGTTGTGAAAAGTGTGATTCACAATTCGTGCACCAAGTTTTTGGCGCCGTTGCCGGGGATTGTTCGTGTTTGGACAACTAACGGTTTATTTTGTTGCTTAGATTAGGAAAAATTTCTCTTTTTTTGGTTTTAGAGTCTTTTATTATTTATCCCTTGTTAAAATACTTTAAACTTATAGCTCAGTTATTTAGAACGTGGTGTTTATGTTCATGGTAATTGACTATCATATTTTTAAAACCTTTTTCAAAAATAATTTTTCTATTAAATCCTGTGCCAAACTTTAAGTTTGGTGTTTTCTTGTTGATTTCCCTTTGGTTTTCGAAAATTTTGGTTTGGTTTTCTAAAAATTTTAAGTTTGGTGTTCTTTCTTCATGTTCTTGTGTTCTTGTGAGTCTTCAAAGTGTTCTTGAGTTTTCCTTGTGTCTTGATCTTAAAATTTTTAAGTTTGGTGTTCCTTGATGTTTTCCCGCCAAAATTTTCAAAAACAAGGAGCATTAGATCTAAAAATTTTAAATCTTGTACTATCTTATTGTTTTTCTCTCTCCTCACTAAATTCAAAAATATCTTTTCAAAATATCTCTTCTAACTTCCTAACTTCTTATCTTTTCAAAATTTGTTTCAACTAACTAACTAACTTTTTGTTTGTTTCTTAACTTTTTCAAAACTACCTAACTAACTCTCTCTCTCTCTCTAATTTTCGAAAATATCTTCCCTCTTTTTCAAAAATTTCTTTTTTATTAACTAATTATTTTTATTTTTTTTATAAAAAAAATTTAATTTCAAAATTCAAATTCTTTTTAGTTATTTTATTTTATTTAAGTATTTACTTCTTATAAAATAAAATAAATAAAAAGATAAATCAGTCCAAGTTATATCCATATATCCATCATGGACATAAGTGGAAATGAACAGTCCAGGAGGACTCTGGGGTCATATTCTAACCCCTCTACTGCTTCATATGGGAGTAGCATATGCATACCCTCCATTGGAGTTAGTAGCTTTGAGTTGAATCCTCAGCTCATTATCATGGTGCAGCAAAGTTGTCAGTATTCCGGTCTTCCACAGGAAGAACCTACAGAGTTTCTGGCACAATTTCTACAAATTGCTGACACAGTACATGATAAGGAAATAGATCAGGATGTCTACAGACTATTAGTGTTTCCATTTGCTGTAAAAGATCAAGCTAAGAGGTGGTTAAATAACCAACCTAAGGCCAGCATAAGAACATGGAAACAGCTGACAGAAAAATTCCTGAATCAGTATTTTCCTCCAAAAAGGATGACACAGCTAAGGCTGGACATCCAAGGCTTTAAACAAGGAGATAACGAATCTCTTTATGATGCCTGGGAGAGATACAGAGAGATGCTACGAAAATGCCCCTCTGAAATGTTTTTAGAGTGGGTTCAGTTAGACATCTTCTACTATGGGCTTGCAGAAGGAGCTCAGATGTCTCTAGATTACTCAGCTGGTGGATCTATCCATATGAGAAAGACAATTGAAGAGGCTCAAGAGCTCATTGATACAGTTGCCAGGAATCAGCATCTGTATCTAAGCAGCAACCCTTCCATGAATGAAGAGGTTAAAACAGTAACTGCTGAATTCAGTACTGTAAAACAAGCTGCTGAATTCAATCAACAATTGGATTTTCTAACAAAGCAGCTAGCTGAATTCAAGGACAGGCTACATGAGACAAGGATAGCTAATATACATATGGACGAACAGTTTAAGCAAACAAAGCAGCAGCTATCAAGGCAAATAGCAGAAGAATGCCAAGCAGTTCAATTAAGAAGTGGGAAAACATTAAATACCCCACCTCAAGGCATCAAAAATTCAAGAAATGAGCAACCCACCAAAGATTCACCTGAGGACAGTAAGAGCCCAGGGAAAAATAATTCTGGCACTAAAACGCCAGAAAATGGGTGGAAGGCTGGCGCTGAACGCCCAGACCATGCCCAAAACTGGCGTTCAGCGCCAGAAACAAGGCAGGATTGGCGTTCAACACCAGAAATGGGCAAGAATCTGGCGTTGAACGCCCAAATGGGGCAGAATCCAGCGTTGAACGCCCAAAATGGGTACATTTCTGGCGTTCAGGCGCCAGGAACAGACAGTAAGCTGGCGTCTAACGTCACTCCAGCTTCTGACTCTGGCACTCAATTGCCAGTGAGGGATCAGACACACACAAGTGCTGATAACAACCCCTCTAAAAAGGCTTCTTTAACCACTAAGGTTGAGGAATATAAAGCCAAGATACCTTATCTTCAAAAACTCCGGAAAGAGGAGCAGGATAAGCAATTTGCTCGCTTTGCAGATTATCTAAGGACTCTTGAAATAAAGATTCCATTTGCAGAGGCACTTGAGCAAATACCTTCTTATGCCAAGTTCATGAAAGAGATCTTGAGTCATAAAAAGGAGTGGAGAGAAACAGAAAGAGTTCTCCTCACTGAAGAATGCAGTGCAGTCATTCTAAAAAGCTTTCCTGAAAAGCTTAAAGACCCTGGGAGTTTTCTGATACCATGCATATTAGAAGGTGATTGCACCAAGACAGCTTTATGCGATCTTGGGGCAAGCATAAACCTGATACCTGCATCCACTATCAGGAAGCTTGGCTTAACTGAAGAAGTTAAGCCAACCCGGATATGTCTCCAACTTGCTGATGGTTCCACTAAATACCCATCAGGCGTGATTGAGGACATGATTGTCAGAGTTGGGCCATTCGCCTTTCCCACTGACTTTGTTGTGCTGGAAATGGAGGAGCACAAGAGTGCTACTCTCATTCTAGGAAGACCCTTCCTAGCAACTGGACGATCCCTCATTGATGTCCAACAGGGGGAAATAACCCTGAGAGTCAATGATGATGAGTTTAAGTTGAACGCTGTCAAAGCCATGCAGCATCCAGACACATCAACAGACTGCATGAAAGTTGATCTCATTGACTCTTTGGTAGAAGAGATCAACATGGCTGAGAGTCTCGAATCAGAGTTGGAAGACATCTTTAAAGATGTTCAGCCTGATTTGGAGGATTCAGAGGACATGAAAGAGCCTCTGAACTTTCTTTTGAAAGAGGAAAAACCTCCTAAACCCGAGCTCAAGCCACTACCACCATCCTTGAAATATGCATTTCTGGGAGAAGATGACACTTTTCCAGTGATCATAAGCTCTGCTTTAAATTCACAGGAAGAGGAAGCACTTATTCAAGTGCTAAGGACACACAAGACAGCTCTTGGGTGGTCCATAGGTGACCTTAAGGGCATAAGCCCAGCTAGATGCATGCACAAAATCCTATTGGAGAACAATGCCAAACCAGTGGTTCAACCACAGAGGCGGCTAAATCCAGCCATGAAGGAAGTGGTGCAGAAAGAGGTCACCGAGTTACTAGAGGCTGGGATTATTTATCCTATTTCTGATAGCCCCTGGGTGAGCCCTGTTCAAATCGTCCCAAAAAAGGGAGGCATGACAGTGATTCATAATTAAAAAAATGAACTGGTTCCCACAAGAACAGTTACAGGGTGGCGCATGTGTATTGACTACAGAAGGCTCAATACAGCCACCAGAAAGGATCATTTTCCTTTACCATTCATAGACCAGATGCTAGAGAGACTAGCAGGTCATGATTATTACTGCTTCTTGGATGGCTATTCAGGCTATAACCAGATTGCAGTGGATCCCCAGGATCAAGAGAAAACAGCATTCACATGCCCATCTGGAGTGTTTGCTTATAGAAGGATGCCATTTGGGTTATGTAATGCGCCTGCAACCTTCCAGAGATGCATGCTCTCTATTTTCTCTGACATGGTGGAAAAATTTCTGGAAGTCTTCATGGATGACTTCTCAGTATATGGAGACTCATTCAGCTCCTGTCTTGATCACTTGAAACTTGTTCTGAAAAGATGCCAAGAGACCAACCTAGTTTTGAACTGGGAAAAGTGTCACTTCATGGTGACTGAAGGAATTATTCTTGGGCATAAAATCTCAAACAAGGGAATAGAGGTGGATCAAGCAAAAATAGAGGTAATTGAAAAATTACCACCACCTGCCAATGTTAAGGCAATCAGAAGCTTTCTAGGACATGCAAGATTCTATAGGAGGTTTATAAAGGATTTTTCAAAAATCGCAAAACCTCTAAGCAATCTGCTAGCTGCTGACACGCCATTTGTGTTTGACACAGCATGCCTGCAGGCATTTGAAACACTGAAAGCTAAGCTGGTCACAGCACCAGTTATTTCTACACCAGACTGGACATTACCATTTGAGCTAATGTGTGATGCCAGTGATCATGCCATTGGTGCAGTATTGGGACAGAGGCATGACAAGCTTCTGCATGTCATTTATTATGCCAGTCACGTTCTAAATGATGCCCAGAAAAATTACACAACCACAGAAAAAGAACTACTTGCAGTGGTTTACGCCATTGGCAAGTTCAGATCATACTTAGTAGGATCAAAAGTAATTGTGTATACTGACCATGCTGCTCTTAAATATCTACTCACAAAGCAGGATTCAAAACCCAGGCTCATCAGATGGGTATTGCTTCTGCAAGAGTTTGATATAGAAATAAGAGACAGAAAAGGGACAGAGAACCAAGTGGCTGATCATCTGTCCCGGATAGAGCCAGTGGAAGGGACGTCCCTCCCCTTTCTTGAGATCTCTGAGACGTTCCCTGATGAGCATCTATTCGCCATTCAGGAAGCACCATGGTTTGCCGATATTGCAAACTATAAAGCTGCAAGGTTCATACCCAAGGAGTACAATAGAATACAAAAGAAGAAATTAGTTACTGATGCAAAGTACTACTTGTGGGATGAACCCTATCTCTTTAAGAGATGTGCAGACGGAATTATCCGTAGGTGTGTCCCCAGAGAGGAAGCACAGAGAATCCTATGGCATTGCCACGGATCTCAATATGGAGGCCATTTCGGAGGTGAGCGAACAGCCACCAAGGTCCTCCAATGTGGCTTCTATTGGCCCACACTCTATAAAGATTCCTGAGAGTTTGTACGTCATTGTGATAGTTTCCAAAGAGCTGGTAATCTGCCTCATGGTTACACCATGCCTCAACAAGGAATCTTGGAAATTGAGTTGTTTGACGTATGGGGAATTAACTTCATGGGACCTTTTCCACCATCATATTCAAACACTTATATTCTGGTGGCAGTTGACTATGTATCAAAATGGGTTGAGGCTATTGCCACACCCACCAATGATACTAAAACAGTGCTGAAGTTCCTCCAGAAACATATCTTTAGCAGGTTTGGTGTCCCTAGAGTGTTAATCAGTGATGGGGGCACTCACTTCTGCAATAAACAGCTTTACTCTGCCATGGTTCGGTATGGAATTCGCCACAAAGTGGCCACACCATATCATCCACAAACCAATGGGAAAGCTGAAGTCTCTAACAGAGAATTAAAGAGAATCCTGGAACGGACAGTAAATACCCGTAGAAAGGATTGGGCAAGGAGCTTGGATGATGCTCTGTGGGCTTACAGAACAGCATTCAAGACCCCTATAGGGACCTCTCCATACCAACTCGTATATGGTAAGGCATGCCACTTGCCCGTGGAACTGGAACATAAGGCCTACTGGGCAACCAGATTCCTAAACTTTGATGCCAAATTAGCAGGAGAAAAACGATTGCTCCAGCTAAATGAGCTAGAGGAATTCAGATTCACAGCTTTCGAAAATGCCAAGCTTTATAAAGAAAAATAAAAAAAATGGCATGACAGAAAGCTGTCATCTAGAATCTTTGAACCAGGACAGAAGGTTCTGTTATTTAACTCTAGACTCAGGCTATTCCCCGGGAAACTGAAATCCCGGTGGAGGGGACCATACGTGATTACAAGTGTATCACCATATGGTTATGTGGAGCTTCAAGATATTGATTCTGATAAGAAGTTCATTGTCAATGGACAGAGAATCAAGCATTATCTTGAAGGCAACATTGAGCAAGAATGCTCAAGGCTGAAGCTAGATTAAAAGCTCAGCAAGGTCCAGCTAAAGACAATAAAGAAGCGCTTGCTGGGAGGCAACCCAGCCATGGGGCATCAATCCTCTAAGCATTTTTGCCCTATTTTTATTTTTATTTGTTTATATAAAGTTCACTGACACTAAGGTACAGAATCATTTGTATAAGTTTACAGGGTTACAGAAGGAATCTGCACACAAAACAGAGATAGGGAGCTCAATGGCAAGAAAATGCCAGTAAAGGGGCATTTTGGGCGTTCAGCGCCCAAAATGGGCACCCACTGGGCGCTGAACGCCAGTAAGGGCAGCAATCTGGGCGTTCAACGCCAGAAACAGGCACCCAATGGGCGTTGAACGCCAGTAATGGCAGCAACTGGGCGCTGAACGCCCAGGAGATCAGCATTTGGGCGTTGAACGCCCAAAACAAGCAGTGTTTGGGCGTTCAAACGCCAGGAAGACAGGGAGGAGCCAAATCCATTTATCCCACACGTATTTCCATTCTAATTTCAAATTTTATGCTTCAATGCATGATTTTTACATGAACATGTCAAGAATCCTGATTTCTAAAATCCTTAATTTCAAAAAAACCCATCTTTCCAAATTCAATCCAACCCTTTTCAAAATCTTTTCTGAAAACAAATCTATCTTTTTCACTCAAAAATCTTTTCAACTAATCCATATCTTTTTCAAATATCCATATTATCTTTCTCAAAATTCAGAGTTATCTTTTCAAAAATCTATCATATCTTTTCAAAATTAAACTCTATCTTCTATCTTATCTTTTTCAACTCAATCTTTTTATCTTATCTCCTCCAATTTTTCGAAAACCCACCCCCCCACCCCTTTAAAAATTGGGTTCGGCCTCCCCCCTCCTCCATCAACAAGTGCACCTCGATCTCCTTCTATCCCTCTCCTTTCTTTTCTTTTGCTTGAGGACAAGCAAACCTCTAAGTTTGGTGTGTTTATCCGAGATCACTAAGATCATGGCTCCCAAAGGAAAACAATCCACTCCAAGAGGCAAGAAAGAGAGCGTTCCAAAACCACTTTGGAATCAAGGGAAGTTCTTATCTAAAGAACATTCAGACCATTATCTTAAAGTAATGGGTCTGAGATCAGTGATCCCGGAAGTTAGATTCGATCTGAAAGAAGACGAATATCCGGAGATCCAGGAGCAAATTCGAATCAGGAACTGGGAAGTCCTGGCTAATCCTGAAACGAAAGTAGGAAGGAACATGGTCCAGGAGTTCTATCCTAATATATGGCAGACTGACAAGCAAAGACTATCTGGAACTGCCTGCTACGAATTTTGGACCATGGTTAGGGGAAAGATTGTTCATACCACCCCTGACAAGATCAAAGAGATATTAAAGCTACCTCAGCTAAAGGATGATCCAAACTCCTTCAACAGGAGGATGATGAGAGCAGACATTGGCCTGGATAAGATTCTAGAGGACATATGTATCCCTGGAGCCAGGTGGACCACCAACACAAAGGGCGTTCCAAATCAACTCAAGAGAGAGGATCTCAAACCAGTTGCCAGAGGATGGCTGGACTTCATTGGGCGTTCTCTGTTGCCCACTAGCAACCGTTCTGAAGTCACAGTTAAAAGAGCAGTGATGATTCATTGCATCATGACGAGGAAGGAAGTGGAGGTTCATCAGCTGATTTCCACTGAACTCTACAAGATTGCTAATAAAAATTCAAAAGAGGCCAGGTTGGCTTATCCAAGCGTGATTTCTCTGCTCTGCAAGGACGCTGGAGTCAAGATGGGAATAACTGAATATATCCTAATTGAAAAGTCAATCACCAAAGCATCAATGGAGAGACAACAAGCACAGGAGGATCCTATCAAGAAGAGAGCACAGGAATTCCTCCCAGAGATTCCTCAAGCAGAATATTGGGAATATCTTGAGACGTCTGTCACCAAGATACAGGAAGCTATGGAGAAAATAATAAAACAACAAGAAGGAACACAGTCAAATGCTGACCTATATGTTTAAAGAACAAGAGGAGCAGGGGCGTGACTTAAGGGAACTGAAGCGCCAAAAGTCTTCTCTTGTAATACCAAGCATCCCAAGGATCAGAGGAACCCCCGTGCCCCCAGAATAAAGGTTGCTAATTTCCAATTTCTGCCTTAACTCTGTGACAAGTGTCCTTATAAAAGTTTACCTTAGAAGTCATATAATAGTAATTAGTATCTATTTGATTTTATCTCTAATTAAGCTATAATTTATTTTTCTCATCATCATTAAACATGAATAAAATAGTAGATCTTTTGAATAAGAAGCAATAAAATTTCGAGTTTAATAAAAGAAATTCTAATTAGTTAAATGTGGTGGCAATGCTTTCTATCTTCTGAATGAATGCTTGAACAGTGCATATGTCTTTTGAATTTGTTGTTTAAGACTGTTAAATATGTTGGCTCTTGAAAGAATGATGAACATGAGACATGTTATTGATAATCTGAAAAATCATAAAAATGATTCTTGAAGCAAGAAAAAGCAGCAAATAACAAAGCTTGCAAAAAAAAAAAAAAAGCAAGCAGAAAAAGCCAAAAGCTCTTAAAACCAAAAGGCAAGGGCAAATAAAAAGGATCCCAAGGCTTTGAGCATCAGTGGATAGGAGGGCCTAAAGGACTAAAATTCTGGTCTAAGCGGCTAAACCAAGCTGTCCCTAACCATGTGCTTGTGGCGTGCAGGTGTCAAGTGAAAACTTGAGACTGAGCGGTTAAAGTCAAGGTCCAAAGCAAAAAGAAGAGTGTGCTTAAGAACTCTGGACACCTCTAATTGGGGACTTTAGCAAAGCTGAGTCACAATCTGAAAAGGTTCACCCAGTTATGTGTCTGTGGCATTTATGTATCCGGTAGTAATACTGGAAAACAAAGTGCTTAGGGCCACGGCCAAGACTCATAAAGAAGCTGTGTTCAAGAATCATCACACTGAACTAAGAGAATCAATAACACTATCTGAATTCTGAGTTCCTATATATGCCAATCACTCTGAGCTTCAATGGATAAAGTGAGATGCCAAAACTGTTCAGAAGCAAAAAGCTACTAGTCCCGCTCATCTAATTAGGATCTGAGCTTCAATCAAAAACTCTGAGATATTATTGCTTCTCAACCTATTAGTCTTCTATTTTATTTGTCTAGTTGCTTGAGGACAAGCAACAGTTTAAGTTTGGTGTTGTGATGAGCGGATATTTTATACGCTTTTTGGGGATAATTTCATATAGTTTTGAGTATGTTTTAGTTAGTTTTTAGTCTTATTTTATTAGTTTTTAGGAAAAATTCATATTTCTGGACTTTACTATGAGTTGTATGTTTTTCTGTAATTTCAGGTATTTTTCTGGCTAAAATTGAAGGAGCTGAGCAAAAATCTGATTCAGGCTGAAAAAGGACTGCTGATGCTGTTGGATTCTGACCTCCCTGCACTCAAAGTGGATTTTCTGGAGCTACAGAACTCGAAATGGCGTGCTTCCAATTGCGTTGGAAAGTAGACATCCAGGGCTTTCCAGCAATATATAATAGTCCATACTTTGCACAAGAATAGACGACGTAAACTGGCGTTCAACGCCAGTCCTCTGCCCAATTCTGGCGTCTAGCGCCAGAAAAGGATCAAAAACTGGAGTTGAACGCCCAAACTGGCACAAAAACTGGCGTTCAACTCCACAAATGGCCTCTGCACGTGAATTGCTTAAGTCTCAGCCCCAGCACACAGAAGTGGGCCCCAGAAGTGAATTTCTGCATCATCCATCATAATTTATCCAATTTTTGTAAACCTAGGCTACTAGTTTAGTATTTAAACAACTTTTAGAGACTTATTTTGTATCGCATGACATTTCAGATCTAAACTTTGTATTCTCTGACGGCATGAGTCTCTAAACCCCATTGTTGGGGGTGAGGAGCTCTGCTGTGTCTCGATGAATTAATGCAAGTATTTCTGTTTTCTATTCAAACACGCTTGTTCCTATCTAAGATGTTCATTCGCGCTTAACTGTGATGAAGGTGATGATCAGTGACATTCATCACCTTCCTCAAACCATGAACGTGTGCCTGACAACCACCTCCGTTCTATATCCGATTGAATGAGTATCTCTGAGATCTCTTAATCAGAATCTCCGTGGTATAAGCTAGAACTGATGGCGGCATTCATGAGAATCCGGAAAGTCTAAACCTTGTCTGTGGTATTCCGAGTAGGATTCAAGGATTGAGTGACTGTGACGAGCTTCAAACTCCTGAAGGCTGGGCGTTAGTGACAGATGCAAAAGGATAGTAAATCCTATTCCAACCGGATCGAGAACCAACCGGTGATTAGCCGTGCTGTGACAGAGCGCGTGAGCGTAGTTTTCATTGGAAGGATGGAAGGTAGCCATTGACAACGGTGATCCACCAACACACAGCTTGCCATAGGAGGACGTGCGTGTGTGAGTCAGAAGACAGAGGAAAGCAGAGATTCAGAAGACAAAGCATCTCCAAAACTCCAACATATTCTCCATTACTGCATAACAAGTAATCTTTAATTTATGCTCTCTCGGTTATTCACACTTCAACTGATAAACATAACTGACTTCCTGACTAAGAATTACAAGATAACCATAGATTACTTCAAACCAACAATCTCCGTGGGATTCGACCGTTACTCACGTAAGGTATTACTTGGACGACCCAGTGCACTTGCTGGTTAGTGGTACGTGTTGTGAAAAGTGTGATTCACAATTCGTGCACCATTGACCAAAGTGGACAAAAATTCATGGATGATGGAATCCACTTCTTGATAAAACTCCCTCAATTCTCCATTTACCTTTTGTGGTTCAATTATTTTACCTTCCTCCTCTTGTGACTCAATCCTTAGCTCCTCTTCTTATCCTTGAGATTTCATGTTCTCCTCCTCACTACATGACACAAGAATTATTGTCGGTTTAGAATTTCTCCTAATAGAAATAGAACTTCGTTGTAAGCATAGTTCCAAACTAACTAATAACTCTCAATCAAACTTAAAAGATTTGGTTGTCACAAAGTTCAACCCCAATAAAATTAAACCGAAGTATTCAAACCTCGAGTCGTCTCACAAGGAATGGGCAAACATGTTCATCAACATTGGTTAGAATTCTGGGGTTGGGAGTCATGATCAAGAAAATAACTACTGGACTTAACAAGCAAGAAATCTTAAAGTGCAAGAAACTAAATTAAGTGACTAAGGCAAGGTAGGAGCAGTTCCAAACTAACAAAAGAGCATCTAAGATAATTCTACTCTAGAATTAAGCAAGTAACTATAATTAGAATTAAGCAATTGAAATTTTTTTGGGTTTCAAATATGAATAATAAAAGGAACTCTTGGCTAGGCATAGGAATTGGGGTCATCATCCTTGTCTAATAACCATATCTTGATAATTATGAGGAACCAAACTCACTAAGTCTACCTCCAAGAGCTTTAAGTACATAATACTTACTCCTAAGCTTGAGGTACGTCAAGTGGCTTGATCAATCTCAACTCATATGTCCCAATCCAACTACCAATTGACTTAATAGTGGATTAGTGTCAATGGATATCAACTTGACCACCAAGGGTTCTCAAATCACCAAATCAATTAGACCTAATGACTCAAGTTTACCCAATTCCCTTAGCCTAGGCCAAGAGTAAAGAAAACTACTCCATAATCAAAGGAAACATTTCATCAAACACATGGTATGCATTAATAAAAGACATAGTCAAATTGCAATTAAATTAAAAATTAAAAGTACCCACTAACAATTATCAATGGAAAACTACTCAAATAACACTATTAATCATGGAAAACATCAATGTCTCATTAACAATTCAAGATACACAAAGTTCATAAGATGAATAGAAAATGGGAAATAACTAGAAAACATCAATCTAACAGAAGATCTCAACAAAATTATACTAGAGAATTCAAATTAAGTAATCAAAATTAGAAATCAACGAATTCAACAAGGGAAGATCAAATTAAACTAGATCTAGAGAGGAATAATGGTTTCTCTCTCTAGAAGAATAAGAACAAAAAAAACTAGCCAAAAGTGTGTCTAAGTGTGTAATGAATGATCCCCTCTTTCCCCCTAGAGTTCCTGGGTCTTTTCCATGCAGATTCAACTTGAATTTGAGCCTGCAGAGCCTCAAAAATTGCCAGGCATGATTTCTTTAATGAGGTCACATGCTGCTCGTCACGCGTACGCGTCATGTACGCGTACGCGTCGCTTGAATTTCGCGATCCACGCGTACGTGTCAAGTGTGCGTGCGCGTTGATGGGGATTTCGCCAATCCACGCGGATGCGTCACTCTTCGCGTGCCATACCCAACTCCTTGCACCCACGCATGCACGTGCGGCGCGCGTGCGCGTCAAAGTTGATTTCCCAAAGCCCAATTCTTCATGTTCCTTCCACTTGTGTATGCTTCCTTCCTGTCTTCTAAGCCATTCTTGCCCTACAAACTCTGAAATCACTCAACAAACATATCACGGTATCGAATGGTAATAAAAGAGGATCAAAATATGGCATTTTTAAAGCAAAAGAAGCATGTTTTCCATCATGAAGCAATATTAGGAAGAGAACACAAAACCATGCAATTTCTGTGAATAAGTGTGGAAATATCGACAAAACCCCCTAAATTCTACACAATATAAATCACAAAATTGGGGTTTATCAAACCTCCCCACACTTAAACCGAGCATGTCCTCATGCTAAAGATAAAAGACCAAAGATCATGGGAGGAAAGGGTTCATGAAGTGAAAATTACCTAAGTGAATGCATGCAACTAATGTAAAGGTATCTATCTACTTGGTCAAGGGTAAATCTATCCTCCAAGAACGCATATGAGCATATAGGGCTAAGGTAACATGTAGTCCATGAATCCTACCAATTTGAACATCAAAATGAAGTGCATATAACTTGCGAGACAAACGCTTGTGAAAGCTGAGAACAAGGAGTTGAGCATCGAACCCCCACCGGAAGTGTATACACTCTATTCGCTCAAGTGTATAGGGTTCGTCACACAGTCCTCCCCTAATCATGCTTTCCAAGATTTGTCTTTCATCTAACAATCAACAATTACTCAATGCTTGCATACAAGTATCATGAGGTCTTGTTCATAGGTTGTAATGGGGCTAGGGCAAAGGTAGGGATGTATATGGTCAAGTGAGCTTGAAATTTGAATCCTTGATTAACCTAAGATCTCACCAAACACATAAAACAACCTATATAATTCTAATATAATACCTAGCTACCCATGGTTTCCACTTTTTTCATATACTCATGCATTCTCTTTAGTTCACATTCCATATGCATTATTATTGTTGCTTTACTTTGGAGCATTTTTGTCCCCTTTTTATTGCTTTCTTTTTTCATATTTTTGTTTCTTTTGTTTTCCTATCTCTTTTTCTTTACATTCCTTTTCCTTCATTCTTATATATATATATATATATATATATATATTTTGCTTGTCCCCTTTTTTGGGGTTTCATATACAAAAATGCCAATGCATATGGTTCAATCATTCAATACATGAGTATGTTCCTAATTCCCAAAATTTTCAATTACAACCACAAATACATACCTTTACATCTACCCAAGTTCCCAAGTACACCCTCCCATTGAATGATACACACCCTTACTCACCTAAGCTAATCAAGGATCCAAATCCAGGGACGTTCATTGTTTTTCACTTAGGGGTGTTGATATGCTCTATTTAAGAATAAAAAGAGTTTATCATTGGCTCAAAACTGGTTAGCAATGGTAGGAAAAAGGGTTAAGGCTGTTTTAGAAAAGTGACTGTTGAAATGATGGCCTCAATCATGTAAATGCATCCATAGAGAGAATAATGCACACAAGAATGGGAATAAGTGGTTAGAAAATATTACCACACAATAAGGCTCAAAACTCACACGCTTGTGTTCTCAGCTCAAACACCATGTTCCAAAATACATTCTTCACGCAAGCTTATCTTAAGAAAAATTCTTCAAAATTGGTAGGGTACACTGAAAATACAGTTTCTTGGAAAAGAGGTCATCACCCTAACCAAGTAGTCCTAACAAGAAAAACTAACTAAACATGCAAGGTGTCCTAATTAACAAAACAAAAGAGAATTAAAGTCAATAGATGTTGAAAAGAGGAGATTATTACCTATGGAGATCGGTCGAATGACCTCCCCACACTTAAGAATTAGCACGGTCCTCCGTGCTACTAGCAAGGTGCAAGGGGTGGTCGGGTTTGGAACTTCCACTATCCCGTTCGCGAGTGCTCTCTTCACTTAAATACGAGGTGGATGTGGTGATCTCTGGTTCCTCCACAGAAGGGGTCACCAAACTCAGAAGCTTCTTTATGTAAGCAAAGCGGCGTTGGTTTCGCCGTTTATATCTATCTATCTTCCGATGGAGGTCTTCAAGCCGTTGGTGGGAAGATCCTTGTGATGTAGAAGAAGTGGTAGGGATATCCGAGGGGATAGCTATATCAAGGGTTCTGTGTTCTGCTGGAGGCTTGAGATATTTTTCGGTCGGGACGACGTCACCCTCTACTGGAATCATTGCTTTCCGATCCTTAGTCTCCCGAGGGACACCAGCAGTAGCAACTAACTCCGTCACCAAGGCGGGGAAAGCTAGGTTACCCTTGGCATGAAGACAACCCATGGCTTGGTGGATGAGACAAGCAATGTTAACCGGTCGCTCTGTGAGTATGCACCAAACTAGCAAGGCTAGGTCCGCGGTGATCAATGTCTCGTGAGTGCTGGGAAACATGTAATGAGACAAGATTTTGGTCCATGCTTGAGCCTCTACAGTCAGATAGCGCGCAAGAATGCCCTTAGGTCGGGGTCTGAGGCTCCCTCGGGTCCAAAATGTGTCAGGTTTGACAATAACCCGGTGCACAGCGTCCCAATCAAAAATAGAATTGAACTCATCACGCTGGCGGAGGGCCTCCTGGTAACCATCTACCTCATCCGGTACGGGTGGGACTCGGAGTACTTGAATACCTTTCTCGGAAATTGGAACTTGCTTCCGGCGCATGAAAATAGTCTGAAGAGAGAGTGAGAAGTAATTGGTGTAGAACTCTACCACCCACGAGAGATTGGCTTCTTGTGGCCTCCTCATGAGAAAGCCCCATCCTCGTCGCTTAATGCGAGGTATGACAAACTGAACTATATGACCCGGAGGGTTAAGAAGGGGTTCAGAATGATAATTCCGTGCAATCATGATGGGAAACATTAGCTCGCAATAGCGGTTGGAAAACCTAGTGGGATCTCTCGCGGGGTTGTCTTTCTCATGGACATCAATCTTAATGATGCTTCGCGCCTTATTAGGGAGAGGCTTAGCCTTGGGCGCGTGGCGCGCTTTGGCGGTGGCTGTTTGAGGTGCCCTTTTGGGAGGCGGCTTCTTTTGTGCCTTTTCCTTGTCGTTTTTGATGGCCATCTGAAAAAGGAGAGAAAAGAGAAGACATTAAACTCAAAGAGACCACACTCGAATTATAACATTCTAGTGAGAAAAAAAATGCCACAAAAGATTAGATGTTTTGAAAACATGACAGCTGCAACATGCAAGCAAGACAACCAATGAAATACGGAGCAATGCACTAGCATGGGATGCAAGAGTGAAAAAGGCATGCAAGTAAGGTATGAGAAGAATAAACTCAAGCATCGCTACCAACCCCAAGTGACATATGCAAGAAAGATAAAAAGCTTAAGAAAATCAATTACCTAATCTAACTCCAAGACAATAAGGCATGCAAAAAGAATAAAGTGGAGTTAGAGAGGGTTGGAATATAGTTCTTGCAATATGACCTAAGGAAGCAAGTCATGGGTATGCACATATGAGTGGTAGAGATAAAGTGCAATGAGCTCAATGTACAATAAGGAGGCAAGTGTATTGATAGAAGAGTACTAATTTGAAAGCATAGTGTCAAAATTGACTAAAAATATGATAGGTGCAATTCAAAAAACACTTGGTGTGCAACATCCAAACCATAAGCACATTGAATAAATGCAAAAGTGCAAAACCCTAAAATGATATACCCAACATCAAAACAACATCACATAATCACAAAGGATTCAAAAGATAACAAACCAACCCATTAAAGCAAGAGGTAACTCAAATTTTAACACCCATAGAAAATGGCAAGAAAAAGAAGAAAGAAAGCAAATAAAGAAGAAAGAAAGCAAATAAACAAGAGCAAATTTAACAAAGTGCGACTAAGAGAAATAAGAGAAAGTAAATACATGCAATTAAAAAAGAAAGGCATAAAGCAAAGGCAAAGAGAATGGAAAAGAATATGAACTTGAGAGTAATAGAGAAGATAAGGTGCAAGTGAAAGAAAGGGAAAGAGAGAAGAGAGAGAAGAGGAAAGAGATGGTGGGACCGCTGGAGGTGGTGGTCGCCGGTGGGTGAAGTCGCTTGTGGTGGTGGGCGAGAGAAGTGGTGAAGAGGGAAAGGGAAAGAAGAGAGGAGAAGATGAGGAAGAAAGTGGAAGAGGGAGGTGAGAAGAAAAATTTGAAACAGGGCGCGCTGGTGCATTACCTGCGTCCGAGAATCGACGCGCGCGCGCACGCCATGCATACACATGGAGTGAAAAAAAAGAAGAGGGGTGCGCGAGTGCCACCCATGCGTACGCGTGGGTAGGGGAACAGGTAAGGGGCGCGTACGCGTCACAGTGTGCGCACAAGTGGAGGCAACTGCGCGTTTCGCGCATTTCTTGCGCAAATCTTGGGTGTCGTTTACTAGGAACGCAGGTAAGGCGATCGACGCGTACGCGTCATGTGTGCGCACGCGTGGGCATGCCTCATGCATACGTGTGGCTAGGCACTTGTGCTTTTCGCGCATTATTTGCGCATTGTTCGCGCAACTCTCAGGAAAATGTGCTCAGACTTGCGAAAATTCAAGTGACGCGCACGCGTCTTGTACGCTTACGCGTGCATCCGCCCCCCCTCCCGCCCCCCGCTTTTTTTGTACAACATAGATAAAGGTATTTTTAAAACATTCCTGGCAGGTATTCAAGCTAGATAGTCAAGAAAACACTCACAAATTCATGCACTACTCAAAATAAAGTATTTTCTTTAACCTTATCAATTCATCCATACCAAGATTAATGAAATCTACATGAATATCATAACAATTCACACTATAACAAATAGGAGTTTTCGCAACGGTCAAAAACCGTTGCCGTAGATTGAAAAACCGTTCCCAAAACTTTAGGCAACGCTTTGGCAACGGTTTTTGACCTATGGTATATGCGGCCGTTGCCAATGCTCAAAAGCAACAGTTTTTTACCTAAGACAACGGTAACAAAAAAACCGTTGCCAAAGTTACTGGTATAGATAATGATTTTGACAACAATTTTTAAAGAACAGTTTAGAACCGTTACTGGATAGGCAACGGTTTAAAACTGTTCTCTTTCATGACGTAACGGTCTAAAACCATAACTGGATAGGCAACGGTTTTAAACTGTTGTAGTTTTATTATTCACAAAGCCAACAGTTTTAAAGCGTTGCCATTAGTGTCACTTTTTGGCAACGATTTTAATACCATTGCCATTTTATAGTTGTCTTTGACAACGGTTTTAACACCATTGCCTTTTGTGACTTTTGAAAACGGTTTTTTATAATATAATTCTTTATTTACAAGGTGAATAAAATTAGTTCCAACTTTTTTTTAGTGTCAATAAATAACCTAAACTATTTGAATCAAATTACTAAAGAAAACTAACATTTACCATCAAATTTGACTTATAAAAATTGTTGTAAGATCCACAATCATATTATATCATCATTGTAAAATAACATAATACTAATCTAGGGCAGGAAGTGGGAAGAATAAGTAGGCAGGGTCCACATTTCCCTGCACACCTATTCCACTACCCAATTTTCTTCTTCCATCTGCCAATATCCACATTCCAGTCCAGCCCAATAACATCAACTCCAGTATCTTTCATATACTCAAGGAGGCCACCATTTCCATTTATATAAAGAACAATCAGTGTCTCAGGGCATCTTTTCTTGACCAAATCTACAATCTGGATGTTTAGAAATCAGTAAATGGCAAAAGAGGTAAAGATTTGGAACAATAGCATCTTGCGCCCAACGTTCAACTCGCAAACATTTTATGTTTTATAAATTATGATGATGCACTAACAGCAATATAGTTTCAATTAAATAAAAAAGTTTGAAGGTGTAACCTCTGATTTGGACTTTCTTTTCGAAATTCAGAAGACTAAGATCAACATCCAGTGAGCTTACTTACCACTTGATGCTTACAAATTACAAGCTCTTAGCTCATCTTATTATTTACCAACCAAATGACAATCATGAGAGCTTGGAATAAAATAATAATTTAAATAAAACAAAACCTGTAATCATTGCAAACCTTTGAAAGCGACACATGGTTTGTCTAGTTCAAAGATTCAACTAAACAAATAAGAAAAAATTGAAATACATACACTTAGGCTTGCTATGACATGGATCCCAAATAGAACAGTTTGAAAAATTAGAACACAATTTCAATAAGATGAAAATAAATGGAAACTATTTCTACATTACCTCTTTGATATAAGGCTTTGACCAGCATTCCCACATATCAGGTGGTAGTTGTCCGCCTCATGAATCAAATATTTGTATGCAGTGAGCCCCAGACTCCACTTGAAAAACAACATAATCTGCTATTACTTGCGCCAAATGAGAGAGCAGAGTCTGCAATAAATGTGGTGCTGTATGGCAGCCTTCACTAGCAGAGGATCTGAAGACAAAATCACCACAAAAATCATGAATTTCTCTTGCTTAAATGAGTATAATAGAGAAAATGAAAGAGTAATCAAGAGAAAGAAATGCTTATAACAGTCTCCCAAATTTGAACAATATTACTCATTTCTGTAAAACATACAAATGAATGTTAATTGTTAACAAAACTTTTTCCCCTCTTTCTCCATGCCTTCAATCAATCAACTTCAACAATCTCTATTAATTGATTCTTTAGACTCAAAAATACCTGTTACCCTTTCCTAGAACCCTATAACAATTTGCACCACTATCTAAAGCAACAAATTTATTAAAATTGAATGTTATTAGGGACCAGCAACGTCACCTTTATTATCACACAGATAAAGTAGATACATTACCACTTCAAAAAATAAATGAACTGAAAGAAAAATAAAAAAGAAAAAGAAGCTAAATTGAACAAAATGAAGAGCATAATGAGAAGAAGGAAAAACTATGGTACTAGAAGAAGAGGCAGAGCAAGTGACGGAGAAGTGCGGTTTTGGGTTGAAAGGGAGTAAAAGTGTAGCGTTTAAGGCATTAGAATGTGGAAACAAAGTAAAAGAAAGAACAAATTAAGGTTGCAACTTGTACCTGAAAGGAGCTTTTGAAGAGTAGCACAAGCTTCCTTCCACGCTGGCCTTTCAAGGGATACAAACTTATTTAAATTAGGCTATTTCAATTACAAATACAACATGGAAGCCAATTATTGTCCTATGCAAGAATTTAGCCATATACTCGACCATTAAAAAAAATTCTCATCATCAGATTGCACAAATAGTGGTAGATTCAAAGGAAAAAAAAAGCACAAATTATTGTCCTATGCAATGAATATGAAAGTAGAAGAACTAAACCGCAATGTCAAGCTACTAATAATAATGAATAACTGACCTTTGCCAATGATCAGACCAAGCTGCTTCAAGGTAAGTGTATATCCAGTTTGGTGAAATTGAGTATGAGGGCAATTGGAATCAAAACAAAATCAGAGCAGCATTGCCAGAGAAACAGTTACATACTAAATCAATCTTAAATCAAAATAAAATCACAACAGCATTTTCAAATAACCAGTTACTAAATCAACATCAGAACAGCATTATACCAAATCAACATTAAAATCACGCGACAGCAAAGTAACTCGAAGGGTAAAGCTCACCAGGACAGTGGCGAGTTGCAGCAGAAACAGAGTGGCAATCTAGACGCCAACGGTGGCACACAGCTCAACGGCGATGGTGACGGCGAACCCAACCCCGCCAGAGATGGCTTGGAAGCAACAGAGGCAACCTCCTCTTCCCTCATTGTGTTTCTCTCTCTGTGCTAACCCTTTCTCTCTCTTCAAGCTCCTCAGTGGGGGCAGTGATGGGAGGTGCGACGGCGACGACGAGCTCGATGGTCAGGACCTTCAGCGGTGATGATGGAGTCCTCGACGAGGGTGGCTACTTCTCCTCTCTCGCGCGCACTCTTCTCTGTCTCCACACCTCCAGTTCGCGCAACGATGGTAGCGGCTCCACGGAATGGCGGCGACAGGCGGGCAGGGCGCAGCGATGGCGCCCTCTTCTCCCGCTCCTTCCCTTCTTCTTCCCCAATTCCCCCTTCTCTTTTTTCCTTTTCTTTCTTTTCCCCTTTCCTTCTGTTTCATTTTCTGTAAGTGTGTTTAGGGATTCAGGTAACAAATTTAGGATTTTTGTGAAATTGGGATTTTATTTGGTAATTCTAGAATTATGGTAAAATATATACTAGTAATATAATAATTTTACAAAATATTTAAGATAAAATAATAATTTAGAATTTAAATTTAATACGGTAAAGATTATTTTTAAAACGCATAAAATTTTATTCATCAATATATCAATGAGCTAAAATAATTATTTTAATTTAAATTATAAAATAAATATATTAATCACATTTTATAAAACACAATTTTAAATCTAAAAATATTAATTATTCAAATTAAATAATATAACTTTTCATCATTTTTTATCGCCAGAACTTTAATTTTAAATTATATGAAATAATCCATTAATAAAAATTACACAAGAATATTAATTAATTTAACTCCAACAATTAATAAAATTAATTTAATTATTCTTAATCGATTAGTTTATAAAATAAAGGGTTCAAATTAATAATAAGTCATAACTTTTTTTATAATAAAAGTTACTTAAATTAAATTGTACAATTCTTTCTTATTTTTCAATTACTAAAATTATACAAAATATTTCATTATAATAAAATTACTTAAGAATATTAATTGATTCAAAATGAATTTATCTTTAAATCTCTTTAATTATTTTCTAATAGAATAATTTCTAAAATTATAAAATTTAAATTTAATAAGATAAAACCACAATTTATCTATATTTAGATTTTCAAAAAAGTGAGATGTTACGTTATATATTTATAACAAAAATATATAATATATCTTAGAGAACGGTTTTAAGGTGTTGCAAAATTTGGCGTTGCTAAAGCCCATATTTGCTGTAGTGTCAACAAAATCAACAAGAGCTAGCATACCTAAGCAACTCAACAACACCAAGAAATCACAAAATTCACAAGAATCTAAAGCTAGAAGCAAGAAAGTATACACAAGGAAGATCTTACCATGGTGGGATGTCTCCCACCAAGCACTTTTCTTTAACGTCCTTAATTTGGACGGTCATGTGCTTAAGCTTCCCCTCCTTTTGCTGCCTCCGTAAGCAGGAACACCTCTAACTCCTTTGGTGACTTGTAGCCATGGTACTTCTTCACTCTATCTCCATTCACCTTGAAAGTTGTATCGCTTCGATGGTCAAACAATTCCACCACTCCATAGGGCTTTACCTCCTTCACCTTGAAGGGTCCTTCCCATCTTGAACGGAGCTTCCCAGGCATGAATCTGAGCCTCGAGTTATAGAGGAGAACTTCGTTACCTTCTTGAAAATCCTTCTTTCGAATATGGTGATCATGAAATGCCTTAGTCTTTTCTTTGTAGATTCGAGCATTCTCATATGCCTCCATCCTAAGACACTCAAGCTGCTCTAGTTGCAATTTTCTGGCTACACCCGCCTTAGTGATGTCCATATTACACTGCTTCACTGCCCAATAGGCCTTGTGCTCAATTTTCACTGGAAGGTAGCATGCCTTGCCATAGACGATCCAGAAGGGACTCATTTCTAATGGGGTCTTATAGGCCATCCTATATGCCCATAGTGCATCTCCCAACCAAGAGCTCTAGTCTTTCCTTTATGGATTCACAACTTTCTCCAAAATTTGCTTAATCTCCCGGTTGGACACCTCCGCTTGCCCATTTGTTTGGGGGTGATAGGCAGTTGAAACCTTATGTAATATCCCACAGCGCTTGAGCAGTGCTTCTACCTTCCTGTTACAAAAGTGGGAACCTTGGTCGCTCACGATTGCTCGTGGCAACCCATAGCGGCACACAATATTATTTCTAATGAAAGAAATCACGTCATTAGCGTCATCAAGGTGGGTAGGTATCGCTTCCACCCACTTTGATACTGTTCCGAGGGTTACTTGAAACTATAGGTCGATCTCGGACGAGATCTTCTGTACTGGTCGGAGATGACATGTCCGGCTGGTGGGCGGCGATCGGAGCTGTCGTGTCCGACTTGTTGGACTGGCTATGCTTCTGATCCTTTGTCACCGGAGGGTGGTGGTACCTGCAAGGGACTCCGATGCTTAAGTTAGCAAGGGTATTAAGCAGGTTTTTTTTGTAGAATCAGAGTATGAGTTATACCTAGGTGCTCCAGTGTATTTATAATGGTTGTAGAGTGATCTTTCTGAGGATAAGATAGTTATCTTATCTTATCTTATCTTTGAGTGAAGTCATCTTATCTTCAGGGGAACCGTCCTTATCTCTATAGGCTTGGGATGCCTTTGGATTTGGGTCGTGTTCCTTTGTTTGGGCCCTTATTGGGCTTTTTCTGGTGATTTGGCCGAGCTCTTTGAGAAGAGGTTGGGTAGTCCTGCCTTGAAGAGTTCGGTCGACTTGTCGTCAAACATCCCGGGTCGGACAGCTCGACCCAGGGTATGAACAGTGCCCCTGCTCGAGTGTGGTATTCTTTTTGAGATCGAGTTTTTTAGGACTTCGATCCTTCTCTGGTGAAGCCGAACTCGAGCATTTCGTCACTTTTTTTTTCTTTGTAGAGTTTCTCTTTGAATGCGGAACATTTTTCTTTAAATTTTCATTCTTTTGAAAATGCGCGTCTCCTTGCTTTGGGAATGTGCGAGGGTTTAATAACCTCATTAATTCTTTTAATGCTCCGTTTCTTTTGCCTCCCACGTTTATTTTGAACTTTTCACAAAAAAACGGTTTTCTCTTCTTTGTTTTCTTACTTGCTGTAACTTCTCCTTTTCTTTCTACCCTTCTGTTTTGCCTGAAGCTTACGTTTTTGCATTTCTCTCTGTGACGCCATTTGGTTGTTGTGCTTTCCTTGATTGAGGGCAATCCCGGATTTTGTCGTTTTCGCTTCTTCAGTGCTTTCTCCTCTTTCAGGTTGGTTCTTCTTTCTTTGACTTCTTTCGTCATTCTTCCTTTATGCTTGCATTGTTCTACTCTTGGTAGAGTTTTGATCTGGCTTAACTTTGTATTGGAAAGTTTGGACCTTTTTGTATCGCCGTGCATTTTCTTGTTACTGTTCTGGGAGTATCTTTTTGATTTTGAAATGGTCCTTTTAGGGTTTCTTCATGTCGTTTGTTGTTGTTTTGTTTGTGCTCCTCTTCTATGAACTGCATGTTGTTAATGAGGCTTTATGAACCTGTTTGCTTCCTCAAAAAGATTGCTTTTTGATGACTCTCACCATGTTGGTAGTTTTGCTGATGAACTTTGTAGAAAATAACGATTTTTTTGGTGGCTTGTGTGGATTTTCTTTGTGTCGTTGCTTGTTTGAAAGGGATTATTTTTCTTTGCTATGAGTGTTTGTTAGGGTGCAGCCTTGTAGACTTTTTTTTCTGAGTCCTTACTCTATCCCTACCTCCAAAGGGTGCCCCTAGACCTTGGTGTACGTCTTGTGGTTTTCCTTTTACTATTTGCGTTGCTCTGAGTCACATTTGTACGAGTTGTTTTGATTAGTAATCCCTTTTTTTTTCTTGTTGTAGGACTAGTTGGCCATGTCTTCTCACAAAAATGTTGTTGAGACGTCTTCTAAGGTTCCTGAGGGGATGTCTGACTGGTTGGACTCCCTTGTGTTGCTGTGTGTTTCTCTAGCTAACTCTGAATTCTGTGCGGAGCTTAGAAAACATCATCGGGTCTGTAGTAGTAGAGATCAAGAGAATAACTATGAATTGGTAGCACCTGATTCTGATGAAAGGGTATGCTTCCTTGTTCCAACCCAGGGGGAGTGTCCCTTTTTTTATGCCTACGACTTCTTTTTTAGCCAGATGAACATCACCCTTCCTTTTACTCCTTTTGAGACCGACCTGTTGTGGTCATGTAACGTCGCTCCATCTCAGCTTCATCCGAACTCATGGGGATTTATCAAAATTTTTCAATTGGTTTGTCAAGAATTTGATTTTAAACCTTCTCAAACTCTCTTTCTGTACCTCTTTATGTTGACCAAGCCTGGGACTACCAAAAAGAAAGCTTCTTGGATTTCTTTTAGGTCTGCCCAGGGACACAAAGTTTTCTCCATGTATGATGAGTCTCTCAGGGATTTTAAGAAATACTCTTTTAAGATCCGAGCTGTTGAAGGAGCTCGTCCTTTCTTTCTGGATGAGAATGGCAAGCCCAGCTTTCCCTTAGAATAGCAGAGGAATGTAATGGTGTCTGGGTACACCTGGGAGATGTTGGATGAGGTTGAGCAAGCTTTTGTAACCATGTTGGAAGAAAACTAGGGGCAGCCTCCTCATCTTGATACTAAGAAATTTGTAGGAAATCCTTTACTTCTTTGAACTGAGTTGGGTAGGGTCAACTTCCTTAATATTTGTTGTATTTTGTTTGTTTTGTCGAGTTCATTCTTCTTACTTTCTGGTTGATGACATGGTTTTCTTTGTGTATTTTCAGAGATGGTTAAAAATAATGACTCCATGAGGGCCTTTAAAAAGGCGAGGAAGGCTACTGCGGCCCAAAATATTTTGGCCAAAATGGCTGGAGAAGGGGCTTCTCGTGTTCCTCCCAAACAGCCTATGCCGAGCTCTCCTGGCCCGAGAAGGATGATCGCTACCCCTCGGGTCCCATGTGCTCGATCCTCCCCTGGCTTCTGCTGCTGTCTCTTCTCCTACGGCCATTCCCCCTTCAAAAAGACCTCAGACTGTTGAGCCCTTTAATTTGGATGCTCCTGATTTCGATGCTGTTGGGTTTGTTAACCAGCAGATTGCTCCTTATGGTGTCATTTCTACTGACGATGTCTCTCTTCTTAGTCATTTGGATTTTATTACTCGGAGTAGCATCAAGATGGCACATATGGGGGCTGCTCTGTATCGAACCACCCAGGATCTTCCTCTCCATGCCACGAAGGCCTTTATGGAGGAGGCTAAATCAGAGTTTGACCGGATTAAGGGTTTGAAGGCGGAGCTCAAGGTGAAAGTGACCAGGTTGGAGAAAGAGTTGGAGGGTGAAAAGACTAGAGCTATTTCTTTGGCGGCTTCTACAAAGTTAGATGAGGATATAGCGTTGAAGCATAAGGAGAGCTATGTCACCACTTATAGGGAGATGATGGATCTCAGGGAGAGTTTGGAGTCTGTCCGAGCTGATTATGCCGAGTTTCAAGGTCATCTTGTAGGCAGTGTTAATGCTGCTTATGAGAATTTGAAGGAGCAAGTTTGAGTTCTTGCGCCCGAGATCGACCTTACTCTGTTCAGCTTGGACAACATTCTGAAGGATGGTAAAATTGTCCCTGATGACCCTGATGACGATGATGATGTCGAGCCTCCTCCTGTGCCTGCTGCCAAAGTTTCTGTTGTGCCGACTTCTTCAACTCCTGCAGCTGAGGTTGGTCATCCCGAGTCGGATCCTGATTGTCAGGTCCTGAACCGGGATGATGGGATGGTAGATCTGGTGCCTCTTCAAACTCGTCCTCCTTCACCCCGTGATGC
This sequence comes from Arachis hypogaea, assembly GCF_003086295.3. Lineage (NCBI taxonomy): Eukaryota > Viridiplantae > Streptophyta > Magnoliopsida > Fabales > Fabaceae > Arachis > Arachis hypogaea. The sequence continues at coordinate 52,449,803 of NC_092055.1, forward strand.
TGCAAATGAGAAATCTTTGGATCCTCTATGATTATTTTGGTGTTTTGTGTATAGCCCGGCTTGTGGGCTTTGAACTCTTTTTGATTTGTCATTTTTATCTGCCAGATACTCATAGTTGCTTTTCTGTTAGCAACTTTATTTTTTGAAAAAAAAAAGTATTTTTCCTAGGCTCTTGGGGTCGACTTCGGGTGGCCTCTTAGGTCTTTATTTGTTACAGCAATTTTGCTTTTGCTTGTTGATTGCTTGTCTGCACAATTCTGACGTTTTCTGGAATGTTGGGAGTGTTGGAGCCTTGTTGTCCAATCTCTTTTTTGCATTTTTCTGATATGATGCCTATAATTTGGTTTTCTTGAGGTCATGACTTTCTGGGTCCAACTTAGGTCCCTTATAGCGCTTGCCTTCTGTTGTCCGACTTTTTAAACTTGGTCTTGTTTTGAGGCTATTTCTAGTAATCCCTTTTGCTTGGATCTTGGTTGATCTCTTCCTATGGATTATAGTTTTTGGTAGCCTTGCCGAGTCGACTTTGTTGTGTCGGCCTCTTCTGAGTTATTTTTAGCAATCCATTTTTGGATCTTTTGTCAGATCTCTTTTTATGGATTACTTTTATAACTTTGTGATTTTGTTAGGATGACTTCATCATGTCGGTCCCTTCTAAGTTATTTTTGGTAATCCTTTTCTGGATCTTTTGTCAGATCTCTTTTTATGGATTTCTTTTATAACTTTGGTTTGTGGGAGGCCGACTTCATCATGTCGGTCCCTTCTAAGTTATTTCCAGTAATCCTTTTTTGGATCTTTTGTCGGATCTCTTTTTATGGATTAATTTTAAAACTTTGGTTTGTGGGAGGCCGACTTCATCATGTCGGTCCCTTCTAAATTATTTCTAGTAATCCTCTTTTTTAGGGCTGGCCAGGCCTCTTTCTAGGGATTTACTTTTTATAACTTTGTTTGTGGTCGACTGGTCCGACTTCTTCACGTCGGTCCGTCTTTATAAGTTATTTTTTAGCAACCCATTTTAATTAAGACCTCGTCAGGTCCTTTCCTATGGGTCACTTTTTTATAAATTCTTGCATTTAATCTGTTTTGTCGCTTTTCATCTTTGCTGATTTTGTAGAAATTGGGTTTGATCCTTGTTTGGTCGACCTCTGATGAATTTAGTTTTCTTCTTTGTTGGTCTTTATCATGATCAGACAGTGAATTTGATTTTCACTTTGGCCGATCTGTAGCTTTATAATCAGGCGATGAAATTTTGCGTTTCAGATTAATGCGTCTTGATAAGGTATTTGTAGAAAATCTGAAAAATTTTATTCAAAATAAAAAATATGCAAATATATACATGTGGGAGTTTTACTCCTCTAAGTTAGGTATTTTATGGATCTTAGCTTGGTGCCTCGTTAAAAAACCTTTTTAAGGAAAAAGAGTGCACTTCATCCTAAGTTCGTTTCTACCTCTTAACTGTAGTACCTCCTTAAGTTGCAGGCATGCCATGACCTTGGGAGCTCTCACCCTTCAAGTTCGGATAGCTTGTAGTAGCCTCTTCTGAGTACTTCTATGACTCGGTAGGGTCCCTTCCAGTTTGCTGCCAGCTTTCCTTTTCCAGGTCGAGTTGTTCTGATATCATTTCAGATTAGGACGAGATCGTTCTCGGCAAAACCTCGTGGCACCACCTTTTGCTTGTATCTCGAAGCCATTCGACGTTTTAACGCCACTTCCCTGATCCGAGCTTTTTCTCGGATTTCTAGAAGTAGGTCGAGTTCTTCCCTTTGAAGTTGGGAGTTGGCCTCTTCACTGTAGTGGATCACTCTGGGTGATCCTTCTTCGACCTCCATTGGGATCATTGCCTCCATTCCGTAAGCTAATCGGAAAGGTGATTCCTTTGTGGTGGAGTGTGGGGTTGTCCGATATGCCCATAGGACTTGTGGGAGCTTTTCAGCCCAGGCTCCCTTTGCATCCTGTAATCTTTGTTTTAACCCGGCTAATATGACTTTGTTAGCAGCTTCTGCTTGTCCATTGGCCTGGGGGTGTTCTACGGACATGAATTGGTGTTTTATGTTCAGATCAGTCTCCAATTTTCTGAAGCCTGCATATGTAAATTAAGTGCCATTGTCTGTGGTGATGGAGTATGGAACCCCAAACCTTGTGACAATATTTCTGTACAGGAATTTTTGACTTCTTTGAGAAGTAGCGTTAGCTAGAGGTTCTGCCTCAATCCATTTTGTGAAATAGTCTACTCCCACGATGAGAAATTTGGCTTGTCCGGATCCTTGAGGGAAAGGACCGAGAAGATCGAGTCCCAATTTTGCGAAAGGACAGGGTGAGGTTACGCTGATAAGTTCCTCTGGTGGGGCGATGTGAAAGTTGGCATGTTTCTGACATGGTGAACATGTCTTTACGAATTCTGTTGCTTCTTTTTGTAAAGTCAGCCAATAAAATCCGGCCCGGAGTACATTTTTGGTGAGAGCTTGTGCTCTGAGGTGGATGCCACAAATGCCACTGTGTACTTCTTCTAAAATTTCTTTTGTGTTGGAAGTCGGCACACATTTTAAAAGTGGTGTTGAGATTTCTCTCTTATATAGAGTGTTGTTTATGATGGTGTAGTATTATGCCTCCCGTTTTAACCTCTTTGCCTCTTTCTCATCTGTAGGGAGTGTTTCTGTTTTGAGGTAGTTGATTATGGGAGTCATCCATCCTTGATCCAAACCTGTTATGGCTAAGACCTTTTCTTCCGAGATTGACAGGTTCTATAGCATTTCCTGTATGAGGCTTCTATTGTTGCCTCCTGGTTTGGTACTGGCTAGTTTTGAGAGTGCATCAGCTTGAGCATTCTGTTCCCGAGGTATGTGACAGACCTCATATTCCCCGAGTTGTCCGAGCTGTTCCCTGATTTTGTCCAAGTACTTTTTCATGGTGGAATCTTTGGCTTGGTAGCTCCCTGCTATTTGTGAGGTGACTACTTGTGAGTCGCTGAAGATGGTAAGCTTTTGAGCTCCAACCTCCTTAGCCAGCTTCAAACCAGCTAGTAGTGCTTCATATTCGGCATGATTGTTTGAAACGGGGAACCCGAATTTGAGGGAAAGTTCAATTTGGGTTCCCTGATTGCTTTCTAATATCACGCCTACGCCACTTCCCGTTTTGTTTGAAAAATCGTCTACGTATAGATTCCATTCTGTAGGGATTTTCGAGGTGTCCGTAAACTCAGCAAGAAAGTCAGCCAGATACTGTGATTTAATAGCTGTCCGAGCTTCATATTGAAGGTCGTATTCGGACAACTCGACTGCCCATTGCAAGATTCTTCCTGCTAATTCTTTTTTTTATAAGATGCCTTTTATGGGCTGATTGGTCCGAACCCTGATGATGTGGGCTTGGAAATACGGGCGAAGTCGTCGAGATGTTAGTATGAGAGCATAGGCAAACTTCTCTATTTTTTGGTAGTTCAGTTCGGACCCTTGTAGCGCTTTGCTAATGAAGTATATAGGTTGTTGTCCGTTGTTGTCTTCTCGGACCAATGCTGAGGCTACTGTCCGGTTTCCTACTGCAAGGTACAGTACAAGTGGTTCTCCTTCCTGTGGTCGAGCTAGAATAGGTGGTTATCCCATGAACCTTTTGAAGTCCTGGAAGGCCTGCTCGCACTCCGTTGTCCATTCGAACCTCTTTCCCTTCCGTAGAATGGCGTAGAAGGGTAGAGATCTTATTACCGATCCGGCTAGGAATCTGGACAAGGCTGCCAATCTTCTATTAAGTTGTTGTACCTCTTTGACACAGGTCGGACTCTTCATGTTGAGTATAGCCCGACATTTATCCGGATTTTCCTCGATTCCTCTTTGTGTGAACATAAAACCCAAGAATTCTCCGGCTTCTACTGCAAAGGTGCATTTTGCCGGGTTAAGTCGCATGCCATGCCTTCTTATAGTGTCGAACACTTGAGTGAGGTCGGACAATAATGAATTTTCACTTTGTGTCTTTATTAACATGTCATCCACATAAACTTCCATGACTTTTCCGATGTGGTCTGCGAAGACTTTATTCATTAATCTTTGATAAGTCGCTCTTGCATTTTTGAGTCCGAATGGCATGACTATATAGCAGTAGTTTGCTTTCGGAGTTAAGAAGGAGGTTTTTTCTTGGTAAGGAGGGTACATTGGGATTTGATTGTATCCCGAGTAGGCATCCATAAACGAGAGGTATTTGTATCCGGAGGAGGCATCCACCAGGGCGTCGATACTTGGGAGTGGGTAAGGATCTTTTGGGCAGGCTTTGTTGAGATCAGTGTAGTCGGTGCACATCCGCCATTTTCCATTTGATTTTTTCACCAAGACAACATTAGCTAGCCATGGTGGGTATTTGACTTCCCTTATGAATCCTGCCTCCAGTAGAGCTTGTACCTGATCTTCCATAGCTTGGGACCATTATGGTCTGAGCTTTCTACTCTCTGCTCTACTGGCCGAGATCTGGGGTAAACTACCAGCTTGTGGCACATTAACTCAGGGTCTATGCCCGGCATGTCTGCAACCTTCCATGCAAAGAGATCGACATTGTTTCGCAAGAACTGTATGAGGGACTCCTTTTCGTCCCCTTTTAGGATTGTGCCAATATTGGTCGTTTTATCTGGAGTATTTCTGATTTGAACTTTTTCTATTTCGCCTTCAGGTTGTGGACGAAGTTCTTCTCGTCTTCGAACTCTCCCGAGCTCAATGGTGTGAATTTCTTCGCCTTTGCCTCTGAGGTTCAGACTTTTGTTATAGCAGCGGCGCGCTGTCTTCTAGTCTGCTCTTACTGTTGTGATTCCTTCTATGGTTGGGAACTTCATGCACAGATGTGGAGTTGAGACTACCGCGCTGAGCTAATTTAGCGTGGTTCGACCTATCAGGGCATTGTAGGCTGTACCTATGTCGACCACTATATAGTCTATACTGAGTGTCCTTGTTCGATTTCCTTTTCCAAAGGTGGTGTGCAAGGAGATGTATCCAAGTGGTTGGATTGGAGTGTCTCCCAGCCTAAATAGGCTGTTTGGATATGCTTTGAGCTCTTTTTCATCTAGGCCGAGTTTGTCGAAGGCTGTTTTGAATAGAATATCCGCCAAGCTTCCCTGGTCCACCAACGTGCGGTGGAGATTAGCATTGGCTAATATGATAGTGATGACCATGGGGTCGTCATGCCCTGAGATGATGCCAGCTGCGTCTTCTTTAGTGAATGTGATAGTGGGGAGTTTGGGTGCTCCTTCTCCTCCTTCAACATGATATATCTCTTTTAGATGTCTTTTGCGAGATGATTTAGAGACCCCTCCTCCTGCAAATCCTCCATGTATCATGTGGACATGTCTCTCCGGGGTACGAGGTGGTCATTCAGTTCGTCCGTCTTCTTCGCCCCTTCTCCTTTTTCTTGGCTTATCGGCTTTGTGGGCTAGGTACCGATCTAGCCTCCCCTCTCTTAGCAATTTTTCTATAATTTTCTTCAAATCGAAGCACTCGTTGGTGGGATGACCATAGATTCGATGGGTATTCACAGTATTCTATCCGATTTTCTCCTTCTTTCTTGCTTTTGAGTGGACCGGGTGGGGGTATCTTTTCAGTGTGGAATACTTCTCTATAGATATCCACAAGAGACACCCGAAGAGGGGTGTAATTGTGGTATTTTTTGATCTTCTCCCCATGCTGATCTTCCTTTTTCTAGGTCTCTTTATCTTTATAGGCGAATCCGGATTTTGAGTTCTCTCCTAATCGAGAGTTTTCCTCCATGTTGATGTACTTTTCTGCTCGTTCTTAGACTTTGTTTAGAGATGTGGGATGTTTCTCGATATGGAGTGACTAAAGGGTCCCTCATGTAAGCCATTGATGAAGCCCAAAATGGCTGTTTCTGTTGGTAAATTTTGTATATCCAAACATGCCTTGTTGAATTTTTCCATGTAATTGTGAAGGCTTTCCCGATCTCCTTGCTTGATCCCTAGTAGACTTGGGGCATGTTTAGTTTTATCCTTCTGGATGGAGAATCTGGCTAGGAATTTTTTGGCCAGGTCATCAAAGCTTGAGATGGATCTGAGGGGCAGGTTGTCGAACCACTTAATTGCCATTTTTGTCAGAGTAGTAGGGAAGGCTTTGCACCGAGTTGCGTCTGGCGTCGGTGAGATATATTCTGCTTCAGAAGTTGCTAAGATGATGGCCGGGATTTGTCGTGCCATCATATAGAGTCATGTCATGAGGTTTGAAGTCTTTTGGGATTTTGGCCTTCATAATCTCCTTGGTGAACGGGTCTTGGTCTTTGTGGGAGTTATCTTCATGGCTGGATCTGGTATTTCTAGCTTTGAGATCGGCTTCGATCTTTAGGAGCTTGTCGTCTAGTTCACGACATCGCCTAGCTTCCCTTCATACGTCTCTCTCGGCTTCCCGTTGATACTCGACCTCTTTTTTGAGTTGTTTTAGGCGATCCTGAAGTGCCTCCATGGCTCCCGTGTTTGGTGAATTCTTGTCTTTGTTTGGTTAAGAAGTATCGTCTAGTGTGACCTCTGCGTTCTTATGTGGTGTTCTGTTCTCCAAATCAGAGTTCTGGTAGTTGTCAAGGTTGTCCGCCATGATGATGGGATGACTTCCAGGTTCCCCGGCAACGGCGCCAATGTTCCGAGGGTTACCTGAAACTATAGGTCGATCTCGGACGAGATCTTCTGTACTGGTCAGAGATGACGTGTCCGGCTGGTGGGCGGCGATCGGAGGTGTCGTGTCCGACTTGTTGGTCTGGCTATGCTTCTGATCCTTTATCACCGGAGGGTGGTGGTACCTGCAAGGGACTCCGATGCTTATTAAGCAGGTTTTTTTTTGTAGAATCAGAGTATGAGTTATACTTGGGTGCTCCAGTGTATTTATAATGGTTGTAGAGTGATATTTCTGAGGATAAGATAGTTATATTATCTTATCTTATCTTTGAGTGAAGTCATCTTATCTTCAGGGGAACTGCCCTTATCTCTATAGGCTTGGGCTGCCTTTGGATTTGGGTCATGTTCCTTTGTTTGGGCCCTTATTGGGATTTTTCTAGTGATTTGGCCGAGCTCTTCGAGAAGAGGTCAGGTAGTCCTGCCTTGAAGAGGTCGGTCGACTTGTCGTCAAACATCCCGGGTCGGACAGCTCGACCCAGGGTATGAACAGATACATAGTCAACCACCAACAGAATATATAGATACCCACTTGAGTTAGGAAATGGCCCCATAAAGTCTATACCCCATACATCAAGGATTTCACAGAACAACATAGGTTGTTGAGGCATTTCATCCTTTTGGGAAGCATTTACTGACTTCTGACATTGGTGACATAACACACAGAATTGGTTAGCATCCTTGAATAAGGTTGGCCACCAGAATCCACTTTCCAAAACCTTTTTAGCCGTCCATTGTGACCCAAAGTAGCCACCACATTCGGATGAATGGCAAGTTTCAAGAATGGGTTGGATTTCGGATTCCGGGACACATCTTTGAATCACTTTGTCCACTCCCCTCTTTCACAAGTGAGGGCCATCCCAAATGTAATATTTGGAATCACTCCTCAACTTATCCCTTTGATGTTTAGAAAAGTTGGGAGGGAAGATCTTAGCAACCAAGTAGTTCGCCATTGGTGCAAACCAAGGAAAGCTATCTGAAACAGCATGTAAACTATCCAAAGGGAATGAGTCATCAATCAGAAATGGGTCATATTTAAGATTTTCAAGGCGGCTTAAATGATTCGTAACCAGATTTTGAGACCCACTTCGATCCGTAATCGCAATGTCAAATTCTTGCAAGAGCAAGATCCAACGTATGAGCCTAGGTTTCGACTCATTCTTTGTCAACAAATACTTTAAAACTGCATGATCCGTATATACCACTATTTTGGATCCTAGCAAATAAGATCTAAATTTATGTAATGCATGAAAAATAGCTAGGAGCTTTTTCTCCGTAGTGGTATAGTTGGATTGTGCCACATCCAATGTTTTTGAGGAATAAGCAATGATATAAGGGAGCTTACCATCGCGCTATGCAAGCGCGGCACCTATGGCATGATTGACGCGTCACACATTATCTCGAATGGCTGCGTCCAGTTAGGGCCTCTCACAATTGGTGCCGTGGTAAGAGCTCTCCTTAACTCCTCGAAAGCATCCGCACAAGCACTATCAAACTCAAAGTCCACGTCCTTTTGGAGTAGGCGCGATAATGGCAATGCAATCTTGCTATAATCCTTGATAAAGCACCTATATAATCCTGCATGCCCCCAAAAAGGAACGGACCTCCCTCATAGATGAGGAGTGAGGTAAACTGGTAATAACATCGACCTTGGCCGGGTCCACAGAAATGCCTTTGTCAGAAACTATGTGTCCTAACACTATACCTTGTCTCACCATGAAGTGACATTTTTTGAAATTGAGAACAAGGTTAGTGCTGACACATCTTTTCAAGACCTTGGCCAAGTTCTCCAAGCAACTATCAAAAAGGTACCATATACGCTAAAATCATCCATAAAGTCTTCCAGACAAGTCTCCATAAGATCGGAAAAGACACTAGTCATGCACCGCTGAAAAGTGGCGGGTGCATTGTATAGCCCAAATGGCATCCTTTTATAGGCAAAGGTGCCAAAGGGACAAGTAAAGGTGGTCTTTTCCTGATCCTCAAGAGCAATATGTATCTGCAAGTAGCCAGTGAATCTATCAAGAAAGCAATAATAAGATTTACCTGCCAGTCGGTCTAACATCTGGTCAATGAAGGCCAAAGGGTAGTCGTCCTTCCTTTTAGCGGCATTCAACCTTCTATAATCGATGAACACCCATCATCCTTTTGTACTCTTTTGGTGACCACTTCACCATCATCCTTCTTAACCGCAGTGATGCCTGATTTCTTTGGGATGACTTGGACCGGGCTCACCCATTCAAGTAGCCTTGTGACTTCCTTTTTCCCTACATCTAGGATAGTAAGGTTGAGCCTTCTTTGGGGTTGTCTCACCGGCCGAGCTCCCTCTTGGAGAAAAATACGATGCATACATGTGCGGGTGTTAATCCCACAATGTCGACCAAGCTCCAACCGATTGCTTTCTTGTGTTGCCTTAGGACCTCTAGGAGCTTCTCTTCTTATTGGCTAGAAAGTTAACTAGCAATGATGACCAGAAACTTTTGGTTGTCCTCTAAGAATACATACTTCAAATGAGATGGAAGAGGCTTCAATTCACTCTTTGCCTCAAGTTGAGGTTCTTTTTCATCAAGCTCCTGGAGTTCATTCTCAACAACTTTCTCTTGTTCTCTCTTGGTCATCCATCTCTTCAACAATAGGGTAGCACAACTTGTTGTGATCCTCTCTTCGTACCTCCGCGACTACCTCATTGATTACACCACATAGGAGAACGGAATGCTCTTTGGGTGGGTGTCTCATGGCCTCTTCCAAATTGAACTTGATAGTCTTGTCCCGTACCTCAAAGGAGTATGTGCCGGTGAAGGCATCCAATTTGAACTTAGAGGTTTTGAAGAAAGGTCTACCAAGAAAACAGAGGAAGAACTTCTATTATCGGTTGGGGGCATTTCAAGGATGTAGAAATCAACTGGAAACACCAAATCCTTGATCACCACAAGTACATCTTCTGCTATTCCCACTACGGTAGTCACACTCTTATCCGCTAAGGAAAATTTGGCCGCCGACCTCTTTAATGGAGCTAAATTCAACCATGCAAAGATGGAAAAGGGCATGATGCTCACGCAAGCCCCTAGATCACACATACAGTCATGAAAAGTGACTCCACCAATGCAACAAGACACCAAACATGGTCCAGGGTCACCACACTTTTCCAGAATAGGCTTCATCAATGAAAAAATGAAACTACCAATGACAATGTCTCCAACTCACCTATCCTATCCTTGTGTGTGCATAAGTCCTTTAAAAATTTTGCATACTTCGGAATTTGTTGAATGGCATCAAGGGGTGGGATGGTTACCTCAACCTTCTTGAATACTTGAAGCATGTTTAAATCAAACTCCAGAGTCTTCTTGGCCTTCTTTACCATGGACAGAAATGGGATAGGAATGGATTCGTCCCCTATAGCCTTCCCCTTGAGTTCCTTAAGGCTCACTTTTTCTTCCTCATGCCTTGTGTCTACCTCCTCTTCTTCATGTGGAATTTCAAAAACCACTTCTTCCTCATGAATGTCTTCCATGACCCTAGGAGGTATCTCCTCCAATGTAGTTCCCGACCGTAGAGTAATGGTGTTGAGGCCGTGAAGAACAGAAGATTGACGGTTTAGAATTCAGAATAAATTCCCGTTGCAAGTATAGTTTCTAAACCAAGCAATCATCCTTTCTTACAAACGTTTTGGTTGTCACAAGTAACAAATCCAATAAAATTTATAAACTGAAGTATTCAAACCTCGGGTCGTCTTTTCAAGAAATTGCAGGGAGGTGTTCTTATTATTAGTTATGGAAAATAGTGTTTTGGGTTTTGAAAGGTTTGAACAAGGAAGATAAATTATAGGAATTAATAAATTAATATCTAATAAAATTCTTGGCAAGGTATGAAAATTCGGAAGTCCTATCCTAGTTATTCTTACGAGAATTGAAGTTAATCTCACTTAGTTAACCTTTACGAAAGCAAGGGAAAGCCACGTGGACTAATTAGTTAGATCCCCAAGTCCTAGCCAACTCCTAAGGAAAGACTAGAGTTATTGGAATTCAATTCAATTAGCAGACATAACAATCAATCATGATAAGTTTGATAACTCAAGAGCCTCCAGTTAATCAATTAAAGCCAAGAATATAAAAAACTAAATAAGAACCATAAATCTGAAATACCTCAATTGCATTAATAAAAGGAAATTAATCCAAACATAAAGAGTTCATAAGCTAAATTGATAAAATAAATAAAAAGAATATTGAACCTGGAACTCGGAAGAAATTGTAAGTTGAAATAATAAAGTTGAAATAATAAGAAATCATAATTCCTTTAAGAGGAATCCTAATCCTAAATCCTAAGAGAGAGGAGAGAACCTCTCTCTCTAAAAACTACATCTAAATTATTAAAAGTGAATAATCAAAGGCATGTTCATGAATGAATGGATTCTCCCACTTTATAGCCTCTAGTTTGTGTTTTCTGGGCCACAAACTGGGTCGAAAACAGCCAAGAAATCGCTGGAGAAGAAATCTGACATGCTGATTTTCGTCACTGCGACGCGTCCGCGTGGAGTACGTCTTCTCATTGCCTAGCATTAGAGCAACTATGACATATTATATATCAAATTGAAGCCCCGGATGTTAGCTTTCCAACGCAACTGGAACTGTGTCGTTTGGACCTCTGTAGCTCAAGTTATGACTATTGTAGTGAGAGAGGGTCAGACTGACAGCTTTGCAGTTCCTTTAACTTCTTGTATTCCTTCCACTTTTGCATGCTTCCTTTCCATCCTCTAAGCCATTCCTGCCCTGTAATCCCTGAAATCACTTAACACACATATCACGGCATCTAATGGTAATAAGGGAGGATTAATATTAGCAAATATAAGGCCAAAGAAGCATGTTTTCAATCATAACACAAATTCAGGAAGGAAAACATAAACTCATGCAAATCATATGAATAAGTGTATGAAAGATTGATAAAATCCACTCAATTGATTACAAAATAAACCATAAAATAGTGGTTTATCAACCTCCCCCCACTTAAATATTAGCATGTCCTTATGCTAAGCTCAAGAGAAGATATAAAGGAGTGAAGAAGAATGGTAAAATGTATGAAATGCAATCTTATCTATATGAATGCAACTACATGCAGAATATTTCTACCTACTTGGTTAAAAGTAAATAAATCTTCCAAGAACATGCATAAATCAGATTTCACTAATTCAAATTATACAATAAAAGACAGGTAAACTTGTAAGAAGATAGCTCATGAAAGCAGGGAACATAGAATTAAGCATTGAACCCTCACTGGTAGTGTATATGCACTCTAATCACTCAAGTGTATAGGGTAATTCACTCTAATCTTCTCTAATCATGCTTTCTAAACTTTGTTCTTCATCTAATCAATCAACAAGTATTTAATGTACCAATGCAAACATCATGAGGTCTTTTCAGGGTTGTAATGGGGCTGAGGTAAAGGTAAGAATATATATATATATATATATATAAGGCTAAGTGAGCTAACAAAGTGAATCCTTGATTAGTCTAAGATCTCACCTAACATATACATACTTTATATAAATTAAAATACTTTACCTAGCTACCCAAATTTTTTGTTTCACTTTTGTATTACATGCTCATGTATCAAACTTATTTTTGAATTTTGTCCCATGTGCATTGATTCTTTTTATTTTGCATTTGGGGTAATATTATTTTTCTCTTTTTTTTTGTATCCCCTTATTTAATTACTTAATATTTTTTTTAATGCACATGGTAATTTAATTATTTTGATTTCACATGAGCATGCTTCCCAAATTTTTAAATAACTTATTCAATTTAATTCCCTTTTTTTTTCTTTTCTATCATCCCATGTTCCCATAAAATTTTCCATACTTAAATTATACGCAATATCTATCTTAAGCTAACAAAGGATTCAACTTGAGATTTTTTATTTTGTTTTTTTCTGCTTAAGACAAATAATGTGGTTATGGAATAGAGGGGGGTTAAAAAGCTCAAAGTGGCTAACAAGGGTGAGATAAAAGGGTAGGCTTATTTGGGATAAGTGAGTGAAAACAAGTAATGGCCTCAAAGATATGCAAGCATGTAAATACATTAAATAATGGACATATAGAATGGAACAAAGCAAAGATTGCAATTATAGAGAAGAAAACACACAAGAATAAAATATTTATGGTTAACTAATGTAACCATGTAATTAATCTCAAAATCTCACAGGTTGTGTGTTCTTTGGCTCAAAAACCATGTTCCAAATACAACTTCAAACAAATTTAACACATAGAAAATTTTAATTTTTTTTATTTAAATTAGTGAAAATTTTTAAAAATAGGGTCTTAAAAAGAAACTTATTATTTTTCAACTAAGTAGTACTTAAATGCAAACAATCAACTACACATGCAATCTATTATGCAATGCAACATTGAACAAACAAAGAAAATAGAGTATTGGTGTTGAAAATAAGGTAACTAACCCCTGGAAGTCGATATCGACCTCCCCATACTTAAAGGTTGCACGTCCTCGGTGCATGCTAAGATGTGCAAGTGGATGGGGGTTATGGTTCCTTAGCTGGGGCTCTTTTTGTTCCTTTCCTTGCCGGTGGTTTGGGAGTAGCTTTTTCTTTACCCTTCTTGGTGGCCATCCTGAAAAGGGAAAAAGAAAGTAACTTTTAAAGCTAAGGGTTAGAGCAAGGAAGAAAGCGGAAAAGGTGGTAATCAATGCACAATAAAGAAGAATGACGTTAACACATGGTCATGACTACATGTGAAAAATCATCAATGGAAATATAGCAAGTGCATGTAATGACAATTAAATGCAAGATGTTTATTGGCATGCTGGCAAAGGCATGAGTAGCATAGATCAAGCATTCAATGTCCAAGTTAGATTACCAAGTCTTTCAAACTAATATGTTTGAATAACAATTATATTTAATTAATAAAATATAAAAAGGGTTTTGTGAAAAGCAAGCATTTAGAGTAGTAGAATAAAAGAAATCTAAAAATAGTGCACAATGCCATACGAGTGTTTTCACAAACACATAGCATGCATGGTATATAAGATATTGAATGTATTAAATTGAACATGCAAGAAACCTTTTAAAAAGTAATATATAATTGTCAAACAATTCCTTTAATAATCCACAAAAATATAGAAAATAATGACCCAAATAAATTTCTAACACCAATGAAAATAATGCAATGAGCGAATGTATACAAATAAATTAAATGAAATAGAATGGAAGTGAAGAGGAATGAGAAGTTAAAGAGATGAAGTAAGAACGAAAGAAGAAAGAAGAAAAGATAGAAAAAAAATTAGGATTTAGAAAAGAAAAGATAAGATAATTGGCGCTGATTAGGATAAGTTGTGCGACGCCGGCGACGTGGACGCGTAAGTGACGCAGTCGCGTGGTGTGCGATAAGGTCAGGTGACACGGACGCGTGGGTCACGCAATCGCGTGGCCTGATTTGTGCGATTGGTGCGAGTGCAGCCTCGCATTAGAACAACTCTTTGTTGTAAAATGCATATTGCCAAAAATCTGGGTGACGTGGTTGCGTGGTTGACGCGATCGCGTGAATGACCTTTCTTTTAAAAATGACGCGAACGCGTGGGCCACGCGTTCGCGTGGTAGGGCTTGTGCTTCTAGCATGGTTCCAGCTCCATTCCAGCCTAACTTGCTGCCAAACACCCGTTGACGTCGATTTTACGGGGCCACGCATTCACGTGGGTGACGCGGACGCGTGGGAGGCATTTTTCCCACATGACGCGGACGCTTCAGCGACGCGGTCGCGTGGATCAATTTGTGCCAAAGGCACGCCTCCAGCCACGCTCTCGCGTGACTCTCTGTTCAATTCTTTTTTCTTCAAAATGTACTGGTGACGCGGACGCGTCAGCGATGCTGTCGCGTCGCGTGCGTTTTTTTTTATGGAAAATTCATAATGCAGTATGCAGATGCTGATGCAGATATTATGAATAATTCCAGGTTCAATAAAATAAAATAAAACTCAAAAACAAACAAAACGAAATAAAATTAAAATTGAAAAAGGAACGATCATACCATGGTGGGTTGTCTCCCACCTAGCACTTTTAATTAAAGTCCTTAAGTTGGACATTTGGTGAGCTCCCTGTTATGGTGGCTTGTGCTTGAACTCGTCTTGAAACTTCCACCAATGCTTGGACTTCCAATAAGCTCTATCAATACCAAGTAAATTCCTCAAGCTTTGATGGAGTTCTTCACAAGCTTTGAGCTCCCAAAATTGATCCTCATATATTCCTGGATCCCAAATCTTGTTTCTACACCTGTCTTCAAATTGATTATCATGATTCCATCCGGGTGGTTCAGCTTTAGAATTCTCACTGAAGCGTCCAAATAACTTTCTAGACCCATTCAATTGAGCTCTACACCAACCTTTGCATTTAAACTTAAAGCTTCCAACCATAATGAACCTTGCAGGACAATTCTTACCACTGACCATCTTCCTCTTACTCTTAATGCCACAAAGAGCTCTAAGTTGACCATCCGTCTCCAGTAGCCCATATTCAAGTGGGAAGGTAAAGGTCAAGGATAAGAATTTTATCCACTTGAACGTTGTGTTGGGCGGTAATGGCCTTGGGAGAGGTGTTTCTAATGAACTCGCAAGCTCCACTCCCTTGTGCTCTTCTCTGACAACTTCCACCTCCTTGTAAGCTTCTTCAATTTCAACCTTTTCCTCTTGGTAGTTTTCTTCCAATTTAATCTCTTCTTCATTTCTTACCAAGGGCATCGGAGGCTGTGCTTCTGCTTCTTTAGTCTCCATCTCTTGATCAACCTCTTCCAAGTCTTCAACCATGATATGTCTCGGAGGCTGTACACCCTCTTCAACATCAAATTCAAACGTCTTGAAGGAGGTTCTATGATTTGAATTTCCCATGGAGGTTTTGCATCTCCTAAGTCTTCAACCATTTCTTCCTTTGCAACTATTATGGCTTCCTCCACTTGTTCCAAGACAAAGCCATGTTCCTCATTGTCCACCGAAGTTTCTAGTGTCTCCTTCATGCTACGCTCTTCTTTTGATTCTCCACATGCAGCCATGGGAGTACTTTGAGTGCTTAGATGTTGAGAAGCTATTATATTTACTACCTCGGTTAAGGTAGTCGTGAGTTCCAGTACACTCCTTTGCATCTTTGCTTGCCCTTGAAGAAGAACATGAAGGTTGTCATTTATTGGAGATTGGGGTGGATATGAAGGTTCAATGGTTGGGAGAGAGGGCTCATAATACGGAGGTGGTTCTTCTTGATAAGGATATGGAGATGGTGTATATTGAGGTGGTGGTTCATGAGAGTAGTTGTGTTGGAATGGGGGTGGTTCTGTGTAAGGTTCATTTGGCTCATAAGGTGGTTGGTATGGTGGATACGGGTTAGGGTCATATGGAGGTGAATGGTGGAAAGGGGCTTGTGAGTATGGTGGTCCAAAGCTATTTTGAGGAGGTGGTTCATTGGCATATGATGGAGCTTGCTGGTAACTACATGGGGGTCCACCATTTCTATTGTCTTGGCATGCATTGTAGGATGGTCGTTGTCCATGGTATCTTGGAAGGTGATGTTGCCGAAAGGGTTGATCAGATCCTCGTGGCTCCTTTCATCTCTGATTGTTTTGACCTTGATGCATGTTCCTGTTATAATTTCCATTCCTTGCAACAACATTGGGACCAAACTCAAAGCGATGGGGGTGAGAACTCATAATAGCAAATAAAAATTAAAAACAAAAATAAAAACAAATTTAAATTAAAAGGTTATTGAAATTTAAATTTTGAAAATTAAATTTTGAATTTTAAATTTTGAAATTTGAAATTTGAATTTTTAAATTTGACTTTTTAGATTTTAAAATTTGAATTTTGAAAAAGTCAACAATATAAGATAAAAATTTGAAAAAGATTTAAATTTTGAAAAGGTTTGAAGAGCAATAACCTCTTAATTTACGAAAAAGAAAAAATAAAAACAAAAATAAAAACAAATATACAAGCAAAAAGTAAATATTTACAATAACCAATAATAAGGCACACGTTTGCAATTCCCGGCAACGGCGCCATTTTGAAGAATGGAAGATTGACGGTTTAGAATTCAGAATAAATTCCCGTTGCAAGTATAGTTTCTAAACCAAGCAATCATCCTTTCTTACAAACGTTTTGGTTGTCACAAGTAACAAACCCAATAAAATTTATAAACCGAAGTATTCAAACCTCGGGTCGTCTTCTCAAGGAATTGTAGGGATGTGTTCTTATTATTAGTTATGGAAAACAGTGTTTTGGGTTTTGAAAGGTTTGAACAAGGAAGATAAATTGCAGGAATTAATAAATTAATATCTAATAAAATTCTTGGCAAGGTATGAAAATTCGGAAGTCCTATACTAGTTATTCTTATGAGAATTGAAGTTAATCTCACTTAGTTAACCTTTACGAAAGCAAGGAAAAGTCAAGTGGACTAATTAGTTAGATCCCTAAGTCCTAGCCAACTCCTAAGGAAAGACTAGAGTTAGTGGAATTGAATTCAATTAGCAGACATGACAATCAATCACGATAAGTTTGATAACTCAAGAGCCTCCAGTTAATCAATTAAAGCCAAGAATATAAAAAGCTAAATAAGAACCATAAATCTGAAATACCTCAATTGCATTAATAAAAGGAAATTAATCCAAACATAAAGAGTTCATAAGCTAAATTGATAAAATAAATAAAAAGAATATTGAACCTGGAACTCGGAAGAAATTGTAAGTTGAAATAATAAAGTTGAAATAATAAGAAATCATAATTCCTTTAAGAGGAATCCTAATCCTAAATCCTAAGAGAGAGGAGAGAACCTCTCTCTCTAAAAACTACATCTAAATTATTAAAAGTGAATAATCAAAGGCATGTTCATGAATGAATGGATTCTCCCACTTTATAGCCTCTAGTTTGTGTTTTCTGGGCCACAAACTGGGTCGAAAACAGCCAAGAAATCGCTGGAGAAGAAATCTGACACGCTGATTTTCGTCACTGCGACGCGTCCGCGTGGAGTACGTCTTCTCATTGCCTAGCATTAGAGCAACTATGGCATATTATATATCAAATTGAAGCCCCGGATGTTAGCTTTCCAACGCAACTAGAACTGTGTCGTTTGGACCTCTGTAGCTCAAGTTATGACTATTGTAGTGAGAGAGGGTCAGACTGACAGCTTTGCAGTTCCTTTAACTTCTTGTATTCCTTCCACTTTTGCATGCTTCCTTTCCATCCTCTAAGCCATTCCTGCCCTGTAATCCCTGAAATCACTTAACACACATATCACGGCATCTAATGGTAATAAGGGAGGATTAATATTAGCAAATATAAGGCCAAAGAAGCATGTTTTCAATCATAACACAAATTCAGGAAGGAAAACATAAACTCATGCAAATCATATGAATAAGTGTATGAAAGATTGATAAAATCCACTCAATTGAGTACAAAATAAACCATAAAATAGTGGTTTATCAACCTCCCCCCACTTAAATATTAGCATGTCCTCATGCTAAGCTCAAGAGAAGATATAAAGGAGTGAAGAAGAATGGTAAAATGTATGAAATGCAATCCTATCTATATGAATGCAACTACATGCAGAATATTTCTACCTACTTGGTTAAAAGTAAATAAATCTTCCAAGAACATGCATAAATCAGATTTCACTAATTCAAATTATACAATAAAAGACAGGTAAACTTGTAAGAAGATAGCTCATGAAAGCAGGGAACATAGAATTAAGCATTGAACCCTCACTGGTAGTGTATATGCACTCTAATCACTCAAGTGTATAGGGTAATTCACTCTAATCTTCTCTAATCATGCTTTCTAAACTTTGTTCTTCATCTAATCAATCAACAAGTATTTAATGTACCAATGCAAACATCATGAGGTCTTTTCAGGGTTGTAATGGGGCTGAGGTAAAGGTAAGAATATATATATATATATATATATATATATATATATATATATATATATATATATATATATATAAGGCTAAGTGAGCTAACAAAGTGAATCCTTGATTAGTCTAAGATCTCACCTAACATATACATACTTTATATAAATTAAAATACTTTACCTAGCTACCCAAATTTTTTGTTTCACTTTTGTATTACATGCTCATGTATCAAACTTATTTTTGAATTTTGTCCCATGTGCATTGATTCTTTTTATTTTGCATTTGGGGTAATATTATTTTTCTCTTTTTTTTTTGTATCCCCTTATTTAATTACTTAATATTTTTTTTAATGCACATGGTAATTTAATTATTTTGATTTCATATGAGCATGCTTCCCAAATTTTTAAATAACTTATTCAATTTAATTCCCTTTTTTTTCTTTTCTATCATCCCATGTTCCCATAAAATTTTCCATACTTAAATTATACGCAATATCTATCTTAAGCTAACAAAGGATTCAACTTGAGATTTTTTATTTTGTTTTTTTCTGCTTAAGACAAATAATGTGGTTATGGAATAGAGGGGGGTTAAAAAGCTCAAAGTGGCTAACAAGGGTGAGATAAAAGGGTAGGCTTATTTGGGATAAGTGAGTGAAAACAAGTAATGTCCTCAAAGATATGCAAGCATGTAAATACATTAAATAATGGACATATAGAATGGAACAAAGCAAAGATTGCAATTATAGAGAAGAAAACACACAAGAATAAAATATTTATGGTTAACTAATGTAACCATGTAATTAATCTCAAAATCTCACAGGTTGTGTGTTCTTTGGCTCAAAAACCATGTTCCAAATACAACTTCAAACAAATTTAACACATAGAAAATTTTAATTTTTTTATTTAAATTAGTGAAAATTTTTAAAAATAGGATCTTAAAAAGAAACTTATTATTTTTCAACTAAGTAGTACTTAAATGCAAACAATCAACTACACATGCAATCTATTATGCAATGCAACATTGAACAAACAAAGAAAATAGAGTATTGGTGTTGAAAATAAGGTAACTAACCCCTGGAAGTCGATATCGACCTCCCCATACTTAAAGGTTGCACGTCCTCGGTGCATGCTAAGATGTGCAAGTGGATGGGGGTTATGGTTCCTTAGCTGGGGCTCTTTTTGTTCCTTTCCTTGCCGGTGGTTTGGGAGTAGCTTTTTCTTTACCCTTCTTGGTGGCCATCCTGAAAAGGGAAAAAGAAAGTAACTTTTAAAGCTAAGGGTTAGAGCAAGGAAGAAAGCGGAAAAGGTGGTAATCAATGCACAATAAAGAAGAATGACGTTAACACATGGTCATGACTACATGTGAAAAATCATCAATGGAAATATAGCAAGTGCATGTAATGACAATTAAATGCAAGATGTTTATTGGCATGCTGGCAAAGGCATGAGTAGCATAGATCAAGCATTCAATGTCCAAGTTAGATTACCAAGTCTTTCAAACTAATATGTTTGAATAACAATTATATTTAATTAATAAAATATAAAAAGGGTTTTGTGAAAAGCAAGCATTTAGAGTAGTAGAATAAAAGAAATCTAAAAATAGTGCACAATGCCATACGAGTGTTTTCACAAACACATAGCATGCATGGTATATAAGATATTGAATGTATTAAATTGAACATGCAAGAAACCTTTTAAAAAGTAATATATAATTGTCAAACAATTCCTTTAATAATCCACAAAAATATAGAAAATAATGACCCAAATAAATTTCTAACACCAATGAAAATAATGCAATGAGCGAATGTATACAAATAAATTAAATGAAATAGAATGGAAGTGAATAGGGATGAGAAGTTAAAGAGATGAAGTAAGAACGAAAGAAGAAAGAAGAAATTGTAAGTTGAAATAATAAAGTTGAAATAATAAGAAATCCTAATTCCTTTAAGAGGAATCCTAATCCTAAATCCTAAGAGAGAGGAGAGAACCTCTCTCTAAAAACTACATCTAAATTATTAAAAGTGAATAATCGAAGGCATGGTCATGAATGAATGGATTTCCCACTTTATAGCCTCTAATCTGTGTTTTCTGGGCCGCAAACTGGGTCGAAAACAGCCCAGAAATCGCTGGAGAAGAAATCTACCACGCTGATTTTTGTCACTGCGATGTGTCCGCGTTCACGTTGCCTAACATCAGGGCAACTATGGCATATTATATATCAAATCGAAGCCCCGGACGTTAGCTTTCCAACGCAACTAGAACCGCGTCGTTTGGACCTCTGTAGCTCATGTTATGACTGTTGTAGTGTGAGAGGGTCAGACTGACAGCTTTGCAGTTCCTTCAACTTCTTGTATTCCTTCCACTTTTGCATGCTTCCTTTCCATCCTCTAAGCCATTCCTGCCCTGTAATCCCTGAAATCACTTAACACACATATCACGGCATCTAATGGTAATAAGAGAGGATTAATATTAGCAAATATAAGGCCAAAGAAGCATGTTTTAAATCATAACACAAATTCAGGAAGGAAAACGTAAACTCATGCAAATCATATGAATAAGTGTATGAAAGATTGATAAAATCCACTCAATTGAGCACAAGATAAACCATAAAATAGTGGTTTATCAGGCCGCCCTTTGGGTTTGGAAGGGGTTGGGATGGAAGGTTAGAAGAGCTTGAGGGTTGGTTGGTGTTGTTGGAAGAGGATAGAGCCAACTTTAAAATCATATCGGTGAGATTGGCTAATTGAGCACTCATGCTACCATATTGTGCACTCAAGGTATTGAATTGAGCCTTGTTATTCTCTTCCTGTTTTTCCATAGTAGCTCTAAGTTCGTCAACTTGGTTGGTGGAAGAGGAGGAGGATTGGTTGGATTGTTGTCTTTGATGTGGTGCTTGGTACTTGGTGTAATTGTTTTGGTTTTGATGGGATGCTTGGTTGTGGTGATTTTGGTTGGCTTGATGGTTGTTGTTGTGGTAGTGGGATGAAGATTGGCAGTTGTTATTGTAGTGAGAAGAAGAGTTGTTCCATCTTTGATTTTGATTGCTCCCTTGTGCATTGTCCCTCCACCCCTGATTGGAGTTATTGCCATGAGAGTAGTTATTTTGGCCTTGAGAGGGATAGGGTGGACGATTGTTATAATTCACATTGGCTACAGCAAGGGCATACTCCTCTTGAATTTGGTGGCATTGATCGGTGTAATGTGTGATGCTAGAGCACAAACCACAAATTCTAGGAGGACCTTTGATAAACCCCAATTTTATGGTTTATATCGTGTAGAATTTGGGGGTTTTGTCAATATTTTTCACACTTATCCACAAGAATTGCATGGTTTTGTGTTCTCTTCCAAATATTGCTCCATGATGGAAAACATACTTCTTTTGCCTTAGAATTGCTATATTTTGATCCTCTTTTATTACCATTCGATGCCGTGACGTATTTGTTGAGTAATTTCAGAATTTATAGGGCAAGAATGGCCTAGAAGAGAGAAAGAAGCGTACACAAGAGGAAGGAACATGAAGATTTGAATTTTGGGAATTTCAGCATGGCCATGC
This sequence comes from Arachis hypogaea, assembly GCF_003086295.3. NCBI lineage: Eukaryota > Viridiplantae > Streptophyta > Magnoliopsida > Fabales > Fabaceae > Arachis > Arachis hypogaea. Next base: position 52,471,874 of record NC_092055.1, read on the forward strand.
ACGTGCACCTTGCGCGCACGCGTGGATGTGGACAGTTGGAAGCGGCGCGCGAAGATCGGCGCATCCGCATGGATTAGAGAAATCTACACCGGCGCGCACGCGTACATGGCGCGCACTCGTTGATCACCAAATCAATTTGATAGCCATTGATACTAGCCTACTACTAAGTCAATTAGTAGCTAGGTTGGACCTTATGGGTTGATGTTGACTAAACCATTTAACATACTTCAAGTATAGAAGTAGACTTAATGAGTTTGGTTCCTCATAATTGTCAAGATATGGTTATTAGACAAGGATAGTGACCCCAATTCCTATGTCTAGCCAAGAGTTGCTTTATTATTCATATTTGAAAACCCAAAAATCCTAATTGCTTCGTCTTAGTCATAGTTATTTGTTTAGTTTTAGATTTGGCTTATATTGGATGTTATCTTATTAGTCTGGAATTGCTCACATCTTGCTTTAGTTATTTGAATTAGTTTCTTGCACTTCAAGATTACTTGCTTGTTAGGGTTCTTAGTTTAATTTCTTGCTCATGACTTGCAACCCCGGAATTCTAACTAATGTTGATGCACATGTTTGCCCATTCCTTGTGAGACGACCCGAGGTTTGAATACTTCGGTTACTTTTATTGGGTTTGAACTTGTGACAACCAATTCCTTCAAAATTTGATTTGAGGATTGACTATTGGTTTAGACTTTACTAACAACGGAATTATTTTGTGAAATTTCGAACCGGTATAAATCCTCGCCATCAAATTTTTGGCGCCGTTGCCAGGGAATGGTTGCAACATATGCCTTGATATTGGTTATGTGTTTACTTTCTTTCAATACTTAGCTATAGTTTAGATTTCTTTTGTATGTGTGTTATGACTCCCAAGTTTGATGACTCGGTCTCAACCGATTCTAGCTTAGCCGTGTTTGACCCTGAGATTGAAAAAACTTTGTTACACACTCGGCAAGCTAGACGGCGGTTGGACTATACGGTTAGTACTTTGGCCTCTCTTGAGGAACATACCGAATCACTAGACGGTACCGAGAGTGACTTGGAGTCCGTTACTTCCTATCCTTCTCAAGGCCAATAAAACTACTCTCACGGTATTAACCAAAACCAAGGGTGGAGGGATAATGTACAAGGGAGCAATCAAAACCAAAGATGGAACAACTCTTCTTATCATCACAACAACAACCAATCTTCATCCCAATACCACCATAACAACAACAACCACCAAGCCAACCAAAATCACCACAACCAAAACCAAAGCAACTACACCAAGTACCAAGCACCACACCATAGACAATAATCCAACCAAACCTCTTCATCTTCCTCTAATCAAGTTGATGAGCTTAGAGCCGCTATGGAAAAATGGAACGAGAGCAACAAGGCTCAATTTGATGCCTTGGGCGCTCAATTGGCCAACCTCGCCGACATGCTTTCAAAGATGTCCATGTCCTCCTCCAACAACAACACTAACCAACCCTCAAGCTCTTCTAATCTTCCATCTCAACCCCTTCCAAACTCCAAGGTTGGTCTCAACACTATCACTCTACGGTTGGGGACTACATTAGAAGAGATACCTCCAAGGGTCATAAAAGACATTCATGAGGAAGAAGTGGTTGTTGAAGCTCCGCATGAAAAAGAAGAGGTAGACAAAAGGCCTGAGGAAGAAGGAGTAAGCCTTAAGGAACCCAAGGGGAAAGCTATAGTGGATGAGTCCATTCCTATTCCATTCCCTTCCATGGTGAAGAAAGCAAAGAAGACCCCAGAGTTTGATTTGAGCATGCTTCAAGTGTTCAAGAAGGTTGAGGCAACCATACCACTTCTTGATGCTATCCAACAAATTTCGAAGTATGCAAAATTTTTGAAAGATTTGTGTACACACAAGGATAGGATAGGAGAGTTGGAGACATTATCCTTGGGTAGTTCAATTTCTTCATTAATTGAGCCTATTCCAAAAAAATATGGTGACCAAGGAGCTTGCGTAAGCATCATGCCATTTTCTATCTTTGTGCGGTTGAATTTAGCTCCGTTAAAGAAGTCGGCGGCGAAGTTTGCCTTAGCCGATAAAAGTGTGATAACTGTGATGGGAATAGTAGAAGATGTACTTATGGTGATCAAAGACTTGGTCTTTTCGGTTGACTTTTACATCCTTGAAATGCCTCCAACAGAAAATAGAAGCTCATCCTCCGTTCTACTTGGTAGACCTTTCCTTAAGACCTCTAAATTCAAGTTAGATGCCTTCACCGGCACATATTCTTTTGAGGTTGAAGATAAGACTATCAAGTTCAATCTGGAAGAAGCCATGAAGCACCCTCCCGAAGAGCATTCCCTTCTTCGATGTGATGTAATCGATGAAGTGGTAGCGGAAGTGCAAAAAGAAGACTACAACAAATTATGCTACCCTACTGTTGAAGAGACAGATGACCAAGTGGATGAACAAGAGAAAGTTATTGAGAATGAACTCCATGAGCTTGATGAAAAGGAACCTCAGCTCGAGGCAAAGAGCGAACTGAAGCCTCTTCCATCTCATTTGAAGTATGCTTTCTTAGAGGACAACCAAAAGTTTTTGGTCATTATTGCTAGTGAGCTTTCTAGTGAAGACGAAGGGAAGCTCCTAGATGTTCTAAGAAAGTACAAGAAGGCAATTGGTTGGAGCCTAGACGATATTGTGGGATTGACCCCCGCAAGTGCATGCATCGTATATTTCTCCAAGAGGGAGCTAGGCCGGTTAGGCAACCGCAAAGGAGGCTTAACCCAACCATCCTCGATGTGGTAAAGAAGGAGGTCACTAGGCTACTTGATGCGGGTATCATATACCCAATTTCTGACAGTGAGTGGGTGAGCCCAGTCCAGGTTGTTCCCAAGAAATCGGGCATCACTGCGGTTAAAAAGGATGACGGTGAAGTGGTCACCAAGAGAGTACAAAACACGTGGCGAGTGTGCATCGATTATAGAAGATTGAATGCCGCTACAAGGAAGGACCACTACCCTTTGCCCTTTATCGATAAGATGTTGGACTGTTTGGCGGGTAAATCCCATTATTGTTTTCTTGATGGATTCACTGGTTACTTCCAGATTCATATTGCCCCTGAGGATCAGGAAAAGACCACATTCACTTGCCCTTTTGGCACCTTTGCCTACAAAAGGATGCCATTTGGACTATGTAATGCACCTGCTACTTTTCAGCGGTGTATGACAAGTGTCTTTTCCGATCTGATGGAGAATTTTCTGGAAGTCTTTATGGATGACTTCAGTGTTTATGAAACTTCATTTGATTGTTGCTTAGAAAACTTGGCCAAGGTCTTAGCTAGATGTGTTGACACTAACCTTGTCTTGAATTTTGAAAAATGTCACTTTATAGTAAGACAAGGCATAGTGTTTGGACATGTAGTATCTCATGAAGGCGTTTCTGTAGACCCAACCAAGGTCGATGTTATCACCACTTTACCTCACCCCTCATCTGTGAGGGAGGTCCGCTCGTTTTTGGGACATGCAGGATTCTACAGGTGCTTTATTAAAAATTTCAGCAAGATTGCTTTGTCATTGTCGCGCCTACTCTAAAAAGATGTGGACTTTGAGTTTGACAATGCATGTGTGAGTGCATTTGAAGAGCTAAGGAGAGTTCTTACCACAGTATCGATTGTACGAGGCCCCAACTGGACGCTACCGTTTGAGATAATGTGCGATGTGTCAAACCATGCCGCTTACACAGCGCGATGGTAAACTCCCTTATGTCATTGCTTACTCTTCTAAAACATTGGATGCAACACAATCCAACTATACCACTACAGAAAAGGAACTCCTAGCTATTGTTCATGCTTTAGATAAATTCAGATCTTATTTTCTAGGGTCCAAGATAGTGGTATACACGGATCATGTAGCTTTAATGTACTTATTGACAAAGAATGAGTCAAAACCTAGACTCATACGTTGGATCTTGCTTTTGCAAGAATTCGACATTGAGATTAGGGACCGGAGTGGGTCTCAAAACTTAGTTGCAGATCATTTAAGCCGCCATAAAATTTGACCCATTTTCGATCGATGACTCATTCCCATTGGATAGTTTGCATGCTGTGTCGGGTAGCTTTCCTTGGTTTGCCCCAATGGCGAACTACTTGGTTGCAAAAATCTTCCCTCCTAACTTTTCTAAACACCAAAGAGACAAGTTGAGGAGTGATTCCAAATACTATGTTTGGGATGACCCTCACTTGTGGAGGAGGGGAGTGGACCAAGTAATTCGAAGATGTGTCCCGGAATATGAAATCCAACCCATTCTTGAAGCTTGCCATTCATCCGAATGTGGTGGCTGCTTTGGCCCACAACGGACAGCTAAAAAGGTGTTGGATTGTGGATTCTGGTGGCCAACCTTATTCAAGGATGCTAACTGGTTCTGTGTGTCTTGCCATCAGTTTCAGAAGTCAGGAAACACGTCCTAAACGGATGAGATGCCTCAGCAACCTATGTTGTTCTGTGAGATATTTGATGTGTGGAGCATTGACTTTATGGGACCGTTCCCCAACTCAAGTGGGTATCTATATATTCTGTTAGTGATTGACTACGTGTCAAAGTGGGTAGAAGCAATACCTACCCGCCTTGATGACGCCAACACCGTCATTTCTTTTATTAGGAATAACATTGTATGCCGTTATGGGTCGCGACGAGCAATCGTGAGCGACCAAGGATCCCACTTTTGTAACAGGAAAGTAGAGGCACTGCTCAAGCGGTATGGAGTATTGCATAAGGTTTCCACTGCTTACCACCCACTGACCAACGGACAAGCGAAAGTGTCCAACCGGGGAGATTAAGAGAATCTTGGAGAAAGTGGTAAATCCACAAAGGAAGGATTGGAGCCTCCGGTTAGGAGATGCACTATGGGCGTATAGGATGGCCTACAAGACTCTGTTGGGGATGAGTCCCTTCCGGATCGTCTATGGTAAGGCATGCCACCTTTCGGTGGAGGTTGAGCATAAAGCCTATTGGGCGGTAAAGCAGTTCAACATGGATTTAACCAAGGCGGGTGTGGCCAGGAAATTACAGCTAGAGGAGCTCGAGTGTTTGAGGAACGAAGCATATGAGAATGCCCCGGATCTACAAGGAAAAGACTAAAACATTTCATGACCATCATATCCGGAAGAAGGATTTTCAGGAAGGTGATGAGGTTCTCCTCTACAACTCGAGGCTTAGATTCATGCCAGACAAGCTCCGTTCTAGATGGAAAGGACCCTTCAAGGTGAAGGAGATAAAGCCCTATGGGGTGGTGGAATTGTTTGATCCTAAAAGTGAAGCAACTTTCAAGGTGAATGGACATAGAGTGAAGAAGTACCATGGCTACAAGCTCCCAAAAGAGCTAGACGTGTTCCTACTAACGGATGCACCTAGAGGAGGAGAAGCTTGAACGACTGACCGTCCAACTTAAGGACGTTAAAGCAAAGTGCTTGGTGGGAGGCACCCCACCGTGGTAAGATCTTCCTTATGTATACCTTCTTGCTTTTAGCTCTAGATTTTTGTACATTCTGTAACTTCTTGACGTTGTTGATTGCATACGAATGCTAGTTTTGTTGATCTTATTGGATAACTAGGATGTTCCTATAGATTTCCTCATTTTGGTACGGATGAATTGTTGAAGTAGAGAGAATGCTATGTTTTGAATAGTGCATGAATTTGTGAGTGTTTTCTTGACTACTAGCTTAAACACCTACCAAGAATATGTTAGAATAGCCCTTTCTATGTTGTTTAAAAAAAAAAACAAGGAAAAGGGGCATCCGCGCGCGAGCATACTGTGCACGCGCGCACCGGTGGTGCATTTCATACTCCTAGTCCAAAAACCCGAGAGTTATGCCCACATTGTTTCCACTTCGTGCTAGGCACCCACGCACCAGCGTGCATGCCACCTGCGTGCCCCTTGCAACTTGGCCATCGACGCGCAAGCGCACTGTGTGCGCTCGCGTCGGTTGTGCAATATGAACTCCCTGGTACAAAAACCAAAGAGTTGTGCCATAATTGTGCCTATTCTGTGCCCGCACTGATGCGCAGGTGTACTTGGCGCGTCCGCGCCGGTCGCCAACTCGATCAGGCACGCATCCGCACACTGTGTGTGTCCGCACCGCCTGTGCTGCATGCCAACTCTGGTACAAATAGCCCGAGAGTTAGGCCTACTTTGTGCCAACTATGTGCCAGGAGCCCAACTGACTTCACGCGTACGCGCCCCTCGCTCCACCCTCATCGATGCGCTAGTGCACCGTGCGCGCGCGCGTCGGTTGCGCGACCCAGTTTTAAACCTGGCGCGTCTATCTCTTCCCTCTTTCTCACCTCTTTTCTTATTTCCTTTCTTCTTCTTCTTCTCCCATCACCTCCCTTCTTCTCCTTCCTCTTCCATACTTCACCACCGTCTCTGGCCACTCACCGGCGGCCACCACCACCTCCGGTGGTACTACATCTTATCTCTCTCTTCCTCATTTTCACAAAAAGAAAATTCTACCTTGTTTCTTTTACACTTCTCAAGGTTTTACTTCTTCTATATCTCATCTCTTACTCTCTTTGCATAATCTCTTCTTCTAGTAATATGTTTCTTGTTGATTCACTTATTTTCTCTTATTAGTTGCATGATTACACTACTTGCTTTTTGTTTGTTTTCTTTTTCTCTTTTCTTGCTTTTCCATGGATGTTGAATTTGAGTTTTACATTGCTTTAGTAGATCTTCTTGTTATCTTTCATTATCTTTGTCAGTAGGTGATGTTGTGTGATGATTGATATTTCATTTTGGGCTTCTAATTGGTTGAGTATCTCATAATTTCTCATTGCTTGATAACTGCACACCAAGTGTTCGAGGAATGCATGAATGACATGTTAGTTTATTTTAATCATATACCTTCAATTTGGTGCTTCCTCCTCACTCACTTGCTTTCTTCTAAATGCATTGAGTCTACTTTGCTTACTTAGAGTGTATGCTTGCTAATTAAATACTCATTGAACATGACTTGTTCTTTGTTATGGATGCTTGAGATTATTCTTCTCATGCCATATTGCATGCTTTACTTCCTCTTGCATCCCATGCGAAGTGTTGTGACCCATGCCTCTATGATCACCTTGTTGCACTATTTCTTTTGGGCACTACCTTTCACTTGCATGTTTTTATTGAGATGATTCTTTTGGTTTAATGCTTTCCCTCTTTGCCTTCCTTTTTTAGGATGGCCACCAAGAAAGGCAAGGAGAAAGCTTCAAGGAAACCAGCCGCAAAGTGGGCACCTGTTCATACCCTGGGTCGAATTATCTGATCCAGGATGTTTAGCGACAAAGCGACCGACCTCTTCAGGTCAGACCATCCGACCTCTTCTCAAAGAGCTCGGCCAAGTTGCCAGGAAAGCCCAATAAAAGGGCCCAGATAGAGGAACACTACCCAAATCTAAAGGCAGCCCAAGCCTATAGAGATAAGGGCGGTTCCCTTGAAGATAAGATGACCTCACTCAAAGATAACACAAGATAAAGATAACTAACTTATCTTATCTAAAAAAGGTCACTTCTCACCATTATAAATACACTGGAGCACCCAGGTATAACTCATACTCTGATTCTACTAAAAACCTGCTTAATACCCTTGCTAACTTAAGCATCGGAGTCCCTTGCAGGTACCACCACCCTCCGGTGACAAAGGATCAGCAGCATAGCCCGTCAAACAAGTCGGACGCGACAGCTCCGGCCGTCGCCCACCAGCCGGACACGTCAGCTCCAATCAATATAGAAGATCTCGTCCGAGATAGACCTATAGTTTCAGGTAACCCTCGGAACATTGGCTCCGTTGCCGGGGACCAAAAGTCATCCCATAACCATGGCGGACGACCATGACAACGACCATGATTCGGATCTAGAAGATAGAACGCCACACAAGAACGCGGACACTACACCAAAAGACACTCATCAACCTAACAAAAACAACGATTCACCAACTGTGGGAGCCATGGAGGCACTTCAAGATCGCTTAAAGCAACTTGAAAAAGAGGTAGAACATCAACGAGAAGCTGAGAGAGACCTACGAAGGGAAGTTAGGCAATGCCGCAAGTTAGAGGACAAGCTCCTAAAACTCGAAGCAAACCTCAAGACCAAGAATACTCGATCAGGTCACGAAGATGACTCCCATAAAGACAAAGATCCATTTACCAAAGAGATCATGAGGGCCAAAATCCCAAAAGACTTCAAACTTCCCGATATGACTCTGTATGATGGCACTGCAGATCCCGGCCATCATCTCAGTAATTTTAGAAGTAGAATGTACCTCACTGACGCCTCAGATGCAGTTTGCTGCAAAGACTTCCCGACTACTTTAACAAAGACAGCAATTAGATAGTTCGACAATCTACCTCCTAGGTCCATCTCAAGCTTCGACGACTTAGCCAAGAAGTTCCTGGCCAGATTCTCCATCTAAAAAGATAAGGCTAAGCACGCCCCAAGTCTATTAGGAATCAAGCAAGGAAATCAGGAAAGTCTCTGCAGCTACATGGAAAGATTCAACAAAGCATGTTTGGACATACAAAGCCTACCAACAGAGGCCGCCATTATGGGCCTCATTAATGGCTTGCAAGAGGGACCTTTTAGCGAATCTATCTCTGAATAAAGTGCAAGAACGAGCAGATAAGTACATCAACATGGAGGAAAATTCTCGACTAGGAGAGACCTCAAAATCCGGACTCACCTACTCCTCCCAAGATAAGGATAAAGAGTCCAAAAAGAAAGAAGATCAACATGGGGAAAAAAAAATACCACAATTACACCCCTCTTCGTGTGTCCCTTGTGGATGTCTACAGAGAAGTTTGCCAAACTGAAAAATACCCCTAGCTCGACCACTCAAAGGCAAAAAAGGAGGCAGAAATCGGACTGAATATTGTGAATACCATTGAATCCATGGTCATTCCACCAACGAATGCTTTGACTTAAAAAATGTCATAGAAAAAATAGTAAGAGAATGGAAATTAGATCGGTACCTAGCCACCCGAGACAATGAGCAAAGAAAAAGAAGAAGGGACGAAGATGCCAGACGAACTGAGCGATCACCTTGTACACTAGAGAGACATGTCCACATGATACACATAGGATTTGAGGGAGGAGGAATCTCCAAATTATCTCGCAAAAGATATCTTAAAGAAGTATATCATGTCGAAGGAAAAGAAGAAGCACCCGACATCCCCACAATTACTTTTACCAAAGAAGACGCATCCGGTATCATTTCAGGACACGATGATCCCATGGTCATCACTATCATACTGGCAAACGTAAATCTCCACCGCACACTGATAGACCAAGGAAGCTCCACCGACATCTTGTTCAAAAGTGCCTTTGATAAACTCGGTCTGGAAGAAAAAGAACTTAGGGCATATCCGAATAGCCTGTTCGGACTAGGAGACACTCAAGTTTAGCCACTAGGATACATTTTATTGCACACGACCTTCAGAAAAAGAAACCAGTCAAGAACACTCAAGATAGACTACATCGTGGTCAACGTGAGTTCAGCCTACAATGCCTTAATAGGTCGGACAACATTAAATCAGCCCGGTGCAGTAATCTCGACCCCACATCTATGCATGAAGTTCCCGACTATAGAAGGGATAGCTACAATAAAAGCAGACCAGAAGACGGTGCGCTACTGTTACAACGAACGTCTAAACCTCAGAGGTAGAGGGGAAGAATTCCACACCATCAAACTCGGTGGAGTTCAGAGGCGGGAAGAACTCCGCCCACAACCTGAAGGTGAAGTAGAAAAAGTCCAGATCGGAGATATCACAGACAAAACAACCAATATTGGTACAATCCTAAAAGGAGACACAAAAGAATCACTCGTACAGTTCTTATGAGATAACGTCGACCTCTTTGCATAGAATGCTACAGACATGCCAGGTATAGACCCCAAGTTAATGTGCCACAAGCTAGCAGTCTACCCAGGATCTCGGCCAATACAACAGAGACATAGAAAGCTCAGACCAGAACGATCCCAAGCTGTGGAAGAGCAGGTGCAAGCTCTACTGGATGCAGGATTCATAAGAGAAGTCAAGTACCCACTATGGCTAGCTAACGTCGTCTTAGTGAAAAAATCAAATGGGAAGTGACGGATGTGCACTGACTACACTGATCTCAACAAAGCCCGCCCAAAAGATCCTTATCCACTCCCAAGTATCGACGCTCTGGTGGATGCCTCCTCCGTATACAAATACCTCTCGTTTATGGACGCATATTCGGGATATAATCAAATCCCAATGTACCCACCCGACCAAGAAAAAACTTTATTCTTAACCCCAAAAGCAAACTACTACTACATCGTCATGCCTTTTGGACTTAAAAACGCAGGAGCCACTTACCAGAGATTGATGAATAAGGTCTTTACGGATCACATCGGAAAAATCATGGAGGTCTATGTGGACGACATGTTAATAAAGACACAAAGTGAAGAGACGTTACTGTCCGACCTCACCCAAGTATTCGACACTATAAGAAGGCATGGCATGCGACTTAATCCTGCAAAATGCACCTTCGCAGTAGAAGCTGGCAAATTCTTGGATTTTATGTTCACACAAAGAGGAATCAAGGCAAATCCGGATAAATGTCGGGCCATACTCGATATGAAGAGCCCGACTTGCGTCAAAGAGGTATAACAGCTCAATTGAAGATTGGCAGCCTTGTCCAGATTTCTAGCAGGATCAGCAATAAGATCTCTCCCCTTCTATGCTACTCTAAGGAAGGGAAAGAGATTTGAATGGGCAACGGAGTGCGAGCAGGCATTCCAAGATTTCAAAAGATTCCTGGGACAGCCACCTATCCTATCTCGGCCACGGAAAGGAGAATCACTTATATTATACCTCATAGTAAGAAGTCGGGCAGTAGCCTCAGCATTAGTCCGAGAAGACGACAGTGGGCAACAACCTGTATATTTCATTAGCAAAGCATTACAAGGATTCGAGCTGAACTATCAAAAAATAGAAAAATTCGCCTACGCTCTCATACTAACATCTCGACGACTGCATCCGTACATCCGAGCTCACACCATTAGGGTTCGAACCAACCAACCCATAAAAGGGATTTTGCAGAAAACAGACTTAGCAGGCAGAATCTTGCAATGGGCAGTCGAGTTGTCTGAATTCGACCTTCAATATGAAGCTCAGACAGCCATCAAATCGTAATATCTGGCCGACTTCATTACAGAATATACAGACACCCCAGAAATTCCTACAAAATGGAATCTCTGTGTAGATGGTTCCTCAAATAAAACTGGAAGCGACGCGGGTGTGATAATAGAAAGCGACCAGGGAACCCAAATCGAACTTTCCCTCAAATTTGGGTTCCCTGCCTCAAACAACCAAGCTGAATATGGGGCGCTACTAGCTGGTTTGAAACTGGCTAGGGAAGTTGGAGCTCAAAAGCTTATCATCTTCAGCGACTCACAAGTAGTCACTTCACAAATAGCAGGGAGCTACCAAGCCAAAGATCCCACCATGAAAATGTACTTGGATAAAACCAGGGAATAGCTCGGACAATTCGGGGAATATGAGGTCCGCCACATACCCCGAGAACAGAATGCCCGAGCTGACGCACTCTCAAAACTAGCCAGTACCAAACCAGGGGGCAACAATAGAAGCCTCATCCAAAAAATGCTGCAGAACCCGTCAATCTCAGAAGAAGAAAAAGTCCTAGCCATAACAAGTCCGGATCAAGGATGGATGACTCCCATAATTAACTACTTCAAAACAGAAACACTCCTCACAGATGAGAAGGAGGCAAAGAGGCTAAAAAGGGAGGCACAATACTACACTATCATAAACAATACTCTATACAAAAGAGGGATTTCAATACCATTGTTAAAATGTGTTCTGACTTCCAACACAAAGGAAGTCTTAGAAGAAGTACACAGTGGCATCTGTGGCAATCATCTCGGAGCGCAGGCACTTACCAAAAAAGTACTCCGGGCAGGATTTTATTGACCAACTCTACAAAAGGAAGCCATAGAGTTCGTAAAGACATGTCCACCATGTCAGAAACATGCCAACTTTCACATCGCCCCTCCATAGGAACTCATCAGCAGAACCTCACCTTGGCCATTCGCAAAATGGGGACTCGACCTTCTCGGACCTTCTCCTCAAGGATCGGGACAAGTTAAATTCCTCATAGTAGGGGTAGACTATTTCACAAAGTGGATCGAGGCAAAACCCCTAGCTAACGCCACTGCTCAAAGAAGTCACAAATTCCTATATAGAAACATTGTCACAAGGTTTGGGGTTCTATACTCCATCACCACAGACAATGGCACCCAATTCACAGATGCAGGCTTCAGAAAGTTAGTGGCCGACTTGAACATAAAACACCAATTCACTTCCGTAGAACATCCCTAGGCCAATGAACAAGCCGAAGCTGCCAACAAAGTCATATTGGTTGGGCTAAAATGGAGATTACAGGACGCAAAGGGAGCCTAGGCTGAAGAGCTCCCACAAGTCCTATGGGCATACCGAACAACGCCATATTCCACCACAAAGGAATCACCCTTCCGATTAGCGTATAGAATGGAGGCAATGATCCCAGTGGAGATTGAAGAAGGGTCGCCTAGAGTGATCCACTATAATGAAGAAGCCAACTACCAACTTCAAAGGGAAGAACTCGACCTACTTCCAGAAATCCAGGAAAGAGCTCGGATCTAGGAAGAGGCATTAAAACGTCGAATGGCTTCGAGATACAATCAAAAGGTAGTGCCGCGAAGTTTTGTCGAGAACGACCTCATCCTGATCCGAAATGATATCGGAACAACTCGACCTAGAGAAGGAAAGCTGGCAGCGAACTGGAAAAGACCCTACCGAGTCATAGAAGTACTTGGAAAGGGCTACTACAGACTGTCTGAACTCGAAGGGCGAGAGCTCCCTAGGTCATAGCATGCCTGCAACCTAAGAGGGTACTATAGTTAGGGGTGATAAAGGATCTTAGGATAAGGCGCACTCTTTTTCCTGAAAAGGTTTCTTATTGAGGTGCCAAACCAAAGACCTACAAAATTGCCCGACTTAGAGGAATAAAATTCCCATATGTATATATCTGCATTTTCTTTTGAATAAAATTTGCTTAGATCTTCTACAAATTCTCAAGATGCATTAATCTGAAACGTTCATCGTTCGAATATAAAGCCACAGATCGGTAGAAAGTGACAACCAAATTCACTGCACGATCATGATAAAGACCAACAAAGATGAAAACCAAAATTCGTCAAAAGGTCGACCAAATGGGGATTAAACCCAATTTCTACAAAATTGGCAAAGATGAAAATAGAAAAATGCAAGAAGTTATCGAAAGTGATCCATAGAAAGGGCTTGACGAGGTCTTAATAAAATGGATTGCTAAAAAGTAACTTAAAGACTGGCCGACGTAAAAAAGTCGGATCAGTCACAGAACCAAAGTTATAAAAAGTAAATCCCTGGAAAGAGGTCTGGCCAGCCCTATAAAAGAGGATTACTAAAATAACTTAGAAGGGCCCGACATGATGAAGTCGGCCCAAAACATAAAGTTATAAAAGTAATCCCTAAAAGAGACCTGAACAAGGTCCAAGAAAGAGGATTACTAAAATAACTTAGAAGGGCCCGACATGATGAAGTCGGCCCAAAACATAAAGTTATAAAAGTAATCCCTGAAAGAGACCTGAACAAGGTCAAAGAAAGAGGATTACTAAAATAACTTAGAAGGGCCCGACATGATGAAGTCGGCCTCCCAAAAACCTTGACGTTATAAAAGGAAATTCCTAACAGAGACCTGAACAAGGTCCAAACAAAACGGATTACTAGAAATAACTTCAGGCCAAAGTAAGGAAGCCAACATACAAGGTGGATCCAAACATCCACAACCTCAAAGAAATCAAAACACAAGTATGAAATACAAAGGCAATCCAAAGAGGTCGGACAACAAAGTTCCAACACTCCCAAAAAACCTAAAAAGGTACCAAGACAGATGCAGACAGATATGTTACGAAAAACACAAGTTATAATAATAACAAACTCAAAAGGCTACCAAAATCAGCCCTAAGAGCTTGGAAACTACTTTTTTTTTTCAAAATAAAGTTGCTAAACAAGCAACTCAGGAAGTGGCAAAAAGTCAGAACCACCATTTACAAAACATAAAGTTTAAAAGCCCACAAGCTGAGCTATCCACACAAACATCCAGAAAAAATCATTGAGGATCCAAATGCTTCTCGGCAGCATCAAAACGGGGTGAAGGAGGACGAGTCTGAAGAGGCACCGCATCCACGGTCCCATCATCCCGGTTCAAGATTTGGCAATCAGGCTCTGACTCGGGATGACCAACCTCAGATGAAGGAGCTGAAGAAGTAGGCACAACGGAAGCTTTGGAGGCAGGCACTGAGGAGGGTCGACATCATCATCATCAGGGTCATCAGGGACAATCTTACCATACTTCACGACGTTATCCAAGCTGAAGAGAGTAAGGTCGAGCTCGGGTGCAAGAACCTGGACCTGCTCCTTCAGGTTCTCATAAGCAGCAGTTACACTACCTGCAAGGTGACCCTGGAGCTCGGCATAATCAGCTCGGGCAGATTCTAAATTATCCCTGAGACGCATCATCTCCCTATAGGTCATGACATAACTCTCCTTGTGCTTCAACGCCGTGTCTTCAGCCAACTTCGCAAAAGCCGCCAAGGCAATAGAACTAGCCTTTTCACCCTCCAACTCTTTCTCCAACTTGGTTACCCTCACCTCAAGTTCCTCCTTCAAGCCCTTCATCCGGTCAAACTCCAACTTAGCCTCCTCCATAAAAGCCTTTGTAGCATGAATAGGAAGATCCTGAGCAGTCCGATATAAAGCCACCCCCATGTGTGCCATTTTGATGCTGCTCCGAGTAATAAAGTCCAAATGGCAAAGGAGAGAAACGTCGTCGGTAGGGATGGTGCCATAAGGACCAATTTGCTGGTCCACGAACTCGACAGCATCAGAATCAGGGGCATCAAGGTTAAAGGGCTCAACGGTTTTCTGCCTTTTTGGTGGAGGAACGCCAGAGGTAACGACAGAAGCCTGTGGAGGATCAACCAAATGAACCCGAGGAGTAGGAATCATCCTCCTCGGTTCAGGAGATGTTCTGAACTACAGTAGCTTTCCTAGCCTTCTTAAAGGCCTTCATAGATTCTTTATTTTTAATCATCTCTGCAAACAAACATCACAGCGAAAGACCAAGTTATGAATCAAAGAAGAGAAAAGAAATAAACTTGACAAAATAAGCAAAAACACAAAAGAGAAATCGACCACTACCCAGCTCAGCTCGGAGAAGAGAGGGATTTTCTAGAAATTTCTTTGTATCAAGATAGGGAGGCTGCCCCCAGTTTTCTTCCAACACAGTCACAAAGGCTTGCTCAGCCTCATCTAACATCTCCCACGTATATTTAGACACCATTACATTCTTTTGCCATTCTAAAGGAAAGGCAGGCTTGTCATTCTCATCCAGAAAAAAGCGCCGAGCTCCCTCAACAGCTCGGACCCTGAAAAAGTAATTCTTAAAGTCACGAAAAGATTCATCAAACATGGAAAAAACCTTCTTCCCCTGGGAAGCTCGGAAAGAAACCTAGGCGGCCATCTTCTTAACCACCCCAGGCTTTGTCAAAACAAAAAGATAAAAGAAGAGGGACTACGAAGCAGGGATACCTAGTTCGTGACACAGCAATTGAAAGATTTTTATAAAACCCCAGGAGTTGGGGTGAAGCTGAGATGGAGCTACGTTACAAAACCACAATAGGTTGCTCTCAAAGGGGGTAAAAGGAAGAGTAATATTCATTTGACTAAAAAAGAAGTCGTATGCATAGAAAAAGGGACGTTCTCTAACAACTCGGGTAGAAAAACAAACTCTTTCTTCAGAGTTAGGTGATACAAGCTCATAATTCTATTCATCACTACCATTACTACAAATCCCATGAAATTGCCTAAGCTGCTGACAAAACTCGGAGTCAACCAAAGAAACACACAGAAAAATCATAGAATCCACCCAATCGGCCATGCCCTCAGGGACTTGGGAAGATGTCTCAACAATATTTTTTGTGAGAAGACATGAGGTCAACTAGTCCTACAGCAAGAAAGAAGAAAATAGATTACCAACCAAAAACATCTCGGGCAAAAGTCAAAATCAACTCATAAGCAGAGCATGACTCAAGCATACAAGCAAGTAAAAGGAAAACCCCAAGACAAGGTCCAGGGGCATCCTTTGGAGACAGTGACAGAGTAAGGACTCAGAAAAAATCTACGAGACTAACATTCCAACAAAACTCTCAGCAAAGAAAAGCTCTTTTTTCAATCAAAAAGTAAACAACAAATACCAAACAGGAGGACATCAAAGACGCAACCTTTTTCAAAAGAATCAAACGAAGCCATTATTCTGGAAAGCTACAAAATCAAATAAAAAGGCAACAAAACATGCAAAGCCCTAAAAAACCTCAATCATCAGGAGAAATGCCAGAAACACGCATCACAACAACAATCGGGCAAAACGACGCGAAAAGGTTCAAACTTTCCAGCATGCATTCAAACAAAAAATCAAAGCTTTACCAAAGAACCGAAGGCGAAGCGACAAAAGAAGTAAAGAAGCAGAAAGTAAAACCAACCTGGAAAAAGGAGAAAGCTTCAAAGAAGTTGAAGATGGAAGATAGAATCTGGAATCGCCTTTAAAAGAGAGTACTAATAATCGCCAAGCAACGTCGCTGGAAGAAATGCAAAAATGCAAAACCAGAAAGTGAGAAAGAAAAGGGAAGTTACAAGTAAAACAGAGAGGAGAAACCATTTTCTGTGTGTAAAGTTCAAAATAAAAGAGCCAAGGGAAACGGGGCATTAAAAATCAATTAATGAGGGTATTAAACCCTCGCACATTCCCAAGACTAGGGCGTTAATGCAAAAATGCGCGCTTAAGAAAACGTTCCGCATTCAAAAAAGATTCTACAGAGAGGAAGTCAACAGATGCTTGAGTTCGGCTTCACCAGAGAAGGATCGAAGTCCTAAAACTAAGACTCGACCTCAAAAGAAAGACCGATCTCGAGCAGGGGCATTGTTCATACCCAGGGTCGAACTGTCCGATCCGGGATGTTTAGCGACAAAGCGACCGACCTCTTCAGGTCAGACCATCCGACCTCTTTTCAAAGAGCTCGGCCAAGTTGCCAGCAAAGCCCAATAAAAGGGCCCAGATAGAGGAACACGACCCAAATCCAAAGGCAGCCCAAGCCTATAGAGATAAGGGCGGTTCCCTTGAAGATAAGATGACCTCACTCATAGATAAGATAAGATAAAGATAACTAACTTATCTTATCTAAAAATGGTCACTTCTCACCATTATAAATACACTGGAGCACCCAGGTATAACTCATACTATGATTCTACTAAAAACCTGCTTAATACCCTTGCTAACTTAAGCATCGGAGTCCCTTGCAGGTACCACCACCCTCCGGTGACAAAGGATCAGCAGCATAGCCCATCAAACAAGTCAGACGCGACAACTCCGGCCGCCACCCACCAGCCGGACATGTCAGCTCCGATCAATACAGAAGATCTCGTCCGAGATCGACCTATTTCAGGTAACCCTCGGAACAGCACCTCAAAATTCAAAGTCTAAGGCGCACCCTTCATTAGGAGCCAAACCCCTATCCAAGAAGGCAAAGGCACCCGCTCCTATTGATGAAAAAGAGAAGAGCAAACCGGCAAAGGATTCTTCAAGGTTTCCCAACCGCTTCTGTGAACTTGTGTTCCCCGCCATGGTTGAAAGAAACTATCATGCCGAGCATCTACTCACCCCGCCGGACAAGGTGGCTCCTTGTATTCTACCCCGCATTGAACGGCGAGTATGGAAGTTTCTTCTAAGAAAACCACAAGAGGTCAACTTCTCGTGGGTGGTAGAGTTCTACACTAACTACCAACTTCCCTCTCTTCAATTGGTATACGTGCACCGGAAGCAAGTCTTAGTTTCAGAAGAGGCTATTCAGCAAGTGCTTAATGTCTTACTAGTACCAAGTGACATGGATGGCTACCAAGAGGTCTTACGTCAGCTAGAAGCATTTGGGTTTAATTGGGAATCAATCCTCCAAGTCATTGTTGAACCAGAGACATTTTGGACCCATGGTCAACTCTGGATGAGGCCCAAGTGCATTGACGCACATTTTCTCACTGTAAAAGCTAGAGCTTGGGCCCAGATCCTGTCCCACTATGTGCTACCTAGCACTCATAAGTCGTCCTTTACGGCAGATCTCGCCTTGCTTGTTTGGTGTGTTCTCACAGAGAGACCGGTGAATATTCCACTTCTTATCAAGCAAGCGAAGGGTCAAGTCCACGCCCGGGGTAATTTGCTATTTCCAGCATTGGTATATGATTTAGTTGCTGCTGCGGGTGTTCCTTGGGAAGCCATGGACACGAAGGCTATAATTCCGGCTAAGGGCGATGTGGTCCCAAGCAGGAAATACTTACAGCTTCCTATGAACAACCCAAGCCTTGACATAGCCCTTTCATCTACAATTCCTTCCACCTCATCGTCACCACCACAGCAAAGATGCACCCATCAAAGGATAGAAGATCTACACCGGAAGATTGATAGATATGAGCGGCGCAACCAATGCCGATACACTTACATCAAGAAGCTCATGCGTTGTGTTACCCCAGCATGGAGGAACCTGAGATATTCACATCCACCTCAAACCCAAGTGATGGGAGCTCTGATGAAGGGAATAGTGAAGGTTTCGGTCCCGACCGTCCTTTGCGCATTGTTGGTAGCACGGAGGACCGTGCTAAATTCTAAGTGTGGGGAGGTCGTTCGACCGATCTCCATGGGAAACAATCTCTTTCCTTCAACACCCATGGATTTATCTTTTGCGTAGTAGTTAGTACATTGCATTTGTAGTTAGTCTTGCTTGTAAATACCCTTTGCATGATAGTTAGTCTCTATAGAGTTACTTGGTCAAAATAATGACTTCTTTCCCAAGAAACTGTAATTTCAGGGTACCCTACCAATTTTGAAATTTTTTTTGTGGTAAACTTGCTTCAAGAATGTATTTTGGAACATAGTGATTGAGCTAAGAATACAAGCATGTGAGTTTTGAGCCTATTGTGTGGTTATATCTTCTAACCACTATTTCCCATTCTTGTGTGCATTATTCTCTCTCTATGATTGTAATCCTTGCTTTGTCTGATTCTATATGTCCATTACTTTGTGTATGAATGCATTTACATGATTGAGGCCATCATTTCAATAGTCACTTTTCCCAAACGGCCTTAACCCTTTTATCTACCATTGCTAACTAATTTTTAGCCCATAATAAACCCTTTTTATTCTTAAATAGAGCACATTAACAACCCTAAGCAAAAAACAATGAATGTCCCTAGATTTGGATCCTTGATTAGCTTAGGTAAGTAGAGGTGTGTATCATTCAAATGGGAGGGTGTACTTGGGAACTTGGGTAGATGTAAAGAGGTGTATTTGTAATTGTAATTGAAAATTCTAGGATTTGGGAACATACTCATGTATGGAATGATTGAACCATATGCATTGAAACTTTTGTACATGAAATCCCAAGAAAAGGGGACCAAAAAGAAAAATTTTTTTATGTGTATATATGAGAATGTAAGAAAAAGAAATAGAAGAAAAATAGAAGAAAACAAAAATATGGAAAAAAAGAGAAAGGAATAAAAGTGGACAAAAATGCCCCAAGACAAAGTAATAATAATAATGCATATGGGATGTGAATTGAAAAGAATGCATAAGTATGCAAAAAGTGGAACGCATGGGTAGCTAGGTATTGTATTATAGTTGTATAGGTTGTTCTATGTGTCTAGTGGGATCTTAGGTTAATCAAGGATTCAAATTTTAAGCTCACTTGACCATATACATCCTTACCTTCACCCTAGCTCCATTACAACCCATGAATAAGACCTGATGATACTTGTAAGCATTCACTAAGTAATTCTTGATTGTTAGATGAAAGACAAATCTTGGAAAGCATGATTAGGAGAGGATTGAGTGACGAACCCTATACACTCGAGCGAATAGAGCGGATACAATACCGGTGAGGGTTCGATGCTCAACTCCTTGTTCCCGGCTTTCATAAGCGTTCATCTAGCAAGTTATATGCACTTCATAAGTAATGTTCAAATTGGTAGGATTTATGCAGTACATGTTATTTTCACCCCGTATGCTCATATGTGTTCTTGGAAGATAGAATTACCCTTGACCAAGTAGATAGATGATTTTACATTAGTTGCATGCATTCACTTAGGAAATTTGTACTTCATAAACCCTTTCTTACCATGATGTTTGGTCTTTTTATTTTTAAGCATGAGGACATGCTTGGTTTAAGTATGGGAAAATTTGATAAACCCCAATTTTGTGGTTTATATTGTGTAGAATTTGGGAGGTTTTGTCAATATTTTTCACACTTATCCACAATAATTGCATGGTTTTGTGTTCTCTTCCTAATATTGCTCCATGATGGAAAACATGCTTCCTTTGCCTTAGAATTGCTATATTTTGATCCTCTTTTATTACCATTCGATGCCGTGACATGTTTGTTGAGTGATTTTAGAATTTATAGGGCAAGAATGGCCTAGAAGAGAGAAAGAAAGCATGCACAAGAGGAAGGAACATGAAGATTTGGATTTTGGGAATTTCAGCATGGGCGCGCATGCGTACCTTGCGTGCACGTGTGGATGTGGACAGCTGGAAGTGGAGCGTGTAACAACCTTAATATTTGAAAATCAAATAATTAGTTATTTGTGATTTATTTTATTTATTGATAATTTTATTTTAAGAAAATTATTTTACTAAAGGTAATTAAATGGAGTTTCATGATAATTGAAGTTTAAATTAATTAGAATTTTTATATAATCTTTATTAGATATTTGGTATAATTGAAATTATAATTTTGGTAATTGAAAAAGAAGAAAGAATTGTATAATTTAATTTAAATAAATTCTATTTTGAATGAATTATGTTATTAATTTGAACTCTTAGGAATTAATTTACTAGAAATGATTAGATTAATTTTTATAAATACTTTAAGTTTAAGTCAATTAATATTTATGTATAATTTTTATTATAATTAGTTATTTTATAAATTGAAATTAAAGTTTCGGTGATAGAAAAATAATAGAAAGTTATATCATTCAATTTGAATAATTAATATTGAGTTTCAACTATATTTTATAAAAATGTGATTAATATGTTCATTTTATATTTTAAATTAGAAATAATTGATTGAGCTTAGAAATATGTTGATAAATAATGTTCTTAAATATTTTTAATAGAGCATATTTGATTTTAAAATTACTCTACCCTCCAATTTTATCAAAATATCTATTCATATCTATCCATATTTTTTTTATAAAATCCTAATTTCTAACCCTAATTCCCAAATTGAATCAGAAACCCGAATTCTCAAATTACTTGAGAAACCCTAACCCTTCACCCAATACACACGCACACTGAACACATAGGGAGACAGAGGAGAGTGCGGGAAGAGAAGAGAGGGAGGAGAAAGGAGACGGTGCTGGCTGGGGGGGCCTCGCCGCCGTCGCCGTCGACCTGAGGGAAAGAGAGGGAGCTTCACCGCGCCGTCATCCAACCGGTCACGTCTGCTGCCTCACCGCCGCCTCCTCCATCGCGCGCTACTGCCGGCCTGGAAGCACCGCCACCGCGCCTTGCTGTAGACCTAACCACGTCGCCGCCGACCCGTGACACTGCCTCTAAAACCACGCGAGGACAGATGGAGGAGAGGGAGAGAGTTCGCGTCGGAGGAGAGAAGGAGCTCGTGCCTCACCGCCGTCACCCATGGAGCCACAAGCTGCGCCGGTCGCCACCGCGTCGCATCGGAGAGGAAGCCTGAGACTGAGCGCCGCTGGGAGGGAGGAAGATGCGGGCTGGAGGAGCTGCATCCAGTCGCTGCTGTTGTGCCACTGACCGCCGCCGTTCCGCCGTCGCCGTCAAAGGGGTTTTGCCAGGAGAGAGAAGACCGGCATGTGTGAAGAAGAAGGGGAGAGGTCCGAGGCTGAGATGGTTCCCGTCACTGTCGTTCTGATTCTGCCGCAGCTTGTCCAGGGTTCCTGCTCACCCCTGTTCTCTGTTCAGCCTTTGCCAGAGCGCTGTCATCGGATAAACACTACTAAAACCGGGCCAGATTCACCGGTAATGCTACTTATTGCGGTTGCTGCCATTCTGATTTCTGTGGGTTTCAACATTGAGGTAGGGAATTTAGAGTTTTTAATTTAGAATGCATACAAAGTTATTTGGATAAGTGCAAATGGTTAACAATGGTTAAGAATTTCTTAATTGACATGAATGATTTGAAATGCATTTGAAATTAGTTAGTTGTTGTGATTATTCTGAGCTGTGATTGAATTTAGATGCTGTTGTGAATAATGATTAATTTAGTATAGTTTATTAAATTGAAATATGCCGAGTTAATTATTGAAAAGCTGTGGTATGGATAACTGATGAATTGAGTTTGGATTGTTGCTGTGAATGTAATTGGTTTTGTTGTTATAAGAGTCTAATTGATAGAAATAAGCTTGGTTTGAGGTTGTGAAACTTGGATTAAGTTTGATGATGTTTTAGTATTTCAATAGGAGTATTGAACTCAGGTTATGGCTGTGAATGTTCTTGGGCATTGTTGTGAGTACTTAAAGCTGTAATTGATATTGGTTTTTCTGATTTTGATGGAATTGTTGAAAAGTTCTGATTCTATGTGATTATATTGATTTAGTTGAGTTGTGTGGCTGTATTTTGGTTATTGAGAACAAGCGTTTGCTGTAGATTTTAGTAATTTGATATGTCAAAATGGCTGTGAAATTGACTTGTGACTGGTTGGAATTAGTTTTGATGCTTGTTAATGTTGATTCGTGATTAATTAGAGTTATGCTTGAGAACTATTAAAAGATTGAAGTTTGATTACCGAATTATTCTCTTGAAATATGATTAGAATTATGAAAGGCTGATTTTTGGGATTACTGGTTGATTGAGTTAATTTGAAAGGATTCTATGACCTATGAATTTAGTTTTGAATTGATGAGATGAAAATTGGATCATTGGTTTATGTGAGAGTTGCAAATTGTGGATTTTCTGATTGATTGGGAATCTCCTGTTGTGATAATTGTTGAGAAAGGTTTGATGAGATGTTGAAAAGAGGGAACCCGTAAGGGTGGCTAGGTTTGAATTTTAGGGGAGGTGCTGTCAAAATTTTATAAAATCTAAGGTTCTGTCTGAAATGTTCTTTTAAAAGAGTAAGATTTGGAAAATTATATTATTTGGTTTTAATTTACTAAGAAAAGAAATGAATTATGTTTTTTTCAGTTTTATTCATTGAGAAAAAATATTATGTTTAAGCTGGATTTATTATGAAAAGGATTCCGTTTTGAGTTGATTTATTAAGAATAGAAAGAAATATGTTTTGAGTTTGATTTAATATGAAAAGAGTTGTGTTTTGGGTTTGAAATAAAGGATTATCTTTTTAGAAATTTGGTGAAATAATAATATTTGAATTTGAATAGTAAGAGAGATGAATTTTGAATCTTTGTGAAGTTAGTGAACTTGAGAAAGAGTTCTATTTGATTATTTCCAAAGAGAGGTTATGTTTTGAAAAGTGTTTAATGAATTTAAAATAAATGATTTTTCTTGAGTCTTTTGATAGAAAACCAAACTGAAAGATAGTTTTAAAGTTGGCTTGAGTCAAGATTGCTAAAGTAGAGATTATGACTGGCTTGATGGTTAAGATTTTTATGGATAAATGCCTGAGAAAGTTAAGAAAGGTTTAAAGAAAAATGTTAAGAACTCAAAGGGAAAAAGAGAATGACGAATTGATATGTGGATTGTTGCGTTTTAGAAAGGATAATGAAAAGTGATAAAAGGCGGAAAAACCCCACGAACTGTTAGTTGTTTAATTACGGGAAAAAGCCCACGAATTGATAATTGGTTAAAATCGGGAAGTACCCATGAACTGAATGATCATTGATCTCGGAGAAACCTATAAATTTTTATTTGTTTTATATGCGGGAAAAAGCCACGGACTGATAATCATTGATTACGGGAATAACCCATGAATTATTGTATGTTGATCTCGGGTATAACCCACGAACTGAAGATCATTGTTTGCTGTGTATTGATCTCGGGTATAACCCACGAACTGAAGACCGCTATGTTATTGTGTATTGATCTCGGGAAATAACCCACGAACTGAGGATTGCTGTTTCCCCTTGTGCGTACATTATGGGGTCGGGCTTTGCGCCGACTTCCGGTAGTCACGAAGGAGTGGTATTCTTACCACCGACACATATGCACTAAGGACACAACGGGAAACCATATCTGGGACTTGTTCCTAGGTAATGTCGGGCTACAGGGTGTAAACCGACACGTGAGCTCATGGCCTGCTTAGGACAGACATGCATCATATTGTTTGTGCATTTATATTTGATTGTGTTTGCTTGTATTGCTTCTCTGTAGTTGTGTTGTTTGTCTTGTTGTGACTTGCTGGTATGTTAAACTAAAATTCTTGTTTGTACTATTAGTTTGTGAATGTATTAAATTAATTAAGAATTGATGTTTTGATTGAGAATTAATTATGTGACTGAGAGATGGTTAATGTGACCAGTTTTATATTTAGAATTTGTTGAGTTTAGAGATTTTGAAAGTGGTAATTAATTAGCTAAAGTAAAATCAAGAGTATTTTTAAAAAGGTTTGATAAATATATGGTTTCCTTGAGTATGTTAATTATTTGCATGTTAATCATTACTTTTACGGCATTCCCATTCCCTACTGAGAATGTGTGATTTGTTCTCACCCCAAAATCTTCCACCCTTTCAGTGACACAGGTTCGAAGACTCAGTTTGAAGCTTTGGACGATTGTTGGACTATATTTATGAGTTAAGTGTATGAGTTAATTTGCTTTCATAGAGTTCCCTCGCCCTTATTGCTTAAGATTTTTATTTTATACAGAGGGATAGGATTTGTATTTGAGTTATATTTGAAATCTTTTGTATGACAGATATTATTATTAATAATTATGTGATTATTATTACTTGGTGATGTTTGCTATATGATTTTAAATAATAAAAACAAAATTTTTCTGGAATTTTCTATAAAACTAAATCGCAATATCGAACTAAAGGCTCAATAGTAAATAGTTAATAAAGGAAAGCAGGTTGGTAACGCCTTACTTTCGGTACGATCATGACGTTCTGAAAGTTGGATCGTTACAGAGTGTGAAGATCGGCGCATCCGCGCAGATTAGAGAAATCCACACTGGCGCGCACGCGTACATGTCACGCACGCATGGAGCACCAAATCAATCGGCGCGCATGCACGCATGGCGCGTACGCGCGACAAGCTGCACGTGACCTCATTAAAGGAAATCGTGCCTGGTGATTTCTGAGGCTCAAGAGGCCCAAATTCAAGCTGGTTCTGCATGGAAAAGACCCAAGGATGCTAGGGGGAAAGGGGGGATCATTCATTCACACTTAGACACAAATTTTAGCTAGTTTTTGGTTCTTGTTATTCTAGAGAGAGAAACTCTTGTTCCTCTCTAGATCTAGTTTGATTTGATCTTCCCTTTTTAAATTCTGAATTGGATCTTGTTAATTACTAGTTTTGATTGCTTAATTTGAATTCCTTAGCATAATTTTGTTTAGATCTTGTGTTAGATTTATGTTTTCTTGTCAATTGTCATTTTATACCCATTTCATGAATCTTGTGAATCATGAATTGCTAATGTTATATTGATGATTTTCATGATTAATTGTGTTGTTTGAGTGATTATATGTTGATAATTGTTAGTGGGTACTTGTTAATTTCAATTTAATTGCACTTTGAATATGTCTTTTAGTAATGCTCACCATGTGTTTGATGAAATATTTCCTTTGATTATGGAGTAGTTCTCTTTACTCTTGGCCTAGGCTAAGAGAATTGGGTAAACTTGAGTCATTGGGTCTAATGAATTTGATGATTTGGGAACCCTTAGTGGTCAATTTGATAGCAATTGACACTAGCCTACTACTAAGTCAATTATTAGCTAGGTTGGACATTATGGGTTGATATTGACTAAACCATTTAACATAATTCAAGTATAGAAGTAGACTTAATGAGTTTGGTTCCTCATAATTGTCAAGATATGGTTATTAGACAAGGATAGTGACCCCAATTCCTATGTCTAGCCAAGAGTTGCTTTATTATTCATATTTGAAAACCCAAAAATCCTAATTGCTTTGTGTTAGTCATAGTTATTTTTTTAGTTTTAGAGTAGACTTATATTGGATGTTATCTTATTAGTTTGGAATTGCTCACATCTTGCTTTAGTTATTTGAATTAGTTTCTTGCACTTCAAGATTACTTGCTTGTTAGGATTCTTAGATTAATTTTTTGCTCATGACTTCCAACCCCGGAATTCTAACCAATGTTGATGCACATGTTTGCCCATTCCTTGTGAGACGACCCGAGGTTTGAATACTTCGGTTACTTTTATTGGGGTTGAACTTGTGACAACCAATTCCTTCGAAATTTGATTTGAGGATTGACTATTGGTTTGGATTATACTAACAACGAAATTATTTTGTGAAATTCCAAACGGGTATAAATCCTCGCCATCAACCTTCAAGTTGAGAAACTTAGGGTGGGGCTTGGATGGCTTGGATGGAATAGAATGCTTTTTGGTCTTTTTGCATCTCCGTAAGGATAGTGGTCATATCCCCAAGCACCTTGGTTAATCTTGCTTCGGAAGGTGATGCTTCTACCACACCCTTGAGGGGATTGCTTCTTACCCTTACATGTTATGTAGCCTTGGCAACATCATTTATCAAGCTCCAAGCTTCTCCCGTCGTCTTGTTTTTGGAAAGGGAGCTATCACTAACGGCGGTGAGTAATCTTCTATCTTTCGCACAAAGACCTCCGGTAAAGTAACTGATAAGCAAATGAGTGTCCAATCCATAGTGTGGACAAGATTCTAATAGCCTCTTGAACCTAGTCCAATACTCATACAAGCTTTCTTGGTCCTTTTGCATTATACCCAAGATTTCCTTTCGGATGTAGTTGATCTTCTCTGGCGGAAAGAACTTGTCTAGAAACTCTCTTCTCAAGAAATCCCAATTGGCACAATCTCATCTGGTTGGGAATAGAACCATGTTTTTGCTTGTCCCTCAAGAGAGAAGGGGAAATCAAAAACCATAATAGCAACTTCATCGGCCCCATGTCTTCGATCCGTAGAACAAGCAACTTGAAAATCTCTTAGATGTCGGATAGGGTCTTGACCCAGAAGCCCATGATACTTGGGGAATAAATTTATCACGCTGTTCTTCAACTCAAAGTTTGGGTCGAGATTGGGATACCTTGCTTGCAAAGGTAGAAGTATGATATCCGGAGCCCCTTGTTCATGCAAGGTGATTCGGCATGGCTCCGCCATGTATGGTTCACCTGTGGAATACAAAGATGTATTAGTGGTGCCTACAGAAGAATAGGAAGTAGCGGACTCCAAGTCACTCTCGGCTCCGTCTAGTGATTCGGTATGCTCCTCAAGAGAGGCCGAAGTACTAGCCGTATAGTCCAACTGCCATCTAGCTTGCCGAGTGTGCAACAAAGTTCTTTGAATCTCAAGGTCAAGCTCGGCCAAGCTAGAGTTCGGTTGAGACCGAGTCATCAAACTTGGGAGTCATAGCACATGCATAAAAGAAATCTAAACTACAACTAAGTATTGAAAGTAGGTAAACAATCTACATTATTCACATATTCACATAACCAATGTCAAGGCACACTGTAACCATTCACTGGCAATGGCGCCAAAAATTTGACACAAGAATTACTGTCGGTCTAGAATTTCTCCTAATAGAAATAGAACTTCGTTGTAAGCATAGTTCCAAACCAACTAAAAACTCTCAATCAAATTTTAAAGATTTGGTTGTCACAAAGTTCAACCCCAATAAAAGTAAACCGACGTATTCAAACCTCGGGTCGTCTCACAAGGAATGGGCAAACATGTGCATCAATATTGGTTAGAATTCCGGGGTTGGGTGTCATGATCAAGAAATTAACTACTGGACTTAACAAGCAAGAAATATTAAAGTGCAAAAAACTAAATTAAGTGACTAAGACAAGGTAGGAGCAGTTCTAAACTAACAAAAGAGCATCTAAGATAATTCTACTCTAGAATTAAGCAAATAACTATAACTAGAATTAAGTAATTGAAATTTTTTGGGTTTCAAATATGAATAATAAAAAAAACTCTTGGCTAGGCATAGGAATTGGAGTCACCATCCTTGTCTAATAACCATATCTTAACAATTATGAGGAACCAAACTCACTAAGTCTACCTCCAAGAGCTTTAAGTACGTAATATTTACTCCTAAGCTTGAGGTACGTCAAGTGGCTTGATCAATCTCAACTCATATGTCCCAATCCAACTACCAATTGACTTAATAGTGGATTAGTGTCAATGGGTATCAACTTGACCACCAAGGGTTCTCAAATCACCAAATCAATTAGACCCAATGACTCAAGTTTACCCAATTCCCTTAGCCTAGGCCAAGAGTAAAGAAAACTACTCCATAATGAAAGGAAACATTTCATAAAACACATGGTATGGATTAATAAAAGACATAGTCAAATTGCAATTAAATTGGAAATTAAAAGTACCCACTAACAATTATCAATGGAAAACTACTCAAATAACACTATTAATCATGGAAATCATCAATGTCTCATTAACAATTTAAGATCCACAAAGTTCATAAGATGAATAGAAAATGGGAAATAACTAGAAAACATCAATCTAACATAAGATCTCAACAAAATTATACTAGAGAATTCAAATTAAGTAATCAAAATTAGAAATCAACAAAACCCAATTCAGAATTCAACAAGGAAAGATCAAATCAAACTAGATCTAGAGAGGAATAATGATTTCTCTCTCTAGAAGAACAAGAACCAAAAAAACTAGCCAAAAGTGTGTCTAAGTGTGTAATGAATGATCCCCCTTTCCCCCTAGGGTTCCTAGGTCTTTTCAAAGCAGATTCAGCTAGAATTTGGGCCTGCAGAGCCTCAGAAATCACCAGGCACGATTTCTTTAATGAGGTCACGTGCTGCTCATCACGCGTACGTGTCATGTACGCGTACGCGTCGCCTGAATTTCACGATCCACGTGTACGCGTCAAGCGTGTGTGCACGTCGATGGGGATTTTGCTAATCCACGCAGATGCGTCACCCTTCGCGCGCCATACCCAACTCTTTGCACCCACGCGTGCGCATGCGGTGCGCGTGGGCGTCGAAGTTGATTTCCCAAAGCCCAATTCTTCATGTTCCTTCCACTTGTGTATGCTTCCTTCCTCTCTTCTAAGCCATTCTTGCCCTACAAACTCTGAAATCACTCAACAAACATATCACGACATCGAATGGTAATAAAAGAGGATCAAAATATGCCATTTTTTTAAAAGCAAAAGAAGCATGTTTTCCATTATGAAGCAATATTAGGAAGAGAACACAAAATCATGCAATTTCTGTGAATAAGTGTGGAAAATATCGACAAAACCCCCCAAATTCTACACAATATAAACCACAAAATTGGGGTTTATCACTACACTTCTTATTTGATCCTCCACATTTCTCAAGGAAAATGTCTTGATTGCTTGAGCATAATACGGCCAAGCGATTCACCGCTTTGGCTATGGTTGCCGTGAACTTCCCTTCTTCCGAAATTCTTCTTGCTCTTGGAGAAAAGCTTGAAGGTCTTGTTATTCTTGGCGCAAGGGTTGGAGAACTTCATCTTTGGGTGAGAAAGAAGGTTCAATGGCTGGGAGAAAGGTTGTATAGTTGGAAGGTGTGTTATGCGGGTGAGTGTATTGAGGTGGTGTGTAAGGAGGTGATGGTTCATATGGTTGGTGGCAAGGTATATAAACATTTGGATTCCATGAAGGTAGATGGTGTGGTGCTTGAAGGTTTGGTGGTTGAGGGTTGTGTATGGGGTACCTGATGAATCCACATTTCATGGTATTTATTTTCTCTAATTGGGTGGATTTCATCAACTTTTATTGCATTTATTCAATGAACTAGCATGGTTTTGTAAATTCTTCCTAAATTCTGCTGAAAAGTGAAAACATGCTTTTTAGGCCCGTAATTGCTAAATTTTATTTACTTTAATTCCATTTGATGCCTTGATGTGTTTGTTGAGTGATTTCATGCTTGTAAGGCAAATATTGGATTGAAGGAATGAAGAAAAAAGCATGTAAAAGTGGAGAATTCATGAATAAATGGAGTTTGGAGCTTTTCAGCAAATGTGCGTACGCACAACTTTGTGTGCATATGCACAGGTGGAAGTGTAACAGCCTAATTAGCCTTAGCTTTACCTCGCGTTGTAAAGCGAAGGTTAATCAGAGATTACGACAGTTCTAAGCTCATACATAATATATATATAGAAAGAATAGTATAATCTAGAAGCCCGATGAAGGATATAGCTCAAATTTTGGATTTGAAAAGCGCAAAATGTACTAACGAAGCTACTAGCTTAAAACACAAGGTATAGATAAGATATATCAAAAGATAGTAGTATAATATCATAAGAATCTAGCCACGGCTTGCGGAGTTTAAGCCGGCTAGCCATATACAAGTATACAGAACCATATAACGAAAATAGCTTATACAAGTTTTGTTCTCTCAAATGTAATCCTCTAGGCAAAACAAAATAGAAAAGGAGAGATGTATAAACAAATTAAACCAAAAAAAAGACTCCAAAAGAATCCAAGATCCTCCGCTTCTGTCACCATCCAAGCAACTCACCGAGGTGGGTTACGACCTGCATCTAAAAAATACAACAGAAATATGGTATGAGAACCGGAGGTTCTCAGTATGGTAACAGTGCTCAGTGATGTAGGATATAAGACCCCGGGATGCCAAAGGCAATCTTAAGCTCCATATCCATCACAAGATTCAACTTAAAGCATTCTAAAACAAATAAGCATAATTATATGAAACCTTAACATAACTAAACAGGGTGCTCTATCTTAGGGGAATACTATTCTAACAGAACACCACTGTCCCACAGCCTTCACCGACCTATTCTTCGTGTGATCCCATCGTCATCGCCTTCTGTTCCGAGGGTTACCTGAAACTGGAGGTCGATCTCGGATGAGATCCTTGGTACTGGTCGGGATGACGTGTCCGGCTGGCTGGTGGCGGCCGGAGCTGTTGTGTCCGACTTGTTGGACTTGCTGCACTGCTGATCATTGGCCACCGGAGGGTGGGGGGTACTTGCAAGAGACTCCGATGCTTAAGTTAGCACGGGTATTGAGTAGGTTTTATGTAGAATCAGAGTATGAGTTATACCTGGGTGCTCCAGTGTATTTATAATGGTTGTAGAGTGACCTTTTTAGATAAGATAAGTCAGTTATCTTATCTTATCTTATCTTTGGGTGAGGTCAGCTTATCTTCAACGGAACCGCCCTTCTCTCTGTAGGCTTTGGGCTGCCTTTGGAGTTGGGTTGTGTTCCTTCATTTGGGCCCTTTACTGGGCTTTCCTGTCGATTTGGCCGAGTTCTTCGTAAAGAAGTCGGTCCGCTTGACCTGAACAGGTCGGTCGCTTTGCTACCGAACATCCCGGTTCGGACAACTCAACCCAGGGTATGAACAGTGCCCCTGCTTGAGCTCGGTCTTCTTTTTGAGGTCGAGTTCTTGACTTCGGTCCTTCTTTAGTGAAGCCGAACTCAAGCATTTTGTTGATTCCTTTGTAGAAGCTTTTTGAATGTAAAACGTTTTCCTCTAAAAGCGCGCGCTTTTATATCAGGGCTTTGGGAATGTGCGAGGGTTTAATGCCTTTTAATTTTAGCATTAATTGCCCCATTTCCCTTTGGCTCTTTGATTTTGAAAACCCAGAAACGGTTTCAATTCTTTCGCCCTTTTTGTAACTTCTTCGCATTTTTCCCTTCATTCTCTCGCTTTCAACTTTTCTTTGTGTTGCGGTGTTTGTTTGATTTTTCTGAAGCCTCTGCTTGGAGTTCGTAGTTTCGCGTTTCAGCCCAGCGACGTTTTCTTTTGCTCGTGTCTTTTCTTTTGCTTCGAGGTAGTGATTCCAGATTTCGCCGTCCCTCTTCACCTTCCCTGAAGTCTGCTGCCTTTTTAGGTTGGTACTAACTTTCTTGCTTCTTTCACGGCTTCATCTTTAGTTTTTTTTTTGGTGAAGCTTTTGCTTTTGCATGTCTTGAAAGTTTGAACCTTTTCGTGATTTTGCATTTGTTTGTCGCTGTAAATGCGTTTTTCTTGGCTTTCTTTTGTGTGTTCCTCTGGCATTTCCGTCGAGGCTTTATACGATTTTTGTTTGTTGCTTTTGATTTTTTACTATCTGATATAAACTCTGCATCCGTTCCTTGCTTTGCTTGATTGCTTTTTGTCTGATTTCTCAAAAGTTCGTACCTTTGACGATTTCCATTTGGCGTGTTTTGATGTTTTGGGAATGCTTTTGCTTGGTTGACTGTGATGATTTATGCTTCTGGAAATGCTTGCTTGTTTGAAGTCTTTTTCTTGTTTGAAAGATGCTGGGGTGAGAGCTGTAGATTTCTACCAGAAACCTTACTTGATTATTGCCTCCAAAGGATGCCCCAGGACTTTGGTTTGAGTCTTGGGGTTTTCCTTTTCTGTGTGTTCGCCTTTATCGTGTTGAGCTGTTTTCTCCCTTGTCCGAGATGTTTTTAGTAATCCCATCTTCTTTTCTTGTAGGATTAGTTGGCCTCATGTCTTCTCACAATAACATTGTAGAGATGTCTTCCAGAGTTCCCGAGGGGATGTCCGATTGGCTGGACTCCCTTGTTTTGTTGTGTGTTTCTATTGTGGATGCTGAATTTTGCACAGAGCTGAGGAAGCGCCATAGGATTTGTGGTAACAGTGCCCGCGAGGGGATTATGAGCTTGTTCCTCCTGATTCCTATGAGAGAGTTTGTTTTCCGACTTCTGTCGAGGGGGAGCGTCCTTCCTTCTATGCTTATGAATACTTCTTCAGCCAGTTAAACGTTACTTTCCCTTTTACTGCTTTTGAAACTGACTTGTTGTGGTCCTGTAACATTGCTCCATCCCAACTTCATCCGAACTCCTGGGGTTTTATCAAAATATTTCAACTTCTTTGCCAGGAGTTGGACATGACACCTTCTGAAACTCTTTTCCTTTATCTTTTTGTCTCGGCCAAACCCGGAGGTTCCTCCAAAAAGAAAGCTTCCTGGGTTTCTTTCAGATCGGCCCAGGGGCATAAAGTTTTTGCCATGTATGATGAGTCATTTAAAGATTTTAAGAACTATTTCTTCCGAGTCCGTGCCATTGAGGGGGTTCGCCCCTTTTTTCTTGATGAAAATGATGAGCCTGCTTTTCCTCTGGAGTGGCAAAAGAATGTAAGAGTGCCACGTTACACATGGGAAATGCTTAGTGAGGTTGAGCGGGCCTTTGTAGTTGTTCTTGAAGATTTGTGGGGGAAGCCACCCCATCTGGACACGAAGAGATTTTTGAGTGATCCATCTTTGGTTCGGGCTGCTTTGGGTACTGTCTGATTTGTTTTTATACTTGCTCCCGAGTTTTGTTTCTCCTGTGTTGTAACTTGTCTTTGCTTTTTGTGTTTTTCAGAGATGTCGAAGAATAATGATTCTATGAGAGCCTATAAGAAGGCGAAGAAGGCGACCGCTGCTTTAAACATCTCAGCCAAGGCGGCCGGAGAGGGATCTTCTCAGCCTCCAGTTAAACCTCCTATATCGAGTTCTCCCGGGCCGAGGAAAGCAATTCCTACTCCCCGGGTCCGTCTGGTCGATCCTCCACAATCTTCTGTTGCAGCTTCCGGTGCCCCTCCTAGTAAAAAGCAAAGAACAACTGAGCCTTTCAACCTTGATGCTCCTGACTTTGATGCGGTTGAGTTTGTAGATCAACAAATCGGCCCTTATGGTGTTCTTCCTATGGACGACATGTCGCTTCTTCATCATTTTGATTATATCACCCGGAGTGGTATCAAGTTGGCACACATGGGGGCGGCCCTATATCGAACTGCTCAAAGTCTTCCTCTCCATGCTACTAAAGCTTTTATGGAGGAGGCCAAACAGGAGTTTGATCGGATGAAGGACTTGAAGGAGGAGCTTGAAGTAAGGGTGGCCAAGTTGGAGAAAGACTTGGAGAATGAAAAGGCTAGTTCTACTTCTCTGGCTGGTTTTCTGAGACTGGCCGAGGACACGGCTATGCGGCATAAGGACAGTTATTTGACGTCTTACCGGGAGTTGGAGAATGCCCGGGCTAATTATTCCGAACTCCAAGGTCATCTTGTTGGCAGTGTAACTGCTGCCTATGAGAACCTGAGGGAACAAGTTCGGGTTATTGCTCACGAGGCCGACCTGACCCTCTTTAGCTTGGAGAACGTTGTCAGGGATGGCAAGGTTGTCCCTGATGACGAGGATGAGGATGATGTCGATCCTCCCCCTGTAGCCTCTACCAAGGTGTCGACTTCTGCTGTCCCTGCCGAGATTGGTCCTCCCGCTTCTGACCCTGACTGCCAGATCTTGAACTGGGATAACGGTACTGTAGATGCCGTTCCTCTCCAGACTCGGCCTCCGTCTCCTCGGCCTAATGCTGCTAAAAAATCTTCTGACCCTTTGTTTTAACTTTATTCTGGATATGTAGTTGGCCCGGCTTGTGGGCTTTTTTAAACTCTTTATGTTTTGTTAATTTCTGACACTTTCCCGTTGCTTGCCTAGCAACTTTTGTTTTTTATGAAAAACAAATGGTAGAATGCTTTAGCTTTTTTGAGATAGGTTTTGGTGGCCTCCGAGGCTTTTATAACCTTGTGGATGATATCACGCTTTTTGTGCTTGACTTGGTATCTCTTTTGGATTGCTTTGTACTTTGTATCTTGAATTCATTGTGGTTGTAACTAGGTAGTTCTAACTTGATTTTTGGTTCGTTCTCGCTCCGGCTTGTATTTCTGATGATTTGTAACCGATTTCTTCAAGTTAGTCTTCCGAGTTGTTTTCGCAGTCCTTTTCTAAGTTATTTTTGTAACCCCTTTCCTAGATCTTTGTCAGATATCTTCCTGGGATTACTTTCATAACTTTTTTAGTAGTAGGAGTCCGACTTGGTTATATCGGTCTCCTTTAAGTTATTTGTAGTCCTCTTTCTTTGATCTTTGTCAGGTATCTTTCAGGGACTACTTTGATAACTTTTAAGTAGTAGGAGTCCGACTTGGTTATATCGGTCTTCTTTAAGTTATTTTTGTAATCCTCTTTCTTGGATCTTTGTCCGATCTCTTTCAGGGATTACTTTTATAACTTTTTAGTTGTATGAGTCTGACTTGGTTATATCGGTCTCCTTTAAGTTATTTGTGGTACTCTTTCTTGGATCTTTGTCAGATCTCTTTCAGGGACTACTTTGATAACTTTTAAGTAGTAGGAGTCCGACTTGGTTATATCGGTCTCCTTTAAGTTATTTGTAGTCCTCTTTCTTAGATCTTTGTCAGATCTCTTTCATGGACTACTTTGATAACTTCTCATTTTGGGCTGACTTTGTCATGTCGAGCCCTTCTAAGTTAAAGTAATCCTCTTTAATAGGGTTGGCCAAACCTCTTTCCAGGGTTTACTTATAACTTGGGTTGACTTGGTCTGACTCCTCAACGTCGGCCAGTCTTTAAGTTATTATTTTAGCAATCCGTAAGACCTCGTCAGGTTCTTTTTTGGATCACTTTCGATAACTTCTTATATTATTCTGTGTTCATCTTTGCCGATTTGTAGAAAGTGGTTGTCATCTCTAGATCGTCCTTTGGGTGAATCGCGTTTTCACCTTTATCGGACGGTTGTCTTTATCGTGATCGTGCAGTGAAATTATTTTTCACTTTCTGCCGATCTGTTGCTTTATAATCGGACGATGAATGCTTCAGATTAATGCGTCTTGAAATCTTTGTAGAATATCTAAAATATATTTTATTTAAAGGAAAAGTGCAAATATATACATATGGGATTGTCTGAGTCTCACCTTGGTGCCTCATTAAAAAACCTTTTCAGAAAAAAGAGTGCATCCAATGATGAGATCTTTTATCTTTTCTAACTGTAGTACCTTCTGAGGTTGCAGGCGTGCCATGACCTGGGAAGCTCTCGTCCATCGAGTTCAGACAGTTTGTAGTAGCCCTTTCCAAGTACTTCTACAATTCGGTAGGGTCCTTTCCAGTTTGCTGCCAGCTTTCCCTCTCCTGGTCGAGTTGTTCCGATATCATTTCGGATTAGGATGAGATCATTTTCTGTGAAATTTCTCGGCACTACCCTTTGATTATATCTGGAAGCCATTCGGCGTTTTAGAGCTTCTTCCCTGATCCGAGCTCTTTCTTGGATTTCGGGTAACAAGTCGAGCTCTTCTCTCTGAAGTTGGAAGTTTGCTTCCTCATTGTAGTGAACTACTCTGGGCGACCCTTCCTCAATCTCTATTGGAATCATCGCCTCTGTTCCGTATGCTAATCGGAAGGGGGATTCCTTCGTGGTGGAATGTGGCGTTGTTCTATATGCCCACAGGACCTGTGGGAGCTCTTCTGCCCAGGCTCCCTTTGCATCTTGTAATCTCCGTTTTAATCCAGCCAATATGACTTTGTTAGCAGCTTTGGCCTGCCCATTGGCTTGTGGATGTTCGATGGAGGTGTACTGGTGCTTTATATTCAAGTCGGCTACTAGTTTTCTGAAGCTTGCATCTGTGAATTGGGTGCCATTGTCTGTGGTTATTGAATATGGAACCCCGAACCTTGTGACAATGTTTCGATATAAGAATTTCCGGCTTCTTTGAGCGGTGGCATTGGCTAGGGGCTCTGCCTCGATCCACTTTGTAAAGTAATCTACTCCCACTATGAGAAATTTAACTTGTCCTGATCCCTGTTGGAAGGGGCCGAGAAGATCGAGTCCCCATTTTGCAAACGGCCAAGGCGAAGTCACGCTGATGAGCTCCTCTGGTGGGGCGATGTGAAAGTTGGCATGTTTTTGACATGGTGGACATGTCTTTACAAATTCTGTGGCTTCTTTCTGTAGAGTTGGCCAATAAAATCCCGCCCAGAGTACTTTTTTGGCGAGAGCTCGTGCTCCGAGATGATTGCCACAAATGCCGCCGTGTATTTCTTCTAGCACTTCCCTTGTGTTGGAGGTCGGCACGCATTTTAGTAAAGGTATTGAGATTCCTCTTTTGTACAGAATGTTGTTTATGATGGTGTAGTACTGTGCCTCCCTTTTTAACTTCTTTGCCTGGTGGACGAAATTGTGTTCCCATTAATGTAGTACTCTTTGTTATTGTATGGAATCATTATTATGGCTCTTTACTATGTGTGGACACAACTCCGTTCAACTAACCAGCAAGTGTACTGGGTCGTCCAAGTAATAAACCTTACGCGAGTAAGGGTCGATCCCACAGAGATTGTTGGCTTGAGCAAGCTATGGTCACCTTGTAAATCTCAGTCAGGCGGATTTAAACATGATACTTTATTAGATTAAAATAAACAATAAAAGGGATAGAGATACTTATGTAGATTCATTGGCAGGGATTTCAGATAAGCGAATGGAGATGCTTTTCGTTCCTCTGAACCTCTGCTTTCCTGCTATCTTCATCCAATCAGTCTTACTCCTTTCCATGGCTGGCAGTATGCAAGGGCATCACCGTTGTCAGTGGCTACATCCCCTCCTCTCAGTGAATCATATGCTCACGCACCCTGTCACGGCACGGCTATTCATCTGTCGGTTCTCGATCATGCTGGAATAGGATTCACCCTCCTTTTGCGTCTGTCACTAACGCCCAACACTCGCGAGTTTGAAGCTCGTCACAGTCATTCAATCATTGAATCCTACTCAGAATACCACAGACAAGGTTTAGACCTTCCGGATTCTCTTGAATGCCGCCATCATTCTAGCTTACGCCACGAAGATTCTGGTTAGGAGATCTAAGAGATACTCATTCTAGCTTAATTCATGTTGAACAGAAGTGTTTGTCAGGCACGCGTTCATAAGGAAGAAGGATGATGAGCGTCACACATAATCATCACCTTCATCACGTTCTTGGGTGCGAATGGATATCTTAGAAGAGAAATAAGAATTGAATAGAAAACAGAAGTACTTTGCATTAATCTTTGAGGAACAGCAGAGCTCCACACCTTAATCTATGGAGTGTAGAAACTCTACCGTTGAAAATACATAAGTGAAAGGTCCAGGCATGGCCGTGTGGCCAGCCCCTCTGATCTAAGAACCAGGCGTCCAAAGATGTCAAATACAATAGTAAAAGGTCCTATTTATAATAAACTAGCTACTAGTGTTTACATGAGTAAGTAATTGATGTACAAATCCACTTCCGGGGCCCACTTGGTGTGTGCTTGGGCTTGGGCTTGAGTGTTACACGTGCAGAGGCCATTTGTGGAGTTGAACGCCAGTTTCTGTGCCAGTTTGGGCGTTCAACTCTGGTTTTGGATCCTTTTCTGGCGCTGGACGCCAGAATTGGGCAGAAGGCTGGCGTTGAACGCCAGTTTACGTCGTCAATTCTTGGCCAAAGTATGGACTATTATATATTGCTGGAAAGCCCTGGATGTCTACTTTCCAACTCAATTGGAAGCGCGCCATTTCGAGTTCTGTAGCTCCAGAAAATCAACTTTGAGTGCAGGGAGGTCAGAATCCAACAGCATCAGCAGTCCTTTTTCAACCTCTGAATCTGATTTCTGCTCAAGTCCCTCAATTTCAGCCAGAAAATACCTGAAATCACAGAAAAACACACAAAGTCATAGTAAAGTCCAAAAATGTGAATTTAACACAAAATCTATTAAAAACATCCCTAAAAGTAACTAGATCCTACTAAAAACATACTAAAAACAATGTCAAAAAGCGTATAAATTATCCGCTCATCACAACACCAAACTTAAATTGTTGCTTGTCCCCAAGCAACTGAAAATCAAAATAGGAGACAAAGAATAGAATATACTATAAATTCCAAACTATCAATGAAACAGAGCTTCAATCATATGAGCGGGACTTATAGCTTTTTGCCTCTTGAATAGTTTTGGCATCTCACTTTATCCATTGAAGTTTAGAATGATTGGCATCTATAGGAACTTCAGATTTCGAATAGTGTTATTGACTCTCCTAGTTCAGTATGATGATTTTTGAACACAGCTTCTTTATGAGTCTTGGCCGTGGCCCTAAGCATTTTGTTTTCCAGTATTACCACCGGATACATAAATGCCACAGACACATAATTGGGTGAACCTTTTCAGATTGTGACTCAGCTTTGCTAAAGTCCCCAATTAGAGGTGTCCAGGGTTCTTAAGCACACTCTTTTTTTGCTTTGGACCTTGACTTTAACCGCTCAGTCTCAAGTTTTCACTTGACACCTACACGCCACAAGCACATGGTT
Organism: Arachis hypogaea; assembly: GCF_003086295.3. Classification (NCBI taxonomy): domain Eukaryota; kingdom Viridiplantae; phylum Streptophyta; class Magnoliopsida; order Fabales; family Fabaceae; genus Arachis; species Arachis hypogaea. The sequence continues at coordinate 52,511,243 of NC_092055.1, forward strand.
AGGGACAGCTTGGTTTAGCCGCTTAGACCAGGATTTTATTCCTTTAGGCCCTCCTATCCACTGATGCTCAAAGCCTTGGGATCTTTTTTATTTGCCCTTGCCTTTTGGTTTTAAGGGTTATTGGCTTTTTGCTCTTGCCTCTTGGTTTTAAGAGCTTTTGGCTTTTTCTGCTTGCTTTTTCTTTTTCTTTCTATTTTTTTTTTCGCCTATATTTTTTTTTTCTGCAAGCTTTGTTCTTTGCTGCTTTTTCTTGCTTCAAGAATCATTTTTATGATTTTTCAGATTATCAAATAACGTGTCTCCTAGTCATCATTCTTTCAAGAGCCAACATATTTAACATTCTTAAACAACAACTTCAAAAGACATATGCACTGTTCAAGCATACATTCAGAAAACAAGAAGCATTATCACCACATTAATATAATTAAACTAAGTTCAAGGATAAATTCAAAACTCATGTACTTCTTGTTCTTTTAAAACAGTTTTTATTTAAGAGAGGTGATGGATTCATAGGACATTCATAACTTTAAGACAAAGTTACTAACTACTAATGATCATGTAATGAAGACACAAACACAGATAAGCACATAACATAGAAAACGAAAAACAGAAGAAATAAGAACAAGGAATGAATCCACCTTAGTGATGTCCTTGAGCTCTTCTATGTCTCTTTCTTGTCTTAGCTGCTCCTCCTTCATTGCTTTTAGATCTTCTTTGATTTCATGAAGGATGATGGAGTGCTCTTGATGTTCCACCCTTAGTTGCTTCCAATAATTGTGTGGAAGAAAATGTATCCCCTGAGGTATCTCAGGGATCTCTTGATTTGCAGTCAAATGTTCTACCACTGAGCTATAGACCCTTGATGGAAGCTTTTGTCTTCCCTTTCCTCTTTCTAGAGGTTTCTCTGGCCTTAGGTGCCATCAATGGTTATGGAAAAAAATAAAAAAGCTATGCTTTTTACCACACCAAACTTAGAATGTTGCTCGCCCTCGAGCAAAAGAAGAAAGAATAGAAGAAGAAGAAGATATGGAGGAGATGGAGGGAGATGTGTATTCGGCCATATGGGTGGGATTGGGTGGGAAAGAGATGTTGAATTTTGAAGGAAAGTGGGTGTTTGGATGTGAGTGGTAAAGAGTTAATAGGGAAGAGTGTTTATTGGGAATAGATGATTGAGAAGAGAGAAGAGAGTGAGTGGAGGTAGGTGGGGATCCTGTGGGGTCCACAGATCCTGAGGTGATCCTGTGAGGTCCACAGATCTTGAGGTGTCAAGGCATTTACATCCCTGCACCAATTTAGGCATGCAAAATGCCCTTGCACACAACTCTGGGCGTTCAGCGCCAGGTTGGTGCCCATTTTCGGCGTTCAACGCCCCTTTGCTGCCATTTCTGGCGTTGAACGCCAGAACTATGCTTGTTTTGGGCGTTCAGCGCCAGGATGCTCCCATTCTGGGCGTTCAGTGCCAGAACTATGCTCTGTTCTGGCATTTGAACGCCAGACAGATGCTCCTCCAGGGTGTGATTTTTCTTCTGCTGTTTTTGATTCCGTTTTTGATTTTTTTGTTTATTTTGTGACTCCACATGATCATGAACCTAAGAAAACATGAAAAACAATAAAAATAAGAATTAGATAAACAATGGGTTGCCTCCCAACAAGCGCTTCTTTAATGTCAATAGCTTGACAGTGGGCTCTCATGGAGCCTCACAGATGTGCAGAGCTTTGTTGAGACTCTCCAACACCAAACTTAGAGTTTGGATATGGGAGTTCAACACCAAACTTAGAGTTTGGTTGTGGCCTCCCAACACCAAACTTAGAGTTTGACTGTGGGGGCTCTGGTTGACTCTGCTTGGAGAGAAGCTTTTCCTGCTTCCTCTCCATGGTTGCAGAGGGAGGTCCTTGAGTTTTGAATACAAAGGAGTTCTCATTCCATTGAAATACTATTTCACCTCTGTCAACATCAATCACAGCTCTTGCTGTGGCCAGGAAAGGTCTTCCTAGGATGATGGATTCATCCTCTTCCTTTCCAGTATCCAGGACTATGAAATCAGTAGGTATGTAAAGGCCCTCAACCTTTACTAATACATCTTCTACTTGTCCATAAGCCTGTCTTCTTGAGCTGTCTGCCATCTCTAGTGAGATTTTAGCAGCTTGCACCCCATAGATTCCCAGTTTCTCTATTACAGAGAGGGGCATGAGGTTTATACCTGAACTAAGGTCACACAGAGCCTTAAAGATCATGGTGCCTATGGTACATGGTATTATGAACTTTCCAGGATCCTGTCTCTTCTGAGGCAATGTCAGTTGATCCAGATCACTTAGTTCATTGATGAACAAGGGAGGTTCAACTTCCCAAGCATCCATGCCAAACAATTTGGCATTCAGCTTCATGATTGCACCAAGAAACTTGGCAGTTTGCTCTTCAGTGACATCCTCATTCTCTTCAGAAGAGGAATACTCATCAGAGCTCATGAAGGGCATAAGGAGGTTCAATGGAATCTCTATGGTCTCTAGATGAGCCTCAGAGTCCTTTGGTTCCTCAGAGGGAAGCTCCTTATTGATCACTGGACGTCCCTGGAGGGCTTCCTCCTTGGGATTCACATCCTCTCCTCTCCTCAGAGGTTCGGCCATGGCGCTTATGTCAATGGCCTTGCACTCTCCTTTTGGGTTCTCTTCTGTATTGCTTGGGAGAGTACTAGGAGGGATTTCAGTGATCCTTTTACTCAGCTGGCCCACTTGTGCTTCCAAATTTCTAATGGAAGACCTTGTTTCATTCATGAAACTTACAGTGGCTTTAGATAGATCAGAGACTAGATTTGCTAAATTGGAAGTATTTTGGTCAGAGTTCTCTGTCTGTTGCTGAGTTGATGATGGAAAAGGCTTGCTATTGCTAAACCTGTTTCTTCCACCATTATTAAAGCCTTGTTGAGGCTTCTGATCCTTCCATGAGAAATTTGGATGATTTCTCCATGTTGAGTTATAGGTGTTTCCATAAGGTTCACCTAAATAATTTACCTCTGCTATTGCAGGGTTCTCAGGATCATAGGCTTCCTCTTTAGAAGATGCCTCTTGAGTACTGTTGGATGCAGCTTGCATTCCATGCAGACTCTGAGAGATCATATTGACTTGCTGAGTCAATATTTTGTTCTGAGCCAATATGGCATTCAGAGTATCAACCTCAAGAACTCCCTTCTTCATAGGCGTCCCATTGATTACAGGATTCCTTTCAGAAGTGTACATGAACTGGTTATTAGCAACCATGTCAATGAGTTCTTGAGCTTCTGCAGGCGTTTTCTTTAGGTGAATGGATCCACCTGCAGAAGTGTCCAGTGACATCTTTGATAGCTCAGATAAACCATCATAGAATATATCCAGGATGGTCCATTCTGAAAGCATGTCAGAAGGACACTTTTTGGTCAACTGTTTGTATCTTTCCCAAGCTTCATAGAGAGATTCACCTTCTTTCTGTCTGAAGGTTTGAACATCAGCTCTAAGCTTGCTCAGCTTTTGAGGAGGAAAGTACTTGGCTAAGAAAGCCGTGACCAGCTTATTCCAAGAGTTCAGGCTGTCTTTAGGTTGAGAATCCAACCATAATCTAGCTCTGTCTCTTACAGCAAAAGGGAAAAGCATGAGCCTGTAGACTTCAGGATCTATTCCATTAGTCTTAACAGTATCACATATCTGCAAGAATTCAGTTAAGAACTGAAAAGGATCTTCAGATGGAAGTCCATGAAACTTGCAGTTCTGCTGCATCAGAGAAACTAATTGAGGTTTCAGCTCAAAGTTGTTTGCTCCAATGGCAGGAATGGAGATACTTCTTCCATGTAAATTGGAATTAGGTGCAGTAAAGTCACCAAGCATCCTCCTTGCATTATTATTATTTTCGGCTGCCATCTCCTCTTCCTGTTCGAAAATTTCTGAAAGGTTTTCTCTGGATTGTTGTATTTTAGCTTCTCTTTAATTTTCTCTTCAGAGTCCTTTCAGGTTCTGGATCTGCTTCCACAAGAATGTTCTTATCCTTGCTCCTGCTCATAATACAAGGAAGAATGGACAGAAAAATGATAATAATAATAATAGAGATCCTTTATACCACAGTATAGGGATCCCTTATGTGAGTAGAAGAAAAGAGGAAGAAATTCGAACACAGATAGAAGAGGGGGTTCGAATTTGGTGATGATGTGAGGAAGAGATGTTAGTTAATGAATGAATAAATAGAATAGGATGAGAGAGAAGGAGGGAATTTTCGAAAATCATTTTTGAAAAGGGGTTAGTGATTTTTGAAAATGGTTTTTGAAAAATTAGTTAGTATTTTTCGAAAATTTTTTTTTGAAATAAAAAAATAAAAATAATTAGTTAATTAAAAAGAAATTTTTGAAAAAGGGGAGGATATTTTCGAAAATTGAGAGGGAGAGTTAGTTAGGTGGTTTTGAAAAAGTAAAGAAACAAACAAAAAGTTAGTTAGTTAGTTGAAACAAATTTTGAAAACCAATTTTGAAAAGATAAGTAGTTAGGAGGTTAGAATAGATATTTTGAAAAGATATTTTTGAAAAAGATAAGATAAGAAGATATTTTTGAAAAGATATGATTGAAGTTAGTTTTGAAAAAGATTTGATTTTTAAAATCACAATTAATGACTTGATTCATAAGAAATCACAAGATATGATTCTAGAACTTAAAGTTTGAATCTTTCTTAACAAGTAAGTAACAAACTTGGAATTTTTGAATCAAAACATTAATTGCTATTGTTATTTTCGAAAATTAGTTATAAAAATAAGAAAAAGATTTTTGGAAAATATTTTTGGAATTTTCGAAAATAACTAAAAATTTTGAAAAAGGTTTGATTTTTGAAAAAGATTTTGAAAAAGATAAGATTTTCAAATTGAAAATTTGATTTGACTCATGAGAAACAATTTGAATTTAAAAAAAATTTTGAAAAAGTCAACTCAATTTTCGAATTTGATGAGAGAAAAAAGGAAAGATATTTTTTTGATTTTTGAAATTTTTATGAAAAACATGAAAATTATGCAATGCATGAAATTTTTAGATCAAAACAATGAATGCATGCAATAATGTTATGAATGTCAAGATGAACACCAAGAACATTATGAAGATCATGATGAACATCAAGAACACATTTTTGAAAAATTTTTAATGCAAAGAAAACATGCAAGACACCAAACTTAGAATTCTTTAATGCTTACGCACTAAGAATTCAAGAATGCATATGAAAAACAACATACAACACAAAACAAAAAATCATCAAGATCAAACAAAAAGACTTACCAAGAACAACTTGAAGATCATGAAGAACACTATGAATGCATGATATTTTCGAAAAATGCAAGATGCATATGCAAGTGACACCAAACTTATAATGTGACTCAAGACTCAAACAAGAAACAGAAAATATTTTTTATTTTTATGATTTTCTAATTTTTTTGGATTTTTATTCTATATTTTTCGAAAATTAAAGGAAAAATATGGATTCCAAAATTTTTAATATGAATTCCAGGAATCTTATCCTCTAAAGCTCCAATCAAAGGGTCAGGCATGGCTTAATAGCCAGCCAAGCTTTAGTATGTAACTCAGACATGACACGCCTGACATTCCTTACATTCAACAGCCAATTGGCTAAGAAAGACAAAGAAGCTCTTCTCTTGAGTATAAGAATTGAGACATGGCTTTACAGCCAGTCAGGCTTCAACATGCTTCATGAAACACTAGAATTCATTCTTAAAAATCTTGAATAAAATTTTTGAAAACATTTTTATTTTTTTTTTCGAAAACAGATGAGAGATTTTTGAAAATATTTTTGAAAAATTTTTGAAAATAAAATAAAAAGAAAATTACCTAATCTGAGCAACAAGATGAACCGTCAGTTGTCCAAACTCAAACAATCCCCGGCAACGGCGCCAAAAACTTGGTGCACGAAATTGTGATGTCCAGGCTCGAACAATCCGTGGCGACGTGAGCAACTTGGTACGCGCGATCGTGATTACACTTTAATTATGTAAAATTCATGGCTCTTTCTTTCCCTGGCAATGGCGCCAAGAACATGGTGCCAATACCATGGTTCACAATTGAATGCCAGAGTCAGAAGCTGGAGTGACGTTAGACGCCAGTTCACTGTCTGTTCCTGGCGCTGAACGCCCAGACCATGCCCAAAACTGGTGTTCAGCGCCAGAAACAAGGTAGGATTGGCGTTCAACGCCAGAAATGGGCAAGAATCTGGCGTTGAACGCCCAACAGGGGCACATTTCTGGCGTTCAGGCGCCAGGAACAGACAGTGAACTGGCGTCTAACGTCACTCCAGCTTCTGACTCTGGCATTCAATTGCCAGTGAGGGATCAGACACACACAAGTGCTGATAACAACCCCTCTAAAAAGGCTTCTTTAACCACTAAGGTTGAGGAATATAAAGCTAAGATACCTTATCCTCAAAAACTCCGGAAAGAGGAGCAGGATAAGCAATTTGCTCGCTTTGCAGATTATCTAAGGACTCTTGAAATAAAGATTCCTTTTGCAGAGGCACTTGAGCAAATACCTTCTTATGCCAAGTTCATGAAAGAGATCTTGAGTCATAAAAAGGAGTGGAGAGAAACAGAAAGAGTTCTCCTCACTGAAGAATGCAGTGCAGTCATTCTGAAAAGCTTTCCTGAAAAGCTTAAAGACCCTGGGAGTTTTCTGATACCATGCATATTGGAAGGTGATTGCACCAAGATAGCCTTATGCGATCTTGGGGCAAGCATCAACCTAATACCTGCATCCACTATCAGGAAGCTTGGCTTAACTGAAGAAGTTAAACCAACCCGGATATGTCTCCAACTTGCTGATGGTTCCACTAAATACCCATCAGGCGTGATTGAGGACATGATTGTCAGAGTTGGGCCATTCGCCTTTCCCACTGACTTTGTTGTGCTGGAAATGGAGGAGCACAAGAGTGCTACTCTCATTCTAGGAAGACCCTTCCTAGCAACTGGACGATCCCTCATTGACGTCCAGCAGGGGGAAATAACCCTGAGAGTCAACGATGACAAGTTCAAATTGAACGCTGTCAAAGCCATGCAGCATCCAGACACATCAACAGACTGCATGAAAGTTGACCTTATTGACTCTTTGGTAGAAGAGATCAACATGGCTGAGAGTCTCGAATCAGAGTTGGAAAACATCTTTAAAGATGTTCAGCCTGATTTGGAGGATTCAGGGGACATGAAAGAGCCTCTGAACTTTCTTCTGAAAGAGGAAAAACCTCCTAAACCAGAGCTCAAGCCACTGCCACCATCCTTGAAATATGCATTTCTAGGAGAAGGTGACACTTTTCCAGTGATCATAAGCTCTGCCTTAAATTCACAGGAAGAGGAAGCACTTATTCAAGTGCTAAGGACACACAAGACAGCTCTTGGGTGGTCCATAGGTGATCTTAAGGGCATAAGCCCAGCTAGATGCATGCACAAAATCCTATTGGAGGATAATGCCAAACCAGTGGTTCAACCACAGAGGCGGCTAAATCCAGCCATGAAGGAAGTGGTGCAGAAAGAGGTCACCAAATTACTAGAGGCTGGGATTATTTATCCCATTTCTGATAGCCCCTGGGTGAGCCCTGTTCAAGTCGTACCAAAAAAGGGAGGCATGACAGTGATTCATAATGAAAAAAATGAACTGGTTCCTACAAGAACAGTTACAGGGTGGCGCATGTGTATTGACTACAGAAGGCTCAATACAGCCACCAGAAAGGATCATTTTCCTTTACCATTCATAGACCAGATGCTAGAGAGACTAGCAGGTCATGATTATTACTGCTTTTTGGATGGCTACTCAGGCTATAACCAGATTGCAGTAGATCCCCAGGATCAAGAGAAAACAGCATTCACATGTCCATCCGGAGTGTTTGCTTATAGAAGGATGCCCTTTGGGCTATGCAATGCACCTGCAACCTTCCAGAGATGCATGCTCTCTATTTTCTCTGATATGGTGGAAAAATTTCTGGAAGTCTTCATGGATGACTTCTCAGTATATGGAGACTCATTCAGCTCCTGTCTTGATCACCTAAAACTTGTTCTGAAAAGATGCCAAGAAACCAACCTAGTTTTAAACTGGGAAAAGTGTCACTTCATGGTGACTGAAGGAATTGTTCTTGGGCATAAAATCTCAAACAAGGGAATAGAGGTAGATCAAGCAAAAATAGAGGTAATTGAAAAATTACCACCACCTGCCAATGTTAAGGCAATCAGAAGCTTTCTGGGGCATGCAGGATTCTATAGGAGGTTTATAAAGGATTTTTCAAAAATCGCAAAACCTCTAAGAAATCTGCTAGCTGCTGACACACCATTTGTGTTTGACACAGCATGCCTGCAGGCGTTTGAAACGCTGAAAGCTAAGCTGGTCTCAGTGATGCCAAGGCATCTTAGGCTAGTTTCACTAGCCTTTTTCTTTTATTTTTAGTTGTTTTATGCATTTTCTTGAGCCTTAAGTAATCATTTGGGCCAAATAGTCATGCTTGTCTTAAATCATTAAACATGAAGATTTTGATGCAAATTCCATGAGTTTTTAGTTATATTACTTGAATGCTATGAATGGAAGATTTCTCATGAAATTTTGCAAGACTTTGATGCAATTGTTTGGATGATTTCAGGGAAGAAGAGGCTAGGCAAGGAAGCAACAAAATCAATAAAGGAAGCTTGAATATCACATGTGGAGATTAAGTTCCAGTTTAAGCTTAAACTGGAACTTAAACTACCAAGCCATATAATGCTGGAATTGAAGTTTAACCTCCAGTTTAACCTTAAACTGGAGGTTAAACGCCAGAATGAAAGTCTCACCAAAGAAGCATTCCACGTTTAACCTCCAGTTTAACCTTAAACTGGAGGTTAAACGCCAGAATGAGAATGCCACTCAGGAAGGAGTTCCACGTTTAACCTCCAGTTTAACCTTAAACTGGAGGTTAAACGCCAGAAATGGGAAGTGCACCAGGGAGCCATTTCACGTTTAAGCTCCAGTTTGACCTTAAACTGGAGCTTAAACGTGTTCGACCAAGTTTTCTCCTCCAGGGTTGCTTTCTCCATTTCCACGTTTAAGCTCCAGTTTGACCTCAAACTGGAGCTTAAACGTGTTCGACACCTCCAGGGCTACCCTTCTAAGCTTCCACGTTTAACCTCCAGTTTAACCTTAAACTGGAGGTTAAACGTGTTCGACCTCCAGGATGCCTCCTTCCATTTCCACGTTTAACCTCCAGTTTAACCTTAAACTGGATGTTAAACGTGTTCGACCTCCAGGGCTGCCCTTCCTATATCCACGTTTAAGCTTCAGTTTAACCTTAAACTAAAGCTTAAACGTGTTCGACTACATGACTCTCCAGGGCTGCCTTCTTCCATTTCCACGTTTAAGCTTCAGTTTAACCTTAAACTAAAGCTTAAACGTGTTCGACTACATGACTCTCCAGGGCTGCCTTCTTCCATTTCCACGTTTAAGCTTCAGTTTAACCTTAAACTGAAGCTTAAACGTGCTTCTACAAAAGGCCTCACTGGAAGTGTCTGGCGTTTAAGCTGCAGTTTAAGCTTAAACTGCAACTTAAACGCCACTCTTGGAAAAGGTTTCTGGGCCAAAAATAGTGCGGTTTAAGTTAGTCTTTGAGAACAAACATTAACTTAAACTTACTCTGGTATGAAACCCAATTGAATATCATGGTTTATGGGATTGGGCCTGAAGGATTGATGAGTCTGAAATTTCAATTTATTGAGTCATGTGCCATTATTTGATTATCACTAAGTTGGCTCAATGAATGTTACAGAATTTGGATCAGCAGCCTCATCAAGATTATGGATCATAAACCCAAGGCAAAAGGAAAGCAGGGAGAGGCCTCAAAGCCCAAGAAACACAACAGAAGCTCAATATAGAAAGTGTATAAATAGGATAGAATTTAAGTTAGAAAGGACTTTTTTTGGACCTTCACTTTTAGCTAGTTTTCATATCTTTGTAATTGAATTCAGAGCTATGACTCACTAAACCCCCTTTCATTGGGTTAGGGAGCTCTATTGTAATTCAATGAATCAATAATAGTTTATCTTCTTCTTCAATCTTTTCTCTTGAATTTTGTTAGAAAGCTTCTCGATCTAATTCCATTGGGTAGTTGTCTTGGGAAAGAAACTACCCATAATTGGAATCCTTCGGAACCTTGGGAAAGGAATGGAGGATTCATGCTAGAGAAGCTTTCTCACAGTGAATTGGATTGGGGTTTGGATGGATATTGTGACATGTAATCCTACCAAATTGTGGTTCATGAAACTGTGTGGTATAATCAGTGATCGAGCATCATCTCTTCTTATGAACATTTAAACCAAGGGATTGGGAATTTGTTCATTTCTAGAGAGAATTGGTGAGCCAAGGGATTGGGATCCAATCATATAAGATTGCCAAGCAAAATTCAATGAACGCATTGCTTGAGGAAGAGATAAACATGTTTTGATTCGGAGATCTCAATATCTCCTATAACCCAATGAATTCCCCAATTCTGATTTACATCTTCTCTTTACATTCTGCAACTCAATTCATGCAATCACCCCCATTCCCTTTTAATTTCAGCAATTTAGTTTCTGCTCTTTAATTCATGCAATTTAAGATTCCGCCATTTCAATTTCTTGTCATTTACTTTTCCCGCCAATTTTACATTCCGCAATTCTCATCTCAATCTTGATTCCGCTCAACTAGAACACACTTCTAATCCGAATTGCTCACTCAACCAATCCTTGTGGGATTCGACCTCACTCTATTGTGAGTTTTTACTTGACGATAACCGGTGCACTTGCCGGAAGGAATTTTGCCGATCGTGCAATTTCCTAAATCGTAGCATAACTAGATTATGCGCATCAAGTTTATGGCGCCGTTGCCGGGGATTGGTTTTCGATTGACAATTCTCCAATTGGAAGCTAACTAGATTGAGCAATTTCTCTTGCTTTGTTAATTCTGTTCAAGTTACTTGTTGAATTTTAATTTCTGCACTCGGTTACATGCTTTCTTTCTTTATGCCTTTAAATTCAAGCAACTAACTCACTGACTCACTAACTGTTTGAATTAATTCCTCAATTGCTCTAACCATACTCTTCCATTAACCAAGAGTATTTCACTTGTTTGTGCCTGTGCTGTGTTCTTGTATGACAGGTAGGAGAGGAGAGACATCAACTCCTCCATATACCGAACCAGAGAGGACCCTTCATAGACTGAGAAGGGAAGCAAGAGGGAAGAGAGTAGTGGGAGAAGAGGAATCTGAAGGAGAATCTGAGGACAATTTTGAGGAAGCTTTAGATCTCAACATGGATAGAGAAGTTCATAACCATGAGAGAGCTGATGGAAACAATGCCATTCCTGAGAGGAGGGTTCTTAGTTCATACATAAACCCAACCTCTGGGAATTGTGGTAGCAGCATCCAGAAACCACCCATTGAGGCCAACAATTTTGAACTCAAACCACAGCTAATATCACTTGTGGAGAATCATTGTTCATTTGGTGGAAGTGCTAATGAAGACCCAAACCAACATCTCACAAAATTCCTGAGAATTTGTGACACTGTGAAGTCCAATGGAGTCCAGGAAGATGCATATAAACTGCTTTTGTTCCCATTTTCACTTAGGGACAAGGCAGCTGAGTGGCTGGAATCATTCCCAAGGGGGAGTCTAACAACATGGGATGAGGTGGAAAGCAAGTTTCTGGCACGTTTCTACCCCCCACAAAAGGTCAATAGGCTTCGATCTGAGGTTCAGACTTTTAGACAACAAGATGGTGAAACTCTCTACGAGGCATGGGAGAGATTCAAGGACTTGACAAGGAAATGCCTACCAGACATGTTCCATGATTGGGTGCAATTGCATATTTTCTATGATGGACTCTCTTATGAATCAAGGAAGGCTGTAGACCATTCATCAGGAGGTTCATTGAACAGGAAAAAGACTGTGGAAGAGGCCATTGAAGTGATTGAGACAGTGGCTGAGAATGAGTACTACTATGCATCAGAAAGGCACAACACTAAGGGAGTCATGGAGCTGAACCATGTTGATACAATTCTAGCCCAAAACAAGGTGTTTGCCAAGCAACTAGCAGAGCTTACCAGGCAATTAGAAACAAAGCAAGTGGCTGCAATACACACACAAGATCAAGAGGAAGTAAGCATTGAAGGAGGTGATTGGGAAGAGGCCAACTATGTGGGAAACCAACAAAGGCAATCATATGATCCACATTCCAACACTTACAACCCAGGATGGAAAAATCACCCAAACTTTGGGTGGGGGAACCAACAAACCCAACCACAAAACCACAAACCTTACAACCACAACCAACATAACAATTCCACATACCAAAACTCCAACCAAAGATCATACCAAGCCACACAAAACACTTACCCCCAACCATCATATCATGGCCAAAATAATCAACCTACCCAACTTAATCCGAACCAACAATTTCAAGATCAATTAAACCGGATAGAAGGAATGCTTGCAACCATGAGTCAAGACATAACCGAATTGAAAGCTTTTAAGGAAGAAGTGATATCCAACTTACAAAATCATGGTGCTGCCATTCAAAAGCTAGAAGCACAAATTGGATATCTATCAAAGCAAATCCCTACCCACAATTCTTCTAGTGATACCATGGCAAACCCAAGGGAGGAATCAGAAGAACAAGAAAGGGAGAAAGTCAATCAAGGGAGATCACACTCCAATGACACAGAGAGTTGCAAAGAGGAAGGGTTCATTGAACCACAAATTCAGGAAGCTTTTGATGAACAGGATACTCCAACTGTCCAACAACAACCAAGTTCTGAGATCAAGGATGTGAAGGCAGTAGAAACAAGCACCAAAATGAGGATTGTGACCGAGAAACAAAGGATCATATCCATGAAGAAGAGAAGGTCGAAGAACAATCCAACTCCTGAGCCAACAAGCAAGTTCACTCAAGCCAATCACAAGGGAAAGCTTGCTGGAAAGAAGCATTCACAACAAGGGGCACTAACTAGCTCCTTTATCCACTTGAAGTCATTCCTCTTAACAAACTGGAAGAAGAGGAAGAAAGTCAGGAACAGCATGTCAAGCTAATGACGTTAAAGAAGCGCTTGTTGGGAGGCAACCCAACCGAAGGTAGTTTTTCTTTTCTAGTTATTTCAATAAAAGAGTTAAGTAGATTTATCTGTATTGCAAGGAGCTAAGTTTGGTGTTGCACACCAAAACAATTCAAGGGTGAATGTGAGATTCTAAGTTTGGTGTTCCACCAAAAAACTTCATTAAAAGCACATTTCTACCTCAGCATGACTAGTCACTAGCTCCAACCAATCAGGGAAACTACTTAAACAATAGTTTAATTTCTAGTTCATAGTTTCTTTTTCTAGTTCATAGTTATTTTCTTAATAAAAGCACATGAGGTTTTCTGCATATGATCCCAATTGCTGCACATGGCAAGGAACTAAGTTTCGTGTTCACACACCAATCTAAGTTCAGAGGCCTACAAACATCCATGCATGCTAACCAATTCTCAAAGTGCTTGGGGAACAAGCAACTTCTAATAGCTTTGCAGGAAGACAATCAATCTCATGGAAGGAATATACATCATCATCAAAGAGAACACCAAGGCTAGGAAGTATGATGAACAACAAAGAAGATGCTAAAAGGTTGTATTGTCACTTAATTACTTGTACTTTGAATTGCTGATATTTGAAGTTTGCATGCACCCCTGCTTTAAGTTTGAGTCATTGCAGTTTTTGTTTGTCTGTTTGTTTAATTTTCAAATAAGTGATAGTCTAAGTGTCTGGATAACTTCATCTTCTTAAACAAATGCTTGCCATGCTTGTTCTGTTTCCATAAAATAAAAGAAATGTTTGAACAAAAGTAACTCAATTCCATTTGGTAAGAAATCAAATAAGATTAAGTGTTGGTATGCATGTTTGATTGAATAGTCAGCTCACTAAGAAATAAAGTTAGAATTGTCACTTTTAGTGGAAATTAGGATGCTGTCTATGGATCTTGATGAATAAATGTCTTTGGCCATGAAAAAGAAAGAAAAAGAAGAAGAAAAAGCCACTGAAAAAGGGCAACCAAAAAGCAAAAAAAAAAAATTGAGAAAATAAGCTAGGCACCAATGGTTTGAACTTCTGAGACAAATGCCTGTGGTGTTTATGTATTAAGGATATGCTTGGATGAATAGGTTCTGAGGAGTGTTTCAACACTTGGTAACTTGGGTTAACTAACCCGGGATTATCAACCAAAAGTCCATTATCAAGAGCAACCTAAATACAAAACATTTAGTCACACAAAGAGGTGCTGGGCACCAATGTCTCAAGAAGAAATGTGAACTAAAATGCCTGTAGTGGATATGTGTAGTGCACTAATAAGAAAAAGAAAATGCCAAAGGCTTGAGCAACACATGACACTGAGCAACAAGGAGCAAATAAGCTCAAAGAAAAAGAAAAACAAAGAAAAGAAACTTGCCAAGGATATGTGAATAACAAGAGGCCATAAGCAGTGTTTTAGTGGAAACATAAAAAGTGACATTCTTACCTAAGAAACAATAAAGTGATGCTGCAACAACTTTCTGCATGAACACGCCATTAATCAATGTCAATTACTTACTGATATGGCTAATGAATTTACTTTCTGTTTCATTCTTTCTTCTCAATAATTCAGAACTTGCTTGGGGACAAGCAAGGATTAAGTTTGGTGTTGTGATGCCAAGGCATCTTAGGCTAGTTTCACTAGCCTTTTTCTTTTATTTTTAGTTGTTTTATGCATTTTCTTGAGCCTTAAGTAATCATTTGGGCCAAATAGTCATGCTTGTCTTAAATCATTCAACATGAAGATTTTGATGCAAATTCCATGAGTTTTTAGTTATATTACTTGAATGCTATGAATGGAAGATTTCTCATGAAATTTTGCAAGACTTTGATGCAATTGTTTGGATGATTTCAGGGAAGAAGAGGCTAGGCAAGGAAGCAACAAAATCAATAAAGGAAGCTTGAATATCACATGTGGAGTTTAAGTTCCAGTTTAAGCTTAAACTGGAACTTAAACTACCAAGCCATATAATGCTGGAATTGAAGTTTAACCTCCAGTTTAACCTTAAACTGGAGGTTAAACGCCAGAATGAAAGTCTCACCAAAGAAGCATTCCACGTTTAACCTCCAGTTTAACCTTAAACTGGAGGTTAAACGCCAGAATGAGAATGCCACTCAGGAAGGAGTTCCACGTTTAACCTCCAGTTTAACCTTAAACTGGAGGTTAAACGCCAGAAATGGGAAGTGCACCAGGGAGCCATTTCACGTTTAAGCTCCAGTTTGACCTTAAACTGGAGCTTAAACGTGTTCGACCAAGTTTTCTCCTCCAGGGTTGCTTTCTCCATTTCCACGTTTAAGCTCCAGTTTGACCTCAAACTGGAGCTTAAACGTGTTCGACACCTCCAGGGCTACCCTTCTAAGCTTCCACGTTTAACCTCCAGTTTAACCTTAAACTGGAGGTTAAACGTGTTCGACCTCCAGGATGCCTCCTTCCATTTCCACGTTTAAACTCTAGTTTAACCTTAAACTGGAGGTTAAACGTGTTCGACCTCCAGGGCTGCCCTTCCTATATCCACGTTTAAGCTTCAGTTTAACCTTAAACTAAAGCTTAAACGTGTTCGACTACATGACTCTCCAGGGCTGCCTTCTTCCATTTCCACGTTTAAGCTTCAGTTTAACCTTAAACTGAAGCTTAAACGTGCTTCTACAAAAGGCCTCACTGGAAGTGTCTGGCGTTTAAGCTGCAGTTTAAGCTTAAACTGCAACTTAAACGCCACTCTTGGAAAAGGATTCTGGGCCAAAAATAGTGCGGTTTAAGTTAGTCTTTGAGCACAAACATTAACTTAAACTTACTCTGGTATGAAACCCAATTGAATATCATGGTTTATGGGATTGGGCCTGAAGGATTGATGAGTCTGAAATTTCAATTTATTGAGTCATGTGCCATTATTTGATTATCACTAAGTTGGCTCAATGAATGTTACAGAATTTGGATCAGCAGCCTCATCAAGATTATGGATCATAAACCCAAGGCAAAAGGAAAGCAGGGAGAGGCCTCAAAGCTCAAGAAACACAACAGAAGCTCAATATAGAAAGTGTATAAATAGGATAGAATTTAAGTTAGAAAGGACTTTTTTTGGACCTTCACTTTTAGCTAGTTTTCATATCTTTGTAATTGAATTTAGAGCTATGACTCACTAAACCCCCTTTCATTGGGTTAGGGAGCTCTATTGTAATTCAATGAATCAATAATAGTTTATCTTCTTCTTCAATCTTTTCTCTTGAATTTTGTTAGAAAGCTTCTCGATCTAATTCCATTGGGTAGTTGTCTTGGGAAAGAAACTACCCATAATTGGAATCCTTCGGAACCTTGGGAAAGGAATGGAGGATTCATGCTAGAGAAGCTTTCTCACAGTGAATTGGATTGGGGTTTGGATGGATATTGTGACATGTAATCCTACCAAATTGTGGTTCATGAAACTGTGTGGTATAATCAGTGATCGAGCATCATCTCTTCTTATGAACATTTAAACCAAGGGATTGGGAATTTGTTCATTTTTTGAGAGAATTGGTGAGCCAAGGGATTGGGATCCAATCATATAAGATTGCCAAGCAAAATTCAATGAACGCATTGCTTGAGGAAGAGATAAACATGTTTTGATTCGGAGATCTCAATATCTCCTATAACCCAATGAATTCCCCAATTCTGATTTACATCTTCTCTTTACATTCTGCAACTCAATTCATGCAATCACCCCCATTCCCTTTTAATTTCAGCAATTTAGTTTCTGCTCTTTAATTCATGCAATTTAAGATTCCGCCATTTCAATTTCTTGTCATTTACTTTTCCCGCCAATTTTACATTCCGCAATTCTCATCTCAATCTTGATTCCGCTCAACTAGAACACACTTCTAATCCGAATTGCTCACTCAACCAATCCTTGTGGGATTCGACGTCACTCTATTGTGAGTTTTTACTTGACGATAACCGGTGCACTTGCCGGAAGGAATTTTGCCGATCGTGCAATTTCCTAAATCGTAGCATAACTAGATTATGCGCATCACTCAGCACCAGTCATTTCTGCACCAGACTGGACATTGCCATTTGAGTTAATGTGTGATGCCAGTGATCATGCCATTGGTGCAGTATTGGGACAGAGGCATGACAAGCTTCTGCATGTCATTTATTATGCCAGTCGCGTTTTAAATGATGCCCAGAAAAATTACACAACCACAGAAAAGGAATTACTTGCAGTGGTTTACGCCATTGACAAGTTCAGATCTTACTTAGTAGGATCAAAGGTGATTGTGTACACTGACCATGCTGCTCTTAAGTATCTACTCACAAAGCAGGATTCAAAACCCAGGCTCATCAGATGGGTATTGCTTCTGCAAGAGTTTGATATAGAAATAAGAGACAGAAAAGGGACAGAGAACCAAGTAGCTGATCATCTGTCCCGGATAGAGCCAGTGGAAGGGACGTCCCTCCCCTTCCTTGAGATCTCTGAGACGTTCCCTGATGAGCATCTATTTGCCATTCAGGAAGCACCATGGTTTGCCGATATTGCAAACTATAAAGCTGCAAGGTTCATACCCAAGGAGTACAATAGAATACAAAAAAAGAAACTAATTACTGATGCAAAGTACTACTTGTGGGATGAACCCTATCTCTTTAAGAGATGTGCAGACGGAATTATCCGTAGGTGTGTCCCCAGAGAGGAAGCACAGAGAATCCTATGGCATTGCCACGGATCTCAATATGGAGGCCATTTCGGAGGTGAGCGAACAGCCACCAAGGTCCTCCAATGTGGCTTCTATTGGCCCACACTCTAAAGATTCCCGAGAGTTTGTACGTAATTGTGACAGTTGCCAAAGAGCTGGTAATCTGCCTCATGGTTACGCCATGCCTCAACAAGGAATCTTGGAAATAGAGTTGTTTGACGTATGGGGAATTGACTTCATGGGACCTTTCCCACCATCATACTCAAACACTTATATTCTGGTGGCAGTTGACTATGTATCAAAATGGGTTGAGGCTATTGCCACACCCACCAATGATACTAAAACAGTGCTGAAATTCCTCCAGAAACATATCTTTAGCAGGTTTGGTGTCCCTAGAGTGTTAATCAGTGATGGGGGCACTCACTTCTGCAATAAACAGCTTTACTCTGCCATGGTTCGGTATGGAATTCGCCACAAGGTGGCCACTCCATATCATCCACAAACCAATGGGCAGGCTGAAGTCTCTAACAGAGAATTAAAGAGAATCCTGGAATGGACAGTAAATACCCGTAGAAAGGATTGGGCAAGGAGCTTGGATGATGCTCTGTGGGCTTACAGAACAGCATTCAAGACCCCTATAGGGACCTCTCCATACCAACTCGTGTATGGTAAGGCATGCCACTTGCCCGTGGAACTGGAACATAAGGCCTACTGGGCAACCAAATTCCTAAACTTAGATGCCAAATTAGCAGGAGAAAAACGATTGCTCCAGCTAAATGAGCTAGAGGAATTCAGATTCACAGCTTTCGAAAATGCCAAGCTTTATAAAGAAAAATAAAAAAAGTGGCATGACAGAAAGCTGTCATCTAGAATCTTTGAACCAGGACAGAAGGTTCTGTTGTTTAACTCTAGACTCAGGCTATTCCCCGGGAAACTGAAATCCCGGTGGAGGGGACCATACGTGATTACAAGTGTATCACCATATGGTTATGTGGAGCTTCAAGATATTGATTCTGATAAGAAGTTCATTGTCAATGGACAGAGAATCAAGCATTATCTTGAGGGCAACATTGAGCAAGAATGCTCAAGGCTGAAGCTAGATTAAAAGCTCAGCAAGGTCTAGCTAAAGACAATAAAGAAGCGCTTGCTGGGAGGCAACCCAGCCATGGGGCAACAATCCTCTAAGCATTTTGCCCTATTTTTATTTTTATTTGTTTATATAAAGTTCACTGACACTAAGGTAAAGAATCATTTGCATAAGTTTACAGGGTTACAGAAGGAATCTACACACAAAACAGATATAGGGAGCTTACTGGCAAGGCCATTTTGGGCGTTCAGCGCCCAAAATGGGCATCCAGTGGGCGCTGGACGCCAGTAAGGATAGCTATCTGGCGTTCAACGCCAGAAAAGGGCAACAACTGGGCGTTGAACGCCCAGGATAGCAGCAATTGGGCATTGAACGCCCAAAACAGGCAGTGTTTGGGCGTTCAAACGCCAGGATGGTGGGGAGGAGCTCTCCTTCTACCCATCTCCTTCTTTTTCTTTTGCTTGAGGACAAGCAAAGCTCTAAGTTTGGTGTGCTTATCCGTGATCACTAAGATCATGGCCCCTAAAGGAAAACAACCTACTCCAAGAGGAGCAAGGGCGTGATTTAAAGGAACTGAAGCGCCAGAAATTCTCTCTTGAAGGACCAAGCACCTCACAGACTAGAGGAACATCCACTTCCCAAACCTCAAGGTTGTTGAGTTCTAATCTTAGCCTTAACTCTGTGATAACTGTTCTTATTCTAATTTTACCTTAGGAGTCATATAGTAGTAATTAGTCTATTTTGATTTTATCTCCAATTAAGCTATAGTTTATTTTTCTCATCATCAGCAAACATGAATAAAATAGTAGATCTTTTAAATAAGAAGCAATAAAATTTCGAGTTTTAATAAGAGAAATTCTAATTAGTTAAATGTGGTGGCAATGCTTTCTGTCTTCTGAATGAATGCTTGAACAGTGCATATATCTTTTGAATTTGTTGTTTAAGACTGTTAAATATGTTGGCTCTTGAAAGAATGATGAACATGAGACATGTTATTGAGAATCTGAAAAATCATAAAAATGATTCTTGAAGCAAGAAAAAGCAGCAAAGAACAAAGCTTGCAGAAAAAAAAAAAAAAGAGAGAGAGAAAGAAAAAAAAAAAAAGAGAAAGCAAGCAGAAAAAGCCAAAGCCCTTAAAACCAAAAGGCAAGGGTAATAAAAAGGATCCCAAGGCTTTGAGCATCAGTGGATAGGAGGGCCAAAAAGGAATAAAATCCTGGCCTAAGCGGCTAAATCAAGCTGTCCCTAACCATGTGCTTGTGGCGTGAAGGTGTCAAGTGAAAACTTGAGACTGAGCGGTTAAAGTCAAGGTCCAAAGCAAAAAGAAGAGTGTGCTTAAGAACTCTGGACACCTCTAATTGGGGACTTTAGCAAAGCTGAGTCACAATCTGAAAGGGTTCACCCAGTTATGTGTCTGTGGCATTTATGTATCCGGTAGTAATACTGGAAAACAAAGTGCTTAGGGCCACGGCCAAGACTCATAAAGAAGTTGTGTTCAAGAATCATCACACTGAACTAAGAGAATCAATAACACTATCTGAATTCTGAGTTCCTATAGATGCCAATCACTCTGAGCTTCAATGGATAAAGTGAGATGCCAAAACTGTTCAGAATCAAAAAGCTACTAGTCCCGCTCATCTAATTAGGATCTGAGCTTCAATCAAAAACTCTGAGATATTATTGCTTCTCAACCTATTAGTCTTCTATTTTATTTGTCTAGTTGCTTGAGGACAAGCAACAGTTTAAGTTTGGTGTTGTGATGAGCGGATATTTTATACGCTTTTTGGGGATAATTTCATATAGTTTAGAGTATGTTTTAGTTAGTTTTTAGTCTATTTCTAGTAGTTTTTAGGAAAAATTCATATTTCTGGACTTTACTATGAGTTGTGTGTTTTTCTGTAATTTCAGGTATTTTTCTGGCTGAAATTGAAGGAGCTGAGCAAAAATCTGATTCAGGCTGAAAAAGGACTGCTGATGCTGTTGGATTCTGACCTCCCTGCACTCAAATTGGATTTTCTGGAGCTACAGAACTCGAAATGGCATGCTTCCAATTGCATTGGAAAGTAGACATCCAGGGCTTTCCAGCAATATATAATAGTTCATACTTTGCACAAGGATAGACGACGTAAACTGGCGTTCAACGCCAGTTCTTTGCCTAATTCTGGCGTCCAGCGCCAGAAAAGGATCAAAAACTGGAGTTGAACGCCCAAACTGGCATAAAAACTGGCGTTCAACTCCACAAATGGCCTCTGCACGAAATCTCAGCCCCAGCACACACAAAGTGGGCCCCGGCACACCAAGTGGGCCCCAGAAGTGGATATCTGCATCATCCATCATAGTCCACTCATATTTTGTAACCCTAGGCTACTAGTTTAGTATTTAAACAACTTTTAGAGACTTATTTTGTATCTCATGACATTTCGGATCTAAACTTTGTATTCTCTGACGGCATGAGTCTCTAAACCCCATTGTTGGGGGTGAGGAGCTCTGCTGTGTCTCAATGAATTAATGCAAGTATTCCTGTTTTCCATTCAAACACGCTTGTTTCTATCTAAGATGTTCATTCGCGCTTAACTGTGATGAAGGTGATGATCTGTGACATTCATCACCTTCCTCAAACCATGAACGTGTGCCTGACAACCACCTCCGTTCTATATCCGATTGAATGAGTATCTCTTAGATTCTTTAATCAGAATCTCCGTGGTATAAGCTAGAACTGATGGCAGCATTCATGAGAATCCGGAAAGTCTAAACCTTGTCTGTGGTATTCCGAGTAGGATTCAAGGATTGAATGACTGTGACGAGCTTCAAACTCCTGAAGGCTGGGCGTTAGTGACAGATGCAAAAGGATAGTAAATCCTATTCCAACCGGATCGAGAACCAACCGGTGATTAGCCGTGCTGTGACAGAGCGCGTGAGCGTAGTTTTCACTGGAAGGATGGAAGGTAGCCATTGACAACGGTGATCCACCAACACACAGCTTGCCATAGGAGGACGTGCGTGCGTGAATCAGAAGACAGAGGAAAGCAGAGATTCAGAAGACAAAGCATCTCCAAAACTCCAACATATTCTCCATTACTACACAACAAGTAACTTTTAATTTATGCTCTACTGGTTATTCATAATTCAACTGATAAACATAATTGATTTCCTGACTAAGATTTACAAGATAACCATAGATTGCTTCAAACCAACAATCTCTGTGGGATTCGACCCTTACTCACGTAAGGTATTACTTGGACGACCCAGTGCACTTGCTGGTTAGTTGTGCGAAATTGTAAGAGAGTAATGTGAACAGTAACATTACAATTTCGTGCACCAAGTTTTTGACCAGTCAGTCTTACTCCTTTCCATGGCTGGCTTTATGTGATACATCACCACTGTCAATGGCTACTTTCGGTCATCTCACGGGAAAATGATCCAATGCCCTGTCACGGCACAGCTAATCGTCTGGAGGCATCACCCTTGTCAATGGCTTCATCTTATCCTCTCAGTGAATAATATGCTCACGCACCCTGTCACGGCACGGCTATTCATCTGTCGGTTCTCGATCATGCTGGAATAGGATTTACTATCCTTTTGCGTCTGTCACTAACGCCCTGCAATCGCGAGTTAGGAGCTCGTCACAGTCATTCAATCATTGAATCCTACTCGGAATACCACAGACAAGGTTTAGACCTTCCGGATTCTCTTGAATGCCGCCATCATTCTAGCTTACGCCACGAAGATTCTGGTTAGGAGATCTAAGAGATACTCATTCTAGCTTAATTCATGTAGAACAGAAGTGTTTGTCAGGCACGCGTTCATAAGGGAGAAGGATGATGAGCGTCACACATAATCATCACCTTCATCATGTTCTTGGGTGCGAATGGATATCTTAGAAGAGAAATAAGAAGAATTGAATGGAAAACAGTAGTACTTTGCATTAATCTTTGAGGAACAGCAGAGCTCCACACCTTAATCTATGGAGTGTAGAAACTCTACCGTATGAAAATACATAAGTGAAGGTCCAGGCATGGCCGAGATGGCCAGCCCCCAAAACGTGATCACAGGATCAAAATACAATCCAGGATGCCTAATACAATAGTAAGAGGTCCTATTTATAATAAACTAGCTACTAGGGTTTACATGAGTAAGTATTTGATGTATAAATCCACTTCCGGGGCCCACTTGGTGTGTGTTTGGGCTGAGCTTAAGTGTTGCACGTGCAGAGGCCAATTGTGGAGTTGAACGCCAGTTTTTGTGCCAGTTTGGGCGTTCAACTCTGGTTTTGGATCCTTTTCTGGCGCTGGACGCCAGATTTGGGCAGAAGGCTGGCGTTAAACGCCAGTTTACGTCATCTATTCTTGGCCAAAGTATGGACTATTATATATTTCTGGAAAGCCCTGGATGTCTACTTTCCAACGCAATTGGAAGCGCGCCATTTCGAGTTCTGTAGTTCCAGAAAATCCACTTTGAGTGCAGGGAGGTCAGAATCCAACAGCATCAGCAGTCCTTTTTCAACCTCTGAATCTGATTTCTGCTCAAGTCCCTCAATTTCAGCCAGAAAATACCTGAAATCACAGAAAAACACACAAACTCATAGTAAAGTCCAGAAATGTGAATTTAACATAAAAACTAATGAAAACATCCCTAAAAGTAACTAGATCCTACTTAAAACATACTAAAAACAATGCCAAAAAGCGTATAAATTATCCGCTCATCACAACACCAAACTTAAATTGTTGCTTGTCCCCAAGCAACTGAAAATCAAATAGGATAGAAAGAAGAGAATATACTACAAATTCCAAACTATCAATGAAACAGAACTTCAATCATATGAGCGGGACTTATAGCTTTTTGCCTCTTGAATAGTTTTGGCATCTCACTTTATCCATTGGGGTTCAGAATGATTGGCATCTATAGGAACTTCAGATTTCGAATAGTGTTATTGACTCTCCTATTTCAGTATGATGATTCTTGAACACAGCTTCTTTATGAGTCTTGGCCGTGGCCCTAAGCACTTTGTTTTCCAGTATTACCACCGGATACATAAATGCCACAGACACATAATTGGGTGAACCTTTTCAGATTGTGACTTAGCTTTGCTAAAGTCCCCAATTAGAGGTGTCCAGGGTTCTTAAGCACACTCTTTGTTTTTTTTTTTTTTTTTTTTTTTTTGCTTTGGACCTTGACTTTAACCGCTCAGTCTCAAGTTTTCACTTGACACCTACACGCCACAAGCACATGGATAGGGACAGCTTGGTTTAGCGGCTTAGACCAGGATTTTATTCCTTTAGGCCCTCCTATCCACTGATGCTCAAAGCCTTGGGATCCTTTTTATTTCCCTTGCCTTTTGGTTTTAAGGGTTATTGGCTTTTTCTGCTTGCTTTTTCTTTTTCTTTCTATTTTTTTTTTCGCCTCTTCTTTTTTTTTTTTCTGCAAGCTTTGTTCTTTGCTGCTTTTTCTTGCTTCAAGAATCATTTTTATGAGTTTTCAGATTATCAAATAACATGTTTCCTAGTCATCATTCTTTCAAGAGCCAACATATTTAACATTCTTAAATAACAACTTCAAAAGACATATGCACTGTTCAGGCATTCATTCAGAAAACAAGAAGCATTGTCACCACATCAGTATAATTAAGCTAAGTTCAAGGATAAATTCGAAACTCATGTACTTCTTGTTCTTTTGAATTAAAACATTTTTCTTTTAAGAGAGGTGATGGATTCATAGGACATTCATATCTTTAAGACAAAGTTACTAACTACTAATGATCATGTAATGAAGACACAAACATAGATAAGCACCATAACATAGAAAACAAAAAACAGAGAAAGTAAGAACAAGGAATGAGTCCACCTTAGTGATGTCCTTGAGCTCTTCTATGTCTCTTCCTTGTCTTTGCTGCTCCTCCTTCATTGCTTTTAGATCTTCTTTGATTTCATGAAGGATGATGGAGTGCTCTTGATGTTCCACCCTTAGTTGCTTCCAATAATTGTGTGGAAGAAAATGTATCCCCTGAGGTATCTCAGGGATCTCTTGATTTGCAGTCAAATGTTCTACCACTGAGCTATAGACCCTTGATGGAAGCTTTTGTCTTCCCTTTCCTCTTTCTAGAGGTTTCTCTGGCCTTAGGTGCCATCAATGGTTATGGAAAAAAACAAAAAAGCTATGCTTTTACCACACCAAACTTAGAATGTTGCTCGCCCTCGAGAAAAAGAAGAAAGAATGAAGAAGATATGGAGGAGATGGATGGGAGTGTGTATTCGGCCATATGGGTGGGATTGGGTGGGAGAGAGATGTTGAATTTTGAAGGTAGTGGGTGTATGGATGTGAGTGGTAAATGGATAACAGAAGGGATGATCATAAATGGGAAGAGAGATGATGAGGTAGGTGGGGATCCTGTGGGGTCCACAGATCCTGAGGTGATCCTGTGAGGTCCACAGATCTTGAGGTGTCAAGTGATGCGCATAAACGTGTTATGCTACGATTTAGGAAATTGCACGATCGGCAAAATTCCTTCCGGCAAGTGCACCGGTTATCGTCAAGTAAAAACTCACAATAGAGTGAGGTCGAATCCCACAAGGATTGGTTGAGTGAGCAATTCGGATTAGAAGTGTGTTCTAGTTGAGCGGAATCAAGATTGAGATGAGTATTGCGGAATGTAAAAGTGGCGGGAAAAGTAAATGACAAGAAATTGAAATGGCGGAATCTTAAATTGCATGAATTAAAGAGCAGAAACTAAATTGCTGAAATTAAAAGGGAATGGGGGTGATTGCATGAATTGAGTAGCAGAATGTAAAGAGAAAGTGGAAATCAGAATTGGGGAATTCATTGGGTTATAGGAGATATTGAGATCTCCGAATCAAAACATGTTTATCTCTTCCTCAACCAATGCGTTCATTAAATTTTGCTTGGCAATCTTATATGATTGGATCCCAATTCCTTGGCTCACCAATGCTCTCTAAAAACAAACAAATTCCCAATCCCTTGGTTTAAATGTTCATAAGAAGAGATGATGCTTGATCACTGATTATACCACACAATTTCATGAACCACAATTTGGTAGGATTACATGTCACAATATCCATCCAAACCCCAATCCAATCCACTGTGAGAAAGCTTCTCTAGCATGAATCCTCCATTCCTTTCCCAAGGCTCCGAAGGATTCCAAGTATGAGTAGTTTCTTTCCCAAGACAACTACTCAATGGAATTAGATCGAGAAGCTTTCTAACAAAATTCAAGAGAAAAGATTGAAGAAGAAGATAAACTATTATTGATTCATTGAATTACAATAGAGCTCCCTAACCCAATGAAAGGGGGTTTAGTGAATCATAGCTCTGAATTCAATTACAAAGAAAAGGAAAACTAGCTAAAAGTCAAAGTAAAAGTCCTCTCTAACTTAACTTCTATCCTATTTATACACTTTCTATATTGAGCTTCAGTTGTGCTTCTTGGGCTTTGAGGCCTCTCCTTGCTTTCCTTTTGCCTTGGGTTTATGATCCATAACCTTGATGAGGTTGTTGATCCAAATCCTGTAACATTTATTGAGCCAATTTAGTGATAATCAAATAATGACACATGACTCAATAAATTGAGATTTCAAACTCATCAATCCTTCAGGCCCAATCCCATAAACCATGATATTCAATTGGGTTTCATACCAAAGTAAGTTTAAGTTAATATTTGTGCTCAAAGACTAACTTAAATCACAATATTTTTGGCCCAGAAACCTTTTCCAAGAGTGGCGTTTAAGTTGTAGTTTAAGCTTAAACTGCAGCTTAAACGCCAGACACTTCCAGTGAGGCCTTTTGTAGAAGCACGTTTAAGCTTCAGTTAAGGTTAAACTGAAGCTTAAACGTGGAAATGGAAGAAGGTAGCCCTGGAGAGTCATGTAGTCGAACACGTTTAAGCTTCAGTTTAAGGTTAAACTGAAGCTTAAACGTGGAGATAGGAAAGGCAGCCCTGGAGGTCGAACACGTTTAACCTCCAGTTTGAGGTCAAACTGGAGGTTAAACGTGGAAAAGGGTGGAGGCATACTGGAGGTCGAACACGTTTAACCTCCAGTTTGAGGTCAAACTGGAGGTTAAACGTGGAAGCTTGGAATGGTGGCCCTGGAGGTGTCGAACACGTTTAACCTCCAGTTTGCGGTCAAACTGGAGGTTAAACGTGGAGATGGAGAGAGCAACCCTGGAGTAGAAAAGCTATCGAACACGTTTAAGCTCCAGTTTGAGTCAAACTGGAGCTTAAACGTGGAATGGCTCCCTGGTACTCTTCCTGGTTCTGGCGTTTAACCTCCAGTTTGAGGTCAAACTGGAGGTTAAACGTGGAACTCCTCCCTGGGTGGCATACTCATTCTGGCGTTTAACCTCCAGTTTGAGGTCAAACTGGAGGTTAAACGTGGAATGCTCCTTAAGTGAGGCTTTTCATTCTGGCGTTTAACCTCCAGTTTGAAGTCAAACTGGAGGTTAAACTTCAATCCCAGCATTTCTTATCCTTCATGATTTTGGCGTTTAAGCTCCAGTTTAGGCTTAAACTGGAACTTAAACTCCACATGTGATATTCAAGCTTCCTTTATTGATTTTGTTGCTTCCTTGCTTAGCCTCTTCTTCCCTGAAATCATCCAAACAATTGCATCAAAGTCTTGCAAAATTTCATGAGAAATCTTTCATTCATAGCTTTTAAGTAATATAACTAAAACTCATGGAATTTGCATCAAAATCATATTGTTTGGATGGTTCATTACTTTGTTCTTCATTTAACCATTTTTGGTTACTTTAAGCTCAAGAAAATGCATAAAACAACTAAAACTAACAGAAAAATGCTAGTGAAACTAGCCTATGATGCCTTGGCATCACAACACCAAACTTAATACTTGCTTGTCCCTAAGCAAGTCCTGAGTTATTTGAGAAGAAAGTATGAAACAGAAAGCAATTACATTGGCTATATTAGCAAGCATTTGAAGTTCATCAGAAGGGTTTTATGCAGAAAGTTGCAGCATCACTTTTTCATACTTATCAGGTATGATTATCACTTTTTCATTGCATCCATCAAAAATTGCTATGGCCTCTTGTTATTCTTATGTCTTTGGCACTTTTCTCTTCTTTGTTTTTCTTTTCTTTTTCTTAGAGCTTCTTTTGCTCCTTGTTTGCTTAGTGTCATGTGTTGCACAAGCCTTTGGCATTTTCTTTTTCTTATCAGTGCACTACACATATCCACCTTAGGCATTTTAGTTCACATTTCTTCTTGAGACATTGGTGCCCAGCACCTCTTTGTGTGACTAAATGTTTTGTATTTAGGTTGCTCTTGATAATGGACTTTTGGTTGATAATCCCGGGTTAGTTAACCCAAGTTACCAAGTGTTGAAACACTCCTCAGAACCTATTCATCCAAGCATATCCTTAATACATAAACACCACAGGCATTTGTCTCAGAAGTTCAAACCATTGGTACCTAGCTTATTTTCTCAATTTTTTTTTGCTTTTTGGTTGCCTTTTTCCGTGGCTTTTTCTTTTTCTTTTTCTTTCTTTTTCATGGCCAAAGACATTTATTCATCAAGATCCATAGACAATGTTCACTTTCTACATAAAAAAATGATAATTCTACACTCTAATTTTAGTGATCTGACTAAACAATCAAGCATGCATACCACCACTTAATTCTACTTGATTTGTCACTAATTTAGCCAAGTTACTTTTGTTCAAACTTTTCTTTTATTTTTGGAAACAGAACAAGCATGGCACGCACTTGTTTAAGAAGGTGAAGTTATATCCAAACATCTAGGCATTCACTTTATTCAAAGCAATTAACAAACACACATACTAAAAAAAACGACTCATAAAAAAAAACTCCACATAACACTTAAATGACTTATGATGAAAACACGTTCATAAAGACAATTCACCAATTATCATTTGATTATTAAGGAACGAGACCACCTCTTATTTATTGCTTGGTTCTTCTTAATTCTTGGGATCCTGCTTCTTCTTGCTTCCTGCCTCTTTTTGACCACTTGTGCCTCCCTTGTCTTTTCTTATGAGCTTTTTCCAGAATCCAGCTTTTTTCATCGTTTCTTCCACTCCTTTTTCAAGGATCATTGCCTTGTTTATTTCTCCTTCTTTCCTCCCTTTGAAATACTCATCATAAGCTGGGAATGCTGGGTCCATCTTGTGTAGATGTTCCCCTATGTAGTTAAGCTTGATTTGCGAACTGATGTTGTAATCAGCTTGGACTGAGTATCTTGCATTCTGTAAAGTGGTGGCTTCCTTGATTGCCAAGACATTGGCATCTTGGTGTTGGCATATGTGGCTGAAGGATTCCTGTAAGTGTAAATTTTGTTCCCTTTGCAGATCGAAGAATCTTGATTCAAAGTTCCTTTGCATATCCATCATTTTTAGATGAAAGTCCTCTTGTCTCTCCTGAGACCTCATGTATTGTTGAGACATTCCTTCCATGATTTCCTGCATTCTGCTCATATCCATGGGGTCTCTGGGAATTCGTTGTCTTCTTTCAGGAGTTGCTTGCTCTTCTTGCTCTTCTTCTCTATCTTCTCCTTCCTGTCTTTCTTGTTCTACTTCTTGCTCGGCTTCCACTTGTTGCCCTTCTTCATTTCTTCTTCTTGTATGTCTTGGAGGAGTTGGGCCAAGAGTCATTCTGTGCGCAGTTATGGCCAGTCCAGGATATAGCCAATTAGGTCTTTCATCCTCAAGTGGTACTTGGGCATCGATGCATAGTCTAATGATAGTGCTAGGGAAGTGGAGCCAGGATTCAGGGTCACTTTTCTCACTAAACTCTTGTATCTGTTCAGCAATGAGTTTATGAACTTTGATCTCTCCTCCAACCATAATGCAATGTAGCAAGATGGCTCTTTTAGGGACTATTTCTGAAGAGTTTGCAGTGGGTAGGATGGATCTCCTAACTATTGCATACCACCCTTTAGCTTCAGGTGTTAGGTCTCCCGATGACATGAAATCCATATTGGTTGTCCTTAATGAGTGTGCATAATTCTAATAAATCATAGTCACCTTGGCTCTTTGATTCTAAACAAAGTGACTAACCTAAGTAATTGAAACCAAAGTATTAAAACATGTGAATGGTATACTTGTCATGAATTTTGAAATCCAGAGGAACTTCTTGCTTTTCATAAACTGTGTTCAAAAAGAACACCAAACTTAATGTTTGGTTGTGCACCTTGAATGAAAGATGGAATTCAATTCGAGTAAGATTTGGGAGTGCCATCAAGCACACCAAACTTAGAGACCCATCGTAATTTACATGCAAGGTTTAGTGCACTTAATCAATAGTTGTCCTGAGGATTCAAGTTCATGCATAAGAAACCATGCTTTATTAGATGTAAAGCAAAGCACTAAAGATTAAGGATACTAAAAACATGGGTTGCCTCCCATGAAGCGCTTCTTTAACGTCACTAGCTTGACGGTTGTCCCTTGTTAGGGTGGATTGTAGTGCTTGACGTCCTCTCCTCTCACTATGAAAACGTCCCCACTTGATTCATTCATGACCTCTAAATGTTCCATAGAAAGAACTTTCCTGATTGTGAACACTTGAGGGAGCTGGGAAGGAATGGTTTTGAGGCCAGGTGGGATTGGCAGATAATGACTTGATATCACGTTATCTCCCGGAGAAAAACCTTCAGTGGGAATTTTCTTGTTTCTCCATCCTCTTGGCAATCTCCCTATCACTCTTCCCTTTCTCTTGAGGATTTCTTCATTGACCTTTATGTCAGGAGGATCCTTCTGATCTGTTTCCACTGATTCTTGTGGCTCTAACTCTTGCAACTCTTGTTTGCCTTCCAATGACTGTTTTAGAGTCTCAGCTGCTGGATTACTTTCCTCCAAACACGGATGGCTACTATCATCTTTAGGCTTTTCAGGTTCTGGTTCAGGCTCAGATGCAGGTTTGAAGACTTTGAAAATGAGCTGTTCATCATGTATTCTCAGAATTAGCTCTCCTTGTTCTACATCTATGAGTGCTCTAGTAGTGGCTAGAAATGGTCTGCCCAGAATGATAGGGTGTAAGTAGCTTTCCTCCATGTCCACAATGACAAAGTCTGTGGGGAAATAATAATCCCCCACTTTCACCAGCACATTTTCAACTACCCCTTCAGCTTGCTTCTGAGTTTTGTCAGCCAGTTGTATGATTACATCAGTGGATCTCACCTCATTCAGTTGTAGCCTCTTCATAAGAGTTAGAGGCATCACATTTATGCTAGCTCCTAGATCACAGAATCCTCTGTCAATTTTTGTTTCCCCTATGATGCAAGGGATATGAAAACTTCCTGGGTCCGTTTTCTTAGAGAGTGTGTCCTTCTTGATGAGAGCACTGCATTCTTTGTTCATTGTTACTGTTTGTCCTCCCTTCAAAACTCTTTTTTTGCTTAACAATTCCTTTAAATACTTGATGTGTGTGGGCATTTGATGAAGAATCTCAAGAAAGGGAATATTGACATGAAGAGAGTTAAATGTCTCTAGAAACCTTGAGTAGGTTTTCCTTTTTTCACCTCCTCCTAACCTCTCAGGAAATGGTGCTTTTGATTGGTATATTTCCATCATGCCTTTTTGCAGTTCCTTGGCTTGCTCAGTTCCACCTTCTTGCTTAACTTCTTCCACACCTTCCTTCAAGATTTCTGGTTCCTGCTCTGAGGGCCTGATTCCTTCTTCTTCTGAGACTTCCTTCATTATGGTGATGGCTTTGCATTCTTCCCATCTTACTCTCTTTTGTTCCCCTTTAGGATTCTTTTCTGTGTCACTAGGGAACACTGCAGTTGATTTGGGTGCCTGTTGAGATAGCTCTCCTACTTGAGATTCCATCCTTTTGAGTTTTTCACCATGGTTTCTTAAGGTAGTTCTCACATCATCCCTGAAGCTCTTCAGTTCAATGATGTCTTGACTCATGGTTGCCATAATTCCTTCTATTCGGTTGAATTGATCTTGAAATTGTTGGTTCGGATTAGGTTGGGTATGTTGATTATCTTGGCCATGATATGATGATTGGGGTAAGTGTTTTGTGTGGCTTGGTATGATCTTTGGTTGGAGTTTTGGTATGTGGAATTGTTTTGTTGGTTGTGGTTGTAAGGTTTGTGGTTTTGTGGTTGGGTTTGTTGGTTTCCCCACCCAAAGTTTGGGTGGTTTCTCCAGCCTGGGTTGTAAGTGTTGGAATGTGGATCATATGATTGCCTTTGTTGGTTTCCCACATAGTTAGCCTCATCCCAATCACCTCCTTCAATGCCTACTTCCTCTTGATCTTGTGTGTGTATTGCAGCCACTTGCTTTGTTTCTAATTGCCTGGTAAGCTCTGCTAGTTGCTTGGCAAACACCTTGTTTTGGGCTAGAATTGTATCAACATGGTTCAGCTCCATGACTCCCTTAGTGTTGTGCCTTTCTGATGCATAGTAGTACTCATTCTCAGCTACTGTCTCGATCACTTCAATGGCTTCTTCCACAGTCTTTTTCCTGTTCAATGAACCTCCTGATGAATGGTCTACAGCCTTCCTTGATTCATAAGAGAGCCCATCATAGAAGATGTGCAGTTGCACCCAATCATGGAACATGTTTGGTGGGCATTTCCTTGTCAAGTCCTTGAATCTCTCCCATGCCTCGTAGAGAGTTTCACCATCTTGTTGTCTAAAAGTCTGAACCTCAGATCGAAGCCTATTGACCTTTTGTGGAGGGTAGAAACGTGCCAGAAACTTGCTTTCCACCTCATCCCATGTTGTTAGACTCCCCCTTGGGAATGATTCCAGCCACTTAGCTGCTTTGTCCCTAAGTGAAAATGGGAACAAAAGCAGTTTATAGGCATCTTCCTGGACTCCATTGGACTTCACAGTGTCACAAATTCTCAGGAATTTTGTGAGATGTTGGTTTGGGTCTTCATTAGCACTTCCTCCAAAGGAACAATGATTTTCCACAAGTGATATTAGCTGTGGCTTGAGCTCAAAATTGTTGGCCTGAATGGGTGGTTTCTGGATGCTACTACCACAATTCCCAGAGGTTGGGTTTATGTATGAACTAAGAACCCTCCTCTCAGGGATGGCATCGTTTCCATCAGCTCTCTCATGGTTGTGAACTTCTCTATCCATGTTGAGATCTAAAGCTTCCTCAAAATTGTCCTCAGATTCTCCTTCAGATTCCTCTTCTCCCACTACTCTCTTCCCTCTTGCTTCCCTTCTAAGTCTATGAAGGGTCCTCTCTGGTTCGGTATATGGAGGAGTTGATGTCTCTCCTCTCCTACCTGTCATACAAGATCACAGCTCAAACACAAACAAGTGAAATACTCTTGGTTAATGGAAGAGTATGGTTAGCTCAATTGAGGAATTAATTCAAACAGTTAGTGAGTCAGTGAGTTAGTTGCATGAGTTTAAAGGCATAAAGAAGGAAAGCATGTAACCAAGTGCAGGAATTAAAGTTCAACAAGTATCTTGAACAGAATTAACAAAGCAAGAGAAAATTGCTCAATCTAGTTAGCTTCCAATTTGAGAATTGTCAATCGAAAACCAATCCCCGGCAACGGCGCCATAAACTTGATGCGCATAAACGTGTTATGCTACGATTTAGGAAATTGCACGATCGGCAAAATTCCTTCCGGCAAGTGCACCGGTTATCGTCAAGTAAAAACTCACAATAGAGTGAGGTCGAATCCCACAAGGATTGGTTGAGTGAGCAATTCGGATTAGAAGTGTGTTCTAGTTGAGCGGAATCAAGATTGAGATGAGTATTGCGGAATGTAAAAGTGGCGGGAAAAGTAAATGACAAGAAATTGAAATGGCAGAATCTTAAATTGCATGAATTAAAGAGCAGAAACTAAATTGCTGAAATTAAAAGGGAATGGGGGTGATTGCATGAATTGAGTAGCAGAATGTAAAGAGAAAGTGGAAATCAGAATTGGGGAATTCATTGGGTTATAGGAGATATTGAGATCTCCGAATCAAAACATGTTTATCTCTTCCTCAACCAATGCGTTCATTAAATTTTGCTTGGCAATCTTATATGATTGGATCCCAATTCCTTGGCTCACCAATGCTCTCTAAAAACAAACAAATTCCCAATCCCTTGGTTTAAATGTTCATAAGAAGAGATGATGCTTGATCACTGATTATACCACACAATTTCATGAACCACAATTTGGTAGGATTACATGTCACAATATCCATCCAAACCCCAATCCAATCCACTGTGAGAAAGCTTCTCTAGCATGAATCCTCCATTCCTTTCCCAAGGCTCCGAAGGATTCCAAGTATGAGTAGTTTCTTTCCCAAGACAACTACTCAATGGAATTAGATCGAGAAGCTTTCTAACAAAATTCAAGAGAAAAGATTGAAGAAGAAGATAAACTATTATTGATTCATTGAATTACAATAGAGCTCCCTAACCCAATGAAAGGGGGTTTAGTGAATCATAGCTCTGAATTCAATTACAAAGAAAAGGAAAACTAGCTAAAAGTCAAAGTAAAAGTCCTCTCTAACTTAACTTTTATCCTATTTATACACTTTCTATATTGAGCTTCAGTTGTGCTTCTTGGGCTTTGAGGCCTCTCCTTGCTTTCCTTTTGCCTTGGGTTTATGATCCATAACCTTGATGAGGTTGTTGATCCAAATCCTGTAACATTTATTGAGCCAATTTAGTGATAATCAAATAATGACACATGACTCAATAAATTGAGATTTCAAACTCATCAATCCTTCAGGCCCAATCCCATAAACCATGATATTCAATTGGGTTTCATACCAAAGTAAGTTTAAGTTAATATTTGTGCTCAAAGACTAACTTAAATCACAATATTTTTGGCCCAGAAACCTTTTCCAAGAGTGGCGTTTAAGTTGTAGTTTAAGCTTAAACTGCAGCTTAAACGCCAGACACTTCCAGTGAGGCCTTTTGTAGAAGCACGTTTAAGCTTCAGTTAAGGTTAAACTGAAGCTTAAACGTGGAAATGGAAGAAGGTAGCCCTGGAGAGTCATGTAGTCGAACACGTTTAAGCTTCAGTTTAAGGTTAAACTGAAGCTTAAACGTGGAGATAGGAAAGGCAGCCCTGGAGGTCGAACACGTTTAACCTCCAGTTTGAGGTCAAACTGGAGGTTAAACGTGGAAAAGGGTGGAGGCATACTGGAGGTCGAACACGTTTAACCTCCAGTTTGAGGTCAAACTGGAGGTTAAACGTGGAAGCTTGGAATGGTGGCCCTGGAGGTGTCGAACACGTTTAACCTCCAGTTTGCGGTCAAACTGGAGGTTAAACGTGGAGATGGAGAGAGCAACCCTGGAGTAGAAAAGCTATCGAACACGTTTAAGCTCCAGTTTGAGTCAAACTGGAGCTTAAACGTGGAATGGCTCCCTGGTACTCTTCCTGGTTCTGGCGTTTAACCTCCAGTTTGAGGTCAAACTGGAGGTTAAACGTGGAACTCCTCCCTGGGTGGCATACTCATTCTGGCGTTTAACCTCCAGTTTGAGGTCAAACTGGAGGTTAAACGTGGAATGCTCCTTAAGTGAGGCTTTTCATTCTGGCGTTTAACCTCCAGTCAAACTGGAGGTTAAACTTCAATCCCAGCATTTCTTATCCTTCATGATTTTGGCGTTTAAGCTCCAGTTTAGGCTTAAACTGGAACTTAAACTCCACATGTGATATTCAAGCTTCCTTTATTGATTTTGTTGCTTCCTTGCTTAGCCTCTTCTTCCCTGAAATCATCCAAACAATTGCATCAAAGTCTTGCAAAATTTCATGAGAAATCTTTCATTCATAGCTTTTAAGTAATATAACTAAAACTCATGGAATTTGCATCAAAATCATATTGTTTGGATGGTTCATTACTTTGTTCTTCATTTAACCATTTTTGGTTACTTTAAGCTCAAGAAAATGCATAAAACAACTAAAACTAACAGAAAAATGCTAGTGAAACTAGCCTATGATGCCTTGGCATCACAACACCAAACTTAATACTTGCTTGTCCCTAAGCAAGTCCTGAGTTATTTGAGAAGAAAGTATGAAACAGAAAGCAATTACATTGGCTATATTAGCAAGCATTTGAAGTTCATCAGAAGGGTTTTATGCAGAAAGTTGCAGCATCACTTTTTCATACTTATCAGGTATGATTATCACTTTTTCATTGCATCCATCAAAAATTGCTATGGCCTCTTGTTATTCTTATGTCTTTGGCACTTTTCTCTTCTTTGTTTTTCTTTTCTTTTTCTTAGAGCTTCTTTTGCTCCTTGTTTGCTTAGTGTCATGTGTTGCACAAGCCTTTGGCATTTTCTTTTTCTTATCAGTGCACTACACATATCCACCTTAGGCATTTTAGTTCACATTTCTTCTTGAGACATTGGTGCCCAGCACCTCTTTGTGTGACTAAATGTTTTGTATTTAGGTTGCTCTTGATAATGGACTTTTGGTTGATAATCCCGGGTTAGTTAACCCAAGTTACCAAGTGTTGAAACACTCCTCAGAACCTATTCATCCAAGCATATCCTTAATACATAAACACCACAGGCATTTGTCTCAGAAGTTCAAACCATTGGTACCTAGCTTATTTTCTCAATTTTTTTTTGCTTTTTGGTTGCCTTTTTCCGTGGCTTTTTCTTTTTCTTTTTCTTTCTTTTTCATGGCCAAAGACATTTATTCATCAAGATCCATAGACAATGTTCACTTTCTACATAAAAAAATGATAATTCTACACTCTAATTTTAGTGATCTGACTAAACAATCAAGCATGCATACCACCACTTAATTCTACTTGATTTGTCACTAATTTAGCCAAGTTACTTTTGTTCAAACTTTTCTTTTATTTTTGGAAACAGAACAAGCATGGCACGCACTTGTTTAAGAAGGTGAAGTTATATCCAAACATCTAGGCATTCACTTTATTCAAAGCAATTAACAAACACACATACTAAAAAAAACGACTCATAAAAAAAAACTCCACATAACACTTAAATGACTTATGATGAAAACACGTTCATAAAGACAATTCACCAATTATCATTTGATTATTAAGGAACGAGACCACCTCTTATTTATTGCTTGGTTCTTCTTAATTCTTGGGATCCTGCTTCTTCTTGCTTCCTGCCTCTTTTTGACCACTTGTGCCTCCCTTGTCTTTTCTTATGAGCTTTTTCCAGAATCCAGCTTTTTTCATCGTTTCTTCCACTCCTTTTTCAAGGATCATTGCCTTGTTTATTTCTCCTTCTTTCCTCCCTTTGAAATACTCATCATAAGCTGGGAATGCTGGGTCCATCTTGTGTAGATGTTCCCCTATGTAGTTAAGCTTGATTTGCGAACTGATGTTGTAATCAGCTTGGACTGAGTATCTTGCATTCTGTAAAGTGGTGGCTTCCTTGATTGCCAAGACATTGGCATCTTGGTGTTGGCATATGTGGCTGAAGGATTCCTGTAAGTGTAAATTTTGTTCCCTTTGCAGATCGAAGAATCTTGATTCAAAGTTCCTTTGCATATCCATCATTTTTAGATGAAAGTCCTCTTGTCTCTCCTGAGACCTCATGTATTGTTGAGACATTCCTTCCATGATTTCCTGCATTCTGCTCATATCCATGGGGTCTCTGGGAATTCGTTGTCTTCTTTCAGGAGTTGCTTGCTCTTCTTGCTCTTCTTCTCTATCTTCTCCTTCCTGTCTTTCTTGTTCTACTTCTTGCTCGGCTTCCACTTGTTGCCCTTCTTCATTTCTTCTTCTTGTATGTCTTGGAGGAGTTGGGCCAAGAGTCATTCTGTGCGCAGTTATGGCCAGTCCAGGATATAGCCAATTAGGTCTTTCATCCTCAAGTGGTACTTGGGCATCGATGCATAGTCTAATGATAGTGCTAGGGAAGTGGAGCCAGGATTCAGGGTCACTTTTCTCACTAAACTCTTGTATCTGTTCAGCAATGAGTTTATGAACTTTGATCTCTCCTCCAACCATAATGCAATGTAGCAAGATGGCTCTTTTAGGGACTATTTCTGAAGAGTTTGCAGTGGGTAGGATGGATCTCCTAACTATTGCATACCACCCTTTAGCTTCAGGTGTTAGGTCTCCCGATGACATGAAATCCATATTGGTTGTCCTTAATGAGTGTGCATAATTCTAATAAATCATAGTCACCTTGGCTCTTTGATTCTAAACAAAGTGACTAACCTAAGTAATTGAAACCAAAGTATTAAAACATGTGAATGGTATACTTGTCATGAATTTTGAAATCCAGAGGAACTTCTTGCTTTTCATAAACTGTGTTCAAAAAGAACACCAAACTTAATGTTTGGTTGTGCACCTTGAATGAAAGATGGAATTCAATTCGAGTAAGATTTGGGAGTGCCATCAAGCACACCAAACTTAGAGACCCATCGTAATTTACATGCAAGGTTTAGTGCACTTAATCAATAGTTGTCCTGAGGATTCAAGTTCATGCATAAGAAACCATGCTTTATTAGATGTAAAGCAAAGCACTAAAGATTAAGGATACTAAAAACATGGGTTGCCTCCCATGAAGCGCTTCTTTAACGTCACTAGCTTGACGGTTGTCCCTTGTTAGGGTGGATTGTAGTGCTTGACGTCCTCTCCTCTCACTATGAAAACGTCCCCACTTGATTCATTCATGACCTCTAAATGTTCCATAGAAAGAACTTTCCTGATTGTGAACACTTGAGGGAGCTGGGAAGGAATGGTTTTGAGGCCAGGTGGGATTGGCAGATAATGACTTGATATCACGTTATCTCCCGGAGAAAAACCTTCAGTGGGAATTTTCTTGTTTCTCCATCCTCTTGGCAATCTCCCTATCACTCTTCCCTTTCTCTTGAGGATTTCTTCATTGACCTTTATGTCAGGAGGATCCTTCTGATCTGTTTCCACTGATTCTTGTGGCTCTAACTCTTGCAACTCTTGTTTGCCTTCCAATGACTGTTTTAGAGTCTCAGCTGCTGGATTACTTTCCTCCAAACACGGATGGCTACTATCATCTTTAGGCTTTTCAGGTTCTGGTTCAGGCTCAGATGCAGGTTTGAAGACTTTGAAAATGAGCTGTTCATCATGTATTCTCAGAATTAGCTCTCCTTGTTCTACATCTATGAGTGCTCTAGTAGTGGCTAGAAATGGTCTGCCCAGAATGATAGGGTGTAAGTAGCTTTCCTCCATGTCCACAATGACAAAGTCTGTGGGGAAATAATAATCCCCCACTTTCACCAGCACATTTTCAACTACCCCTTCAGCTTGCTTCTGAGTTTTGTCAGCCAGTTGTATGATTACATCAGTGGATCTCACCTCATTCAGTTGTAGCCTCTTCATAAGAGTTAGAGGCATCACATTTATGCTAGCTCCTAGATCACAGAATCCTCTGTCAATTTTTGTTTCCCCTATGATGCAAGGGATATGAAAACTTCCTGGGTCCGTTTTCTTAGAGAGTGTGTCCTTCTTGATGAGAGCACTGCATTCTTTGTTCATTGTTACTGTTTGTCCTCCCTTCAAAACTCTTTTTTTGCTTAACAATTCCTTTAAATACTTGATGTGTGTGGGCATTTGATGAAGAATCTCAAGAAAGGGAATATTGACATGAAGAGAGTTAAATGTCTCTAGAAACCTTGAGTAGGTTTTCCTTTTTTCACCTCCTCCTAACCTCTCAGGAAATGGTGCTTTTGATTGGTATATTTCCATCATGCCTTTTTGCAGTTCCTTGGCTTGCTCAGTTCCACCTTCTTGCTTAACTTCTTCCACACCTTCCTTCAAGATTTCTGGTTCCTGCTCTGAGGGCCTGATTCCTTCTTCTTCTGAGACTTCCTTCATTATGGTGATGGCTTTGCATTCTTCCCATCTTACTCTCTTTTGTTCCCCTTTAGGATTCTTTTCTGTGTCACTAGGGAACACTGCAGTTGATTTGGGTGCCTGTTGAGATAGCTCTCCTACTTGAGATTCCATCCTTTTGAGTTTTTCACCATGGTTTCTTAAGGTAGTTCTCACATCATCCCTGAAGCTCTTCAGTTCAATGATGTCTTGACTCATGGTTGCCATAATTCCTTCTATTCGGTTGAATTGATCTTGAAATTGTTGGTTCGGATTAGGTTGGGTATGTTGATTATCTTGGCCATGATATGATGATTGGGGGTAAGTGTTTTGTGTGGCTTGGTATGATCTTTGGTTGGAGTTTTGGTATGTGGAATTGTTTTGTTGGTTGTGGTTGTAAGGTTTGTGGTTTTGTGGTTGGGTTTGTTGGTTTCCCCACCCAAAGTTTGGGTGGTTTCTCCAGCCTGGGTTGTAAGTGTTGGAATGTGGATCATATGATTGCCTTTGTTGGTTTCCCACATAGTTAGCCTCATCCCAATCACCTCCTTCAATGCCTACTTCCTCTTGATCTTGTGTGTGTATTGCAGCCACTTGCTTTGTTTCTAATTGCCTGGTAAGCTCTGCTAGTTGCTTGGCAAACACCTTGTTTTGGGCTAGAATTGTATCAACATTGTTCAGCTCCATGACTCCCTTAGTGTTGTGCCTTTCTGATGCATAGTAGTACTCATTCTCAGCTACTGTCTCGATCACTTCAATGGCTTCTTCCACAGTCTTTTTCCTGTTCAATGAACCTCCTGATGAATGGTCTACAGCCTTCCTTGATTCATAAGAGAGCCCATCATAGAAGATGTGCAGTTGCACCCAATCATGGAACATGTTTGGTGGGCATTTCCTTGTCAAGTCCTTGAATCTCTCCCATGCCTCGTAGAGAGTTTCACCATCTTGTTGTCTAAAAGTCTGAACCTCAGATCGAAGCCTATTGACCTTTTGTGGAGGGTAGAAACGTGCCAGAAACTTGCTTTCCACCTCATCCCATGTTGTTAGACTCCCCCTTGGGAATGATTCCAGCCACTTAGCTGCTTTGTCCCTAAGTGAAAATGGGAACAAAAGCAGTTTATAGGCATCTTCCTGGACTCCATTGGACTTCACAGTGTCACAAATTCTCAGGAATTTTGTGAGATGTTGGTTTGGGTCTTCATTAGCACTTCCTCCAAAGGAACAATGATTTTCCACAAGTGATATTAGCTGTGGCTTGAGCTCAAAATTGTTGGCCTGAATGGGTGGTTTCTGGATGCTACTACCACAATTCCCAGAGGTTGGGTTTATGTATGAACTAAGAACCCTCCTCTCAGGGATGGCATCGTTTCCATCAGCTCTCTCATGGTTGTGAACTTCTCTATCCATGTTGAGATCTAAAGCTTCCTCAAAATTGTCCTCAGATTCTCCTTCAGATTCCTCTTCTCCCACTACTCTCTTCCCTCTTGCTTCCCTTCTAAGTCTATGAAGGGTCCTCTCTGGTTCGGTATATGGAGGAGTTGATGTCTCTCCTCTCCTACCTGTCATACAAGATCACAGCTCAAACACAAACAAGTGAAATACTCTTGGTTAATGGAAGAGTATGGTTAGCTCAATTGAGGAATTAATTCAAACAGTTAGTGAGTCAGTGAGTTAGTTGCATGAGTTTAAAGGCATAAAGAAGGAAAGCATGTAACCAAGTGCAGGAATTAAAGTTCAACAAGTATCTTGAACAGAATTAACAAAGCAAGAGAAAATTGCTCAATCTAGTTAGCTTCCAATTTGAGAATTGTCAATCGAAAACCAATCCCCGGCAACGGCGCCATAAACTTGATGCGCATAAACGTGTTATGCTACGATTTAGGAAATTGCACGATCGGCAAAATTCCTTCCGGCAAGTGCACCGGTTATCGTCAAGTAAAAACTCACAATAGAGTGAGGTCGAATCCCACAAGGATTGGTTGAGTGAGCAATTCGGATTAGAAGTGTGTTCTAGTTGAGCGGAATCAAGATTGAGATGAGTATTGCGGAATGTAAAAGTGGCGGGAAAAGTAAATGACAAGAAATTGAAATGGC
The DNA here is from genome assembly GCF_003086295.3 of Arachis hypogaea. Lineage (NCBI taxonomy): Eukaryota > Viridiplantae > Streptophyta > Magnoliopsida > Fabales > Fabaceae > Arachis > Arachis hypogaea. Next base: position 52,552,911 of record NC_092055.1, read on the forward strand.
GGAATCTTAAATTGCATGAATTAAAGAGCAGAAACTAAATTGCTGAAATTAAAAGGGAATGGGGGTGATTGCATGAATTGAGTAGCAGAATGTAAAGAGAAAGTGGAAATCAGAATTGGGGAATTCATTGGGTTATAGGAGATATTGAGATCTCCGAATCAAAACATGTTTATCTCTTCCTCAACCAATGCGTTCATTAAATTTTGCTTGGCAATCTTATATGATTGGATCCCAATTCCTTGGCTCACCAATGCTCTCTAAAAACAAACAAATTCCCAATCCCTTGGTTTAAATGTTCATAAGAAGAGATGATGCTTGATCACTGATTATACCACACAATTTCATGAACCACAATTTGGTAGGATTACATGTCACAATATCCATCCAAACCCCAATCCAATCCACTGTGAGAAAGCTTCTCTAGCATGAATCCTCCATTCCTTTCCCAAGGCTCCGAAGGATTCCAAGTATGAGTAGTTTCTTTCCCAAGACAACTACTCAATGGAATTAGATCGAGAAGCTTTCTAACAAAATTCAAGAGAAAAGATTGAAGAAGAAGATAAACTATTATTGATTCATTGAATTACAATAGAGCTCCCTAACCCAATGAAAGGGGGTTTAGTGAATCATAGCTCTGAATTCAATTACAAAGAAAAGGAAAACTAGCTAAAAGTCAAAGTAAAAGTCCTCTCTAACTTAACTTTTATCCTATTTATACACTTTCTATATTGAGCTTCAGTTGTGCTTCTTGGGCTTTGAGGCCTCTCCTTGCTTTCCTTTTGCCTTGGGTTTATGATCCATAACCTTGATGAGGTTGTTGATCCAAATCCTGTAACATTTATTGAGCCAATTTAGTGATAATCAAATAATGACACATGACTCAATAAATTGAGATTTCAAACTCATCAATCCTTCAGGCCCAATCCCATAAACCATGATATTCAATTGGGTTTCATACCAAAGTAAGTTTAAGTTAATATTTGTGCTCAAAGACTAACTTAAATCACAATATTTTTGGCCCAGAAACCTTTTCCAAGAGTGGCGTTTAAGTTGTAGTTTAAGCTTAAACTGCAGCTTAAACGCCAGACACTTCCAGTGAGGCCTTTTGTAGAAGCACGTTTAAGCTTCAGTTAAGGTTAAACTGAAGCTTAAACGTGGAAATGGAAGAAGGTAGCCCTGGAGAGTCATGTAGTCGAACACGTTTAAGCTTCAGTTTAAGGTTAAACTGAAGCTTAAACGTGGAGATAGGAAAGGCAGCCCTGGAGGTCGAACACGTTTAACCTCCAGTTTGAGGTCAAACTGGAGGTTAAACGTGGAAAAGGGTGGAGGCATACTGGAGGTCGAACACGTTTAACCTCCAGTTTGAGGTCAAACTGGAGGTTAAACGTGGAAGCTTGGAATGGTGGCCCTGGAGGTGTCGAACACGTTTAACCTCCAGTTTGCGGTCAAACTGGAGGTTAAACGTGGAGATGGAGAGAGCAACCCTGGAGTAGAAAAGCTATCGAACACGTTTAAGCTCCAGTTTGAGTCAAACTGGAGCTTAAACGTGGAATGGCTCCCTGGTACTCTTCCTGGTTCTGGCGTTTAACCTCCAGTTTGAGGTCAAACTGGAGGTTAAACGTGGAACTCCTCCCTGGGTGGCATACTCATTCTGGCGTTTAACCTCCAGTTTGAGGTCAAACTGGAGGTTAAACGTGGAATGCTCCTTAAGTGAGGCTTTTCATTCTGGCGTTTAACCTCCAGTTTGAAGTCAAACTGGAGGTTAAACTTCAATCCCAGCATTTCTTATCCTTCATGATTTTGGCGTTTAAGCTCCAGTTTAGGCTTAAACTGGAACTTAAACTCCACATGTGATATTCAAGCTTCCTTTATTGATTTTGTTGCTTCCTTGCTTAGCCTCTTCTTCCCTGAAATCATCCAAACAATTGCATCAAAGTCTTGCAAAATTTCATGAGAAATCTTTCATTCATAGCTTTTAAGTAATATAACTAAAACTCATGGAATTTGCATCAAAATCATATTGTTTGGATGGTTCATTACTTTGTTCTTCATTTAACCATTTTTGGTTACTTTAAGCTCAAGAAAATGCATAAAACAACTAAAACTAACAGAAAAATGCTAGTGAAACTAGCCTATGATGCCTTGGCATCATCAAGGCATTTACATCCTTGCACCAATTTAGGCATGCAAAATGCCCTTGCACACAACTCTGGGCGTTCAGCGCCAGGTTGGTGCCCATTTTGGGCGTTCAACGCCCATTTGCTGCCATTTCTGGCGTTGAACGCCAGAACCATGCTTGTTCTGGGCGTTCAGCGCCAGAACTATGCTCTATTCTGGCGTTTGAACGCCAGGCAGATGCTCCTCCAGGGTGTGATTTTTCTTCTGCTGTTTTTGATTCCGTTTTCAATTTTTATATTTATTTTGTGACTCCACATGATCATGAACCTAAGAGAACATGAAAAACAATAAAAATAAGAATTAGATAAACATTGGGTTGCCTCCCAACAAGTGCTTCTTTAATGTCAATAGCTTGACAGTGAGCTCTCATGGAGCCTCACAGATGTGCAGAGCTTTGTTGAGACTCTCCAACACCAAACTTAGAGTTTGGATATGGGAGTTCAACACCAAACTTAGAGTTTGGTTTTGGCCTCCCAACACCAAACTTAGAGTTTGACTGTGGGGACTCTGGTTGACTCTGCTTGGAGAGAAGCTTTTTCTGCTTCCTCTCCATGGTTGCAGAGGGAGATCCTTGAGTTGTAAACACAAGGGAGTCCTCATTCCATTGAAGGACTAGTTCACCTCTGTCAACATCAATCACAGCTCTTGCTGTGGCCAGGAAAGGTCTTTCTAGGATGATGGATTCATCCTCTTCCTTTCCAGTATCCAGGACTATGAAATCAGCAGGTATGTAAAGGCCCTCAACCTTTACTAATACATCTTCTACTTGTCCATAAGCCTGTTTTCTTGAGCTGTCTGCCATCTCTAGTGAGATTTTAGCAGCTTGCACCCCATAGATTCCCAGTTTCTCTATTACAGAGAGGGGCATGAGGTTTATACCTGAACCAAGGTCACACAGAGCTTTAAAGATCATGGTGCCTATGGTACAGGGTATTATGAACTTTCCAGGATCCTGTCTCTTCTGAGGCAATGTCAGTTGATCCAGATCACTTAGTTCATTGATGAACAAGGGAGGTTCAACTTCCCAAGTATCAATGCCAAATAATTTGGCATTTAGCTTCATGATTGCACCAAGAAATTTGGCAGTTTGCTCTTCAGTAACATCCTCATTCTCTTCAGAAGAGGAATACTCATCAGAGCTCATGAAGGGCATAAGGAGGTTCAATGGGATCTCTATAGTCTCTAGATGAGCCTCAGAGTCCTTTGGTTCCCCAGAGGGAAGCTCCTTATTGATCACTGGACGTCCCAGGAGGTCTTCCTCCTTGGGATTCACGTCCTCTCCTCTCCTCACAGGTTCGGCCATGGCGCTTATGTCAATGGCCTTGCACTCTCCTTTTGGGTTCTCTTCTGTATTGCTTGGGAGAGTACTAGGAGGGATTTCAGTGATCCTTTTACTCAACTGGCCCACTTGTGCTTCCAGATTTCTAATGGAAGACCTTGTTTCATTCATGAAACTTACAGTGGCCTTAGATAGATCAGAGACTAAACTTGCTAAATTAAAAGCATTTTGTTCAGATTTCTCTGTCTGTTGCTGAGTTGATGATGGAAAAGGCTTGCTATTGCTAAACCTGTTTCTTCCACCATTATTAAAGCCTTGTTGGGACTTTTGATCCTTCCATGAGAAATTTGGATGATTTCTCCATGTTGAGTTATAGGTGTTTCCATAAGGTTCACCTAAGTAATTTACCTCTGCTATTGCAGGGTTCTCAGGATCATAAGCTTCTTCTTCAGGAGAAGCCTCTTGAGTACTGTTGGATGCAGCTTGCATTCCATGCAGACTCTGAGAAATCATATTGACTTGCTGAGTCAATATTTTATTCTGAGCCAATATGGCATTCAGAGTATCAACTTCAAGAACTCCCTTCTTCATAGGCGTCCCATTACTCACAGGATTCCTTTCAGAAGTGTACATGAACTGGTTATTAGCAACCATGTCAATGAGTTCTTGAGCTTCTGCAGGCGTTTTCTTTAGGTGAATGGATCCACCTGCAGAAGTGTCCAGTGACATCTTTGATAGCTCAGATAAACCATCATAGAATGGACCATCCTGGATATATTCTATGATGGTTTATCTGAGCTATCAAAGATGTCACTGGACACTTCTGCAGGTGGATCCATTCACCTAAAGAAAACGCCTACAGAAGCTCAAGAACTCATTGACATGGTTGCTAATAACCAGTTCATGTACACTTCTGAAAGGAATCCTGTAATCAATGGGACGCCTATGAAGAAGGGAGTTCTTGAGGTTGATACTCTTAATGCCATATTGGCTCAGAATAAAATATTGACTCAGCAAGTCAATATGATATCTCAGAGTCTGCATGGAATGCAAGCTGCATCCAACAGTACTCAAGAGGCATCTTCTGAAGAGGAAGCCTATGATCCTGAGAACCCTGCAATAGCAGAGGTAAATTATTTAGGTGAACCTTATGGAAACACCTATAACTCAACATGGAGAAATCATCCAAATTTCTCATGGAAGGATCAAAAGCCCCAACAAGGCTTTAATAATGGTGGAAGAAACAGGTTTAGCAATAGCAAGCCTTTTCCATCATCAACTCAGCAACAGACAGAGAACTTTGAACAAAATGCTTCTAATTTAGCAAATCTAGTCTCTGATCTATCTAAGACCACTGTACGTTTCATGAATGAAACAAGGTCTTCCATTAGAAATTTGGAAGCACAAGTGGGCCAGCTGTGTAAAAGGATCACTGAAATCCCTCCTAGTACTCTCCCAAGCAATACAGAAGAGAACCCAAAAGGAGAGTGCAAGACCATTGACATAAGTGCCATGGCCGAACATGTGAGGAAAGAAGAGGACGTGAATCCCAAGGAGGAAGACCTCCTGGGACGTCCAGTGATCAATAAGGAGCTTCCCTCTGCAGAATCAAAGGACTCTGAGGCTCATCTAGAGACTATAGAGATCCCATTGAACCTCCTTATGTCCTTCATGAGCTCTGATGAGTATTCCTCTTCTGAAGAGAATGAGGATGTTACTGAAGAGCAAACTGCCAAGTTTCTTGGTGCAATCATGAAGCTGAATGCCAAATTATTTGGCATTGATGCTTGGGAAGTTGAACCTCCCTTGTTCATTAATGAACTGAGTGATCTGGATCAACTGACATTACCTCAGAAGAGACAGGATCCTAGAAAGTTCATAATACCCTGTACCATAGGCACTAGGATCTTTAAAGCTCTGTGTGACCTTGGTTCAGGAATAAACCTCATGCCCCTCTCTGTAATAGAGAAACTGGGAATCTATGGGGTGCAAGCTGCTAAAATCTCACTAGAGATGGCAGACAGCTCAAGAAAACAGGCTTATGGACAAGTAGAAGATGTATTAGTAAAGGTTGAGGGCCTTTACATACCTACTGATTTCATAGTCCTGGATACTGGAAAGGAAGAGGATGAATCCATCATCCTAGGAAGACCTTTCCTGGCCACAGCAAGAGCTGTGATTGATGTTGACAGAGGTGAAATATTCCTTCAATGGAATGAGAACTCCCTTGTATTCAAAACTCAAGGATCTCCCTCTGCAACCATGGGGAGGAAGCAGGAAAAGCTTCTCTCCAAGCAGAGTCAACCAGAGCCCCCACAGTCAAACTCTAAGTTTGGTGTTGGGAGGCCACAACCAAACTCTAAGTTTGGTGTTGAACTCCCATATCCAAACTCTAAGTTTGGTGTTGGAGAGTCTCAACAAAGCTCTGCACATCTGTGAGGCTCCATGAGAGCCCACTGTCAAGCTATTGACATTAAAGAAGCGCTTGTTGGGAGGCAACCCAATGTTTATCTAATTCTTATTTTTATTGTTTTTCATGTTTTCTTAGGTTCATGATCATGTGGAGTCACAAAATAAACAAAAAATTCAAAAACGGAATCAAAAACAGCAGAAGAAAAATCACACCCTGGAGGAGCATCTGTCTGGCGTTCAAACGCCAGAACAGAGCATAGTTCTGGCGCTGAACGCCCAGAATGGGAGCATCCTGGCGCTGAACGCCTAGAACAAGCATGGTCCTGGCGTTCAATGCCAGAAATGGCAGCAAATGGGCGTTGAACGCCCAAACTGGGCACCAACCTGGCGCTGAACGCCCAGAGTTGTGTGCAAGGGCATTTTGCATGCCTAAATTGGTGCAGGGATGTAAATGCCTTGACACCTCAAGATCTGTGGACCCCACAGGATCCCCACCTACCTCCACTCACTCTCTTCTCTCTTCTCAATCATCCTCTATTCCCAATAAACACTCTTCCCTATTAACCCCTTACCACTCACATCCAAGCACCCACTTTCCTTCAAAATTCAACATCTCTTTCCCACCCAATCCCACCCATATGGCCGAATACACATCTCCCTCCATCTCCTCCATATCTTCTTCTTATTCTTCTATTCTTTCTTCTTTTGCTCGAGGGCGAGCAACATTCTAAGTTTGGTGTGGTAAAAAAAGCATAGCTTTTTTGTTTTTTCCATAACCATTGATGGCACCTAAGGCCAGAGAAGCCTCTAGAAAGAGGAAAGGGAAGACAAAAGCTTCCATCAAGGGTCTATAGCTCAGTGGTAGAACATTTGACTGCAAATCAAGAGATCCCTGAGATACCTCAGGGGATACATTTTCTTCCACACAATTATTGGAAGCAACTAAGGGTGGAACATCAAGAGCACTCCATCATCCTTCATGAAATCAGAGAAGATCTAAAAGCAAAGAAGGAGGAGCAGCAAAGACAAGGAAGAGACATAGAAGAGCTCAAGAACATCACTAAGGTGGACTCATTCCTTGTTCTTACTTTCTCTGTTTTTCGTTTTCTATGTTATGTGCCTATCTATGTTTGTGTCTTCATTACATGATCATTAGTAGTTAGTAACTTTGTCTTAAAGATATGAATGTCCTATGAATCCATCACCTCTCTTAAATAAAAACTGTTTTAATTCAAAAGAACAAGAATTACATGAGTTTCGAATTTATCCTTGAACTTAGTTTAATTATATTGATGTGGTGACAATGCTTCTTGTTTTCTGAATGAATGCCTGAACAGTGCATATGTCTTTTGAAGTTGTTGTTTAAGAATGTTAAATATGTTGGCTCTTGAAAGAATGATGACTAGGAGACATGTTATTTGATAATCTGAAAAATCATAAAAATGTTTCTTGAAGCAAGAAAAAGCAGCAAAGAACAAAGCTTGCAGAAAAAAAAAAGAGAAGAAAAAAATTAGGCAAAAAAAAAAAATATAGAAAGAAAAAGAAAAAGCAAGCAGAAAAAGCCAATAACCCTTAAAACCAAAAGGCAAGGGCAAATAAAAAGGATCCCAAGGCTTTGAGCATCAGTGGATAGGAGGGCCTAAAGGAATAAAATCCTGGTCTAAGCGGCTAAACCAAGCTGTCCCTAACCATGTGCTTGTGGCGTGTAGGTGTCAAGTGAAAACTTGAGACTGAGCGGTTAAAGTCAAGGTCCAAAGCAAAAAAAAAACAAAGAGTGTGCTTAAGAACCCTGGACACCTCTAATTGGGGACTCTAGCAAAGCTGAGTCACAATCTGAAAAGGTTCACCCAATTATGTGTCTGTGGCATTTATGTATCCGGTGGTAATACTGGAAAACAAAGTGCTTAGGGCCACGGCCAAGACTCAAAAAGAAGCTGTGTTCAAGAATCATCATACTAAACTAGGAGAGTCAATAACACTATTCGAAATCTGAAGTTCCTATAGATGCCAATCATTCTGAACCTCAATGGATAAAGTGAGATGCCAAAACTATTCAAGAGGCAAAAAGCTATAAGTCCCGCTCATATGATTGAAACTATGTTTCATTGATAGTTTGGAATTTATAGTATATTCTCTTCTTTTTATCCTATTTGATTTTCAGTTGCTTGGGGACAAGCAACAATTTAAGTTTGGTGTTGTGATGAGCGGATAATTTATACGCTTTTTGGCATTGTTTTTAGTATGTTTTTAGTAGGATCTAGTTACTTTTAGGGATGTTTTCATTAGTTTTTATGATAAATTCACATTTCTGGACTTTACTATGAGTTTGTGTGTTTTTCTTTGATTTCAGATATTTTCTGGCTGAAATTGAGGGACTTGAGCAGAAATCAGATTCAGAGGTTGAAGAAGGACTGCTGATGCTGTTGGATTCTGAACTCCCTGCACTCAAAATGGATTTTCTGGAGCTACAGAACTCAACATGGCGCGCTTCCAATTTCGTTGGAAAGTAGACATCCAGGGCTTTCCAGCAATATATAATAGTCCATACTTTGGCCAAGAATTGACAATGTAAACTGGTGTTTAACGCCAGCCTTCTGCCCAAATCTGGCGTTCAGCGCCAGATAAGGATCCAAAACCAGAGTTGAACGCCCAAACTGGCACAGAAACTGGCGTTCAACTCCACAAATGGCCTCTGCACGTGCTACACTTAAGCTCAGCCCAAACACACACCAAGTGGGCCCCGGAAGTGGATTTATGCATCAATTACTTACTCATGTAAACCCTAGTAGCTAGTTTATTATAAATAGGACCTTTTACTATTGTATTAGGCATCTTTGGTCTCAGTTTTATTCCATTATTCATCTTAGGAGACTATTGATCACGTTTTAGGGGGCTGGCCATCCCGGCCATGCCTGGACCTTCACTTATGTATTTTTAACGGTAGAGTTTCTACACTCCATAGATTAAGGTGTGGAGCTCTGCTGTTCCTCAAAGATTAATGCAAAGTACTACTGTTTTCTATTCAATTCATCTTATTTCGCTTCTAAGATATCCATTCGCACCCAAGAACGTGATGAAGGTGATGATTATGTGTGACGCTCATCACCATCTCCCCTACGAACGCGTGCCTGACAAACACTTCTGTTCTACATGAATTAAGCTAGAATGAGTATCTCTTAGATCTCCTAACCAGAATCTTCGTGGCGTAAGCTAGAATGATGGCGGCATTCAAGAGAATCCGGAAGGTCTAAACCTTATCTGTGGTATTCCGAGTAGGATTCAATGATTGAATGACTGTGACGAGCTCCTAACTCGCGATTGCAGGGCGTTAGTGACAGACGCAAAAGGATAGTAAATCCTATTCCAGCATGATCGAGAACCGACAGATGAATAGCCGTGCCGTGACAGGGTGCGTGAGCATATTATTCACTGAGAGGATAAGATGAAGCCATTGGCAAGGGTGATGCCTCCAGACGATTAGCCGTGCCGTGACAGGGCATTGGATCATTTTCCCGAGAGATGACCGAAAGTAGCCATTGACAGTGGTGATGTATCACATAAAGCCAGCCATGGAAAGGAGTAAGACTGATTGGATGAAGATAGCAGGAAAGCAGAGGTTCAGAGGAACGAAAAGCATCTCCATTCGCTTATCTGAAATCCCTGCCAATGAATTTACATAAGTATCTCTATCCCTATTTTATTATATCATATTCGAAAACACCATTATCACTTTATATCTGCCTGACTGAGATTTACAAGGTGACCATAGCTTGCTTCATACCAGCAATCTCCGTGGGATTCGACCCTTACTCACGTAAGGTATTACTTGGACGACCCAGTGCACTTGCTGGTCAGTTGTATCGAAGTTGTGACAATTATGAATTAAGATCAGAGCACCAAGCTTTGGAGCCATTACCAGGATTTGTTCGAGCCTGGAGATCACAATTTCGTGCAAATTATCCGCTCATCATTGCCTCCTTTTCTTCTGCGGGGAGTGTTCCTTCTTTGAGGTAGTTGATTATGGGGGTCATCCATCCTTGGTCCTGACTTGTTATGGCCAGGACTTTTTCCTCTTTTGAGATTGACGGGTTTTGCAACATTTCCTGGATGAGGCTACTATTGTTGCCCCCTGGTTTGGTGCTGGCTAGTTTTGAGAGTGCATCAGCTCGGGCATTTTGTTCGCGGGGTATGTGGCAGATCTTATTTTCCCCGATTTGTCCGAGTAGTTCCTTGGTTTTATCCAAATATTTTTTCATGGTGGGGTCTTTGGCCTGGTAGCTCCCTGTTATTTGTGATGTGACCACTTGTGAATCGCTGTAAATGTTGAGTTTTTGAGCTCCGACCTCTTTAGCCAGTTTCAAACCAGCTAATAATGCTTCATATTCCGCTTGGTTATTGTAGGCCGGGAACCCGAATTTGAGGGAGAGCTCAACTTGGGTTTCTTGGTTGCTTTCTATTATCACGCCTGCGCCGCTTCCAGTTTTATTTGAGGAACCGTCCACGTAGAGATTCAATTCTGTGGGAGTTTCCGGGGTATCTGTGAATTCTGCGATGAAGTCGGCCAGATACTGTGATTTGATGGCCGTTCGAGCTTCATATTGGAGGTCAAATTCTGACAACTCGACTGCCCATTGTAGAATTTTTCCTGCTAAATCTGTTTTCTGCAATATTCCTTTTATGGGCTGGTTAGTTCTAACCTTAATGGTGTGAGCCTGGAAGTACGGGTGGAGTCGTCGAGATGTTAGGATGAGAGTATAGGCAAATTTTTCTATTTTCAGGTAGTTCAGCTCGGATCCCTGTAGTGCTTTGCTAATGAAGTAGACGGGTTGTTGCCCATTTTCGTCTTCTCTGACTAGTGCTGAGGCTATCGCCCGGCTTCCTACTACGAGATATAATATGAGTGGTTCTCCTTCTCGTGGTCGAGATAGGGTAGGTAGCCGTCCTAAGAACTCCTTGAAGTCTCGGAAAGCTTGCTCATATTCTATCGTCCATTCGAACTGTTTTCCCTTTCTTAAAGTAGCATAGAAGGGGAGAGATCTTATCACAGCTCCTGCTAAGAATCGGGATAGGGCGGCCAGTCTCCCGTTGAGTTGTTGTACTTCTTTGACACAGGTTGGGCTCTTCATGTTGAGTATAGCTTGACATTTGTCTGGATTTGCTTCAATTCCCCTTTGTGTGAGCATGAAGCCCAAGAATTTGCCTGCTTCAACTGCGAAGGTGCATTTCGTGGGGTTGAGTCGCATGTTATGCTTCCTTATAGTGTCAAACACTTGAGCCAGGTCAGACAATAATGTATCTTCGCTTTGTGTTTTTATCAACATGTCGTCCACATAGACTTCCATGATTTTTCCGATGTGATCTGAGAAGACTTTACTCATTAGCCTTTGATAAGTAGCTCCCGTGTTCTTGAGACCGAAAGGCATCACGATGTAGCAGTAGTTCGCCTTTGGTGTTAAGAACGAGGTCTTTTCTTGATCTGGTGGATACATGGGGATTTGGTTGTATCCCGAATAGGCGTCCATAAACGAGAGGTATCTATATCCGGAGGAAGCATCTACCAGAGCGTCAATACTTGGGAGTGGGTATGGATCTTTTGGGCAGGCTTTGTTGAGATCGGTGTAATCGGTACACATGCACCACTTCCCGTTTGATTTTTTCACCAAGACGACGTTGGCTAGCCATAGTGGGTACTTGACTTCTCTTATGAATCCTGCCTCCAGTAACGTTTGTACTTGTTCTTCCACAGCTTGGGATCGTTCTGGTCCGAGTTTTCTTCGCTTCTGCTGCACCGGCCGAGATCTTGGATAGACTGCCAACTTGTGGCACATTAGCTTAGGGTCTATGCCTGGCATGTCTGCAGCTTTCCATGCGAAGAGATCGACATTATCTCGTAAGAATTGTATCAGTAATTCTTTTGAGTCTCCTCTTAGGACCGTGCCGATATTAGTCGTTTTGTCCGAGGTGTCTCCAATCTGAACCTTCTCTACCTCACCTTCTGGGTGCGGACGGAGTTCTTCTCAACGCTGAGCTCTGCCAAGCTCAATGGTATGAAACTCTTCTCCTCTGCCTTTGAGGTTTAAGCCCTCGTTATAACAGCGACGTGCCATCTTTTGATCTGCTTTTATCGTGGCTATCCCCTCTGTAGTTGGCAACTTCATGCATAGATGCGGAGTTGAGACTATTGCGCCGAGTTGATTGAGTGTTGTCTGACCTATGAGAGCATTGTAGGCCAAACTTACGTCAACCACAACGTAGTCTATTTTGAGGGTCCTAGATTGGTTCCCTTTTCCAAAAGTAGTGTGTAGCGATACGTATCCCAGCGGTTGTATCAGAGTGTCTCCTAGTCCAAACACATTGTTCGGGTATGCTCTAAGTTCCTTTTTGTCTAAGCCGAGCTTGTCGAAGGCTGTTTTGAATAAGATGTCGGCAGAACTCCCTTGGTCTACTAGTGTGCGGTGTAGATTGGCATTTGCCAGTATAATAGTGATGGCCATGGGGTCGTCGTGTCCCGAGATGATGCCGGATGCGTCCTCTTTAGTAAATGTTATCGACGAGATGTCGGGTGCTTCCTCCTTTCCCTCAACATGATATACTTCTTTGAGATATCTCTTTCGGGACGATTTGGAGATCCCACCTCCTACAAATCCGCCATGTATCATGTGGACGTGTCTTTCTGGTGTCCGAGGTGACCGTTCAGCTCGTCCATCATCTTCGTCTCTCCGTCTTTTCTTTGGTCATCATCCCGGGTGGCCAGAAATTGATCTAATTTTCCTTCTCTTACCAATTTTTCTATGATATTTTTCAAGTCGAAGCACTCGTTGGTAGAGTGCCCTTGAATTCGATGGTATTCACAATATTCCTTCCGGTTTCCTCTTCCCCTTTTGCCTTTGAGTGGCCGCGCTGGGGGGATTTTTTCTGTATGGCAGACTTCTTTGTACACGTCGACCAGGGATGCTTTGAGAGGAGTGTAGTTGTGGTATTTTTTGATTTTCTCACCCTGTCGATCTTCTTTCCTCTTGGAGTCCTTGTCTTTGTCTCGGTAGGAGGCCCCAGATTTTGAGGTTTCTCCCAGCCGAGCGTTCTCTTCCATGTTGATGTATTTTTCTGCTCGCTCCTGTACTTCGTCTAAGGAGGTAGGATACGTTTTTGATATAGATTGGCTGAAAGGTCCCTCTCGTAAGCCATTGATAAGCCCCATGATGGCGGCCTCTGTTGGTAAACTTTGTATGTCCATGCATGTTTTGTTGAATCTTTCCATGTAGTTGCGGAGGCTCTCCCAATCTCCTTGCTTGATCCCTAGTAAGCTGGGTGCGTGCTTGGCCTTATCTTTCTGGATGGAGAATCTGGCCGGGAACTTTTTGGCCAGGTCGTCGAAGTTTGAGATGGACTTCGGAGGTAAGTTGTCGAACCATCTGATCGCCGTTTTCGTGAGAGTTGTTGGAAAAGCTTTGCAGCGAATGGCATCTGTGGCATCGGTAAGGTACATTCTGCTTCTGAAATTGCTGAGATGATGGTTGGGATTTGTAGTGCCCTCATACAAAACCATATCCGGGAGCTTGAAATCTTTTGGGATTTTGGTCTTCATGATTTCCCTGGTGAATGGATCCTGTTCTTTGCGTGAATTTTCCTCAGGAGTGGTCTGAGGAGCTTTTGATTTGAGATCAGACTCTAATTGCTGTAGTTTTTCTTCTAGTTCTCGACGTCGCCGTACCTCTCTTTGAAGATCCTTTCCGATCTCCCGTTGTTGCTGGGTTTCTTTCTCAAGTTGCTTTAAGCGATCTTGAAGTGCTTCCATGGCTCCCGGATTTGGTGAGTTTTTGTCTCCGTTGGATTCCAGAGTATCCTTTAGCGTAGTGTCCGTGTTCTTGTGTGGTGTTCTGTTCTCCAGATCCAAGTCGTGGTCGTTGTCATGGCCATCCGCCATGGTTTTGGGATGACTTTCAGGTTCCCCGGCAACGGCGCCTTCTGTTTCGAGGGTTACCTGAAACTGGATGTCGATCTCGGATGAGATCCTTGGTACTGGTCGGGATGACGTGTCCGGCTGGCTGGTGGCGGCCGGAGCTGTTGTGTCCGACTTGTTGGACTTGCTACACTGCTGATCCTTGGCCACCGGAGGGTGGGGGGTACCTGCAAGAGACTCCGATGCTTAAGTTAGCACGGGTATTGAGCAGGTTTTATGTAGAATCAGAGTAGGAGTTATACCTGGGTGCTCCAATGTATTTATAGTGGTTGTAGAGTGACCTTTTTAGATAAGATAAGTCAGTTATCTTATCTTATCTTATCTTTGGGTGAGGTCAGCTTATCTTCAACGAAACCGTCCTTCTCTCTGTAGGCTTTGGGCTGCCTTTGGAGTTGGGTTGTGTTCCTTCATTTGGGCCCTTTACTGGGCTTTCCTGTCAATTTGGCCGAGTTCTTCGTAAAGAAGTCGGTCCGCTTGACCTGAACAGGTCGGTCGCTTTGCTACCGAACATCCCGGTTCGGACAGCTCGACCCAGGGTATGAACAGTGCCCCTGCTTGAGCTCGATCTTCTTTTTGAGGTCGAGTTCTTGACTTCGGTCTTTCTTTAGTGAAGCCGAACTCAAGCATTTTGTCGATTCTTTTGTAGAAGCTTTTTGAATGTAAAACGTTTTCCTCTAAAAGCGCGCGCTTTTATATCGGGGCTTTGGGAACGTGCGAGGGTTTAATGCCTTTTAATTTTAGCATTAATTGCCCCGTTTCCTTTTGGCTCTTTGATTTTGAAAACCCAGAAACGGTTTCTCTTCTTTCGCCCTTTTTGTAACTTCTTCGCATTTTTCCCTTCATTCTTTCGCTTTCAACTTTTCTTTGTGTTGCGATGTTTGTTTGATTTTTCTGAAGCCTCTGCTTGGAGTTCGTAGTTTCGCGTTTCAGCCCAGCGACGTTTTCTTTTGCTCGTATCTTTTCTTTTGCTTTGAGGTAGTGATTCCAGATTTCGCCGTCCCTCTTCACCTTCCCTGAAATCTGCTGCCTTTTTAGGTTGGTACTAACTTTCTTGCTTGTTTCACGGCTTCATCTTTTGTTTCTTTTTTTTGGTGAAGCTTTTGCTTTTGCATGTCTTGAAAGTTTGAACTTTTTCGTGATTTTGCATTTGTTTGTCGCTGTAAATGCGTTTTTCTTGGCTTTCTTTTGTGTGTTCCTCTGGCATTTCCGTCGAGGCTTTATATGGTTTTTGTTTGTTGCTTCTGATTTTTTACTATCTGATATAAACTCTGCATCCGTTCCTTGCTTTGCTTGATTGCTTTTTGTCTGATTTCTCAAAAGTTCGTACCTTTGACGATTTCCATTTGGCGTATTTTGATGTTTTGGGAATGCTTTTGCTTGGTTGACTATGATGATTTATGCTTCTGGAAATGCTTGCTTGTTTGAAGTCTTTTTCTTGTTTGAAAGATGCTGGGGTGAGAGCTGTAGATTTCTACCAGAAACCTTACTTGATTATTGCCTCCAAAGGATGCCCCAGGACTTTGGTTTGAGTCTTGGGGTTTTCCTTTTCTGTGTGTTCGCCTTTATCGTGTTGAGCTGTTTTCTCCCTTGTCTGAGATGTTTTTAGTAATCCCATCTTCTTTTCTTACTTGTAGGATTAGTTGGCCTCATGTCTTCTCGCAATAACATTGTAAAGATGTCTTCCAGAGTTCTCGAGGGGATGTCCGATTAGCTGGACTCCCTTGTTTTGTTGTGCGTTTCTATTGTGGATGCTGAATTTTGCACAGAGCTGAGGAAGCGCCATAGGATTTGTGGTAACAGTGCCCGCGAGGGGGATTATGAGCTTGTTGCTCCTGATTCCTATGAGAGAGTTTGTTTTCCGACTTCTGTCGAGGGGGAGCGTCCCTCCTTCTATGCTTATGAATACTTCTTCAGCCAGTTAAACGTTACTTTCCCTTTTACTGCTTTTGAAATTGACTTGTTGTAGTCCTGTAACATTGCTCCGTCCCAGCTTCATCCGAACTCCTGGGGTTTTATCAAAATATTTCAACTTCTTTGCCAGGAGTTGGACATGACACCTTCTGAAACTCTTTTCCTTTATCTTTTTGTCTCGGCCAAACCCGGAGGTTCCTCCAAAAAGAAAGCTTCCTGGGTTTCTTTCAGAACGGCCCAGGGGCATAAAGTTTTTGCCATGTATGATGAGTCGTTTAAAGATTTTAAGAACAATTTCTTCCGAGTCTGTGTCGTTGAGGGGGTTCGCCCCTTTTTTCTTGATGAAAATGATGAGCCTGTTTTTCCTCTGGAGTGGCAAAAGAATGTAAGAGTGCCACGTTACACATGGGAAATGCTTAGTGAGGTTGAGCGGGCCTTTGTAGTTGTTCTTGAAGATTTGTGGGGGAAGCCACCCCATCTGGACACGAAGAGATTTTTGAGTGATCCATCTTTGGTTCGGGCTACTTCGGGTACTGTCTGATTTGTTTTTATACTTGCTCCCGAGTTTTGTTTCTCCTGTGTTGTAACTTGTCTTTGCTTTTTGTGTTTTTCAGAGATGTCGAACAATAATGATTCTATGAGAGCCTATAAGAAGGCGAAGAAGGCGACCGCTGCTTTAAACATCTCGGCCAAGGCGGCCGGAGAGGGATCTTCTCAGCCTCCAGTTAAACCTCCTATATCGAGTTCTCCCGGGCCAAGGAAAGCAATTCCTACTCCCCTGGTCCGTCTGGTCGATCCTCCACAATCTTCTGTTGTAGCTTCTGGTGCCCCTCCTAGTAAAAAGCAAAGAACAACTGAGCCTTTCAACCATGATGCTCCTGACTTTGATGCGGTTGAGTTTGTAGATCAACAAATCGGCCCTTATGGTGTTCTTCCTATGGACGACGTGTCGCTTCTTCATCATTTTGATTATATCACCCGGAGTGGTATCAAGTTGGCACACATAGGGGCGGCCCTATATCGAACTGCTCAAAGTCTTCCTCTCCATGCTATTAAAGCTTTTATGGAGGAGGCCAAACAGGAGTTTGATCGGATGAAGGACTTGAAGGAGGAGCTTGAAGTAAGGGTGGCCAAGTTGGAGAAAGACTTGGAGAATGAAAAGGCTAGTTCTACTTCTCTGGCTGGTTCTCTGAGACTGGCCGAGGACACGGCTATGCGGCATAAGGACAGTTATTTGATGTCTTACCGGGAGTTGGAGAATGCCCGGGCTAATTATTCTGAACTCCAAGGTCATCTTGTTGGCAGTGTAACTGCTGCCTATGAGAACCTGAGGGAACAAGTTCGGGTTATTGTTCCCGAGGCCGACCTGACCCTCTTTAGCTTGAAGAACGTTGTCAGGGATGGCAAGGTTGTCCCTGATGACGAGGATGAGGATGATGTCGATCCTCCCCCTGTAGCCTCTACCAAAGTGTCAACTTCTGCTGTCTCTGCCGAGATTGGTCCTCCCGCTTCTGACCCTGACTGCCAGATCTTGAACCGGGATGACGGTACTGTAGATGCCGTTCCTCTCCAGACTCGGCCTCCGTCTCCTCGGCCTGATGTTGGGAAGGTAAAATAGTTGAAAACAAGTAAAATTTAAGAAACGGGGCATGTGCGGCCACACAGGGGGGTGTGCGTGCGCACGCCCAGGAGATTTTAAAATGTGTGTGTACGCACAGGGGTGTGCATAAGCACAGGTGGAAAAACTTACAGAATTTGTTCACTCGCACAACCTGTGCCAGCGCCCCTAACAGACCGGCCTTCCCAACATATGCGTCCGCACAGGCTGAAATTCTTCCGTAGATATGTGCGCGCACAAGCTGTGCGATCGCTGCAAACAGAACGCATTTCCCTGCCTGTGCGTGCACACAGGTGTGTGCGTCCACACAAGTCAAAATTTTTGCAGGGTGTGCGTCCGCACATATCAAAAATCATGAAATTCCGCAACCTTGCAGAATTTCAGATTTTTAACACAAACTTTGAATGATCATAACTTCCTCTACAAAATTCTAATTTTCACAAACTTTATATCAATTTAAAGAGTTTTCAATGATCTGTAATTCTAAAAAAATTTCAATCAATTTCTAAAACCAATGTAAAAGTTATGATCGAACAAAGTTCACCAAAAACCCAAATTTTACCAAACTTCACAATTACCAACATTTCTTACCATACACATTCCAACCTATACCAAACTATTCAAAACTCTATTTATCATCAAATTCCACACTCTAAGACATATTACACCATTTTTACTACTCTTTCCTTTACATTTCAACATTCTCATCCTTGAATTTCAATTTCCAACACATCAAGCAATTTCCCACCAACACATTCACAAATTTTCATTTCATCAATATCAATGTTTCTCATAAACTCATTCATACTCCATATTAATGACTAACATACATATTCATGCAAGTTCATCCTACATCATATTCCAAACCCATTATCTCAATCAACATTTACAACATCAACATCTCAAACAATCATCAACAACATAAAAATTCCAAACCTATCCTATGGGTTACTAGCCTAAGTGTCCATAAATATTATATACTACATAGAGGAAATCGAAACCATACCTTGGCCGATTCCCTATATGCACCAAAAACTCCAATTTAGCACAAACAAGCTCCCAACAATAATCCAAGCTTTCAATTCCACTCCAATAAGCACAAATAAGTTCCAATAGCTCCCAAAGCCTCAATAATCAAACTATATGCATACAAATCACCTTAAATCAACCTAGGGTTCCAATTAAACATAAATTCACAATGGTTTAGTGACTCTTACATTTTCCAACCGATTTGGATGTCAAAACCCAAAGCTAAGCAAAGATTATAGTGAACCTAAATATCCAAAATCACAAAAACTCACTTAATCACAAACCCTATAAACCAAAATTTTGGAGAGAAGAATAGAAAAGATTTCGTGGTTACCTCTCCAATTTCTTGTATGGGTTTTTTAGAGCTCTTCACAAGGAACGCGTAGCTGCAAACGGTCCGGCGATCGGAGCTCTATAGCTCAAGATATGAGCTTCGGAAGATAATAATGAATAGTGTTAATGGAGTCTCTCTTCTCCTTCTCTTCTCAGCTGGTGGTGTGTGTTAGTGAGTGTGTTGTGGCTGATGGGTTCACTTAATGAACCCTTTTATATGTTGGACTGGGCCCAACTTGGGCCCGGTCTAACTCGTTAGCATTTTTAGCCCGTTTGGCCCGATTTCGGGCCAAACCTTTAAAATTAACGCCCGATTTTCCATTTCTAATGTTTTTCTAAGGTTTTTGATGGTTTTTACTTTTTCTTGTCTGGTACCGGGCAGACTTGAACCAGTTCAATTGGTTCAGCTGTCGGTTCGCGGTTTTTTACGGTTTTTCGTAGAAGGCATATTTTCTGACTCAGAAAGACCCACTAAGTCCAAAAATCACCTTTAAATCCTCAAATTCTCACTCTAACTTTTTGGAGTCTAATTTGAGAAATATTAATTACTTAATTAACTGGTTGATTAGTTGTGGTTGTTACATTCTCCCCACCAAATAAGAAATTTCGCCCTCAAAATTTGTATTACCTGAGAATAGCTCGGGATAATCCGTTCGTATCTCGGACTCCAACTCCCAAGTATGCTCTTCAACTCCTACTCGCTCCTAGGCAACCTTAACCAATGAAACTTCCTTTCCTCGCATCTTCTTCACACTAGTGTCATCGATCCTCACTGGCATTACTTGGAAGGTTAAGTTTTCCCTCAACTCAACCGACTTATGCTCTAACAAATGAGCCGCATCCGACGTGTACTTACGGAGTTATGACACGTGGAATACGTCATGCAAGTTAGACAGATGAGGTGGCAAAGCAACTTGATACGCCACCGGCCCGAATCGCCTTAAAACCTCAAACGGTCCTATATACCTCGGATTCAACTTCTTGGTCTTGATTGCTCTTCCAATCCTAGTTGTCGGTGTAACCCACAGAAATACGTGTTTTCCCACTTCAAACTCTAATGGTTTCCTTCTCTGATCCGCATAACTCTTTTGTCGACTTTGAGCAGTTAGAATCTGTTCATACCCTGGGTCGAGATGTTCGACCCGGGATGATCGACGACAAGCCAACTAACCTGTTCAGGTCAGGAACATCTGACCTCTTCTCCAAGAGCTCGGCCAAATCACTACAGAGGCCCAAAAGGGCCCAAACGGAAGAACACGACCGAAATCCAAAGGCAGCCCAAGCCTAGAGAGATAAGGGCGGTTTCTTTAAAGATAAGATGACTTCACTCAAAAGATAAGATAAGATAACTATCTTATCTCCAGAAAGGTTACTCCATACCATTATAAATATACTGGAGTACCCAGGTATAACCCATACTCTGATTCTACTAAAAACCTGCTTAATACCCTTGCTAACTTAAGCATCAGAGTCCCTTGCAGGTACCACCACCCTCTAGTGACAAAGGATCAGAATCACCAACTAGTCCTACAAGTCGGACGCGACGGCTCCGGCCACCCCCTACAAGTCGGACACATCAGCTCCGACCAGCACAGACGATCTCATCCGAGATCGACCTACAGTTTCAGGTAACCCTCGGAACATTGGTGCCGTTGCCGGGGACCTGGAAGTCATCCCATCATCATGGCGGACAACCTTGACAACGACCACAACTCTGATTTGGAGAACAGAACACCACACAAGAACACAGAGGTCACACTAGATGATACTTCTCAACCTAACAAAGACAAGAATTCACCAAACACTGGAGCCATGGAGGCACTTCAGGATCGCCTAAAACAACTCGAAAAAGAGGTCGAGTATCAATGGGAAGCCGAGAGAGACCTACGAAGGGAAGCTAGATGATGCCGCGAATTAGAGGACAAGCTCCTAAAGCTCGAAGCCGATCTCAAAACCAAAACTACTCGATCCAGCCATGAAGATAGCTCCCTTAGGGACCAAGACTCATTCACCAAAGAAATCATGATGACCAAAATCCCAAAAGACTTCAAACTTCCCGACATGACTCTGTACGATAGCACATCAGATCCCAGCCATCACCTCAGTAATTTTAGAAGTAGAATGTATCTCACTGACGCCTCAGATGCAGTCCGCTGCAAAGCCTTCCCGACTACCTTGACAAAGACATCAATCAAATGGTTCGACAATATGCCCCCAAGGTCCATCTCAAGCTTTGACGACTTAGCCAAGAAGTTTCTAGCCAGATTCTCTATCCAGAAAGACAAAACGAAGCATGCCCCAAGTCTATTAGGGATCAAGCAAGGAGATCGGGAAAGTCTCCGCAGCTACATGGAAAGATTCAACAAAGCATGTCTGGACATACAAAGTCTGCAGCCATTATGGGTCTCATCAATGGCTTACGAGAGGGACCTTTTAGTCACTCAATATCAAAAAGACACCCCACATCCCTGAATAAAGTGTAAGAACGAGCAGAGAAATACATCAACATGGAGGAAAACTCTCGACTAGGAAAGACCTCAAAGTCTGGATTTTCCTACTCCTCCCGAGATAAGAATAAAGAGTCCAAGAAAAAAAAAGATCAGCATGGAGAAAAGATCAATAAATACCACAATTACACCCCTCTTTGGGTGTCTCTTGTAGATGTCTACCGATAGGTATGCCATACTGAAAGGAAACTTCCACCTCACCCACTCAAAAGCAAGAAAAGAGGAGGAAGTCGGACAGAATACTGTGAATACCATCGAAGTGCGAATGAATATCTTAGAAGCGAAATAAGATGAATTGAATAGAAAACAGTAGTACTTTGCATTAATCTTTGCGGAACAGCAGAGCTCCACACCTTAATCTATAGAGTGTAGAAACTCTACCGTTGAAAATACATAAGTGAGAGGTCCAGGCATGGCCGAATGGCCAGCCCCCAAAACGTGATCTAAGATAGCATACAACTGATCAAAGATATCTAATACAATAGTAAAAGGTCCTATTTATAATAAACTAGCTACTAGGGTTTACAGAAGTAAGTAATTGATGCATAAATCCACTTCCGGGGCCCACTTGGTGTGTGCTTGGGTTGAGCTTGAGTGTTACACGTGTAGAGGTCATTCCTGGAGTTGAACGCCAGTTTTGGTGCCAGTTTGGGCGTTGAACTCCACTTTGCAACTTGTTTCTGGCGCTGGACGCCAGAATTGGGCAGAGAGCTGGCATTGAACGCCAGTTTGCGTCGTCTAAACTTGAGCAAAGTATAGACTATTATACATTTATGGAAAGCCCTGGATGTCTACTTTCCATCGCAATTGGAAGCGCGCCATTTTGAGTTCTGTATCTCTAGAAAATCCACTTTGAGTGCAGGGAGCTCAGAATCCAACAGCATCAGCAGTCCTTCTTCAACCTCTGAATCTGATTTTTGCTCAAGTCCCTCAATTTCAGCCAGAAAATACCTGAAATCACAGAAAAACACACAAACTCATAGTAAAGTCCAGAAATGTGAATTCAACATAAAAACTAATGAAAACATCCCTAAAAGTAACTAGATCCTACTAAAAACATACTAAAAACAATGCCAAAAAGCGTATAAATTATCTGCTCATCACAACACCAAACTTAAATTGTTGCTTGTCCCCAAGCAACTGAAAATCAAATAGGATAAAAAGAAGAGAATATACTATAAATTCCAAACTATCAATGAAACATAGCTCCAATCAGATGAGCGGGACTTGTAGCTTTTTGCCTCTTGAATAGTTCTGGCATCTCACTTTATCCGTTCAGGTTCAGAATGATTGGCATCTATAGGAACTCAGAGTTTAGATAGTGTTATTGATTCTCCTAGTTCAGTATGATGATTCTTGAACACAGCTATTTTATGAGTCTTGGCCGTGGCCCTAAGCACTTTGTTTTTCAGTATTACCACCGGATACATAAATGCCACAGACACATAATTGGGTGAACCTTTTCAGATTGTGACTCAGCTTTGCTAAAGTCCCCAATTAGAGGTGTCCAGGGTTCTTAAGCACACTCTTCTTTTTTTGCTTTGGACCTTGACTTTAACCGCTCAGTCTCAAGTTTTCACTTGACACCTACACGCCACAAGCACATGGTTAGGGACAACTTGGTTTAGCCGCTTAGGCCATGATTTTATTCCTTCAGGCCCTCCTATCCACTGATGCTCAAAGCCTTGGGATCCTTTTTATTTGCCCTTGCCTTTTGGTTTTAAGGGTTATTGGCTTTTTGCTCTTGCCTCTTGGTTTTAAGAGCTTTTGGCTTTTTCTGCTTGCTTTTTCTTTTTCTTTCTATTTTTTTTTTCGCCTATTTTTTTTTTCTGCAAGCCTTGTTCTTTGCTGCTTTTTCTTGCTTCAAGAATTATTTTTATGATTTTTCAGATTATCAAATAACATGTCTCCTAGTCATCATTCTTTCAAGAGCCAACATATTTAACACTCTTAAACAACAACTTCAAAAGACATATTCACTGTTCAAGCATACATTCAGAAAACAAAAAGCATTGTCACCACATCAATATAATTAAACTAAGTTCAAGGATAAATTCAAAACTCATGTACTTCTTGTTCTTTTGAATTAAAACATTTTTCATTTAAGAGAGGTGATGGATTCATAGGACATTCATAACTTTAAGACAAAGTTACTAACTACTAATGATCATGTAATGAAGACACAAACATAGATAAGCACATAACATAGAAAACAAAAAACAGAAGAAATAAGAACAAGGAATGAATCCACCTTAGTGATGGTGGTGTTTCCTTCTTGAGGAACCAATGATGTCCTTGAGCTCTTCTATGTCTCTTCCTTGTCTTTGTTGCTCCTCCCTCATTGCTTTTTGATCTTCTCTTATTTCATGAAGGATGATGGAGTGCTCTTGATGTTCCACCCTTAGTTGTCCCATGTTGGAACTTAATTCTCCTAGGGAGGTGTTGATTTGCTCCCAATAGTTTTGTGGAGGAAAATGCATATGAGGCATCTCCGGGATCTCATGGTGATGAGCTTCATACGCCTCTTGAGCTCCATGAATGGGCTCTCTTGCTTGCTTCATCTTTTTCTTAGTGATGGGCTTCACTTCCTTAATGAGAATGTCTCCTTCTATGAAAGCTCCAGCTGAGTAACATAGATGGCAAATAAGATGAGGAAAAGCTAGCCTTGCCATGGGGGATGACTTTTCGGCTATTTTGTAGAGTTCATTAGAGATGACTTCATGAACTTCTATTTCCTCTCCAATCATGATGCTATGAATCATGATGGTCCGATCCACAGTAACTTCAGATCGGTTGCTAGTGGGGATGATGGAGCATTGGATGAATTCCAACCATCCTCTAGCCACAGGCTTGAGGTCCAATCTTCTTAGTTGAACCGGCTTGCCTTTGGATTCAATCTTCCATTGAGCTCCTTCCACACATATGTCCATAAGGACTTAGTCCAACCTTTGATCAAAGTTGACTCTCCTTGTGTAGGGGCGTGCGTTCTCTTCCATGTTTGGCAAGTTGAACGCTATCCTCACATTCTTCGGACTAAAATCTAAGTATTTCCCCCGAACCATTGTAACATAGTTCTTTGGATCCGGGTTCTTAATTTGATCATGGTTCTTGGTGATCCATGCATTGGCATAGAACTCTTGAACCATTAGGATGCCGATTAGTTGGATGGGATTTGTTAGAACTTCCCAACCTCTTCTTTGAATTTCATGTCAGATCTCCGGATACTCATTTCTTTTGAGTTTGAAAGGGACCTCGGGGATCACCTTCTTCTTGGCCATAACATCATAGAAGTGGTCTTGATAGGCTTTGGAGATGAACCTTTCCATCTCCCATGACTCGGAGGTGGAAGCTTTTGTCTTCCCTTTTCCTTTTCTAGAGGATTCTCCGGTCTTAGGTGCCATTAATGGTAATGGAAAAACAAAAAGCTTATGCTTTTACCACACCAAACTTAGAATTTTGCTCACCCTCGAGCAAGAGAAGAAAAAATTGATGAAGAAGAAGAAGAAATGGAGGAGAGGGAGAAGGGGTTGTGTTTCGGCCAAGAAGAGAAGAGAGGGTTGTGTTGTGTGAAAATGAGGAAGAATGGAGGGTTATATATATAGGGATGGGAGAGGGGTGAAGGTTCGGCCATTTAGGGTGGGTTTGGGTGGGAAATTGATTTTGAATTTTGAAGGTAGGTGGAGTTTATGAGGTAGGTTTATGGGGAAGAGTGGATGGATGTGAGTGGTGAAGAGGTGATGGGGAAGAGAGATTGAGGTGATTGGTGAAGAGTTTTGGGGAAGAGTGTTTATGGGATTGTGTGAAAGAGGGGTGAGAAGAAGTGAGTGGAGGTAGGTGGAGATCCTGTGGGGTCCACAGATCTTGAGATGATCCTGTGGGGTCCACAGATCCTGAGGTGTTCAAGGATTTACAACCTTGCACCAAATTAGGCATATAAAATGCCCTTGTACACAACTCTGGGCATTCAGCGCCAGGTTGGTGCCCATTTTGGGCGTTCAACGCCCATTTGTTGCCCATTTCTGGCGTTGAACGCCAGAACCATGCTTGTTCTGGGCGTTCAGCGCCAGCTCTTCTTCAGGGTGCAATTCTGGCGTTCAGCGCCCAGATGCTGCCCATTTTGGGCGTTCAGCGCCCAGATACTGCCCATTTTGGGCGTTCAGCGCCAGAACCATGCACTGTTCTGGCGTTGAACGCTAGACTGGTGCTTCCTCCAGGGTGTGATTTTTCTTTCGCTGTTTTTGATTCTGTTTCTAAATTTTTTGTTTATTTTGTGACTCCACATGATCATGAACCAAAGAAAACATGAAAAACAAAAATAAAATTAGAGTTTGGTTGTGGCCTCCCAACACCAAACTTAGAGTTTGACTGTGGGGGCTTTGTTTGACTCTGCTTTGAGAGAAGCTTTTTCTGCTTCCTCTCCATGGATGCAGAGAGAGATCCTTGAGTTGTAAACACAAGGTTGTCCTCATTTAATTGAAGGATCAATTCTCCTCTGTCCACATCAATCACAGCTCTTGCTGTGGCTAGGAAAGGTCTTTCTAGGATGATGGATTCATCCTCTTCCTACTATGAAATCAGCAGGGATGTAAAGGCCTTCAACCTTTACTAACACGTCCTCTACTTGTCCATAAGCCTGTTTTCTTGAATTATCTGCCATTTCTAATGAGATTTTAGCAGCTTGCACCCCATAGATTCCCAGTTTCTCTATTACAGAGAGGGGCATGAGGTTTATTCTTGAACCAAGGTCACACAGAGCCTTAAAGATCATGGTGCCTATGGTACAAGGTATTATGAACTTTCCAGGATCCTGTCTCTTCTGAGGCAATGTCAGTTGATCCAGATCACTTAGTTCATTGGTGAACAAGGGAGGTTCATCTTTCCAAGTCTCAATACCAAATAATTTGGCATTCAGCTTCATGATTGCACCAAGAAACTTGGCAGTTTGCTCTTCAGTGACATCCTCATTCTCTTCAGAAGAGGAATACTCATCAGAGCTCATGAATGGCATTAGGAGGTTCAATGGAATCTCTATGGTCTCTAGATGAGTCTCAGATTCCTTTGGTTCCTCAGAGGTAAACTCCTTATTGATCATTGGACGTCCCAGGAGGTCTTCCCCCTTGGGATTCACGTCCTCCTATCCCTCTTTGGGTTCAGCCATTTTGGTTATGTCAATGGCCTTGCACTCTTCTTTTGGATTCTCTTCTGTATTGCTTGGGAGAGTACTAGGAGGGATTTCAGTGATCCTTTTACTCAGCTGGCCCACTTGTGCTTCCAAATTTCTAATGGAAGACCTTGTTTCATTCATGAAACTCACAGTGGCCTTAGATAGATCAGAGACTAAATTTGCTAAGCTAGATGGATTCTGCTCAGAATTCTCTGTCTGTTGCTGAGTGGATGATGGAAAAGGCTTGCTATTGCTAAACCTGTTTCTTCCACCATTATTAAAGCCTTGTTGAGGCTTTTGATCCTTCCATGAGAGATTTGGGTGATTTCTCCATGATGGATTATAGGTGTTTCCATAAGGTTCACCCATGTAAATTACCTCTGCTATTGCAGGGTTCTCAGGATCATAAGCTTCTTCTTCAGGAGAAGCCTCTTGAGTACTGTTGGATGCAGCTTGCATTCCATTCAGACTCTGAGAAATCATATTGACCTGCTGAGTCAATATTTTATTCTGAGCCAATATGGCATTCAGAGTATCAATTTCAAGAACTCCCTTCTTCATAGGCGTCCCATTATTCACAGGATTCCTCTTAGAGGTGTACATGAACTGGTTATTAGCAACCATGTCAATGAGTTCTTGAGCTTCTACAGGCGTTTTCTTTAGGTGAATGGATCCACCTGCAGAAGTATCCAATGACATCTTTGATAGCTCAGATAAACCATCATAGAATATATCCAGGATGGTCCATTCTGAAAGCATGTCAGAAGGACACTTTTTAGTCAACTGTTTGTATCTTTCCCAAGCTTCATAGAGGGATTCACCTTCTTTCTGTCTGAAGGTCTGAACATCCACTCTAAGCTTGCTCAGCTTTTGAGGAGGAAAGAACTTGGCTAAGAAAGCCGTGACCAGCTTATCCCAAGAGTTCAGGCTGCCTTTGGGTTGAGAATCCAACCACACTCTAGCTCTGTCTCTTACAGCAAAAGGGAAAAGCATGAGCCTGTAGACTTCAGGATCTGCTCCATTAGTCTTAATAGTATCACAGATCTGCAAGAATTCACTTAAGAACTGAAAAGGATCTTCAGATGGAAGTCCATGAAACTTGCAGTTCTGTTGCATCAGAGAAACTAGTTGAGGTTTTAGCTCAAAGTTGTTTGCTCCAATGGCAGGAATGGAGATGCTTCTTCCATGTAAATTGGAATTAGGTGCAGTAAAGTCACCAAGCATCTTCCTTACATTATTATTATTTTCGGCTGCCATCTCCTTTTCCTGTTTGAAAATTTCTGAAAGGTTATCTCTGGATTGTTGTAATTTAGCTTCTCTTAGTTTCCTCTTCAGAGTCCTTTCAGGTTCTGGATCTGCTTCAACAAGAATATTCTTGTCCTTGCTCCTGCTCATATGACAAAGAAGAGGGCACAGAAAAAATAATAATAATAATAATAGGGATCCTTTATACCACAGTATAGAGGTCCCTGTGTGAGTGGAAGAAAGGAAGAGGACAAAGAAAGTAATGTAAGGAAAGAAACACAAGGGTGAGGAGAGCAGAGATGTGAGATGAGGAGATGTTAGTAGATGAATAAATAAATAGAATAAGATGAGAGAGGGAGAATTTCGAAAATAATTTTTGAAAAAGAGTTAGTGATTTTCGAAAATAGTTTTTGAAAAAGGTTAGCAGTTTTTTTTTTGAAAATTAAAATAAAAAATTAAAATAATTAGTTAATTAAAAAGAAATTTTTGAAAAAGAGGGAGATATTTTCGAAAATTAGAGAGAGAGAGAGAGAGTTAGTTAGGTAGTTTTGAAAAAGATAAGAAATAAACAAAAAGTTAGTTAGTTAGTTGAAACAAATTTTGAAAAGATAAGAAGTTAGGAAGTTAGAAAAGATATTTTGAAATCAAATTTTTGAAAAAGATAAGATAAGAAGATATTTTTGAAAAGATATGATAAAAATTAGTTTTTGAAAAAGATTTAATTTTTAAAATCTCAATTAATGACTTGATTCACAAGAAATCACAAGATATGATTCTAGAACTTAAAGTTTGAATCTTTCTTAACAAGTAAGTAACAAACTTGAAATTTTTGAATCAAAACATTAATTGGTGATGCTATTTTCGAAAATTATGTAGTAAAATTAAGAAAAAGATTTTTGAAAAGTATTTTTTGGAATTTTCGAAAATAGATAAGAAAAAAGATTTGATTTTTTTTGAAAAAGATTTTGAAAAAGATAAGATTTTCAAATTGAAAATTTGATTTGACTCATAAGAAACAACTTGATTTTAAAAATTTTTGAAAAAGTCAACTCAAATTTTCGAATTTGATGAGAGAAAAAGGGAAAGATATATTTTTTTATTTTTGAATTTTTAATGATGAAAGAGAAAAACATGAAAAAGATGCAATGCATGAAAATTTTTAGATCAAAACATGTGATGAATGCAAGAACACTATGAATGTCAAGATGAACACCAAGAACACTCTGAAGATCATGATGAACATCAAGAACATATTTTTGAAAAAATTTTTTAATGCAAAGAAAACATGCAAGACACCAAACTTAGAATTCTTTAATGCTTAGACACTAAGAATCCAAGAATGCATATGAAAAACACCATACAACACAAAACAAGAAAACATCAAGATCAAACAAGAAGACTTACCAAGAACAACTTGAAGATCATGAAGAACACTATGAATGCATGAATTTTCGAAAAAATACAAGATGAATATGCAATTGACACCAAACTTATAACATGACTCAAGACTCAAACAAGAAACACAAAAATATATATATTTTTTTATTTTTATGGTTTTATGATTTTTTTGTATTTTCTTTTGATTTTTCGAAAATCATTTTGAAAAAAGAAAAATAAGATTTCCAAAAGTTTGACTGTGGGGGCTTTGGTTGACTCTGCTTTGAGAGAAGCTTTTTCTGCTTCCTCTCCACGGATGCAGAGAGAGATCCTTGAGTTGTAAACACAAGGTTGTCCTCGTTTATTTGAAGGATCAATTCTCCTCTGTCCACATCAATCACAACTCTTACTGTGGCTAGGAAAGGTCTTCCTAGGATGATGGATTCATCCTCTTCCTTTCCAGTATCTAAGACTATGAAATCAGCAGGGATGTAAAGGCCTTCAACCCTTACTAACACGTCCTCTACTTGTCCATAAGCCTGTTTTCTTGAATTATCTGCCATCTCTAATGAGATTTTAGCAGCTTGCACCCCATAGATTCCCAGTTTCTCTATTACAGAGAGGGGCATGAGGTTTATTCCTGAACCAAGGTCACACAGAGCCTTAAAGATCATGGTGCCTATGGTACAAGGTATTATGAACTTTCCAGGATCCTGTCTCTTCTGAGGCAATGTCAGTTGATCCAGATCACTTAGTTCATTGGTGAACAAGGGAGGTTCATCTTCCCAAGTTTCAATACCAAATAATTTGGTATTTAGCTTCATGATTGCACCAAGGAACTTGGCAGCTTGCTCTTCAGTAACATCCTCATTCTCTTCAGAAGAGGAATACTCATCAGAGCTCATGAATGGCATAAGGAGGTTCAATGGAATCTTTATGGTCTCTAGATGAGTCTCAGATTCTTTTGGTTCCTCAGAGGGAAACTCCTTATTGATCACTGGACGTCCCAGGAGGTCTTCCTCACTGGGATTTATGTTCTCTCCTTCCTTTACAGGTTCGGCCATGGTGATTAGTTCAATAGCCTTGCACTCTCCTTTTGGATTT